>NC_059079.1:102425153-103034679 GCF_020497125.1 Mauremys mutica | reverse complement strand
CTGTCCCATCACACATTATAAATCCTGGTCTTTTCTACTCTGGAAGATTTTGGTTACTGGAAAACTAGTGAAACACTACAAGAGGATGAAAGTTGAGCACTTAAGAGATGGTGAAGTTTAGTCAGATAACTCAATTTTGTTTTTGTCAATAGCTGTAAGACTAATGGCTGATTAGTACTTAAGATAAATATTTGTCTTAAAAATTCAATGTGACCATTCCTTCCACTAAGATGTGATTTCAAAATACCCAAGACCTCTAGAAAAAAAGTGCTCCAGCAAAACCAGGGAGGAACAGATCTGCTTACCACTGGTATTTCCTTCCCAAGATCAAAAACAATAACAACTTTTTGAATACCAAACCAAATCTCCAGGCCTCAAACACTATAAAGATTCAAAAAGGGACAAATACTTTTTATAAAAAATCCTCTGCAAGTCTCTGTTGAGTATTATAATAAGGTAATCAAAATGTTGTTTTAGTATTAAGCAGATTCAATATTTTTGTATTTAATTTGTAATTACTCAACAAGTAGCTGATTTTTTGTGCAAAACCATAAATACTGTATGGCAACAGCAAGTCCATAAAGACCCATTAACACTTATTACTGAAAATCTGTATGTTTTATCCTTTTGTCTTATTCTTAGGTAAAAAAGAAAAGAAATTTAAAGCCGTTAAAGTCAGAAATATTTCTATTTGCAACAAAGCAAAATCTTTTCTACAATCAACATGTTGATGTCCAAAGACGTGTAGCTTCAAATATAAGAAAAAAATTCCTATTAGAACCAGCTCAAGTAAATATTGGCTAGTAATATGTTTTTCTAAAGTTTCCTCCTGAGGCAGCAGCAGCTCCTGTACATTGCCTCTTAACATACCAACACATATATTTGTGGATACATATTGAAAGTAAGCCTATGTCGAGGAGTCTGCTACAGAAGAGCAATAGACAGTTATCAGAGAGAAATGGAACCGATGACATAAAACGGTACAAATTTCTTGCCAGTTAATCTCCACTGTCTTGTTCTTTTCTTTTTTCATTCCCTCAGGAAAGTTCTGTGTATCACTAGTGCATTATTTAGGGCCACACACCCTTTTGGGACGTCCAACCACCACAGTATTAAATAGCTAAAGAACATTGGATAATTTTTCATCAGTAAATTAACAGTAGAAAGGGTTGATCAATACAGGAACTCTAAGCAGCATAGTTTTTTAACACAATGAATCAGTCAAAAAAGAGCAATAATTTCCTATAATATTGTGTAACGAAAGTACAATGAAATCAAATTTTTCAGTTTATAATTCATGCCAATTAATATTTCATTTATAAGACAGCAGCTGAGTCTTCCCCATCTATAGTATCTCATCTAAAGCAGCATACTATTGTTTGCTTGTAATAATTCGATACCTGATCCCACCATGGAATCACTTCATGGTAATGTAATCAGTTAAAATGATTCTGCCAAGTTCTGTACTAAAAAAAACTCATCTCATGAGGGAATTCTGCTAGAAAGTATGCTCAGAGACAAACTGAAGAATACAATATGATTGTGGATGATTTTAAAACAATATTAACAGACATCACCCCAAAATTTACAATACAGCTAATTATATTAAAAGCAGAAAAACAGATAATGGTAATTGTAATCCAGAAAATGTAAACAATGATTTACAGATGCCTAAAATGTGGCAGAATGTTATATTTATGGCTACTATGGTAGCATCCAAGACCCCTGGGATCATGAACCAGGACCCCCATCTGTTATGGCCACTGTATAAATAAAGAACATAAACGACAGCCCCTCACCAGAGGGCTTGCAATCTAAGGAATGACAAGATACAACAGTTCAATGCAGACCAGCACAAGGAAATAATGAAACATTACTGGCCAGCATGTTAGGCATGGTCACAGCAAATTAGCTAATCATTGTCAAGTATTTGTAGGCAACAAGCTAGGAAAGTTAGTCTGTGCAGCAGTATTATGAATGGATTTGAGCACAACAAAACTGCATTTGTCAAGGATCGAACAGAGGCTGTTACCATAATCGAGACAGAATATGACGACAATTCTGTAACAAGAGTTTCAGCTGTGCAGATGGATAGGAAAGGCCATATTTTAGAGATGTTATGCAGAAAGAATTGGAAAGATTTAGATGCAGCTTGGATGAGGATCTAGAGAGGGCTGAGTTGAAGATGACACTTGGATTATGGACCGAGTGACAGGGAGCATGGTGGTAATTATCCAGAGTGATTGAGAGAAGAGGGAAAGAAGCAGAGCACTTTGGGGGAAAGGAGTTCCGTTTTGCCCACATTGTGATTAAGCTGATGGCTGGACATCCACAAGGACATGCCAGGGAAACAGGCTGAGATTTTAGTTTAGACAGAAGGCGAAAGGTCTGGGAGTAGAAAGGTAGATCTGTGAGTCATCAGCATAGAGATTATAGTTGATCTTGTGTTTGCAGAACATATTGCACAGAGTCAAGGTGCAGGGGGAGAAGAACAGGTGACAAAAGATGATGCTCATTGGACAAAATTCCCACTGAATTTTACGGGGTTGGAAAGGACCCTCCAAAAGATACATTGGAAGAACCATTAGAGAGGTCACAGAACCAGGTAAGGACTGAGTCACAGTAGCCAAGCAAGAACAAGATATCATAAATAAGCGTCTGGTCGATTCTGTCAAAGGTGGCTGACAGGTCAAGAAGGATGATGATGGAAAGTACTGGTTCTGAGCTAAGGCCAGGAAGAGGCCATTAGATACTTTTTGGTGACTAGTTTCAGCAGAGTTGTCACAGGGTGAGTTGTCTTGTTAAGAGGTCAGCTGCATCTATGCTAGTTTTGGCTTGCCTCCAAGTCAAGGCAATGAGTAAAGTCACCTGACAAAGAGTCAAGTGATCAGAAGTGGGGCATGCTGAGGGATAAAAAGTCATGGGAGAGGAAAGAGGCTATTGCTGGCAGCTACCTGCTAAGTGTATGCAGCCCTACTGAAAGAGGGTTGTAAAAGGAAATGATGCCACCGCTAAAGAGGACAAAAAAAAAAAAGTGCTGTTGCTGAAGGAGTCCAGTGCAGGGAAGAGACAATAACACAGAAGGGGTGGACATTGGGGGCTTATCTGGAGGGCCATGTCAGTTTAGTGACCTGGCTATGCATACAATCGTCTGCCGAAGAGCTTCAGCAATCATCTGGCAAACCTTTCTAAGCCAATGAGAGTCCACTGGGAGCTATGGAGAGGGTATTCCAGAGAATTTAGTACCAGACAGAGCCAATGACTGTTCCTGGAATACCAATTCCTGAGTTGAGAGATCTGCAGAGGTGATTAGCAGTGCTCAAGAAGCAGCAGTGACATCTTATGGGGGTCTTGCAAGCAGCAAAGAGAGACACAGGTATTCAGTGCAACAAGACCTCGGGCTCAGCTGTTGGTGTTGACTGTAGACATATGGAGCACACAGGTTGGTTTGCCCTCTTATTACCTGTGACTTAACGACTAATTCTGTTGCACAGAGTACAGAAAAAAAACTGAGAAGGCTGGTAAACTGCCTCACATTCCAGTTGGTTTTGTGGGCTTGCAGGAGTGCAAAGAAACATGATCCTCGAGAGATAAAGTTTTGAGACAAGCCGTGTCAAGGGAGAAGCCACTGGTCCATCTCAGAGTAAAGGAAGAGAACGGTGAGCAGTAGTGGTTTCTGCACGAGAAGCGCTGACTACGCTTCATACTGGAACCCTCCTAAGTTGGATACCCTGGAGGCTGAAATGGCTACCTTAAGGGAAAAAAATCTAGGTTAATTCAGAAGAGGGCCTGTGCTGTGAGGCAAGTTGGCGAATTGAAGAAAATAATTATTACATGCCCAATACAGAAGCACAGGATCATACTGCGGCAGAATCATGGATAGAGGCAAAGTCCCTGTCCTAAAAGTAGGAGTGCAGAAGCTTACACACAAAGTTGGGGCACATTTAAGACTAAGAGATCTTCACCAAATAAACTAAGTCTGCCAGAAGAGAAAGGCAGGCTCAATCCCATGCTAGGGAACATTCACTTATGAAATAACAGGGTGGAAGAGGAACACAAGTGGGATTTGTTATAGGCTGTGATGGAAGTTTTAAGAAGGGGGATGTGAATTTTAAAGCTGGAGGATCTGTCAGAGGACCTGATAAGGGATGTTCTATACCTCAAAGGCTGCTCCTATAGACCTTACTGAAGCAGCATATAGAAGCCAGCACAAGTGTGATGCCTCCATAGGATTTTTCCATAAGGAATTTTTTAACCACCACAAAGTATGAGAAAATGCAAGATTCCTTTGATCCCGCTTGGAATTTAAACCTCAGAATAATCTATTCAAGAATCTTCTGTCAAGTATATCGGACACAAACCTGGTCAGTGGTCCAAGGGTATCCCTTCTGATAATTTTTAAACAGATTTTTCTGTTACCTAGCAATGTGACATCTTAAGGTCTCTTAAGATTTAATAACTTCATCAGTAATGCTTCCTCCTTCTCCCTATTGGGTGGTATCAAAACTAGAATTGTACGTGGCCACCAATACAAACAACAAGCTGTACTTCCTCCTCTTGCTGACCAAGGCCTGCTCTACACCTAAAAACTTAAATCAAACTAACTGTGTCACTTAGGGAACATGAAAAATTCAGACCATTGAGAACTGTAGTTAAGTTTCAGGATACACACCACAAGGTTGACAGAAGAATTCTTCTGTTGACCTAGCTACTCTCTCCTGAAGGGGTGGATTCACTACAGCAATGGAGAAAACCCTTTCCTCCCTGTAGCAGGTGTCTACATTACAGCACTGCCCCTGTGGCACTTGTAGTGTAGACATACCCCAGTGGCAATAATTTATATTCACATACATCACTGCATTAAGAGTTAATAATGACATACAAATGCAAAATCCTAAAGGAATCTATCATCCTTGTTTCTTGCAAACAAGTTTAGAATATAATTAGTTATGCAAAAACTAGGGATTTGATTTTTCTACTCTAAAATTTACATACTTCCTTTACAATTACATAAAAACAAGTTATGTAGCTAATTTCTTTCCACAGTAAAAGATTCTTAAAAATCTGTCACAAATTCTGTAACGTACTTGAAATCTAACTGAAGCCAGCTGCAATGAGCCTTCAGCACCAACTGAAAGCCACAGAGGTCCAGCTCTATGTTGAAAGGCCCAAAAAACCTTTTTTAGCATAAGCCTAGGCTGTTTTCAATGGCGGAGGAGTTTCTGCTTACTTAGCACAACTTTAAGCCTTATTCAGCAAGTTTCATAAAGTCTGATACACTCAGAATCCAATCAGATACACAGTAAAAATGGCCTCTAGTCCACAATTCATTCCTCCAGAGAATGCTATGTTCCCTATTAGGTTTGTATATCTCCCTGGTGCCTTTGAGTCCACCTTTATCTTTGAAGGCCTTCTGTGGGAAGGCAAATTCAGAGCCTATTCTTAATAAAATCAAGCCTGCAGGGAACTCCCTACCAATTTTTCCATTTTAAATTTGAGTAGTTTCCTTCAATACAAAACTCCAGAATGCAAACTCTACAATTGGAAAAAAAAGTCTTGCCTTTCCCCACCCAAAAAGCTCTAGACCATCATTTTCCTTTAAAAGGAACAAGAAGCATTTTAGAGTTTCACAAACTAAAAGATAAAATCTCTAAAGCCTGGACATTCTGAAAAACTCCTAATTTATTCAATAAGGTTTCATTGGTGCCAGGACAGGCCAGTTTTCGCCTTTCCTATTCAATGGCTGTGAGCCAGTTTTGCCGCCCAGCTCAGACTACAGCAGCCAAGTTGTGCCCAGCTTAAATAGCCCCAGTGGGGCGCTGCAGGGTGAAGAAGAGCTTCAGCCGTTCCACCTCCCTTCTTGATCAGTCCTCCCTCTGCTCCACCTCAGAACATCCCCTTCACCTGGGGCTGTTGCAGAAGTAGCACATAGCTGAAGAAGCCAGCTCTTCATCTGGGCACAGAACATTACTATGCTGGAGGTATTCTCCTGGCATACCACATGCCTGCCCAGTACAGCCCATCTGGTGTAAAGAGGATTCAGGGTAATAACTAACAGGGCTCTAAGGTTAGGTCTACAGTGTTGACATAGCCAAGGAGCCATCTGTGCCCATCTCCTTGTGAGCTTCCAGATGCATTTGCTTATACAAAGCTGTTTGACCCAAAAAGTCTAAGATACTCTGGATTCTTAGTTTTATGCAGCAAGTTTCAATGTATTCTAAGGAGCCATCTGCGCTGGGCCAGGAAGAGTATGGAAGCAACCAGGTTTCTATTAGGGTCTGGTCAGCCAACATTAAACCACATTTGGAGCCCCTAGACTACAGCATTGTTTTTAAACATGTTTCCAACACAATATTCTAGCCTTGTGTCCTTAATCATGATTCTCATACAATTTTCCTTCTATTTACCCTGGACAACATTTAATGAGTTTCAATACTATTTCCAAACGATCTCAGCTCAGTGTAGTTGTAGCCTAGATGATTAGAGTAGCTATACAAGTCTTAATTTTCAGCAATGGTATACCCTGGAGGTTTTTTGCCTCCTTCTGCAGCGTGGGGCCCGGGTCACTTGCTGAGGATTCTCTGCACCTTGAGGTCTTTAAAACCATGGACTTCAATAACTCAGACATAGATTAGGGCGTTTGTTACAGGAGTGGGTGGATGAGATTCTGTGGCCTGCGTTATGAAGGAGGTCAGACTAGATGATCATAATGGTTCCTTCGGACCTTAAAGTCTATCAGTCTGAGTCAATATAGATGCTGATAGTTAAAGCTGTTGTATATGAAAAATATCTGAAATTTTAAAGTTGTATTGACGTATTATTTTAATATTTTTATTGTGGAGCGCCAGTAAGCCCCAGTCATGATCAGAGCCCTCACTTGTGGTAGGTATTGAAGAAAAATATAGGAAGATACAGTCCCTGCATAAAATTCATAGTTTTAAGTGTGCAAAAATGTTTTTTCTTACAATAATTCAAACAGCTAAACAGATTTTTCTGAAACGTCAAAAAAACAAAGGACAAAATGCATATTTGAGACTAAACATGAGAGAGGGGAGGGATAGCTCAGTGGTTTGAGCATTGGCCTGCTAAACCCAGAGTTGTGAGTTCAATCCTTGAGGAGGTTATTTGGAGATTTAATTGGGGATTGGTCCTGCTTTGAGCAGGGGGTTGGACTAGATGATCTTCTGAGGTCCCTTCCAACCCTGATAATCTATGATTTACAATTAAAAGCTGGAAATCATTTGAAAAAGCTGCATGAAAAAGGTTGATTATAATGGCAATTCCACAACTTAACTGCAATACCAGTTCTTATTCTTTAGACTGTCAAATGAGATGGCCTGAGTAGAAATCAATTAGCCTATTGATTTTTATATGGACTATCTCCATATATTCCATTTTATATTCCATTTATATTTGGGCTAAGTATTGAATAACTCTTTATCCCTACCCAATCAAGTTAATCATAGCTAGTCTACATGCAGTATATTTGGCATTTAAATGCCAAGACCCCTGATTGTATGTACCCTTTATGCATCTATAAAACTAAATTCTTCCGATTAACACCCAAAGTCTGAGGTTGTCACACACAGCCTGACTGCTAACAGTGCATTTCACTGGGATCACCTTTGGAGTAAGGTACAACTTCGGATTAAGGGTGGCAAAAATACACTCAATTACTCAGATAAATTGCCAATACGTTCAATGGGAATTTGCCTGAGTAAGTAGTTCAGAATTTGGCCATAAAGCAGCTCAACTTCCTAAGTACAAATTTCCTAAATAGTTATAAATAGGTACCTACATAAAGGCCTATATCAGGGGCGCCAAACTTACTGACTCTCCGAGCCGCATATGACAGTCTTCAGAAGTTCGAGCGCTGGGGGAAACCTGCCAGGATTTGGGGCTTCAGCCCGGCAGGGAGGAGGGTCTCGGAGCTTCACCCCAATGGGAGGTGCCTGCCTGGGCTCGGGGCTTCATCTGCTTTTGCTGCTGCCATCTTCCCAAGCAGCTAAAGCAGAGACCCCTCCCTGCAGCTCCCAGCTGTTTGCCTCTGCCTCTCTAAGCCCCTAGCCATACTGATCTGCCGCAGGCAGAAGCTCTGAGCTCTGCCCCCAGCCTGGTAAGTGGAGAATGGTGGGTATGGAGGGCAACGGGAGCTGCACTTTAACTGTGAAAGAGCTGCATACAAGCTCATGAGCCACAGTTTGGGCCACCCCTGGTCTATATGTTTGTCAGATGCCACAGACAAATAGAAAATATATTAACACTAAAACCAACGGCATTTCAAATTATAGATGATCCAGACCTCAAAGTAGATCAATGAGCCTCTGACTCATTCCTTGAAAACATGAACCTTGCAAATACTTTACATATGTTTTACGTATGATCTGATCATTGAAAAGGATGTCTCTTGATGGTTGTGCATCCAATGAATTCTGTAAATGTACAAACTGACTCTTCAGTGGCCAATGTGCACTTCACTACATGAACGATCTGTCTAGTGCATCACCTGAATGAAGAAATTGTACCCCTTCACATCTAATCCTTTAAAGAGTTAGCTTACAGTAGTAGGGCTTCCAGTATACAAAACAGTTATCAGTAAAAACTTGCCAGAAAAAAGTAAGGAAATTTCACACTGCTCTGAATTTTGCACCCCCTGTCATCAACTTTGCAATGCTCCCAGTCAAATCCAGATTAGAAGCCACTTATGGCTGAACACTAGGAGTGCTGCAAATCAGATAAAAAATATCATTATACTAATCCTTTTATTCTGCCACAAAATGCACACAAATATTCTAGAAAATAAGCCAAAAACAAAGTTTAAAAGGCTTCATCGCATTATTTTTGATTCTCTATGGCTGAGGCAAGGCGAGGTAGAGAATCCCTGGAATACCCCAACTTTCACAACCCTCCCCTAAAGCTTTATGTTGTAATGATCCTACTTGGGGTGAACATGCTCCTTCAAGAATTGTGAAACCAAGCTCTCTCTCGCGTTCAGAATATTCTAACAAAAGGGTATGCAGTGCAATGCAACTAGACTGCTGGGCTGGCCCTACCAAGATGCTTAAGTCTACTTTGCTGTAACTTCAGTTCTTAAATCAGTGGCTTAGGGTACGTCTACACTACGGGATTATTCCGAATTTACATAAACCGGTTTAGCAAAACAGATTGTATAAAATCGAGTGTGTGCGGCCACACTAAACACATTAAATCGGTGGTGTGCGTCCACGGTCCGAGGCTAGCATCGATTTCTGGAGCGTTGCACTGTGGGTAGCTATCCCGTAGCTATCCCATAGTTCCTGCAGCCTCCCCCGCCCCTTGGAATTTCCGGGTTGAGATCCCAGTGCCTGATGGGGCAAAAATCATTGTCGCGGGTGGTTCTGGGTAAATGTCATCAGTCACTCCTTCCTCTGGGAAAGCAACGGCAGACAAGCATTTCGCGCCTTTTTTCCCTGGATTGCCCTGGCAGATGCCATAGCATGGCAATCATGGAGCCTGTTTTGCCTTTTGTGACTGTCACCGTATGTGTACTAGATGCCGCTGACAGAGGCAATTCAGCAGTGCTACACAGCAGCATGCTTTTGCATGACAGCAGAGATGGTTACCAGCCATACTGTACCATCTACCATACCATAAATTGGTAATAAGATGATCATGGTTACCAGTCCTTTTGCACTGCACCATTTGCTGCTGTCATAAGTGCCCCTGGCTGAGATCAGCCAGGGGCGCAAAAGCCAAAATTGGGAATGACTCCCTGAGTCAATCCCTCCTTTTTGGTATCTAAAAATAGAATCAGTCCTGCCTAGAATATGGGCAAGTGTACTAGAGAACCACTGTATCATAGAACCAGAGAGCACAGCTGCTCTGTGTCAGATCCTGCAGAAATTATGAGCTGTATGCTATTCACAGGGGTGCTCCTGCAACAACCCCACCTGTTGATTCCGTTCTTCCCCCAGCCTTCCTGGGCTACCGTAGCATTGTCCCCCCACTTGTGTGATGAAGTAATAAAGAATGCAGGAATAAGACACAGTGACTTGTTAGTGAGAAATGAGTGGAAGGCAGCCTCCAGCTGCTATGATAGTCCAGACAGGACATTAAGCAGTGTGGAGGAGAGGAGCCCAGCATCCCGCTGCTAGTCCAGGGGCAATTGAATCTTTTCTTTACACATGAAGGGTGGGGGCTGATGGAGCTCAGGCCCCTGTTGCTATGATGAAGACGGTTACCAGCCATACTGCACCATCTACCAGGAAAAATTAGGAGCAGGCGCCCTTGATCGACCTCACTGATGCTAGTTGGCATGGTTACCAGTCCTTTTGCACTGCCCCATGTGCCAATAGGCTGATGATGATGATGGATATCAGTCATATTGTACCATCAGCCACCCATGGTGGGGGGGAGCAAGGATGTTGGTGTTGAGTGCTGCAGCATCCCGTCTATCTGCGGCATTCAGTAAAGATAGGGTGACATGTAAAAGAGTCAAGAGAGGATTGTTTTCCCTTTCACTTCTGGGGGTGGGGGGGGGGTGGGGCGTAAATTGCCGAGCTATGCCCTGACCCACCGCGGACACTGTGTTTGACCCTAGAAGCATTTGGAGCTCAGCCAAGAATGCAAATGCTTTTCGGAGACTGCAGGAACTGTGGGATAGCTTGAGTCCTCCAGTCCATGAGCGTCCATTTGATTCTTTGGCTTTCCGTTACGCTTGTCACGCAGCAGTGCGCTGAGTCCCTGCTATGGCGTCTGTCTGGAGATTTTTAAAAAATGATTTTGAATTTCGTCTTCTGTAACGGAGCGCTGATAGAACAGATTTGCCTGCCCTTACAGCAATCATATCCGCATGGTCCATGCTGGAGCTCTTTCTTTATTTTGATTTTTAACTGCATCGCCACACGTGCTGATCGGAGCTCCACGCTGGGCAAACAGGAAATATTCAAAAGTTCGCGGGGCTTTTCCTGTCTACCTGGCCACTGCATCCGAGTTCAGATTGCTGTCCAGAGCGGTCAGTGGTGCACTGTGGGATACCACCCGGAGGCCAATACCGTCGATCTGCGGCCACACTAACCCTAATCTGATATGGTAATTCCGATACTAGCACTACTCCTCTCATTAGGGAGGAGTACAGAAATCGATTTAAAGAGCCCTTTATATCGATATAAAGGGCCTCTCAGTGTGGACGGGTGTGGCATTAAATCGGTTTTACGCTCCTAAAACCGGTTTAAACGCTTAGTGTAGACCAGGCCTTATACTCAGTTGAATACTATGTACAGGCCTATAAAACAGCCACTGAACCAGAACAGTTTCTTGGGAGGCATTAAAATCTCATGTAAATATATATATATCTGTACTAAGGATACTTTACTAATTATCCTTATAAAAATTACTGAGAAGCTGGTGTATTTGCCATATATCTTAAACTAAATATGTAATGTTTTCAAAACACCTCAAGAATTTAGAAAATTATTACACATTTATAAGGTAAAGTATCATAGCATCTAAGTTGCAAATTGCAAAATTCAACTAAGATACATGGAAAAGCCACACAAAATCTTAAAACACGACTTCGAAGCACCAAGCTTCTACGGCTGTCTACAATCCAGAGACTATGCCGGCACAGCTATGTTGACACAGCTGACTGCAGGACTTTTTCTGTCAATTTAGGAATGCCACCTCCCTCAATGACATGAGCTGTGTGTCAAGAAAAGCACTTTTCTCTTGGCATAGCTGCATCTATACTGAGGGTTTTGCTGGCATAGCTATGTCAGTTACGGGTGTGGTTTTTTTCACATCCCTGAGGGACATAGATATGCTGATACAAGTTTTAAGCATGAACAAAGCCTAGCTCTTATCTGCCCCCTTACTGGTGTGAAAAGGGTCACATGTTCCCCTGGCTGAGGCTGGTCATAACATTCCATTATAAGCCATGCTAGATATTAAAATGTTCTTCATTTTTAAATAGCGACAAAGAGTCCTGTGGCACCTAACAGATGTATTGGAGCATAAGCTTTCATGAGTGAATACCCACTTCATTATTAAAATGCATTAGCGGTAATGAAATAGGTAACATTCTAATCATAGTATCACTGCTTGAAGCTGGCAGCACAACAGTCTAAGACCATGAAGCTAGCACCGTGGTATATTGTGATTATTTTTACTTCTTTAAACATTGAGTTCCACACCCAGTTAAAGATCCCTAAAAGTATTGTCTTATATTTGGATTTCGTTATGTTCCAAACTACAGCACTAGAAATCCAGGCAGCGCTATCTTAATTTGAGTCCACATGAATCTTCTCTTAGGTCAAGTCAGAGCTCCCTCCTGCACAGTAACTAATTAGAGTTTTCTCATGCAGAATTACTGAGTAAACAAAAGTTAAACCACTGCAGGTTTCATGAACTCTCAAATGAAAAAATTAGGTCTGTGAGCAAGTTTTCTATAAGAATAAGCATGTGCCATAATTTGTCTTTAAGCCAACCTGTCTGAGTAGGCAAAATGTTAGAAAAACTTTCAAACTGTAAACAACCCAAAATTTTTAAAAGTTTGAGCAATCTAAAACTTTCCTAAAATAGCCTTCCCTAGCATAATACATTTGCAAAACTTTTTAACGACAGTTAAATGGATATTAATGGTCAAAGTTGGCAAAAACAATGTCTTAATCTTAGCTATGGAGCTGCTCCTGTGGTTACCCACTTACCCTGGCAGACAATGCAGATAACGTTGTATACAGTCAGACCTAGTTTTGTTTTGGTTTAGCTTCAGGCCTTCCAATCTTTGTAGATGTCTCAAACGTATGGAAGAAAGTCTGTTCATGAATACCAGTCAGTTCTTAAAATGTAGTGCCTTAGCCTTGATTCTGCAAGCTGATCTGCTTATGCAGATCCTTCCACTTGTACAGTTCCACTAAAGTCATATCAACTTGCAGGATCAGTGCCTTAGTCATTAGTTTATCCCAAAGTATCCAAAGCAGTAAGACTAAAAGATTTTTTTTAATATACTACACAAACCTAAATTATGATATGCAGCAAGGTCCTGGTACTGTGGCATGGTGCAGCACAGTAAATAACCCCCTTGCACATCAGCAACCTGATGCCATAAACCCTACTTCAGACTAGCTTAGCACATGATCTGAGCTCAAAGAGCCGTTCTATAAACCCCTGCAGCCCCAGTCTGCTGTCAAATCCCCTCTTTCCCCTAGAGACAGCAGAGGAAGGAGTTAAGGAGGGAGGTAGTTTGAGATGCTGCAGTAAGAGGGCTGTTAGGAGTCAAAACCCACTGGAGCAAGCTTGAAGTAGGAAGGTTTCTGTTGTTCTGAAGAACTCTCATATACTGAGTTTGGAAACTCTGCAAATCAGGAACTTCGCTAGCTGCTAAAACAAAGATGCATAGAAGTGCCATGCTGGCCTAGCTCCTCTCCAGTGGAGCTCCTAGGGTGCCTATTGGGAACCTCTCTCACCCAAACCTTAGGAGCTCCACAGGCAGAGAAGGAACCTATTCTGCAGAGCTCCTAATCTCTCTTACAGCATGGGCTCTGTTCCAACAGGGCAAGTATTTCTTCTCCAATGCCTCTCACTGCTGTTTACTTTTTTTTTTTTAATCTTCCTTGGCGACTGCCTGGTCCCTTCTTGACAGGGCCACCAAATCCCATGCTCTTAGACAGCCATTTATGCAGCAGTTTTACAAAAGGGAGAGTTGAGCTTTGAATTTAAAAAAAAAATTAAAAAAAGCTATCCTGCAGACACCTCTCTCCGGCAGTTGCCAAAAAAAATTTAAAAATCAAAGCTATTTTGGAGTTATAATTATTAATCCCTTCAAAACTGCAAGCTTAAAGCATCTTAACAGCTTTTGATAAGCGACCTCTGTCTAAGCATTTCATACATTTTCAAGGCTTTAATTCAATTGCCGAAATTCACTTAACATGGAAAGTGTGTGTGTACACAAATACATGCCAACTTTCCAGAATAAGTGGACTTTTATAGCCTAATTAAAATATGGAATCTTACAATAAATGCTATGGCTTATGATATCTATACAATGATCACACCTCCAAGTCTGACGCACCAAAACTGGATTAGGGGAAAGAACGCGAAACAGTATGTCAGGTAGAGCTAGACTAAACACTGCAGAGGTTCAGTTTGAGTCTACTCTGTGTACTTTACTATTAAACTTTCAAAATTACATAGCAGCTTCCATGTCAAAAGGCTTTACAGGCATTATTGAATCTAGCCTAAGAACTCCCTTGTGGAGTGTGTAATTTATTCTCAAATTAAAAATAAAAAACCACTATGTGACCCAGGCAAGGTATAACCTCTGTCTATGGCAGAACTATGAATGAAACCCAGATCTTGGGAGTCAGTCTGCTGCCTTAACTACAAGGCTATTCTCATCAGGTTTTAAGGCTTGAAGTATTTTCTTCTCAAACTGATTCTACATCATTACAAATTGTTACCTTTGAGTATTAACATTTGTCAGAAAAAAATTGTAAGGAGCAAAGGAAATCTATGGAGATAGCAATGACTTATGTAATGGGTATTGTGTATACAATCCTAGACTCTAAAGAAAAAATGGAGTCTTCCTTCACAAATATGTGATCCACACGTAACCCACACTTAATTAGTGTGGCTGTCTGGACCAGGAATGTTGTTACCCATGATTCATTTGTATCGCCAAAATTACATGACAAGATGAACATGTAATATTTTGCTGGCAGAAAAAAACAGAGCAAACAGCACGCAACATTTTGGGGGCAGGGACTATCTTTGGCTTATGTTTTTACAGAACCTAGAACAATGGGGTTCTGCTCCATGAGTGGGAATCCTAGGCATTATGATAATACTGTGATAATAATGCATGTTGCACTATGAACAAAAATCCTCACCTTCTTGGGTTTGGAAGTGGAAGGTTGTGCAGCTGGGGTTTTAGATATATGGTAGTGTCTTATAAAGTGATAGCAGTGCTTGCCAACAAAACAAAACCATGTGAAATGAGGGGCGGTAGCTTTGTCGGCAGGAGAGCGTCTCCCACCAACAAAGCACTGTGCACACCAGCACTTTTTGTCTGTAAAACTTTTGATGGTCAGGCATGTGGGTTTTTTCACACCCCTGAGCAATAAAAGTTTTACCATGAAAATGCTGTGTAGACATAGCCTTAGAGCAGTGTTTCCCAAACTTGGGACACCGCTTGTGTAGGGAAAGCCCCTGGCAGGCCGGGCTGGTTTGTTTACTTGCCGCATCCGCAGGTCCAGCCGATTGTAGCTCCCACTGGCTGCAGTTCGCTGCTCCAGGCCAATGGGAGCTGCTGGAAGCAGCACGGGCTGAGGGACTTACTGGCCGCCGCTTTCAGCAGCTCCCATTGGCCTGGAGCAGTGAACTGCAGCCAGTGGGAGCCGCGATCAGCCAGACATGCAGACGCGGCAGGTAAACAAACTGGCCCGGCCCGCCAGGGGCTTTCCCTGTATAAGCAGCGTCCCAAGTTTGGGAAACACTGCCTTAGAGGGATGTTAAACTTTTTTGTGGTGAGGTGCACGATTTTTTTGCAAATCTTATAACCTTGGAAGCATTTCTTCTGGTTTTCAAAGCAGCTTTCTCCATTATAAACAATACACCAGGTTTACTAATACACCTCTACTTAGATATAACGCTGTCCTTGGGAGCCAAAAAATCTTACCGCGTTATAGGTAAAACTGTGTGATATTGAACTTGCTTTGATCCACCAGCGTGCGCAGCCCCACCCCCCCGAGCACTCTTTACCACGTTATATCAGGTGGCGTTATATTGATGAAGTGGTGTAGTTCTCTTCTTGCTCACTTCTAGAATATCCTGATCTCAATATTTTTATTTCCAACATTTACCACTGTGAACCCAGTTTAACAAGACTTCTTCAAACTTGGAGACACTACATTCTTTAAAAAGAAAAATATAAAATACCAAAAGTAGTTACCTGCCCATGCAGTATTATAGTCTCATCTATCTTTATATTTCAATTCTTCCTCTAACATTCAAGCAAAGTAAATAGCCTGAACACATCAAGGATGCACCAAGTTCAACTTCAATATGCAAACAGAAAAAAGATGCATAGTAGTCTCCTTTTTATAAATGGACTGATCCAAGCGATTCAAGTGGAAAGTGAGTAAAGCGTTAATCCAAATGCGAATGGCTCCATTTCAGTAATAGCGTGAATAAACCCCCACAGAAGGCTTCATTGCTAGCAGCAAACTCCACAGAGTCCAGATGAACCAGCAGGAAGAACACAGGGCAGATAATCCTGTAAAATTACCCCAGTGGAAAAGTTGATAAATTCCCAATTACGAGACCTGCTCTAGGATGAAAAAAAAAATGCAAGATACAATAAAATTACCAGTCAACACTTGCAAACCTTCACACTTAAAACCAAACAATTATCACAGGGGTATTCCTTAATCCTTTGAATTTTGAATCTGTTACCCATAACAGTGAAATCCAGATAAATAAAATAACCCCCTGAAACTAAACTAAGGACAACTGAAGAGCCATAACTAGTTATAAATCAGCTGTTTTTCTAGAGAGTCATATTCAAGCAATTTTTGTCTCTACATCACTAATATTTTAGATCAAAACAAAACTTAAGCCATTGTTCTGTTTTTCCCCCCCATATGAAGTGTGGATGGGACACTTCTTTTTAAAAAAAAGAAGTTTTTGTTTTTTTTTAAATTTTTAGAGACATTGTTGGTCAGGTTATGTAAAAGCTTGTTTCTAAAATCTAAATTTGGGCCAAAATATGAGGAGTTGCCCTGTAAGAGTTGTGCTAACCTTGCCAGTTGGACACATAGCAACTTAAAATTCTTCACATTTAAGAGCATGTAGAGCAGACAAAATAGGTCTTGCATCTAGTTCACAACTGCTTACTCCCTGCATGTTTGTCCCAGAGTCTGACAAATGTAATAGCAATCCCTCCCCCAAACCCACCAATTACAGAAGTAATTGCTCGCTCAAGAGCTTAGTAACCCAATCAGTTGGATATTATTATAATTTCCATTATTAAAGTTATGCACACATCTGTTCATGTAAACATATTGCATAAACTTGTCTTTGGAGTAACCCTGAGAGATATGTATCCAAATTCCCCTCTGTTTACCCCCTACGTGTGTGTGTCCCACAGTCTCCTTGGCCCAGCCACTTACCTGCATGTCACCACAAGTCCTGCCCTCCCCACTCATTGCATTGGACAGCAGGGTTGTCAATCACCCTCTAACACACTTTCCTTTCTATTTCAGACAGATCTAAGCAGTTGCTGCTGTGGCCTCCCTGCCAACTAGGCCTCAGTTTTAGATCATCATCAGCAAACGCAAATGTAAGCTTCTCTCATAGCAGAAAACTGATTCTATTTACAAGCCAGTTTTGTTTGTTCATAAAACAAGACTCACAAAAAGAATACATCCGCTTAAATGAATTAAAGTCTCTCAGTGCGGAGGGGGAGACTGATGGAAAATTGTGGTCTGACTGTAGATGGACAATTATCAGACTGATGTCATTTCCCTCTGTCTTTATGTTTAATTATTTTAAACTCAATTACACAGGAAAAATGCTTAAACTTCCAGATGCCATTATACTAATTTCAAGTCCATTGTCACTGCCTCTTAATTGCTTTCTCAATGCATATAAGCCTTTGAAAAGAGAATAATAAGCCTACCGCCTCTGAAAGAAGCCCCCCTCTTTCCTCTCACTGCAAATCCACCCTAAAGTAGCATAATTGCTTTCTAAATGCAAATAAATATGGGGTACAATAAGCTACTGAGGTAAGGAGGCCCCTTTCCTCTCCGCTCCCTTATTATGTGGATAAATCTTCAATCTAATTCCTCTTGAAAAAGCCTCATTTCCTACCAGAGTTTCTCAAAGCAACAACCCACTCAAGCCCCGCTCCTTGAGAGCCTCCCCCCAGCTTCAAGCAATACTCTAATGCTTCTCCACCCTTTCTTCCCCTCTACAGTGACGTCCCCTCTCCTCACTCAGCCCTGTGAGAGGAATACCCCTGCCCAGCCCAAACTCCCCACCACTTAGGAGTATCCATACAGCCCCCTGCTCCTCAGAGCAAAAACATTCCCCGTTTTTTTCCAGATAGCACCCACAAAGCGTTAATACTTCCTCCAAGGGAGTAACACCCCCAACTCAGATCACTACTACTTCCCAGGCCCCCGAGCAATACCACCATCCACCCTCCCCCAGAGCAATAGTTACCCCCCCAGAGCAATATTACCCCCCACAACTTCCCTAACAATACCCCCCCACCCAAGCGCACCTCCAAACCAATGAGCCAGTCTCTGCCCACACCTCCTAGGCCAATACTACGCCCACCCAGGGTACTCCCATCGCTTTTACCCCCAACACAGGAGCGCCCCCCTTCCCCCCGGAGCAGTAATGCTTCTCCCCACCTCCATACCCGCCCCTTGCCCCCCTCAAAGCAGCAGTACTCTCTCCCTCCCCTCCCCCACAAGCGCAATAATACCCTCTCCGGAGCAATAATACTCGCTCCTTCCCAGTAATACTCTGCCCGACTCCCACAACAAGAGCCCTCCCGCGAGGTGAGGCCCGGGGGTACCCACGGAGGCGGGAGTCGCTCCCCCCGCTCCTCCCCGTACCTGTGGCTGCAGCATCCCCGTCTCCCCGCCGCCCTCTCTCCGCTGCCTGCCTGGCTCTTTGTTTCCTGCCGCGGGCCGGACGGGAGAGCAGCTTCCCCCCCGCCTCCTCCCCCTTCCCCTCACACGCATTGAAAGCAAACAAGCATCATGGCGGCAGCGGGCAGGCCGCCGCCTCCCCCCCAGCATCTCCGCCCGCGGAGGCCGCCCACACTCACCGCACACCACGCGCCATTGGCTGCGCGAAAGAAGCCGCCTCGCGCGGCGTTGCTGGGCCTGCCCGAGCGCGGCGTCCCGCCTCCAGCCCCGCGGCCGCCGCGAGTGGTGCGAGACCGCTGAGGGCCTGCGCCGCGCGCGGAGCTTCCCCCGGAGCGAAACGGGCCGGGCCGGGCCGCACCGCAGCAGATTCCGAGGGAGGGAAGTGGGGGGCGCGGCGGGGCCTGTGGGGTCCGGAGGGGGATCAGAGGTGGGAGTCGGAGGGGCTGCGGGGTTCGGGGGAGGGGCTGCGGGTTTGGGGGAATTAGGGGTGGGGAGAGGACCTGGAGGCAGGGATCTGTGGGAATCTGGAGGTGTCAGGTGGGGGGCTGAAAGGAGGTGCCGGTCGGTGGGAGTGGGGGGCTGAATGTGGGGGATTGCAGACAGTTGGGTGTGAAGGGATGAGGGGGGTGACTAGGTTGGGGAGAGGATCTAGATGTTTGGAGGTGTGTGGCTGCCAGAGGGATTGGATCAGAATCTGTAGGGGGAGGTTGATAGGAGAGGGGAATGGGGTCTGGTAGTGTGGATTGGGGGGGATCTGTTTGGGGAGCAGTTTAGGGGGTTACATGGGGATTACATGTTGACAGGGCAGTTGAGCTGATTGGGTAGGGGGCACAAGTAAGCTTATAAGTAAGCACAAGTAGTTGCAGAACAGCAAACTGGTAGGGTGGTGGCAGAAGAGATGGGTGGTGTGAATGGAATAGACTGGTGAGGGATGACTGCACCTATTGAGGCTCTAGGGGGTGAGCAGGCCCCTACATCTATAGCCTCTTCCCCCCACTCCCCAGCCTATGGGGAGGAGACACTGAATCCAGGCATAAAAATATTATGAGGGACAACAAATGAAAAAACAATGGGAGTGAGGGTCACAGGTTGGAAAGCAGGGATCCAGAGGGGGACACCTAGCTGAGAACCCCAGACAGTGCCCACTGCTCCTCAAAGGCAGTGGGACAGAGGGCATTGGTGGGTGTATAAGTTTGGAGGAGAACTTTGACATGAGAAGTATGAACAAGAAGTCAAACATAAGGAAAACCGTCTTTTTGCTCTATGCATATATATTTGCTAGATCCTTGACTGGTGGCCTCTAGGCCAGCTAAAACAATAGCAAGTTATCCGCAACTAAAAGTATAACGTTATCTGAAAATGTTGGTGTAGAAAGCAATAGGAGGAGCTGTTTAGCAGAGACTTATGTATTCAGGTATGGGGAAGAATAGCGTACTGTATGTTTGTATTGGTGTAGTGCCTAGAAGCCCTAGTCATGGAATAGGACCCCATTGTACTAAGTGGTGTATAAACACAGAACAAAAAGGCTGTCTCTGCCCCAAAGAGCTTACGGTCTAAGCCCATGTCTACACTTATAAGCTTACAGTGGCACAGCTGTACCGATACAACTGTGCCGCTGTGAGAGCACTAATGTAGCCGCGTTATGCTGATGACAGAGAGCTCTCCATCGACATAATAAAACCTGCTCTATGAGCAGCGATAGCTGTGTTGGTGGGGGAGTGTCTCATGCCAACATAGCACTGTACACACAAGCACTTATGCCAGCAAAACTTATGTTGTTCGAGTGTGTTTTTCACACCCATGAGCGACATAAGTGCTAGTGTAGACATGGCCTACATATAACAACAAGACAACAGATGGATACAGACTGACAGACGGTAGTACAAGGAAACAGCACACCAGCAGCCTGGTGGTTGTCAAGTTTCTTGTAGACATCATGGAAAA
The DNA here is from genome assembly GCF_020497125.1 of Mauremys mutica. NCBI lineage: Eukaryota > Metazoa > Chordata > Testudines > Geoemydidae > Mauremys > Mauremys mutica. The sequence goes on along the minus strand of NC_059079.1, from coordinate 103,014,100 downwards.
TAAAGTTTTAAGTAAGGCTTTGAAGCAGGAAAATCCTTTTGCTAATGTTTAGTGGGAGCTCCTCTCAAGACTGAGGGCAGCATGATAGAAAGCATGAAGGTGCCTGTTTGAAAATTTAACACACTCATTGGCGATGGAAGGTGGAAGTTGACATCTCAATAGTGAATAATATGACAGGATAGGGATAGGCCATGAAGGGCCTTGAAAATGAAGATAAATAGCTTATGATTGATGCAATAGAAAAGTCGGTCCAGTGAAGGGATCCAAAAGGGGTTATGTCAAGGTAATGGGCTAGGAAAATGATCTTTCTATCAGTATTGAATGGATATGAGTAGGACAAGGTTGCAATAGGCAAGTCCAGAGAGAAGAATGTGTCAGTGATTAAAACACCGGATGAGGAGAGCCTGGACAGGAGTAGGGTGACCAGACAGCAAGTGTGAAAAATCGGGACAGTGGTTGGGGGCAATAGGAGCCCATATAAAAAAAAAGCCCCAAATATCGGGACTGTCCCTATAAAATCAGGACATCTGGTCACCCTAGATAGGAGTTTTAGTTAGGTGGATAGGAAAGGCTGTATCTTAGAGATGCTATGCAGAAAAAATCTGCAAGAATTAGATATAGCCTGGGTATGAGGACCTAGAGGTTACGGGTCTGAGTGACAGGCAGGATGTCTAGATATAAGTAGAGGCATGTAACAAAAAATAAAGCAAACTGTAGTTCCGTGGATGTGGAACAAGCCTATTCTCATGTAATATAATGTGTAAAAAGAACTAGAAAGGGACCAATCCCCAGCTTGCTTCTGAGCAATGCACATGATATGCTTTGAAAACAATGACCACAATCTTATTACATACATAATCTTGGTGACAGACTTTGCAATCATCACATTAGTAATAGATCCAAATAAATGATTTCCTTCTTTGGCTCTCTATTTCGGACCTAGTCACAGTATATATTTAGGATTCTGCATAGGAAAGCTGCTTTATTGCTCAAGCTCATGTAACATCACTTCTCAAAATGTTTTTTGATAACCAGCTGCCCCTTCAGACATTAATAGTCATACATACTCAAGTTGTTAATACTTTCTAGGGAAAATGTAGCCTTAATAGAATGGCTCTCTCTGTCTGGAGCTCAGTCTCCAAAAGTAGTAGTGAATCTTCAAATACATAACAGGTTTTTCCAAGAATTGTTACTTATCTAGGAGGAGTTAGGCTAGAGAGCTATGAATAGCTGTGGGGGACTGCAAACCTGAGGACTGATACTAGGATATAATGTGTAGAGTTTTTCATCTTTAGGTTGTGTGTTTGAAATCCTGCACAAATTAAGTAGTGACCAAAAGTCCATTGTCATCTAATGTCTGCCTTGTTTTTTCCAATTCCATTTCTCAGTGAAAAATGTCCACATTGCCAAAACCTATGTCACTTGGCGTTCTGAGGTCAAAGACCATGAAGGGGCAATGGAACCTGGACCCTCCTTTCACCTCTGGAGTTGCCACCTTCAGATTAGGCACGTAGTTGGGGCAAAGATGGAAGCTGGTACTTCCATCATCCTTGTACCTGTTTGTAGATTATACAGTCTCCTGAGTTACAGACACTATTTTCTCACACATTTAAAAATAGATAGGGAAAGAATCCACTGACTGTTGCCCTGATCATTTCAAATAGAGACCAATTGGCAAAAATAAATGAATTTTAGATGATTGTGGCCTTTGACCATCAGAAGAAGCAATTACAAAATGCTTGCACAATTCACTGTGCTGTACTACTGCTGAATTCTAGAAAGTGGTCTCAAACTTGTGGTTCAAGATGCAGCAAATTAACATATTCCAAACTTTGATCTAATTCACATTGATTCTCTGGTGATATTTTTAATAGGCTGTAAAGCAAACAAACAAAAACATTTGTTCAGAGATTCTAAAGTGGTTTATACCATTGACCTCAATGCAGTTTTTTAACAGTCAATTTGATTATGTGGTTGAAATTGCAGAGTAGAGCAAAGACAGCTACGTATTTTTCCAGAAACTGTTACGGTATACGGAATTTCCTGCCCAAGAGTACTCTTGCTCATTTGTATATGGGATTAACTTTTGCTCCATATAAGTATCGTCAGAACTGTAGCCAGGCAAACATCTGAACAGATGGTTAGTGACAGTATTAACTTTCTGGTCTGGATGTTTAATGAGATCTGAGATTGTAACATGAGGTTCTTTCATTTTGTCTGTCTCACATGGCAGATATAGTGTATGAGAGTGCACTTGTTGCTCAAGGTTATAGATTCATCAATCAAAAGACAGGCCTTCCCATTAATCTTTTACCTGCTCAGAAATCTTTTCATATGTTTCAGGAGCAATGTTGTTACATGGTGTAGTCTTCCTGAATTCAGGCCAGCAGTATCTTGAAGCTTAAACGAGTCAAATTAATGCAAGAGTTGATTGTGTTGTTTAGACAAGTAACATTTGTCCCCCACTGAGGTTTTGTTCCCATTCATTATGTCTAGTGCTTCAGAAGGAAAACTGCTAATTGGTTCTCATGTTCTACATCATAGGCAGACCGGGTAGCACCACCTATACTTAAGGTTGCCCAACACTTCCCATTGTAAGACTCTGTTTTCAATTGCTTATAACTTTAACAAATTGTAACCATTGGGGTTGAAATTTCCCATGCTGTGTCTGCTTCAGGCTGAATATTTTTGGAAAGTTCAGAAAAAAATGCTTCAGACATTTCCAAGAAAGAGGTCAGGGAAAAATACATTGTTTTGCTCATGAAGAAAATTCTTACAACTGTTTTGTAAGAAGCTCTAGCACCTCCATGCTTTTGCGGGGGGGGGTATGAAATTTGGCAGGGGATTGCTTTTGTGGCTGGGATGTGTAGCTTTGCTTTCCCCTGAATAAACTCACAGATTTGGCCAAAATTACAAGCCTTTGAAAAATCTCAATTTGCATGTGCTAAGTATAGACTTGCTTAGCCATTAAATTCACAGATTCCAAGGCCAGAAGGGACAGTTGTGATCATCTATTATAATCTGTATGACACAATCCATAGAACTTCCCCAAAATAATTCTCTGTAGAGTTTATCTGCCCTAAGTATGCTCAGTCCCCTCAGAGCTCTGAATGTAGACTGGACTACATGCACCACCAGAGAGAGACCGAGCATGCTCCAGGATAGGGCTGTGAGGGCTGAGCAGCGCTTGTGCCTCCTGGCTCCTGAGAGTTGCTGTGATGCTGAACACAGGAACTGAGAGCAGGGAAACTCTGCTATGGTCTCAATGGCTCCACCTGCTTGGACCCCAGCAGTGCAGAGCAGAAAGAAGAGCTTCTTGTCTGGAATGCAGAGGAAGAGAGGGGAAAGAGAAGCAGGCTGGGGAGATGGGCAAGAGGGAATGAGCAGGATGAACTCAAGTGGCAGAGGACTGTGCTGTGGATCTCAGCATCCCAACATTGTTGATGAGACAAATTGGGGGTCTGTATGGCGCCACATGATAGAAGTTGTTCTTTCAGTTTGCTTTTTAAAGACTTAGTTTTTTGGTGTGTAATTTCCTACGGTTAAAAAAAAAAAATCAAGTTGCGAAGTCAAGCATTCAAAAGTCAGTAAATCGGCTTTAATCATGAGATCATATGCACCTCTACTCCAATATAACGCTGTCCTCGGGAGCCAAAAAATCTTACCGCGTTATACGTGAAACCACGTTATATCGAACTTGCTTTGATCCGCTGGAGTGCGCAGCCCCCACCCTCCTCAGAGCACCGCTTTAGCACGTTCTATCCGAATTTGTGTTATATCGGGTCGTGTTATATCAGGGTAGAGGTGTACTACTTTTTCCACAGTAACCCTGCTTCATGTAGTGCACAGGATGGACTGTGCTCTGAGAATGAATCCAGGTTGCATAATGATAGAGACTGTTATCTGTACAACTCCTTCATTGGAAAGCATATAGTGAATGAGGCCAGGAGAGAAAGGAAAGTCTCATGGTTAAGACTGTTGATTGCCACCCTGGAAAACTGGACTCTATCCCTGCCTGAGCCACCGTGAGTTCTTATGGGATGCGGGGCAGGTCACATAGACAACATGTCCCAAGTGTTTCTCATTTTCTGGGCACCCAACTGGAGACACCAACGGTCTGATTTGTGGAAAAGCTGAGCACTGACAATGGCAACTGAGTTCAGTGGAAGTGCTGCTGTGTAAATATAAAGAGCTAATAAATGCTAACTTTTCTGAAAAATCGGGTCTTAGTCTACTCCAGTTGGGCACCCAAAATTAGTTGACGTTTGACAATTTTGGCCCTAATTTCTTTGTCCTGTTCCCTATATGTAAAATGGGGATAGCAAGACAATTTCACCTCACAGGGATCTTGTGAAGATAAGTCCGTTAATGGTGGCAAAGCACTAAAAAAAACTACCCTGAGAGCACTAATAGTGTAGTAAATAATGCATGGGGCCACTCATTGGATGATGAAGATAAGCAGAAATATTGAAGAGCTGCCTATTCAGTGAGCACCATCCATTTTGTGCAGTGAATGAAGCATGGGTCCTGATGGAAAAAGCAGTATGTGATCATGTAATTTAGAATTATCATAATGCATAATGCATATCTGCAAGAGGGCTGAATTAAAGAATCTTAATTCTGGCATTTCCTAACCTTTGAGTGCTTAATTTTGTAATATTAATGTTCTTTTAACATAGGTTTTTGGGGGGTTGTATATAAATATAATATAAATACATCAACAAGTTTAACATGGAAAAGTCTCAGAAGCATAGGAGCTACCAGCTATTTCTTTCCATAAATCACTGTGCTATAAGTATGAAAAGTTCCATAAAGAGGCAGGAATTTCTAACTCCTTTTTATCAGTTACAGATACTAATGCTGACTTCTACCACCATCCTAGATGTGTACATGTATTGTGCTTAGATCACTGTTATAATTACTTGGATGTTGCAGCCATTACTGGAGCTGTAACAGCTTAGAAACATGTAGTAAATCTTATTTTCCTCCTGAAAGCTTGCAGGGCTAAGAAGCATTTACTTGCTAATGCTTCCTAGTATATCTGTTTCTGCCATACTATAGTAACAAAACATTAGACATAAAAACATTGTGCTTTTTACTCATCCTTCCCACCTGCAGAGTCACATCTGAATACCTTCACAGAGCTGTCTTAGTCACAGTAAATGTACTGCTGTTGGTTTGCTTTCCATTTCCTAACTACAAATTATCACTCCAGTTTTACAGATTTTGTCTTGAGGTTTCTATCCCCAATTCTTCCTTACTTTTCTCCAGACAGGTGACCATTCCCTTAGGCTGAAACGCTCGTTGGGCATTTGTTCCTCAACCAGAACTCCTTACTGAATTCAGTGGGTTTAGAAAGGAATGCAAGACTGGTTGCTTTGGTGAGAGCTTGTGAGCTAAGTGGGTGAAAAGTGGTCATTAAGCTTTTGCACACCTTGTCCCCTGAAATTCGGGAAAGAAACTTACCGTCTAATTCTTTAGTGAATCAGAAATGATATTCGAATACACAATCTTGGTTTTCAGTTACTTAAAATTTCTGAGATATAATGTTAGACATTATGCTCAAACTGTTAAATGGCTCCACAAAAATGAGGCTACTGTCAAATCATGTGGTTGCACCTCTTGAGCCTCTTTCCTGATTGATTTGTTTTTGAGGGTACGTCTACAGGTGACCCGGGCTGGAGGGGCTGAAAAATTGCTGTGTAGACATTTGGGCTTGGGCTAGAGTCTGATCTCTGGGTCCCTGTGAGCAATCACTCTATATCTGACCTATCAGTCCTCATTCTCAAAGGAAATCTCCACAACACTTTCGAAAGATGAGCCTGGAAACTTAAATTCATAACTTTGCTAGACTAAAAATCATGGTCTTAAAGACACTGGATTTATGGCTTATTACAACAATCTGTAACCCACTAACCTCCCCTTTTTGTCCTATGACTACAGGGGTGTTAACAGGCCTCTTTGTCTTGAATCGTCCCTTAAAATTTGTGCTAATGACTTATACTAAACTATCTGTTCCATCTTGTATTTAGCTGTGACATTTTCCCGAGACCTGAGGAAGAGCTCTGTAGCTTGAAAGCTTCTCTCTCTCTCTTCAACAGAGCTTGATCCAGTAAAAGATATCTCACCCACATTGTCTCGCTGCTATCCTGGGACCAACACGGCTACAACAACACTGCATATAACTCTAAATAGACATTTAATCAGGAGTTGGCTATGACTGGTTCTAGATGTGTAGGTTCTTTGTTTAAAAAAAAATGGGGCTGTCAAGCGATTAAAAAAATTAATTGCGATTAATTGCACTGTTAATAATAGAATGCCATTTATTTCACTATTTTTGGATGTTTTCTACATTTTCAAATATATTGATTTCAATTACAACACAGAATACAAAGTGTACAGTGCTCACTTTATATTTAATTTTGATTACAGTATTTGCACTGTAAAAAAAACAAAAGAAATAGTATTTTTCAATTCACCTAATACTAGTACTGTAGTGCAATCTCTATCATGAAAGTTGAATGTACAAATGTAGAATTATGTACAAAAAAAGCACTCAAAAATAAAACAATATAAAATTTTAGAGCCTACAAGACCACTCGATCCTATTTATTGTTCAGCCAATCACTCAGACATACAAGTTTGTTTACATTTGCAGGAGATAATCGTGCCTGCTTCTTATTTACAATGTCATCTGAAAGTGAGAACGGACATTCTCATGGCACTGTTGTAACCAGTGTCGTACGATATTTACATGCCAGATGCGCAAAAGATTCATATGTCCCTTCATGCTTCAGCCACCATTCCAGGGAACATGCATCCATGCTGATGACGGGTTCTGCTCGATAACAGTCCAGAGCAGTGCGGTCCGACGCATTTTCATTTTTATTATCCAAGTAGTTGCCACCAGCAGAAGGTTGATTTTCTTTTTTGGTGACTCAGGTTCTATAGTTTCAATGTCAGAGTGTTGCTCTTTTAAGACCTCTGAAAGCAAGCTCCATTCCTCATCCTGCTCAGATTTTGGAAGGCACTTCAGATTCTTAAACCTTGGGTCGAGTGCTGTAGCTATCCTTAGAAATCTCACATTGGTACCTTCTTTGCGTTTTGCCAGATCTGCAGTGAAAGTGTTCTTAAACTGAACAACATGTGCTGGGTCATCATCCGAGACTGCTATAACATGAAATATATGGCAGAATGCAGGTAAAACAGAGCAGGGGACATACAATTCTCCTCCAAGGAGTTCAGTCACAAATTTAATTAACGCATTATTTTTTTAACAAGCATCATCATCTCTGGAATGGTGGCTGAAGCATGAAGGGGCATATGAATGTTTAACATGTCTGGCACATAAATACCTTGCAGTGCCGACTACAAAAGTGCCATGCAAATGCCTGTTCTCACTTTCTAGTGACAAAAAAAAATCTGTAACAAAAAAAAATCTACATTTGTAAGTTGCACTTTCATGACAAAAGAGATTTCACTTCAGTACTTGTATGAGGTGAATTGAAAAATACTATTTCTTTTGTTTATCATTTTTACAGTGCAAATATTTGTAATAAAAAATAACATACACTTTGATTTCAATTACAACACAGAATACAATATATATGAAAAGTGTAGAAAAACATCCAAAATATTTAATAAATGTCTGTTGGTATTCTATTGTTTAACAGTGCGATTAAAACTGATTAATTTTCTAATTGTGATTAATTTTTTAGTTAATCATGTGAGTTAACTGCGATTAATCGACAGCCCTAAAAAAATAGTTTGCATCCTTAGGATTTCATTCTGCAAAGTAGTGAGCACCTCTAAGGCTAGACAGTAATAACCAAATTCAGCCTTGATGTCAGTAAATGAAACTCCCAGTAAAGTCAGTATTGCATTTGCTTATGCCAGGGCTAAATTTGACCGGGGTGTGGGGGGGCACTCTTCCCACCACCCCCTATCCTCCTTCCTCTGCTGCTCCATAGGCTTGTTTTTCTATTCCATTGACTCTCCACTGAAGTTAATGGAGTTTTCCAAGGACTATATCTGGTAAGTATTTCATCAGTGGTCTTAATGTGCGGTGCTGAATGTATAGTAATCTAAGCCGACTAATCCAGTGCAGGAGAGCAGAACTGCAGAAATACTAAACTTCAGGCACACTCTCTCAAAACCACCATTCAGTGGGAAGATGCGGCTATAGGGTAAAAACCTTTTCAAACATTAGGCAAGGAAGGAGAAGAGTCTGAATCTCAGACTGTCTGTCACTTTAGGAAGCAAGTTGTACTGTAATGGATTAAGCTTGTGAGTTTCTCTGAGTTTTCCTATAAGTAAAACCTTGCTACATATTTCTACACTTTAGCAGACAAAATTCTGCCTTTAGTCATGCCCTCCAGAATTCTGTTTGGCTCAATATGTTCGCATCAGAATGTGGAAAAACTCTAAAAACCTTGTTATGGTTCATATTATTTGTCCTTACACGTATTAAATAATTACCAAATTACTTGTTCAGCTCTGCATGCATCCCAACTGTTGCTTTTATATTGTAGATCAAAACAATTTAAAGTTTGTTTACTTTTCATTCATTTAAGAACATAAGAATGGCCATACGGGGTCAGACTAAAGGTCCATCCAGCCCAGTATCCTGTCTGCCGAGAGTGACCAATACCAGGTGCCCCAGAGGGAGTGAACCTAACAGGTAATGATCAAGTGATCTCTCTCCTGCCATCCATCTCCACCCTCTGACAAACAGAGTCTAGGGACAATTTTCCTTACCCATCCTGACTAATAGACATTAATGGATTTAACCTCCATGAATTTGAAATGTACAGCAAGTCCCTTGAAACCAGGGGTTTCAAACATGCAGTCCGGCCCACAGAGTTATTTGTTGCTGCCCACCAAGCTCCCCACCCCCCGCCCCCCGAGCTATTTCCTGTGGCCGCCAAGCTCCCCTCACCCGCTGCCCCCCCTCCGTGCGCCGCGTCCCTGCTCCTCTGCCTATCTCTAGGTGCTTCCTGCTGCCAAACAGCTGTTTGGTAGCGCGTAGCGCTTTCCAAGAGAGACAGGGGAGGAGCACGCTCAGGGTAGGACATGGACAAGAGGCAGGGCAGGGGTGGGGATTTGGGGAAGGGGTTGCAATAGGGGCAGGGAGGGGGGTGGGACCTCATGGAAGGGGTGGAGTGGGAGCTGGGCTGGGGATAGCAGGGAGGGTGTCAATGATGCAGCCCTTGGGCCAATACTAGACCTCATGTGGCCCTCGTGGTCATTTGAGTTTGAGATCCCTGCTTTAAACCTTTGAGCTTGCATGGTGCTTTTAACGGTTACAGTGAGAGTTCTTCACTTGTGGGGTTTTTTTTGTTTGTTTTGTTTTGTTTTTTGTAGGATTTATTTTTAATGTGATGTGCTGAGCAATGGATGGGTTCACTTCTAAAAATCCATATTAAGTTCTTTGCTTTATCAGTGTCTTAGTTATGCAATCTTGGGCAAGACACCTAACTACTCCTAATCTCAGTTACACCACATATAAAACAGGGAGAACGGTACCAATCTGTCACAGTGTTTCAGAATCTACATATACTTGGAGGCAGCTATTTAAGTACTAAGTATTAGTAGTTTTGTCTGACAGTGATAATTTCCCAAAACATATTTGGGGGATGAGGAGACTAACATTATAAAGGAGGCTTTATTAGGCCTTTTAGCAACCAGCCACATAGTTAGTCCTGTTTCTTAGTCCTCCCTCTCTTTTCTTTTTATTTTTGTGGTACCCATTTTTGCACTCTTCTGTCTCCCTCTCTCTATTTCTAATCTTTATTCTTTCACACTCTCCACCCTTTTCTCTAGCAGCAGAAAAATACTTACTGGAAACCTGAGCCCATCTGTGCTCCTGCGCTGCAGCGCTTGCCCCTGCAGTGGCTCCTCATGTATGGTCTTAGTCAGTTTCATATGCCTGCCAGAACAATATTCAGGAGTGCCAAGATCTCAGACAGCCTATCGAATGGGCAGGTTTCTCCCACTCGGGCATGGCAAAACAAATGAAACAAAACATGGTTTTGCTCTCTAAAAAAATGCCGCCACGATATTTTGGTCTAACACCTTTGTCTCCTCCTCCCAATAATTCTCTTTCATAAAAACCTTTCTAACTCTTAATCTAATAGAGCCCCTTAAACTGTGATAGCATTCTCCTCGTAAGTCTAAAGTGCTTGGGACTATAATCTAACTCAAACGTGTTAAATTGTTGCAGGCTATGATCTCGTTAGATATTGTAAGTTAAGCAGGGTTGGGTCAGGTCAGTACTTGGATAAAAGACCTGTGAAGAGCTAGAGGAAATGATGGTGGTGATTAGAAGGTGGTACTTTTTCTTCAAGGAGCACTGAACAACTGCCCTAGCATAACACTCTGTAATGTTGTGCTGCTAGAGATGCTGTTTTTGAGGAAACATAAATATGTCAACCCAGGCGTCCTGGGTTATAAATTGAGGCCAGATCCCGTTTCCATTCAGGTCAAGGTAGATTATAGCTACTTAAATTCCCCCTGCATTTCAATATTTTTCACTGTCCTCAGCCGCTGTTATATTACTGTGTGTGGGTACAGTTGTCACATTCCTCCCAATTTGCAACTGTTTCAGTGGTGAGTGAATTGATAAGTGCGTATGTTATGGATAATCTGTATGCAAATCATGTGTCTTTGGACAGGCCATCTGTGTGATGAGAGGAAGTGATACGCTGTTCCTGAATGTGGGGTCCATTTGGTATGTTATGGAGGACTCTGAACTTAGTTTACACTAGTATGACTTGACCCCTTATACATTATGCAACATGTAGAATTAATTAATTCTGACTGCTCTTTGTAACTTCATAACTCAAGTTTAATCTTGTGACTAAAAATAAAACCTGTTTACACTAAGATCTGTTACACCAAATGAGCCTTTTTGTCCTCTTTTGTAGTTAATCTCTATAGCTTCCTTTTGTTTCTTTTTATAATTAATTTTACGGAGATTCAACAAATTAGTATGGTGCATAAGGCCAGAATTATTTGTATATACAGTTTCTGTAGCACTGTTAGTAGCTATTACACATTAGAAATGGCATTTTCAAAATGTATTACATTTTGCTTAGTGCTAGCTCGTTGAGTTTTATATATAATATTATCAAATGGGGTGTTTGGGCACAAATAGCCATTAGTGGTGAGAAAATAATATTTGGAAAGTGCACTATAATCTTGAGAACACTAAAGATATGTCTATGCTGCAAGTGAAGATGTAATTGTAGAATGGGTAGACATCCCTTACTAGCTTTAATCTAGCTAGCACAGGTAACAAGAGCACCTACCTGTGATACAATCACACTTGCGCCTGCAATGTAGACAGAGCCTATAGGCAGTTTACTCTTTCTTGCTGAGTTGTGTTGTGTGTGGGTTTTGGTTGTTTTGTTTTTATAGGGTTTTTTTGGGGTACCTCAGCAAATCTGAGTGCTTTGTAGTTGATAGTTAAGTTCAGATATTTGCTTTGCCCAAACTTTTCCTTCTCTCTTTCTCTGAGTTGACATGAACCTTTCCTGGGAGACCAGGGAGGGCAACATCATACTTTGGCACGCACTTGTCTAACAAGACCAGAATAACTAAAATATGTACTAAGACTTGCAGTCTTGTACCTTCGTTAGAGTGCTCATTGAGATGAGGCGGGTTGTCCACCTATGCATCAATAGGTGAACAACCCGCATCAGTGACTGGATCCCCAGAGACCACAAGCGACTGCTGGGCAGACCGAAAACTGGCTGGGCTGATCCCATGACAAAACTCTTTGGCTAGAAATGGAAAGAATGTGCTTGCAACAAAATAGAATGGTGTGGTGTCAACTTGCGTTCGTGGAGGGACGGATGAGGAGAAGCCAGACAAAGATGACATTGAGATATTTCTCTACTGCCCAATGAGTTCCTCATCTTGAGATCCCATTTGCCCTCACACTGGATTTCTCACACTGTTTTCTGTCCCTTCCCCCAGAGATCAATCTTTCCACCGTTACACTGTTTCCTTGTCTTCTTTTCCTTTTCCTCTGCCTGAGATCCTGCCCTCATTTCCATGCTGCCAGTAAGAATTCTTTATACCACCAGTGTCTAGCTGCCTCCTGGAAGTGACCGTTCTGAAGTGCAGCATAGTAGACATGTTTCAGATGAAAGTACAAAGCTGGAAGGGGCTCAGTGTGAAATGTTGAGTGGTTGCAGTAGGACGAATAGGGGACAGGTAAGGGTATTTATTGCTGCAGAAGCACATAGCATCAGTTATTGTAGCAGAACTTTAAAAGACTGCATAACTTTATGACCAGTCATTTTAGTAACTATGCTTGCTTAAAAATCAAATTAACGTCATGCTTCAGGGGGGTTGATCACTACAGGAGTCAGGAAAGGATTTTATTCCACATTTACAGGGATACATAATTGTCTCAATGCATTGTGGTTTGTTTTGTTTTGCCTTCTGAAATATCAAGCGCTTATCACCACTAGAGGCCAGATGTCTGACTGGATGAACCAATAGTCTGATCTACTGTGGGAAGGTCTTTGTTTCTTTTGGCTGATCTACTCTGCGCAGTTAGGTCAACGTAAGCTGCCTTGCGTCAACCTAAAAATCTTCACTTAAATTTGTCTCCCGCTGATAAGCCTGTCTACACTGATTTAGTAACACCACCTTCCCGAGCGGCAGACAGTTGATGTAATTAGGTAAATACACTGACTCATTGTAGACACTGGGTTGCTTATGCCAACTGATAATGGCCTTCAAGAGCCATCCCACACTGACAATACAATTGATACAATCGCTCACGGTGAGGATGCGCACCACCAACACAAGGGGCCAAGTGGGCACACACGTGTGCTTTAATAACTCCGGTGGTTCTATGCCTGTATAAGTTAGGTTGATGTAATTTTGTAGTGTAGACGTGGCCTTTGTCCGAGAGTCCTGTATTATTGGGCTACAAGGTCAAATAAAAAAGTAGGTGAAGAATTAATCTAAAGCAATTGAGTCTATTTTAACAACTACACTAATGCACATATTTCAAAGAGTATTTCTTCTGACTTACAATTTAAGTCATGCTCCAGGTGAGCTGGCAAGTGCTCAACCAGTGCAGCATGGAGACAGCTGGCAGGGGGAGTTACTTTTGCTTGTGATTGTTGAATGTGACAGATTGAGAATAGCAAGGAGTAAGAGTTCAAGCTATGAAGCACTGAACAGCCATCCTCTTCCTGCGTTAATTCTATAGATAGGTGTGGAGCATCCCTATGTCATGTTTTTAAGCTATTTTTAAAAAGAGGATCTGCACATGCTGTTCATTTGTACTTCAGCTTAGGTTGCTTTGCTCTTTTCATTATAGCAGATCAAGGTGGCTGGAAAGGGGGAAGATACCTTTTATGATTAAAGAGAACATATTTGTAAAATCTGAATTGCTGTTTGATCTGAATATGTTTGTACCCTTTTTTGCTTTTCGGTGAGCATTTGTGACCTTTTCTGTTTGCTTGTTTACATGAATGTTGGAGGGAGGGGCTTTCCTACGTGCCAGTAGTCACTGCACCAGTACCTTGGCTACATGAAAGATTTTATGAGACTAAACTGAGACAAATTTTCACGTGTGCATTTAAAAATAAATCAATTCATTTCCAAACAGCCTGAAAAAATAAAGGTAGTGGAAGTTCAGTTTCAATGTAGACTGTGAGCAGGCTTGGGAAAAGCAAGGGAGTTATTGGTTCTAAACAAAAAGTCCATCCCATGCTGAAATCAAATCTATTATTGGAACTGATCAAATTGTTTGATGTGAATAACTTATTAATTGGATGTGGCCATATTTTCTCTTTACAAATTGCCCAGGAACAAATCAAGCCTTTCCCAATCCCCTTATTATTTATAACTGTTCAACTGCAAATGACTTTTATGAACATAATTGAGCTTATGGGATTGTTCAGGAACTGCTCATAGCTAGTACTGCTTTGAGTAGCTGGTATTTGGAATTTGCTATTCATGCTATGTTACATGGCATGACTTCTGTTCGCAGGCTGGCTTAACCTTTATAAAAAACAGTGCCTGACTAAGACATGGAAGTGTTGAGTCTCCCAGCGTTTGGGTGAAGGGAGGGCACTTACGGACAGACACTAGTGGGAGATAAACAGGTTTGGAATATTTTGAACCTATGTCCTTTTATGCACAAGAGTATAATATTTAGCTAGGACGCCAGACTTCAATATGGCTGAGGGACAAAGCTATATCAGGATTATCAGCTGTCTACAGACTTACCATGCGGTTTTCTCTTGTTATGGTCATACAGTAACTGCATGTGCAGAAAATGCATGGTTAGAAAAGTTGAAGTTAGATCTTTGGTTGATTCACTTAATTGCCTGATTGTCAGGTCTGTGGCTAAAGAAATGTGAGGAACTGCTATCATCTCACCTAGAATACTCTTTTATACATTGACTGAATACAGTCTGAATCCACCACTTTCCATTTTATTTTGCATCATATTTATTATGATAGTGCTCCGAGGCCCCAGTAGGCATTGGAGCTGCATTGTGCTGGGCACTGCACACCCATTCACCACAGCCATGAAAGAGATGCAGATGCACAGTGCTGTTTTGGAGGAGTATGGTCTGCAGCTGGTTGGGAATTTTTCAACAATGATTTTCCATTGGAAAATGGTAATTCATGGAAACCAAAACTTTTCACGTGAAAGGGGTGGGTTTGACAGAAGTGATGTCAACAAGTGCAAGTGTGGGGAGGGAATAGCCCAGTGGTAAGGATGCTCATTGGGGATAAGGTTCAAGTCCCTGCTCCACCCAGTTCACTAACCACCAAGATATGAAGTGAGTCAGTCTCTCTCTCCTGTTGGAGCTGTTCCACTTTACAGATGTAATTAAATATTATTTAGGCTAGAGACTGACTCTAGCCCAGTGGTTTGGGCACTTGGTGGAATGTAGGAGACACAAGGACTTGAACTTGGAGTCTCCCACATCCCACCTTAGTGCCCTATTCAGTCCATCTCTCTGGCCTAGTAGATAGGTAATTATTTATACAAAATGCAACAGCTCTACCAGGAGACATTGAGAGAGTCCCACTACAGCATAGCCAGGTGGTTAGGTGGGAACAGGGAGACCCAGGTTCAAGTTGCTGCTCTGAATCATCCAGAGCAGGAGTTGACTGGTGCCTCCTACATCCCAGGTGATTGCCCTGGCCACTGGGCTGTTGGCTTTTCTGGGCTGGGTTGGTCTGTCTCTCCCCCCCTCATTTTTAATGAACATTTTCAAAAAGTCTGTTTCGTTCTAGTGAGGACTGGGAGGCTTTTTCAAATCCGTTTCCCATCCAGCTCTAATAGGTTCAGCTGTCCTTGTCCATCTTGCATGATTAATTTTGTCAGTGCCAAGGCTCTGGGCTGGTGTGAGGAAAGGTGTAGGAATGTGTGGATACTAAGTGCCTTGTACAACAATGCGTTTTCTGCCACCATTCACTATAATGGCTGCCAGTGTAAAACAGCAGCAGCCCTTCGATATTGTGCCAGACAGCACAGGACAGTGCACTGTATGTAGCCTTGTTCAGAGGCAGTTGTTGCCAGGTACTAATTCCCTTCCCCATTTCAGTTTGTCTGCAATCCGTATACTTTGCTCCATGCTCTGGAATATGTGCTAAGTGACTCCACGCTAGGGACCTTTCTGTGGCTTGAGCTCAGTTATTTAAAAAACCACTCTTGTAGTCTGTCTAACTTTGGCATTTCCTGACTCTTGAATGTGTAGCTGTGCAGCCTTAGCATTCTCTTCATGTAATGGGGGAGTTTCCCATGGAAAGATCTAATCATTTTGTCCATAACTTTTGTTTGAATTCTAGGTAGCATCTCTGTGTCCTGGGTTTGGAACAACAATTACCATGCTATGCAAAAGGCATTCAGAGCAGGTGTCCTAGGGAGATGGCTCTTTCCAAAACTGGCCAGCAGGTGGTAGCATATATTCACTTCATTTTGTTTTATAGAGGCTTCCCAAAGACCCAGCCAGACCTCCTTTAAAACAGGGAAAGAAAAAACTCAGCCCATTTCTTTGTAGAATAAGTACATGGCTGGGGCCTCCAAGTTTTCCTTTATTAACTCTGATGTTCCTACAAGTCACCGTTGCCTTTCACCAAGAGGTGTCCCATCCAATGTTGCTGAAAGAGCAATGTTGCATGCATATATATAAGAAGTGATCCTGCCTGAGGAAGTATACAACTAGCGCCGAGTAAGCAGAACCCACAGAGCCTCATGATGAGGAAAGACAGCAAGTCTGAACAAAAAGATTACAGATCAGCATTAGAGACTGCAGCTTCTAGCTGAGTCAAATTAGGTGCAGCTCTTAGTAGCTCTGCTGAAGGGGAATAGTCTTTTTTTGCCCATGTGAAAAAGTTGCTGTGTGGAGATCAACAGAGTCCCAGTTTGAGCTGTGATAGTGCATAGGATGAGCACACAGCGAATCTAGTGGGGCAGATGGGAGTATTCTGCTAATTGGTTGAGTCTGCTGTAGTGTCTAGCCACCAGTTGGCAGATTAAACATAAGGAGCTCCCTCTCCCTTGCCCCATGCAAGATGGAAATGAGCACAAGCACTGTAAACTCTTTGGCAAGTAGCCAGATAGACTTAGCAATAAGGTGCCTCTTTTCCCTTGTGGAAAAACAGTTAAGATGAAAGAGAGCCAACATTATTTGAAAAATACATGTAAGTGTCTTCAAGCGCTCAGCAAAATTAACTTGTGGCTCCATAATATATCTACTCCAAGGTACTTTGGGTGGAGATACTTGTATACTGATGTCTTTAGAAATACTTCAGCTCCGCTAAAGGTGTGTGGATATCTTTTTACAGCTAGGGTTATCACTAACAGTGTGTGTTCCAGTGTACTCTGAAAAATATTTCAGATGTTCTTAAATGAAATTAGGGTAATCTAACCTATCTTTCCTTTGGCCCTTGACATACGGGGGAAACGAATGGCTTATGTCAGTTTCCACCCACAGCATCTCTATTTTGTCACTGAAGAGTGGACTGAAATGAGAGGGTCAGAGTTTAAGGCCAGAAGGGACCACCTGACCATCTAGTCCAGTGGTTCCCAAACTGGGGTTTGTAAAATGTTACAGGGGGTTCTCGGGAAAAAAATCCCTAATGGCGGACAGAGCTGACCCTAGGGACACTGGGCAGCACGGGGTCAGCAGCACGGAGCCCCTGGACTTCCAAGAGCTAAGCAGATCAAAGCAAGCATATCTATCATACTGAGGAGATTAAAACTTCAAGACTCCTTATAAGCAATGGAAAGGGAGGTGGATTTTTTTGCTGTTTTTAAAATTAAATAGGCAGCTAGTATTGTTTTTAAAATTATTATGAAGAACAAGTTTAAGCTTTGTTTTAACATGTGTTGTTTGCCTGGACTGCTCAAGACCTGAATGCTTGTGTAGGAGGAACTCTTTGAGTTGGCTTCTTAAATACCTTCATGTTGTTTCACATCTGATACTCCTTGATGAAACATAGGAGCCTTGTCTTATAACAGGCTTATTCAAAGTGATGCAAGATACGGAAGTGAGATCTTGGAAGAGTGTTGCCATTTTCATAATGTAATAAAAATACTGTAATGTTAAATTTTATATTTCCAAGATCACTGCTTTTATAATTTATACTCAGATAAAGGAGAAAATCCCTAGAAATATTCATTTTTAGGAGGGGGTTCGTGAGACTTGATATTTTAGTGAAAGGGGTTCGCAGGTTGTTAAAGTTTGGGAACCACTGATCTAGTCTGATCTCCTGCATATCACCACCCAGCCACTCCTACACCAAGCCCACAACCAGAATTAGCCCATACCGCCTGCAGGAGACTAAATTATTGCATGCCACAGACAGAACAGGAGGGATTGAGGCATCATCCCCTTCAATAACTACCTTCTTGCCAAAGCATTGTGTCTGGACCCCATTTATTGAAATAATATTCACTCTCTTCACTGCCACCTGTGTGCATGCTGAGATCTAGAGAGAGAGAGCAAGGATTTTATTTACAAGCAATCAGAGCTCAGATATGACAAAACTGCATGGGACATAAGCGCCAGGATGCAGGAGCCCTGAAAAATCAGCTTGTTTGGTGCAACAGCTGGACATTTATGGTGCTAAATAGCAGGGCAGCCTAACCCCTGGGAGTTAGTACTGTAGCTCCTTAATTCTAACAATGGTTGAAAGATGCCGCAGGGAAGTTCTGCAGTAGAGCACTGATGTAGTGTAACTTACATGGATAAAAGTCAAGTTGCCTCCTAGACTTGGTGTTGCTCTTCTTAACATGGCTGTTCTGGGCAATTACAACTCTTTTCAAGGAGGTGCTAGGGCTGGTTGACTGCAGTACAGAGCTCAGGTTACAGGACTCGAAACAACTCCAAGGATGTTGTGCATTGATAGGATTGAGGATAGAATCTACGTCCCGATTTTATCCTTCACATCAGCCAAGAAAATAAAAGGACTGGTGTCTCGTCCAGCCTTCTATATGCTGGCTTTCAGATGGCCATTAGAGGTGCTCAGAGGTGCCAAACTAGGGTCTGACATCGTTTGACCATTGTGAACAGGAGCCAGCTATGCTTCTGCCTGGGTCAGAGCTGCCTTAGGACATGGTTATTGCATACTGGAGGTGTGAGCCCTCTCTTATGTTTCCTGCTTTCACAGCCTGATGAGTGCTTTCAGATACAGCAAATTAAATAAATATTAAAAGAATTGCAATGCCATCATTTTATGAACGTGGAAACTGAGCTGCAAAGGTTCAGAATTGTTGTTCAGCTGTGCTCATTTTGACTGTTTAAACCTTCTGAGTCTGCACAGTTGAGCTGGAAGTCTGCTTTCATTAGATTGTCTGTGAGGTTTCCAGTACTTCCTGCTTTTGATCTGTCAGGTAATACCGACAGCTTTTCTTCTGCAGCATTTTGGGATTCTCTCTCTTTTTTGTTTTTTTTTTAAGATTTAACCTAACTTTTTAAAATCTCCCAGTGTCCTGTTTTGAGTGTTAGCTTAAGTCAGTTCTCACTACATTTGAACCAGTTTGCCAGTCAACTAGTAATTAAGACCAAAGGCCCAGATTTTCAAAGATAATTTAGGCATTGCTACATTCAGGATTGCAACACCTGAGTCTCATTTTCAAAAGTGATTTAGGAATGTAGGACCCTAAATCCCATTGAATGCCAAAGTGCCTACATCACTTTTGAGCATGAGGCTTAGGTATTGCAATGCTGAGCACAGCAATGCCAAAGTGCCTTTAAAAATCTGGGCCAAAGTTCCTATGCCTTTAAATAGGCCTGAAAATAAAATAACACGCCAAAGACTGGTATTTATTATATGTCCAAAAGTTTCCCATTCATCGGGGTGGCCAACCTGTGGCTCCGGAGTTGCATGCAGCTCTTCATAAGTTAATATGTGGCTCCTTGCATAGGCCCCAGCTCCGGGGCTGGAGCTATAGATGCTAACTTTACAATGTGCTGGGGAGTGCTCAGTGCTCATCCCCCTGCTCTGCCCCAGGCCCTGCCCCCACTCCACCCCTTCCCCCAAGCCTCCATGCCCTCGCTCTCCCCCCCTCCCTACCAGAGCCTCCTGTGCACCGCGTAACAGCTGATCACGGGGTTGGGAGGCGTGGGGAGGGAGCGGGAGGCACTGATTGGTGGGACTGCCGGCAGGCACTAGGCACTGCAGGTTGGAGTGGGGGAGCTGATGGGACACTGCTGACATATTAGTGTGGCTCTTTGGCAATGTACATTGGTAAATTCTGGCTCCTTCTCAGGCTCAGGTTGGCCGCCCCTGCCATACATTAATACTTTTACCAGTAAATCTCATGAAGCTCCCTCTTTGCTAATCTAAAAATTATTATTTCTCCCTGAAATCTCATCCCATTTCCCAGTAGGAAGAGGCTGGATATGAACATTGTGTTCCAGTCACAGGGTAAATCTGTTATTCAATAACACTTTAATGGCAGGGACAATCCTGTAGTTAGATTGCATATATCTAAGAAGTCGTCTGAAAACCCAGTATATGTACCAGTATGCGACACTGTGAAATTATAAAAATTACCAACTGGATGATGTTTGTCAAACTAAATGAAAAAGGTCCATTTTGTGATTAAATGCCCTTTTTTCCCTGTGGTAAGTGGTTTGCTTGCAATTAAAAACAATGGAGTAATCCACAAGGGCTCACAGAGTCATTACTGCAGATCAGCCAGATTCTGATACATGGTTACAACATTCTGTTCTTGGAAGGGTGGTGCTTTTAGAAATATCAGTGCTGGTTCTGAAAGTCCTTTGAGGGTGTTTGACAGACGGATGTGCTTTTGACCAGCTGCAATGCAGGCTTCTCTCCAGTTACCTTCATTGTGATGACCTAGGAAGAACCACCCTATCCATGTACACAGGTCTGTCATCAGACTACTCAGCATGAATCATCTATCAGTTCTATACAAAACACTAGGGATGGGACAAGATCTAAAATCTGAATCTGGCTCTAATTTTTCCCAAAGTTTTAGGGTGTTTGTATTCAGGGTGGGCCCAGCCTCCACTGAGCAGACTTTTTTTTTGTGAAAATTCTGTGCTGGATGGATGTGAGAGATGCATGGCTTACAACAAATCACCTCTGAAATATGATTAAACATCAGCACAAGGGGAGAACTGGAGCAATCCTATATTTATACCTGGGGGTATAAATGAACTTGAACCTAAGCACTGCATTTAACATGTGCACCCTTTCTACCCATGCAGAAGAACTGTAAAAATCTTGCCAAATAAACATCACCCCATATTCAGCAGCAGAGGTACTAATATCCACAAGGCTCACAGAGTTTGCCAACTCTGCTGATTGAACCTAATTGAATTGAATAGTTGTAGTTTGCATACTGCAGAACTCTACCACCAATCAACATCCTCTGTCTGGAGCCAGAGACACTCCCACAGCTCACCTAGAAATGCTGATGACTAGAGAGGAGAGCTCCAATTAGTTTCAGCAATGCACAGGGTATGTGTAATCCACTGGTGCCTCTGTGTTACAGGTCCCCTCTGTGGCGGCTCCTTCACGGGGCCGTGAGCACGGGCGTGTACTTGGCGCGGTTCACCCCTGTCCCGGACACCTGCCCCTTCTGCGGCGTGAGGGAGACCCTGGCGCATGTTTACCTAGAGTGCGCCAGGTTGCAGCCCCTATACCGGCTCCTCACCGACATTCTGTTACGTTTCTGGCTGCACTTTTCCCCTCACCTCCTTCTCCATGCACTCCCTATCCGTGGCCCCACAAAGTCGCGGGACCTCCTGGTCAACCTCCTCCTCGCCCTGGCTAAAAAGGCCATCCACGCGACCAGGGAGAGGAGGTTGGCCAACGGAGACTCCTGCGACTGTGGGGCTTGTTTCCGGTCCCTCGTCCGCTCACGTCTCCAGGCGGAGTTCCTCTGGGCGGCGTCCGCTGGCTCCCTTGATGCCTTCGAGGAGCAGTGGGCGCTGTCCGGGGTTCTCTGCTCGGTGTCCCCATCAGGCTCCCTCCTTATGACCCTTTGACCTCACTCCTGTCCCTGTTCTTTTATTAGTTGTCCCCCGCACTTAGTGGGTTTCCGTGGCCCTGTGGATCCTCCCCTTAGGCTGGGGGGGGATCCGTTAGCATGGGGCGGGCTTCCGCCCGCCCCCTCTCCCGGATAACCCAATAGAACAGGTCCCCTCTGTTTGATCTGCAGAGAATACGAGATTGTTACAGCCCCAGCTCTTTAGATCAAGCTCTAGAAGCTGATGCATTTATCTTTGGAGATCCCATGTTCAGTCCCTGGTATGTCAGCCAAGATGGCAGATGTCACACATACAGAGTATAACAACTAGATATAGGGGAGATCATTTCTAATTAGACAAGTCCACCCTACAGCTGAGCCACCGGATGGCAGACAGCACCAAGCACTGGAATTTGCAGACCCTGCCTGAACTCCCTAATGACAATTCCAGTAGACTTCATTAGACTCCTTCAGTTGGGCTTTGGTTTGCCCTGGTTTCTGGGGGTTTCAGCGGCAGAACTAGAAGCCTTAGGCAACACTAGATCTGTTGTTCAGTTCTAAAACCGACATGACCAACTGAAACTGTAAGTATGAGCTAAAAATCTGGAACGTCTTCCACAATGCAATAGGTTAGTGCAGTCCTGCCAGAACTAATGGGAAGGGTTTTCTTTCCATGAGTGAATTCTTGTGCCAGAGTTACATTCAAGTGGCCAGATTCTGCAGTCTTGTTCTATTGAGTTTTGCCTGAATAACGACTGCAGGCTCAGGTCCTCTTTATTGTGCCCCTAGTAAAGAGGATTTCATTTCAGCCTTTTGATGCTGTGGGAGGGGTCAGAATGATCCAGAAGGATTTTCTCTATGCAGACTTTACTAGAGTTTATATCTCCTGTCACTTTTAACAACTGTGTCTGAGGAGTACACTTGCCTTATCGCAAACTATATCTCACCAGAGTGGAATGGAGTGAACAAAATCCTCATATAATGCAGCAAGTGAGGTAACAGTCTGGCCCAATATCAAACAAGTGTTGGAAGTAGCCCAGAAGCAACCCAGATTGTTAACATCAGGCAGGAGTGGAGATGATCTGCCCCCAGGAGCACATAGTAATAAAAAGCAAATGGAAAAGTATCCTTATCTGGTCGGGGATTGCAATTCTTATGTCAGTTACCCCCACTGAAAACCACAGATTAGCCTTGATCCAAACTTCCTCAAGTTTGGTAGGGGCTGAGGTTCAGATCAAAGCATTGGGTTCAGGCTCTCTCTACTAATTGTGGTCCAGCTCCAGGAAAGCATTTAAGCACATGCATAACTTTAGCCCCTGAGCAGTCCCATTAATTTCAATTAGACTACTCACCTATTTAACATTGTGTGTGTGTTTGAGTGCTTTGTTGGATTTATGGGCTCTCAAAATGTCACAGGTTTTCTAGCCAAGAGAAGTGAATGATACATGTCAAGCATATGGACATAGGACAGGAAGGGAGCTCCTGGGTCATCAACTCCAGTACCCTGCTATCACAGGCATTTCCAGTTCATACATTTGTCAAGTTCCATCTAAAAACTAGTTAAGTTATTTGCCCCCACTCCTTCTACTGAAAGGCTGTTCCAGAACCTCACTCCTCTGATGGTTAAACCTTCTAATTTCCAGCCTCAATTCATTCATGGCCAGTTTATTCCTCTTTGTTCTTGTGCCAACATTATCCTTTTGCTTAAATAGCTCTTCTCCCTCCCTCGTGTTTACCCCCTGCCCTTCCTCCCCCCAATGTATTTATAGGGAGTGAGCTGGAAAATGGACAAAAATGGGAACAGTGGAGTGAGGTTTTTGAGTATTAGGAGGAAGTCTGAAATAGACAAGAACCCAGTTAGGATTTCTGTGGATGTGGGAGGAGATAAACCACTGGCTTTTGAGCCAGTTGATGGTTGGAGAATTAGGTCTTAAGGAATCCATAAGAGGAAGTATTTTATTCGTATATTAGTGGTTTAGTTTAATGTTGTGACCAAAACCAGAAAATGTTTTACTTATAAATGCACCCAGTTACCTAATCTTGACTCATATGTATGTCATTTAATTTTAAAACAATCAAAATACTATTTTATTAGTCAGCCCAAAAAATGGAGGAGAAACATTCCATCCAAAATACAAATACCAGCACCTTCCCTTTCCATGATGAAAGCATGAGAAAAGAAATCGGCCGAGCCCCACGCTCTAATAGCCAGCAATTAGGCTCTGTCAGATCAGTGCAGGGAGCTAATTCCAGTATCAGGGCTGTGCATGGAGAACACCTGGCTACCACGCTCAGATGCCCACAGCTAGAGCCTGTTCTATCTGTGCCCAAGTAGATTTCAGCTGCTGTGGTGGGGAAAACTATTTTCTGTATGGCCAGGACCCAGACTAGCTGACTGGCTTTATGGTTCAATTAAGAACTTACAGACTGTTAGATTTTTAAGACCAGAAGGTGCCATTCTGATCATCTAGTCTGACCTCCGGCAGAACACAGGCCAGAGAATTTTACCAAGTGGCTCCTGCATCAAGCCCATAATGCGTGGCTGAGCTAGAGCATATCACACAGAGACACAGATCTTGATTTGCTTGTCTTGCACTCAGAAGAAACGAGGGAGCTTGTGCACTTCCTGGCAAAGCAGTATATTTTGGATGATTATCCAAACTGAGCCTTCAGCGGTTTTGCCATCACTAATTTAAATCCACCTAGTCGTACTAGTTGGTAACACATTGTCCTAGTCTTAGAGTCAGTTAATCAGAAGTAATGGCATAACCAGTGGTGGTTGTGGCTTTTTTAGTTCCATGACTGCACTGGGCAGCCTGCCCTAAGATTGGCTACAATACCCAGGAGTACTGAGAGAATGGGAGACTGGCTTTGTGAGAAAAGTGAGCCGGTCAGACTCCTCCTAGCTCTGGAAGTGATACTGGGTAGTACTATCTGTTTTTTAAAACAAAAACACAATTTAAAATTATGTGCAGCGTGCATTTGGACTGTATCTGGCTTTGGAAGCATCTGCTGGCTAGGCAGACTTTGATTTAACATACTATCGGACAGAGCACTCAGCTTGCCTGTAACCCATGGGAAGTGGCACAGGCACTTTAGAGGTATGATGTTCCATCCAAACATGCTGAAAGTCTGACTTCCAATCGCTTCCAATCATTTTATTTTTCAGTTGTGGTGAGCAGATAATCAGTGTCCCTGGTAAGAAACAAGGATACATGCATAAACAATGTAACAGCAGTACCCACATATGAGTATCACCAACAGAACAGTAATAAAGATTCACGCTAAATATGAACTGCTAAACACTTACTATAACTAAGATCAGCACGACATTGCAGAGCAGCTGCACAATCAGTACAGCAGAAAGAACATTACTCCCCTTATTAAATTCAGAGACTGCAAATGCCAGCCAGAAAATGGATCATTCCTGGTCTTTTGGTTTAATGCAGGTATTTCAGTCATGTAACTTATAGCAAAGGGAAAGATAAAGTAGGGGTTGTCCATAGCTCCCATTTTACATGCTACTGCTTGTTCAATAGTAGGTTATTTGAAGCCAAGAAGGAGTCTCATTCAGAAGGAAGACCAGCTTGGAAAATGTTAATTCTTAAAGAAATGACAAACTTTGCTTCAGACTTTATGAAGTACTTGGAAAGGAGTTATAGACATGCACACGCTTCAGTGCCCCTCCCTTCTTGTGTTAGGGGATGTCTACACTGCACACTGCTTTCAGTGGCATGTGGCGTATGTACCTGTATAGCCCCTCTAACATGGGCATAAATAGCAGTGTCGCTGGCTTAGGCAAGTGGAGTGAAACCAGACCTGAAGGGTCCGGGTATGTATGCTAGAACTTACCCAAGTCTCCCCCACACATTGCTATTTTTGGTAGTGTAGTGTCCCACTGCCTCCCCTCCACAAGGAAAGACTCAGGCAGCTGCTGCAACCTTTTCCCACTGCCTCCCCTCTGCCAGAGCCTTTCACTGACATGGGCAGCTACACGCCACAATGTGGACACAGCCTGCTTTTCACTGTGGCGTGTAGCTACATGTACACTGCACGCTGCTGCCAGTGCTGTGTGGTGTAGACGTAGCCTTATTGTGTTGTCCCTTGCTGGAAGGGTGCAAAACAATGCTACTTTTATTCTTAGAATCCAGAATGATAACACACTAACCAAAACCGCAAAGAGACACAACGCAGGCTGCTCACTAAAACAGAGAGGCACAGCTCACCTTGCTTTACTACAGGCTGGCTGCTTGCTAACTGACTCTTGTTTGTCCTATCACATGCTTCCCTACAGAGCTCTCTAGCCTACAAGCAGAACTAGGAAATCCCTGAGCATTTAAAGTCATAGCAATACAATTTTATTAGTTTTCCATATACCACATCCCCTGACACCTCCTCAGCTTCACCAGGGATATCATTCTTGTCTGCACCTTTGTCAGTGTCTCACTCAAATGTCTCCATGCCTCCTGTGTTGTCTCATAGGCACCAATCACCCACCAGGCTTCTTCTCCTTCAAATGCCCAGTTCATGATGGGTGAGCTGAGAGACAAAGAGTTGTAGGCTATTTAACAACAAAGCAAATGTATATGTATAAAAATATTGTATAAATTTGACTGCATCCCTCTCCCCCCACCTTTCATGTCGTTTGTCATCTTAGATTATATATTCTTGGCACAATGGGGTCTTGAATTGATCCTGATTTAGACCTCTGGGCGTTACTGAAATACACGTTAACTAACACACACACACACACATTCAAGTGTATGCCTGCCCAAACTCAGTAACCACATGATCTTATAGCTGTCACCCCCCTGTCCTTCTTCATCTTTTGTCCCTTCTGTGTTTCACATGTGAGATGAGAGAACTCTAGAGGATGGAAATTCACAAGAATCCAAACGAACCTATTCATACACAAACCCCTAGGAACCAAAAGGCCAAGTTTTGCTCTGCTAAATGCTGCAAAATCCTGCAGTGACCAAATGCCACCACTAGAGGCTGCTGTGAATCTTAGCTATCTGAAAAGCCTTATCATTAAGGGGTGAATGCAATGGGTACAACCCATGCGAACAATGGAATCCCCTGTACAGTAGGTGCCCGTCTTCTCTCTTGTAGATTATTTCTGATGCACCTTCAAAGGTTAAGCTCTGGTATTTGGGTCTTCCTCCACATCTTTCATTTTCCCCTTTTATTTGCACCAAAATGTCCAATGAATAAATGTTCAAAGGGATTCTGAAAGGTTTGTTTGCAGAATGTGGGGAAAGATGCCCAGCCTGGAGGCTTATTAGGATCTTCACTGCAGAGTTAACCTGGGCTCTTACTTAGGTGTTGCCCATAACCTAGTCCTCCCTCAACCCCACTGACTACATACAAAAACCTCTCACCTGAGTTAAGTGGCACTTTCAGCCCAGGGGAACTGACCCAGAAGGGGGTGGGAGGGTTAAAACCCAGGTTTCACTTTCTCTGAGGCTGGTAACCCATCCATTTTGCAATGAGGATGCAGGCTAAGTCATTCAAGTGCTGATAGTCCTCCAATGCCTTCCCACAATTTCCCCTACTTGCCAAGAAAGACAGACTAGTTCTCCCACAGATTTTTGGAATAGTCTCTCACACTGCAAACCCATGTTGACTCAGCCTTAACCTGGATGGGTCTCCACTATGAATGAGAGGTTAGCTCAGTCTCCTCACCCATTCCATCTTCAGCCTCTTGGCTGAGCCTGCGAGTAGGGGAATTAGATAATGTAGCGGTTTATGCTACATACACACATGTTCCACATTTATAAGACCTAGCTTCACTTCACATCAGCAGAACCTCCTGGAATCCAGGATTCTGCCCTGCTGATAGCTACTAGTCTCCTTTAATTCAATTCCTCCTTACTAATCTCCAAGTAGCCTGAATGAGTAGGAGGGTGGAGCTCCCCCATAGCCACAAATATTTAGGGTATGTCTACACTGCAGTCACAAGGTTCTTCAACATATAAGATGCACATAAGCCAATTCTAGACCATGGGGACCTGGGGCTAAGAGGAGTCCAGACAAATGAGGTTCTATGGCATCGCTTTCAAACTTTTCAGTGTGTTTCTGCGCATTTTGAACAGGTTAGAGTCAAATGCCTCAAGAGGCTCTGAGATTGTTTCTGATCATCCTGTACAGTATGTGACTTGTTTTAATAAAATTCTAATCTCAGTGGGGGGAGGGGGTGGGAACTGAAGAACCAGATAGTTTGCTATTTGCTCCTATAACTCTGGCTTGTGGGTGGCACCTCATTTTTCTGTGCTTTTCCCATACTTCTCCTGAGAGTAGGAAATTGGCCAGGTCAAGAGTGAAGTCAGAGGACAGCTGTTTGCAGTGCCTCTAGGCATGTTGACGCTGGGAGTAAATACAGGTGTTTAGACTGTCTGGTTTCTATAGCTGGGCTATTTATGCCAGGTGGGGAGGGGAAAATACAATAAAGAGGATTCAGTGATAGGTGGATGTCTGGGAGAGGGAAAGAAGAGTAGAGGGCTGTCTGGTGCTTCTCAGGGCTTGTCTACACTGCAAAACTTAGCGTTACTGCATTTGAGAGAGCCTAGTTTAAGTGGGAACAACTACCCTGCAAAACAATACTGCAGGTACACAGGGGGATTTGATTAGCAACACAGAGTGACTGGATTAGCAGAGTGATTGGATTAACTGCTGATGAGTGGTAACTCTGGCTGTTACCTCTTCACTGCTTTACAAACTCAAGAATCGGCAGTATTTGAGCAGAAACTGACTCATCCACCCAGTCCCAATGGGTCAGCTAGCCTGTGCTGAAAGCTCTTCTTCACTTGGGCTAGAGATTTTTGGGTGTGGATGGAAGTTGTTAGGGGTTATGATGGAGTTATGACTCAAGATAACTGTGCTGTGAAGACACACCCTTTAGTGTTGCTCACCCACACATTTGGGCTAAAAATCCTAGGCTTTTGCTCCTTAATATCATGCTATTTCCAAAGTAACACATTAACCTTGAAAGCAAGACCTGGAAAATCCCATGTGGACTAGAGTTGAGTGAATAGTTCAGCTGAATGATTTATTTGATACATTTTAGTCACCTTCTGCCGGACGAGTGTTCATGAGTAGCAAGCTGTTTTCTGGAATTGATTCCTTGTTTGGCAGTTCCTACAAATAATTTGAGATCTTGCAGGTCGTTAGTGAGCAGTTAGTGCTCGTTATGGAAACTCAGAATTTGAAATTCATGCAGTGTTGACTGGACATGAAGCTCTGTTTCTGTTCCTTATTCAACGCTAAGAATCAGGTTGCTAGTGCAAATGTTTTCATTAATCAAGTGAATGTTGGGGAAACTTTTCTGGGATCTACCCAGCTCTAAGATCCAGGCACAATTGTAATAGTTGCCGTGAAACATATAATCCCAAATAAAACTAAAGCTTGGCTAGGACTTTATTTTCAAATGGACAAACTGGGTGCAGCAGCTTGGGCCATGGGTGGAACACAGATTTGTTGGGTGACTGGCTGTCAGGCTGATGTATGATTAGAAATATTTAACATCCAATCTGGAGTTCAGAAGAATAGCTATGTCATTTTGCGGTGAGTAACACAGAGTTGTGTTTCATGTTTCCATGGTAATTGGACATGGTAAAACAGACAGATGTTATAAAGGTTGCAAAACTTTAGCTTTTCAAAAAGAATAAATGTGCCCATTAGGCAAACAGCAGTGAGAGGAGCAAATAGAGCTCTGAAGAGGTTTAAAGCTGGGTAGATTTTAATGTTTTGAAAAAAAATATTGCAGCAGATAAGTTTTAGGAATAACGCATCTGACTCAACATGTCTGCACGTTCCTTTCATGTACTTTAGTCTCATCTGCTGCTTTCATTTCATACCGTAATCCCCTCCTCTTCCAGAAACAAGTCTAGGTATCTTAAATTCCTTCATTCTCTATTTCAGTCTCCTGGTGCCATTGGTATTCCCTGCAGGCTACAGTGTGGCAAACCTTGTGAAAAAGAACATTTATGCTAAATACCAACCTTCCCTTCCATACATGCTCATCACACATCCTTTCCACAGGCTTTTGTGAACAAAAATGAGCTCCTATGAGTGTTTGTGAGAATAAGAGGGAGCTACAAATGCCATTCAAGTGAAGTTGAATCTTCATTTGAAGGAGTGTCCAAACTTGTTGACTGTGAGACAGTTGATGGTGGGTTTTCTGTCACGGAAAGCACTGTTGGCATTGTAAAGGGCTTTGGTCATGTGATTGGTGATTACATGTTGTGGTGTTGGGTGAGAAGAAAGAGTGCTGCTGTTCTAGCCAATTATATATATTTCAGTAAAGTTTGAAAACGCTGAGCGTAGATCCCCATTGTGTTAGATGCTGGGCACGTCGTCAGACACAGTTCCCTCCCCAAAGCCTTTACAATCTAAACAAAGAGTGGGAAACAGAGGCACAGATATTAAGTGATTTGCCCAATGGCACACAGAAGCCGTAGAGGGAAATCTATGCTGACTGGCCTCAAAACGTAGACAGCAGGTATGAGGGACTGGGCCAGGCCCCTCTGTCCTTGAATTAACTTGTCCTTATGAAACCAAACATAAAATCCAGATGATGCCTGAAAAAGTAATATTTGGAGTTGGCCGGAAAAAAAAAATTACAAAAATATTGAATTTGTTTTCATGCCACAGTTTTCAAAGAGGAACAGATTTTTATATATATATATTTGAAGTTTATGATCTTTTTGATCTGAAAAATTATGGGGTTTTGTTCCTCCTCTCACCCCTTTCTGTTTCCTTTTTTCCTCTACTCCTCCTTTTCATTTTCAGGTTCCATTAAAAAATAGGTTATTCAAAAAAACCGGTGGGATATTTGGTGAAATTTTTCTTTTAATAAATGTTTTTTTTTAATTAAAAATGATTTGATCAAAAAGTTTCAACCATTGCTAATAACATTTTAACATATGGGATGCCATTACAATTGTATGTCCTGTTATTTTTTAATTCTGTATGCATGCAAGCCTTTATCGCTGTCGCCTTTTCTAGTTCTGGAAATGTATTAGAATAGATCACCTCATAGTCACTGCTTTTCCAATGTGACTCAGTTTAACTCTTAACCTAGCCTTTGAGTTCAGGTGCTTTAGATAGCATGTAAAGATTTTTTGCGTCTAATAATATAATTGGATCAAATTAGTTTATTAGCCTGCAGGACATTCTAGCTAATTCAAAGCCAGAAATATACTTATTGAGCAGTTAGCTCATGCATATGGAGCTAATTTAAAAGCTATAAAGTACCCAAAGTTTTTCCCTTAGAAACTGGATGAAACTGCACTTAATTTAATTTTCTCATTCTGAGTAAGTGGCTAAATTATTTCTGTTCCACATTTTATTAGAAAGAAGGATGAAACTATTTTCCTAAAATAAAAAGCAGGGGAGCAATAATAATACTTTGCATTTAATATATGACCTTTCATCGGAGGATCTCAAAGGCCTTTGCAAAGGTGGGTAAACTGGCTGCATACATGGTGTTTGGCATATGTACGCATTGTCCATCATTGGCATTTATTTTCTATAACCACAGTTGCAGCTGGTTCCTTCAGCTCTGAAAACTGATTGAAACTAGAGAAAATGTCATTTTTTCAGAGGGACATTAAAAATGAATTATGCTGTCACTGGTTAACTTCTCTTTTCATTGGTTAAGGGTGACCTCCTTGATCTGTGATGTTTTAGTAGCACGTTTCAAGGGCAGCCACAATAGACTGCTACTATCGCTCCTTACGCTGGCCTCTATAAAAACAGTCACTAGGTGAGGAAGAAGGTTAAATTGAACTTCTTAACTTTATCCCAGGTATGGAGAAGATTAAGAACCACAGGGAATTGCACAGCAGATGCTGCTATTCCCCTTCCCCCCACCTAAAAATAAGGGAAGAACTCTTTGTACATTCAAAGATACATCTAGTGATCATTTTTGGTTATCTAGATCTATTTCTCAAGTCTTATTAACAGCCTCTTGAGTTTAGATCACCTTGGAAACATCCCTCAAGCACCTCAAACTCTCGGGGGAGTTTTCACTACCCACCCCTTTAATCTTTCAGGCAGTCTCAGGAATGAGATCTGTCTCAAGCTGCCAACCTTTATTAAACAATTCAGGATGTTCCAGTTTAAACCTCCGTCATGCTTTCTGCTGCACCTTGCTCTTGGTGGGTCATCCCCATTGCTTTGGCTTCCTGCTCTAAAATGAAATTGAGAGACAACAGTTTGAGACAGATTTTTTGTTAGAGGTACAGAGCACCAGCAGCGCCCCTTGACTTCAGCTGGAGGAGGGGCTGCACAGCACTTCTGAAAATCAAGTCCTTAGGCCCTACCTCAAAGATGCAGGGATTGTGTGTCCATGGGCTGCTTGTGCAGATGTCCTGTGGCCATCTCTGAAGGTTCTGTGGCATCTGGATGAATCTTTCTACATCACGGCACCTTCTCTCAGGGCTGTATCAGTCACCTGTGTCACTGTGTTATCTGCCTGCTTACATGGCAGCTCCTTTTGCTCTGGGCACTCAGGAAATATGACACAGACAAGGAAGGAGACAATGCATCAGGCCACAATTGAAACTAATCTCAAAAGATTAGGGTGAAAGCTCCCTTTTTTCCCCCAGCCCTTCAACTACCAGGCAGTTATTTGGGTCCAGGGCAGTCAGGCTACTCAATTTAACTGAGAGGGAAGGTGACATTAAGCCCGTAACCCCCAACTCCTCTGTCAGGGATTTAGTCCATGCTGGAATCCCTTACATACTCCTCTTAGGTAGGTGGGCAGGTATCCATAAGAATCCATAAGTCTGTCAGAGATTTAAGACAAACCTAACCTCAAAACAAGCTGAGTTGGTTTCACTAGCCTCCTGGGTGCCCTGTCTAGGTTTACTCAGGAGCTGGCTACCCCTCTTGCTCAGTCTGTCTGCATAGGACATGGGTAACAAATTGTGATAAAGGGATTTCGGGGCTGGAGTGGGGTGTGTAAAATGTATCTGTCTTTTTCCTTTTAACTATCCAAACTGACTGGCCAGCCCCGGCAGGCTGTAGGGAGATAACAAATCTAACCTGACATGAGCCAGTCTTGTCTGGTGGGAAAATCTCTTCTCCACCCCCTCAAACTGTGATCTGGCGTGACTCATAGCGTACCCAGGGATCCTCTCAGACAACCACACGCGGCCAGGGGTGGGATGCGGAGGTTCAAGTGCAGAGACGGAATGGTCTGCCCAATCCCAAAGGGGCCGTCCATCCCCAGCGAGGGCTGACCCAGGAACCAACCAGCTTCCAGGCCCTTCCCTCCCCAAACTAGCCCATTACAGATAGACTCCTCATCCCTCAAGCACTTCCCCTACCCATCATGACCCAACCAAGGTTTTATCTGTTCCCTGACAGTTGACCACAGCCGCCTCTCCATTGGCGGGGGGAAGAGAGTATTTATTTGCTCCAACATTTGGCTTAATAACTCTTATTAGTCTCTCCTCCCTTTCTCTTCCCTCACTCTCCTAGGCCTGCCTCTCCTTTCTTTCAGACCAGCAACATAGTCCTGCTGCTATAATGAGAAATGTGACCACACATAAAGAAACATCCTCCATCAGTCTCTTTCCCTCAGAGGCAGCCTTCCTTGCATGGCGGCAGTTGTGACTAGGCTCTTTCACTCCTTCCAACCTGCCTGAAGCCAGGAAGCATCAGCTGCCGGTGGAGAGGGAGCATAAAAGATGCAAAAAAAGAAAGTTATTGCAACTTAGCCGAAATTGTAGCTTGGTTGAACTTGCCCCTCCCCTGCGTGCTCCCAGTCGCTATCAGGACACTGCTGAAAGGGTTTCTAGCTGCATTCTCTCGCACTGGGGAAGAGTCATATAAATCCTATTCAGGATGCTCACTGGAACACTGTGCTTGCCTCCCCCCCCCTTTTTTTTTTAAACCACCCTTCATGAAGTTAAAACCATACAGAACTGAAACACTGGACTGGCTCCTATGTACTGTTTATCCTTCCGAACATGTTGGCTTCATTTACTGCACTGATGTTACTAAGTGAATGTTTCACGGTCCCTTCCTGATGTAAAATGACAAAGTGTAACACTTACAGAAAATTATTTCCAGTTGCTCTCAAGCAAGTGAAACGAATCCAACCAAAGCCCAAGCCTGTATTACCCGAGTTCTACCCACCCATAGAGCAATCAAATCACAGAGCATGCAAAGCCGAGTGACTTCCAGCTGAGCTGATAACTGGGTGCATTATATTTAATTACGAAAACAGCAAAGTTGGTTTAGGGGTCTGAGGAGCACTGAGTGGGAAAATTAAAAAGACTGATTTCAAAATGTGCTCCAAGATCCTTTGCCAACCTCTAGATCTTATTCACATTTCCACAAGCACTAGCCCCCCTTTAATTAAAAGAAGGAACAAATTCCAAATTCCATTATTATAAAATATTAGCAGTCAGAATGAGGAGAACCATCTGTCCTGTATTAACTGAACTTGCTTTAGGGATTTTATTGGCCTAAGATGCCCCCAGTTTATGATTGAGGTTTTATTAATATTGAGAGTGCAGCAAATTACACTAATTTAAATATTTGCCACGTCCACTCAAGCTAACTGGATTTTAATAGTGATAGGGTGAAATCCTGATAGGAGTTTTGCCATTGATTTTAATGGGAACAAGAGTTCATTCTGGGTCTTCATCAGCTCTTTCCTTTATCCAAACACAACTGCAAAGCAAAAGGCATTTAGGCCCCAGTCCTGCCCCATTTCCATCAAAGGTGCGAGACTGGTTTCCTAAGTCAGTGGGGATGTAGGCATACATCTATTCCTGTCCATCCAAAGCTTCATCAGATTCACTGAACTCAAACCAATGATATACATCTTCCCCACCATATAGTGATGGAGATATCTTGGAGACCAAACAATCTCCATTCCACCCCCTTCTTCTATAGTTAAAATAAATACAAATCTATGTGCTGTATCTAATTGTCCTACTAAGGTTCACCTATAATCTTCCACAAAAGCTGGATTTATCACCTGATGGAAGATGAGACGGTACCTACCTATTCACCTCCCAGAATTCAAGAGACAATGCATCTCAAGGTGTTTCTTAATGCAGGCGGAAATACAAACACAGCAGTCACCAAAAAGCCATTTGAACTTTCCCCCAAAACAGTCAATTATACTAGTGGTCTCAGATGATAATTGGTTCTAAAGACAAATGGCTCCTTTGTGAATATAAACAGTGAGGGTTTGGAACAATGTATCAACATCACAAAATGATCCAGTCATCAGTAAAGATGCCAGGACTAAACCTCTTTAACTATAGTGTCTAGGAAAGAATTTAAACTTCATGTAATACTGTGTGTTTATTATCAAAAAAACGTTTTGCTTGAATACTTTATTTAACTCTCTCTCCTGATTTCCTTGTCAGCTGCCTGGAACTGGTCTTTCATTTACACACGGTGCTTACAAAGGTCTGAATGTCAGAGTGTTCGACATAAGAGAGTAGGTTAGGAAACCCTGGCAGAGATCTAGTAACTCATGTCTTCAAAATTTGGAGCTCTTCACAGCTGTGTAATCATTTATGTACCTAAAGTGACTGTTACTAGCTGGAACATTGAATGGAGCAACAGGCCAGAGCACTAAGAATTGTTCTCCAAGGAATCAGAGTCCTTCAGAAAACATTGCATTCACAGATGGTATTTATAAAGCAAATGGAGCCACTGCTCTGCTTCTTTTCCTGGGGCCTGATCCGTTGATTTCAATAAACTTTGGATCAAGCCCTTGATCAAGACATTCTAGATTTTTGAACCAAAATCAAATTCATTGAATTTTACTGGACACTATTCCTAACTTTACATGTCTAAGGGTTTGTATGACTGGACAAGGGGTTATAAGAATGAATGTGGACTGCACATACGATTCACTGGAGAATTAACCTCTCTTTTTCATCTATCCCCACCACTTCACCTCTTCCCCCCCAACCTCCCAAACATTTGGATGCTGGATTCTTTTCCAAGAAATGCACTACTTTGCAACAGAACAGAAGTCCAAGGGCCAAATTCTGTTGTGACTTAAATCGCTGTGGTTGGATAGGGCATAAATCATGGAAGAATGTTGCTCAAATAATAAGGAATAAATCCTCCCTGCCCACAAAAATGTTTCAGCTAGAAATGGATTGACTTGGGCAGTGTTCCAGAGCTGTGCTTACTGAGATCTGGTCCTTTTAAAAAATTGTTTCAGTTGGGGTCTATTTCTTGCTTCCCTGCTGTAAGTTATACTCTGGGGAGCAGGGATGGGAGTGGTGGGCCTCAGGATTTGAAGGGAACTCAGCTAAGGATCTGGCCCAATGTCTGTGAAGCATTGTTGGTATAGAACAGTAACACCTACCTTTTCCGGTTACAAATCCCTTCACTTTTTGAATGAGTACCTGTGATGGCGAGTCAGGGAAATGCAATGGAGCCATGTTTGTTTATTCAGGGCAGGCTTGTGGTTGATCCTGTTTTTAGTAATGGCTGAAGAATGTAGGTTTGAGAGTGGTGGGTGGGTGAGTATTTCAATTCCTTTTCAATTAGATTTTTTCTGGCAGGCTAGATGCTTCACACCTCTTGTGATTCCCCCCACACCCCCGTACACTCCAGGTACCTAACTGTAAACAGAAATACTCTGTAAGAAAGACTCCCAGAGATGCACTCATGTAATAAGCAAATACTGATGTCGTAATTCAGCGCTGTGTCCCTGGGCTTCTCCTACAAGTGCTCTGGCTCCTGCCAGCAGAGATTTATTTTACACCTACTAAGCTACTAAACTGTAAGAATGACCATGTGGGTGATGCAGCTTTTAGTCAGGGATTTGGGCTACCGGTACTTCTTACTCATACTGTACTGTGTCTTAGTCTATTTTTGGTGCTTCCATGCCTGGGACCAAACTGAGCCATAGTGTAAATCAGTATATCTTTATTGAGTTCATTGGTGTTTCACCAGCTTATACTAGGACTCAGTTTTACCTCTTGTCTATAGAGTTGGTCAAGGTCCAATTGCTTAAAGTTTGCATTGATTGTCTACTGATTTAAGCCAATGACCATTAATGTGGAGAAATATTAAACTAAAATGTACTTAACATTTGGTTCAGTTGAAACAATGTAGAAAACATGGCTAATTCTTAATCCTTTAGATATCAATTTAAGGCTTGGATTTTGGAAGGAGCCTGGAGGTGTTAGGCATTCAAATCCCATTGGATTGGTACCTAATGGCTTAGGTTTCTTGAAAATCCCAGCCTAAAGCAGTTCACATTTTATTGCAAGTGTAGGAGATCCTTCCGTAGTGAAAATATAAGGGATATAATAAAATGATCTTTCCATTGACCTCGTGTGTTGAGTCTGGCTAGAGCTCTTTCACATGGCAAATACCAATGGGATTGGTTAGAATCTACCCCCTGCATGACAGATTTCCACTCATGTTGTACAGTACTGGTTTTGCAGGTCTAGCTGAAGATGCCAGTGTAATGTGATAGTTTTATATTAAGATTCCATTTATAAAGGGTTAATAAATGATTAACAGATATTACCAGCACATTACAGACATGAGGAGTATGTGTTGCAGATGGATATAAGCATATCAGAAGAAGTTGCTACTGATGGTTATAAGAAACCGATTCATCTGTTGGACTCAAACAATGAATCATTTATTAAAATATATTAATAATTTATTAACCTTTTATAAATGGAACCATAATATGTAGAGTCAGACCAATATTTCTGTACCCAAAGTCAGCAATAGATTTTCAGCTTTTTTTATTAGTAAATTACACTTCAGACGCATTAGTGAAACCTGGGGCGAGGAGACTGTTGCAACGACATGTGGCTAGAAAGTTCTAACATTCTTAGTACTGGGAGTGGGGCAGCTTCACATTGTAGCGTCCCCTTCATGTGCTACACATTGGGAGCTATTATGCTACAGTGTGTAGATACACAGAACTTAATGTTCTACTGTGAACCTCTGAAAGCTCCATGGGGCCATGGATTTGGTAATGGTCCCTCTTCCTCCACATCAGTCTCTGGTGTTGGTAATAATCTGGTTATGGCCTGACCCTTGGGACTGAGCAATTTCATTGATGTCTGTATGTGTCAGCCACTGCAGGAAATACAGCATCTGGAACCGATTGGGCCGTCATTATGTGGTCATCCTACGCTGAGCTGCGGGCTGAAAGAGCTTCAGAATGCAGTGGGACATTTTTCTCAACGTTTATGAGATTATTTTAAAAAGACTCCATTTTGTTCACATTCCCCCCTTGAAAGAGCCACATTGTGCCCGGTGCAAATCCTGGGTAACCAGGCTGTGCATGGCAATCTCTCTCTGCCTGCACTGCTGAAGTACTAAGAACACTTCACTCCCCTGAAATCTGTAGCAGCTGCCAGTTGCATGTTACTGACGTATTGACGACAGAGTAATCACCCCCAAGTGCTACACTGTGGCTGTTGTAAGAGATGGGGCCAGAGTCTGCACTACTCCGTGGTCCCTTTACACCACTCAGGGGAAAGGGGCCACAAAGTGGGTTGAATCCCCCTATTGCAGAAGAGTTCTCTGCCCACATGTCATGTCGACTGGGATGACTCCCTCGCAGGCCTTCTGCAGGGGCATGCCAGGGAGTGGCTGGGGACAGGAGTGGAAGTGGTTAGTTGGATGGGGAAGGGGGTCCCTCCAAGAGGGAGAGGGACAGAGGTGTGGCTGAAGTGCATTCCGGATGGCTCCATCAGAGCCCAGTGTCAGTTAAAACAGCCTCAGGATTGTTCTGCTCTGGGGATCGTTCAAGTCCCTGGCTGACTCCAGAATACAGTTGGTGTGCAGCCCCTGTGGCTCCCCCAAATCCCTCTGAAATCAGTTTCGCATCAGCCCTGAATCACAGCCCTATGGTATTCTGATATCCTTCCTCCACAGGAAGTAGAGCAACACTAGAACTATCCCATGGTTGCTACAGGCCTCCTGACGGCGGTACATTTGTTTGTAATGTCTGCAGACACCACGCCTTCCCCGTGTGGGGAGAGCATATGTCAGAGCAACTAATTCACTGACCATGCCCTCAAGCCCCTTGGACAGTAGGATCGAGAGGGCAGCAAGGGAGCATTGCTCTGCAACATGTGAGGAGCAGAGTACACAACTGATCAGTGGCTGGTTCAGTAACAAGCAATTCTGCTCCTTTTTGAAGCTTTCCCTACCCTCTTTTCTCTTATGTACACTCAGAGGCCGAGGGCAGCATGAAACGTCAGTGGAGCTTGCAGATAAGTCTCTAGGGCTTACTGGTCACAAAGCTCGGAGCAGTGTTCATCTACAGGACACTCGAGAGGTTCAACGAACATTAAGGAAGTATTTTTACAATGAAGCTTGATTTAGATGTTGAAAGCACGTGGTCTACCTAGTAACTTCATATCAGAGAATACAGCCTGTGCATAAGACACCGTCCTGCGAATACACCAAGGCTTTACCCTCAAAGGATATGCAGGCTGCATCTGCTGACCACCAGTTAATAAGCGACTGACCACAAGCCACCACCTAGCAGCATGTTTCACAATACCAGACTATAGGCCGGCTGATGAATGATTTAATTAGACTGTCATTGGGGAATGAAATGTTGACACTGTTGTGCAAGTCTTTACCTGCTCTAAGCTGGGAAGTGATTTCAGTTGAATTGACCATTGTCAGTGGTGAGCGTCAGTTAAGGGAGATACACATCCCTGTCTGTGGCAGAGTCCTCACTGCAGTGAGTCTAAATTCCAAACCCATTGTTGACTAACCATAGTGCAATTAATGTTAGTAGATAGATAGATAGATATAGATATATTCCACAAACTATTCAGGCCTAAAGCATAAACAAATCAAACTCCACTCTACTTTGATGCATTACACACACATACCATCCTTTTCACATGGAGCATGGTAAATTCAGACTGGAAATACAGCTACCTGACTTCTTAAAAAAAAACAAAAAAAACGAGGAGTCCTTGTGGCACCTTAGAGATTCTATCTGCTACCCAAGATCCATAAACCTGGAAATCCTGGATGTCCCATCATCTCAGGCATTGGTACCCTGACAGCAGGATTGTCTGGCTATGTAGACTCTCTCCTCAGGGCCTACACTACCAGCACTCCTAGCTATCTTTGAGACACCGCTGACTTCCTGAGGAAACTACATTCCATGGTGATCTTCCAAAAAACACCATCCTGGTCACTATGGATGTAGAAGCCCTCTACACCAACATTCCACACAAAGATGGACTACAAGCCGTCAGGAACAGTATCCCCGATAATGTCACAGCAAACCTGGTGTCTGAACTTTGTGACTTTGTCCTCACCCACAACTATTTCACATTTGGGGACAATGTATACCTTCAAGTCAGTGGCACTGCTATGGGTACCTGCATGGCCCCACAGTATGCCAACATTTTTATGGCTGACTTAGGGCAGGTCTACACTAAGAATGGGGGTCGAACTAGGGTACGCAAATTCAGCTACGTGAATAGCGTAGCTGAATTCGAACTACCCTAGTTCGAACTACGTACCCGTCCAGACGCCGCGGAACCGAACTCCGCGGCTCCAAGGTCGACTCTGCTAACTCCAGCTGCCGAGGTGGAGTACCGGAGTTCGAACTAGCGCTTCCGGAGTTCGAACTATCGCGTCTAGATCAGACGCGATAGTTCGAACTCCGGAAAGTCGAACTCACCGCGTCGACCCGCGCGGTAAGTGTAGACTAGCCCTTAGAACAACGCTTCCTTAGCTCTTGTCCCCTAATGCTCCTACTCACGCTACACAGAAGGGACCATTGTGATCATCTCACCTGACCTCCTACATAACACAGGCCAGAGAACTGCCCTCAAATAAAACCTTGTCAGTGATGGAAAATCCACCACAACCCTTGGGTGAAGGTTTGGGGCCAAAGGGATTCTTACTGCACTTCCCCTAGTGTATTGCTGCATTGCGCCAAAGAAGAGGAATGCAGGTACAGAACTCAGCCAGACCTCTGCGAACTGACTTGAATTCAATGTGAGATTTGTGCTAAGAGGCTCATTTGGTATATTTTGCTAAATTTGGCTCCTCCGTTCCCAAATTATAATCTATTAAAGTGAAATAAATCAGATGGGAAGCTCCCCATCTTTCATAGACTCCACCTACAGTCCCAGATCTTATTCAGGTTGTATAATTCTAGTAAAGCACCTGAAATGCAGTATACCCTAAGGTATATGGGACGGGAAGCCCATTTGAATAAGCAAAATATTTCTCATTGTAGACAGACAGCCAAAATCTGCTCTGATTTATAACCCAATGCTACTTCAATTAATTTGCCACTGGTCTCATGGTAGAATTTGATTCCTGTTCAGAGACACAAGAAAGGGAAAGCAATTCTGAGCTGAGGTCTATCTCTATCGTGTTCTTCTGTGGCTTTGCAGTATATAGAGGTATCCCCCTACCCTGAGATTTTTATGGGTAAAATATGCTGCCATCTGCCAAGATTAAACATTGTAAATAGCACAGGAATCTGAACATCAGCCTGATCTAATTTTCAGAATTACTACCCTCCAAGAAGACAAGTTCTAGGAATGTAATGGCCCACAATGAATAAAGTGATCCAGGCAGTGATTCAGTGTTTCTGCACTATCAAAGACTCCAATTCTGCACTAAGATCAGGACCAAACCCAGAAGTTTATATAGGTATAATGATGAATTGTGGATGCTTAAACAGTAGGTCAATTATTGAGTGAGGCAGATTCTGTAGGTTGCAACATTACTCTGCTTGTCTTCCTCTTTCAGAAAGGCAAATAAACCCATGTGGTTTTCAAAGGGTGAGGGATTTTCCTTCGTATAAAGGGCGTCTTGACAATTGATATATTAGGTCTGCAACTCCGCAATAAATCTGCTATCAGGTTTAGAAACATGCTGCAGTTGCAAGTCATGGAGTAAACACAGTTGTTAAAAACAGAGGATGTGTAGGAAGTTATAAAATCTACAAATCCAAACAAACATTAACCACCACAATGTCTCGCTACTCCCCCCCCCCCCACACACACACAGACACACACACACAAAAAGAAGAAGAAGAAAGAATCTATTCTATGGGGAAATGACGCACAGAACAATCTCTAAATCAGGAACACACCCTTGCAAGAACAGAGTTCTTCAACTGACAAGGGAACCGAAAAAATAAGATGAGAAAAAAACCCTCAAACTTGCATTACCAGACCACAAGATATTTAGAATCCATTATAATATTCCAGTGATACAATTTACAGTTAAACAGTTGAAATTCTAGCACTATGTACAGGTATATACTGTTACAGAGCTGTGGGACAGTCATCACTTACTGTAGACCTATAACATTGTATCAAAAAATACAACAGATCACACCAAGAATTTACATCAATTACCCGTTCCCGATGCAATTACTACAGCTAACAGTGGAGTGCATGTGAGAAACATTTGCATGACTAACATGGTATATAGTTCTATGATTATTCCTTAAAATGCAGGAATTCACATATTCAGCTACTGGCGACAGCCAGAAGGTGAAGAAAATGGAAAACAAATGTCATCAGACAAGCTCTCTTGCACTGTTGTCTGGTATATATGACAGTTCAAAGTAATGTAACCACTGGATCTCTATAGGAAATACAATTTCCTTATAGAGTATTCTACTGTTTCTCAGTCTTAAAAGTATAAATTTTTGCCAACTGCTTGTACGTTTGACTCCTACACATTCTTTTGTAACTACTCAAGTGCCTGATAAACACTTGTGCTGGAAGAGTTCTGCAGGGAATACCCATTCGTTTACTGGAATGAGCGTTCCGTCTAGCACCGTGTCTACGTCGATCTTGGGGAGTTTCTCGGATTACGCTCTAATAAACTGTTTTCTCAGCTGCCATGAGCCACATCAGGTTCTAAAGGAAAATTAATCCAGCCTTCTGCCACTTGACGGATGGGAGGGAGCAAAGCTGCCCCAAGCCTCCTAAAGATTACTGACTATTTGACCAGCTTTCTAAACAAGACTTTATTGGCATGCACTATGTGACTTGCATAACAATGTAAATGAGCAATTGCTTCCCTCTGGACCCTAGTGCGGAGAGCAGCAAAGGAGCACACCCCGGGGTGTAAAGGGGGCTCTAAAACAGCCAAAGGGAGGAAGCAATGGGAGGCTACATGCGTCAATCCCCACCTCCCTGTGAACTGCTGGAAATCCCTTCCTGGGAACAACCTGTCTTTGAGGAGCTGCAAATATTGGATAATGAGAAAGGGAAACAATACTGGACAGTGAGGCTGAGAAAAAAGAAACTGTGAATCTGGTTGCTGGCATTAGGGTGACCAGATGTCCCAATTTTTTAGGGACAGTCCCAATCTTTGGGTCTTTTTCTTATATAGGCTCCTATTACCCTCCACCCCATGTCCCGATTTTTCACA
Organism: Mauremys mutica; assembly: GCF_020497125.1. Taxonomy (NCBI): domain Eukaryota; kingdom Metazoa; phylum Chordata; order Testudines; family Geoemydidae; genus Mauremys; species Mauremys mutica. The sequence goes on along the minus strand of NC_059079.1, from coordinate 102,971,202 downwards.
CTTGCTGTCTGGTCACCTTAGCTGGTGTGGAGCTGGCTGTAAAAGGTGGGTTGCAAAGCAGAAATCTGCATAGCAGTTAATGCTGCTCTTTGCATTTTGTAACTGCCACTCTGACGCCTGTTCTCCGAAACTGCGTAGTGATGGAGATGCCAGTGAGCTGAGCCATGCAGTCAGGCCTGAGGTGCGTGGCTAGCACACCACAAGGATTATCTGGGATTTGAAGAAGCAAAAATCTATTACTTGCACAGGTTCTCTGGTTCCACAGGGATGCATGGTCACTAGCTTATTCCTCCTGGATGGAGAATCCATTGGGCTTCCTGTGCTTTGATCCCTGCATGGTTTTACAGTCTGCTTTGTTATTTGTCTTCTGATGACTTTGAATGGAAAGGTAGAATACTAGTAAAGTAGTTTAGTGTTATGTGAGGCTCGTAAAAACATCTATCAGTCCATTAATAGGAAAATGGAAAGATGTACATTGTTTATATTTACTGTGAAAATGGATTATAAATCTTAGCTTCCACACCCAGTTGCATTTCACAGATCACTACGTTAAAGTCCAAAAGGGACCATCTAGTCTGGCCTCCTGTATAAACACAGACCATAGAACTTTTCCAGCTTCACCTTCCAGCCACTGGATCTCATTAGGCTTTTCTCTCACATTATAAATCCCTCTAGCACAGGGGTTCCCAAACGTATGCGTACCCCTGGGGGTACACAAGACATCTCTGGGGGGTACTCGGGAGAACTTGTGTAATGGTGGATTTTATTATTTTATTTATTGTATTTTCATAATAGGCTACTCAGACAAAACTTTAAAACTCTGTGAGAAAGTATCAGTGATGAGAAGGCTAGGAGTATGCGGGCAAATGGTAAATCTGGAAGGGGGTACGCAATAAGAAAAGTTTGGGGACATGTGCTCTAGCACCAGATACCTCCTCCCTGTGTAAGTACTTGTTGTCAGTGATCATGTTGTCTACTAACTTTCTGTTCAATAAGCTAAGTCGATTAAGCCTAAGTTTCAAATTGTAAGAGATGTTTTCCAGTCTTCTAATCAGATGTGTGTATCTCCTCTGAATGCTTTTCAGTTTTTCAGCTTTTTGTTTAAAGTTTTAACACCAGAACTGGACACACTATGGCAGTAGTGGTCTCACAAATGCCATATAATCAGATAATACCACTTCCCTATTCCTACTTGATATTCCCCTGTTGTACACCCAAGGGATCACATTAGCCATTTTAGCCACAGCATTGCACTGGAGTAGAAATTCCTATTCTATGGTTGTCTGCCATGACCCCCAAGTCCTTTCCAGGGTCACTGCTTTCCACAATACGGTCCTCCATCCTGTAAGCGTATCCTACGCTATTTGTTTCTAGATGTATGACCTTGCATTTAGCTATATTAAAATACACGTTAGTCAAGTGAGTCAACTTACCATCGAATTCAGATTTAACCTATCCTTATTTACCACTCCAATCTTTGGGTCATCTGGAAACTTCATCAGCAGTGATTTTATATTTTCTTCCAGATGATTGATAAAAATGGGCAGAGAACTGGTCCCTCTGGAACCGCTCTAGAAAAACCCTGCCTAGTTTTAACACTTTTCATTAACAATTTTCATCTGAGGAATCCTGAAGGACTGGAGTGTTTCTAGTTCTATTGATTAATAAATTAGCAATCACATATAAGTTATTATTAAGGCTAAGATTTTGTCATGGTTATTTTTAGTAAAAGTCATGGACAGGTCCCGGGCAATAAACAAAAATTCATGGAAGCCATGACCTGTCTGTGACTTTTGCTCCCATGGTAGCTGGAAGCTGCAGCGGGACCATATTTCCCAAAGAGAAAACTGCACCCCCACCCCCAGCCACTCGCTGGAGGCGTCCCCCTGCACGAGGCTGTCACCCGTGGCTGGAACCCTGAGGACAGCATCCTTAGGAGTCTGTCACCTGTTGCTGTAACCTTGCAGCAACCCTGTCGCTGCTATTGCCTGTCGATGGAACCCTGCCAGGGCCCCACTGGCTGCCAGCTCCAGAATCCCGCAGCCCCTGGGGCTGAAGCGGAGGATGTCAGGGAGGTCTCTGGAAGTCACAGATTCCGTGACATAAACGTAGCCTTAGTTATTATAAATCTCTAGCTTATGCATATTATGTAAACTTTATTCAGCACTGCTGTGCTTTGAAAAAATCTGCTAGGGAATTAGTAATTTGCTTCATATACAGTGAGTTTGATGTGAAATGCACCCCTGTAATCATGCCTCTCACCAGTGCCAGAGCCCCTTCACCTGGCCAGTTGCAGTGTTGCAGGGGTTCTCTAGCGCCCCCTTTAGTTGTTCTGGTGCCACAATGGCCTATTGTTATATGTGGCCTAGCCCTCTGGCCAGGTCACAGCCTGGTCTATTCCCCTTCCAAGGTTAACAGAAGAGTCCCAAATAGGAAACCTCAAAGTCTAATGGCTTTTAACTCCAACCATCAGTCTCCATTAGGGACCCATGAGACGTGGCCTCTTCTCCTCCTGATGCCTGTACCTTCCCTGTTGGTCTGGGGAAGGGTAGGGGAACCCAGGCCCACCCTCTCCCCTGGTTTCCAGGGGTGTTTAGGCAGCTACGGATTGTTCTTTCAGTCCCTCCACCTTTTTTGTCTCTAGATTCTACTATATCACCTGGGATCTATGGGTCACCACCACTTCTCCTTTCCCAGCTACCTTGGTACCCCCTCAAAGCTGCTCCCAGCCTCTCTCACAGCAGCATGGCTATGACAAGCAACTCCTCTATCATTTGCCTGGGACTAATCAGTCCTTCCCTCCTCCAAGCAGGAGTTCCCCCTCAGCCCTCTCTCTGGAGCTAGGGTTAAGCCTCGGGTCTCTTTGCGGTAGATTAATCAGTCTTACCCTCCTCCAGACAGGGGTTCCCTCCCTCCTGTCCTCTCTCTGGAGCCACGGTTGTGACTTAAGTCAACTGAGCCCCCTTTCAAGTTAGCCTTCCATGCAGGCACAGGTGCTGGAACTAGGGGTGGAGGGGGGGGGGGCTGCCGCACCCCCTGGCTTGAAGTGGTTTCCATCATATGGGTTTACAGTTTGGTTCAATGGCTCTCAGCCCCCTACTGTACAAATTGTTCCAGCCCCCCTACATGCAGGAGAGTTCTGCAGGTGAGCCTTCTCTCACCAATGTCTGCCTGCGATGAAGGGGGAGGCAGCCTTTCTGCTGGTCCCCGTCTCCTAAAACTCCTTCCCAGTTGCAGGGCCGGCTCCAGCGTTTTTGCCACCCCAAACGGCGGGAAAAAAAAGAAAAAAAGCCGTGATCGGTGGCACTTTGGCGGCAGGTCTACCACCGCCGCTTCATTCTTTTGCGGCAATTCAGCGGCAGGTCCTTCCCTCTGAGAGGGACTGAGGGACCTGCCGCTGAATTGCTGCTGAAGAGCCGGACGTGCTGCCCCTCTCCGTTGGCCATCCTGCTTGCTGCACTGGTGCCTGGAGCCGGCCCTGCCCAGTTGGCTGGGTGAGGGGACCTTGCCCCACCCCCTCTGCAAGGCTTGGGGCCTCTTACATCTCCCTCAATATCTCTTGGATGCTTCCAAACCCGTAAGGGCCATGCCACGTGGCAAGGTGGGCTGACCGTTAGGTGCAATTGCCCTCGCTGGCAGACCACCTCATCACAACCCCTAAGGTGGTAAGAGGACCATATGTCTAAGTGGTTCATTTAGCCAAGTTAGACCCTCTTTTTAGTATTTCTTCTTCCATTCAACTTTTAAACATTGTAAGCTCTGTCGTTTGTTCTCTGTTTGTCCAGTTCCTAGCACAATGGGCTCTTGGTCGACAACTGAGGTTCCTAGGCTATGATAATATAAATAATAATAATATGCTGGGCTCTGGAATGGTGGAAGAGCAGCCTGAATACCCACACTAAACTTTGAGTTTATGGAGGAGAGAGAAGAGATGATAGCCCCTAAGTAAAAAGGAAGAAACCATGCAGAATACCCTCTTAGGCCTGGTCTACACTGGGGGGGGGAGGGGAATCGATCTAAGATACGCAACTTCAGCTATGAGAATAGCGTAGCTGAAGTCTACGTATCTTAGATTGACTTAGAATCACTTACTTGGTGTCCTCACGGCGCGGGATCAATGGCCGCCGCTCCCCCGTCGACTTTGCTTCCGCCTCTCGCTGAGCTGGAGTTCAGCAGTCGACGGGAGAGTGATCGGGGATCGATTTATCGTGCCTACACTACACACGATAAATCGATCCCCAATAGATCGATCGCTACCTGCCAATCCGGCGGGTAGTGTAGACGTACCCTTAGTTACCTATAAGTACTGCTAAAAAGCTAAGGGCTGAGAGCCCTGCAATAGAAAGAGAAGAGCTTGTGAAAAGTCAGAGACGTGTTCTCCAATTCCCCAAGGCAGTGAAAACGGGAACAAAATATTCTGAAAGTCCAACCTCAGGAGCCAAACTCTGATCCAACACAGATGGAGCTGCATATTGTAGACGGGAGAGATTATAGTTCTATGTCATTTCTTTCCTTATAATTCCTAGTATTTTTAGGGGCTGGCACATATCATCTATGTTTACATTCATTCAAGCAGATATGTACATAGCTATTGGGCAGAGACTGGCTTCGTTTGATAGCAGCAATGAGACCTTTTCACCCAAGCATTAAAGACAGAATGTGCTAAACCACGCACTACTGAATTTTCTGAGCTATGTTATTGCATAATGAAGAAAACTGATGTAACTCAAGTTTATTGCGTTCAGTTTAACAAATGAAATCTGTGTTGATTTTGCATGTTTATAAACCAAAGACTCTCCCATTTTTAATTCAGTTACAGAAATGTCAGCTGCAAAACTGACTAGGGAGCTTGTACGCAGACAGTCACACTTGTGGTGTGCAGAGAAAACAAAACGCTTGCTGCTGCCATTGAGATCCATGCCAAATTCCATTAACTTCAATGGGAGCAGGAAATTGGCCACTCCCCATCAACACACAGCTTGCTGCAATGGACTATGTGCTGGGGATATCCACGGAATCTGGAGAAGGATTCCCACTGCTACGGCATGTACTGAACCCCTCAATCTGCAGCAGCCCATGTGGTTCCCATACAAGTACCTTCTGAAGGGGAGAGGAAATGCCAGTGGCGTAGCCAAAGGTACACTGGCTGAGACCCTGTCCGCTCCCTTAAAAAAAATTAACTCATCACTGAGCCATAATTTTTATGATGTAAAAATCTGCATGTGCAAAGTCCAAGCGTGTACAATGGTCACCTTTAAAACAAAGTGGTAGTTTTGCCTTATATCTCTACAAGATGATCTCACTATTTTCAGAGTCTCTTTCTCTGTTACCCCCTCCTCCCCCCGATATGCCCCAGGAAATACTGGTCATCTTCGCTATTTATTTAAGACAAAATTGGCAAATGTTGAACGATAATGTTATAAGAGCTTTCTGTCTCTGATGATCACTTTGTGAAAGAGAAAACTCTCTCTGCCAGGACAGACTGTATCTACACCAAGGAGAGTTGGTACAGACAGTCCTTAACAGCATGAGGTGACTAAAGCAGGTAACGGAAAGTTTTCAGAGTGATCAGGACACATTCATTTTCAGCTGGAAGAGACATCCGGCAATGAAAGAAAAGCAACGCAAACACACCCTTTGCCAGCTGTAGCCACACGGATAGTTTAGGCTGATCCCATATGACAGAGCATTGGTGCCATTTGGCAGCAAAGCTCTTTAAAACTACGCAATGTGCAACGGTTTTCAATTTTATAATGAATTATGTAGCTCTAGAGAGAGAAATGATTAATGAAGCACCATACGCCCCACCCAGCACAGAAATGTCACATTACTCTAAGCTGTATTAATACTCTAAAACCATCTCTGGAAGTGCCACTGTAGCATGGCTTATATCAGATAACAATGTCTTCTTACCTGGTCCTCTCTGCCTCAGTGTAGTCTTGCAATGGCGGATTAGCCACTGGGACAACGGGGCCCACGCTGAGGGGCCCTGGCCAAATGGGGGACCCTGGAAAAAATTCGCTGCCATTCAGCACCCCCCACCCATCCCTGGCAGAAGCCGCAAGGTGGCAGGGGAAGCCCCTGTGCCCGACCCCATTCTCTGGCAGAAGCGTCGGACGGGTGGGAGAAGCCCCAGCATTCCAACCCTGGTCCCCCACAGAAGCGCAGGGGGTGGCGGGGGAAGCCCCCGCATCCGGACCCCCTCTGTGGCCCTGGGACTGAAGGAGCTCTCACTCCCCAGTGCGCCCTGGAGCCATGGGGCAGGGATGCAGCTTCTCCAGTCTTGGGGCTGCGGGGCGGGGGCAGAAAGGAGCAAAAGGGGTTGCGGGGCTGCAGTGGGGGGGTGGAATGGGCGGGACCCTGGGTGGAACAGGGGTGGGCCCCGGGGAAGGGGCAAAAAGATCTGGGACTGTGGGGGGTGCCACAGGCAGAAGGGGTGAGGAGGGGCCCCCCACTTGCTCTGGCCCAGGGCCCCAGGAAACCTTAATCTGCCTTTGTCTCACTGACATACCAGGTATGTTTTCGTCACTATTTTCGACAATGCTGAGGATGTGATCAGTGCTAGGTGTGACTGGTTCTTTACAGACCACGTTACATAAAAATGGCTACTGTTTGTGCTCTCTCTGTGCGAGCTAGTTAGGAACTTCTGGACTGAATGTTTTTTTTCATCTGAAAATACTGATTTGTTGAAAGTGGACTTTTCTGCAGGAACAGAGCTCTTTGGATGAGGCTTTAATTGGAAATGTTTCTCAGGATGGATTTTGGGGAGAGGGAGGGAAGAGAGGAGGGAGAGAGGACTACCCCAAACTAGCCACTAGCCTGGTCAGTTATGGCACTCAGCTGGGTTGGGAGAGATAGACCTAGGTCCAATCCCTGCTTTGCCTGAGTGGGCTTGAAGTTGTGCCTCCTACATCCCAGGTCAGGGCCCTTACTACTGGGCTATCTCTGGTTTTTTCCACATTTCCCCCCCCCCGCCCCTGCAAGGGGTTCCGCACTGGAATGGAAATAAATAATCAAAATGTATTTCTTGGTTTCTAGCCAGCCCTAATCAGTCTCTATCTAAAAGCCGACAGAATTGGAGTAGATGCTATTGTCTTAAGCAAAGCTAAGCACGCGGAAAATTGCAACACCGAAAGAGTAAAAGTTAATTCTGGACTGTCCCTTTTGTGACACAGTGACTGGGTCATGTCTCGTGCGTCACAGACACTACCTCATGACTGACTACTCTGGGAGGAGTACTTTAACCCTAAACCATGATTTCCAATGCACAGCAACCAAAGCTCAAATACATTTATGTGTTGCTAAGATACAGTATCTAGTGATTCTAATATGAATAGCATATAAAGCAGGACAACACACAGCAGAGCTTCACCTAAATTACCCAAATTGGAAAAAAATCAACAAACAGTTGAAAAAATTCTTAAGTTGTCTGTAGCCCACAGCGTGACCTTCACTTTATCTCCAGGGGCAAAACTTCTATCACTGGCAATGAGAATTATTCAGACACATGGGGTGGAATCGACCCTTTGGGTTAATTTACAAGCCTACTGTGTTTGAGAGGGACCTAACTTCATTAAGGGGGTGCTGTACAGGTGAATATCTGATGTCTTTTTCCTATCACCTCCCCTTTAATCTGGGTTGTCCTTGGCCATTCTGCATATAGAGAGAAAAGTACATGCACCATCTTTGCCAGTTCAGTCACGCAGCAATATTAATATTGTTACTTCCAAGCTCACTTTCTGCTGCTCTGAGAGCTCATTACATTATGTAAGACAGAAGCTGCTGTGCGATATGTAGTTCATGGCCTCTAGGGTCTTGCATCGCAGCAACAGGTATTTAGCCTCTTGTGGTTGCAATGTCAGGTGTGATGGAAGAGCCTGTTAAAGTGCTGCCCGCCCTGCAGTCCTTCTGGTTCTTTTAAGCATCTGATGCTGCTGCCTTCCAGAACATGGAACTTTCCTAGGATCATTCCATGGGTGAGGGGGAAGGGCCTGAGAACAAAGTGATGATTCCAGGGGTTGTACAGGAAGCAGGTCCCTTTGCCCTGATTCTGTGGCCCTTAGCCTGCCTTGTGGCTCCCTGACACCAGAGCTCTCCTGACATCTTTCCTAGGCCTTGGTATCCCTGGGATCTTCCTTTAAGGTGTTTCCCCAAGCGCAGAAGGGGCATGAAAGAGTTAATACAACTTCAAGGCTCCATTCACTTTGGCTCCCCCCCCGCCCACCCCCGGCTGGGTGGGAGAGGATGTAAGTCTCCCCTGCCACTCCCCCTCCCATCCACAAGTCTCAGATCTTGCAGAGAGATCTCTGCTGGGGTATGGGTGGCAGGGAAAGTGACCCCTCCGACTCTCCCATGTAGGAAGCAGGTATTGTCTGTGGAGAAGCAGCTTTATTTATGTGATGCTGCGGAGGCAACTGGGCCCATGTTGTGAACAGGACTTAAGCAATAAATAACTCTGGGTTTGCCAAGAAAAAAGCTGGTTGTACAGAATGAAAAGTGAATTCAGCAGCAAAACGCTGTGACCTAACATTCTACTGGGGCAGCAATTCACCACGATGAATTCTGTCGCTGTGTGATTCAGCTTAGAGGTGGCATTTATTTCTTCAGTCATAGGGTCATCACCTTTTATCCATATTAGACTATATGGACAACATTTACATTCTATATTTCTCCTTAGCATAGTAGTACACTGTGTGAAATGATTGAACCTCATGCTCCAGAAGTGTGTAGAGATGACTAAGGAAAGTCACTTCTGAAGCAGAAATTCCTAAATTTCTTCATCTTTCTAAAAGCGGTTGATGGCAGCAGTGGAGTGATGAGTTGGCATCTCAAAGCATTCCTTGATGGGTTGGCTCAGTGGTATAGCTCATACAAAAAGAAAAAAATTAAAGGTAAAGTGTAAATATACCCTAAATAAGCAAACTGCCATTTGAAATCCATTGTCAACGAGGTAATCCTCATTACATCCCGCCGCTGCAGTAGATGTTAGCTAACTCACTCCCTGCCCTCTGACGTTTCCCTGAACATAGCTGCATAGACATTGGTACCAACCTGAAAGTGCTCTTATTCCCCAATCAGTTTTAATCAACTAATTTCTTAACAGATAACGTTTTTCTAGTGCTGTCCCTTTCTAAGTAATGAAAAATATTGCATCAAAGAGCTAAGAACGTCTGCTGTTCTTGCTTATAATTAAAGCCATTTTCTAGCAGAGTCCTGGGGTTGGGGTGGGATGGAGGGCTTGTTGGCAGGTCTGGTCAGGTCAAGTCTGACTTCAATATGTCATTTTAAGGGTAAATTTAAGTCTGTCTTTCTTGAATATAATCAAAAGGATTAGAAGTCTTTTCTGCTTTATTCAAAACATTTCTGCTGCTACTTAAGAAAGAAGAGGATGAAAACAAACACTCTGGTTACAAGAAAAAACACTTAGGAGGATATCTGTTAACATGGCCAGTGAAGTAACTTCGCTCAGGGACTAAGGTTTTGGATCATGCCTGACGTCCTGATAAGAATCCTACCCCACTGGCTGTGTCACACATTGCAACTATATTGTTGCTGAGAGTGTTAGGAATAGTTTCTTAGGGAGGATGCCCTGAAAAGAGGAAAAACTAGATGGAAGGGGAGAAAGTGACTCCCAACCGCAGCAATTATGGTTCAGTGTGTGTTTGAGTCTGGATTTATATGGAAAGCAGAGCTCCACTATTACAGCCTGCTATCACCAGCATGTTCTGCTATGAAAACGTTAAGGAAAACTTAAAGGAAAGGCTGAAGATCCAGGAAGAAACCATTTTAATGGGAATCATAACTGCTGTCAAATCAGTTGTCAGTTTAAATAACTGTGCTGACATCGTTTATGCTGCAAGGGGAGGCTCTCAGCCAATCAGTATGCACAGGTGCAGTCTGACTGTTCCTCCATAAAATCGAACTCTGCTGAATGAGGCAGTGATGAAGACACCACAGCTTCCTCCACAATTCATTACTAGCTGTACATCTGGTGCCTACATTTATGTAACAAGCCTTTAAGTCTGGGCGATATCCTATCCTACTCCATGTAACAAATGGGATGCTCAAGATAATACCATAAAGACCTGCTGCAAAATCAGTGGTGACATCTAGCGATCTTTGATGTCCTACTTTAGACATGTTAAAGGGGCCTGACTTTCAGAGGGTGAGTGTCCAGCGCTTCTGAGACTCAGGCACCATTAAGGCAATTCAAGTTGAGCACCTAAAAATGGAGACACCCAAAAATTACTAGTCACTTTGGTAAGCTCAGGCCAGAATGTCTGTCCCTGCTCAAGAGTCATAAGGACAGTGCCGGTAGGTGGAGTTCTCACTCCACTCCATACAGAACATACACACGCCTACTCCATTCTGCTGTGCAGCTCGGTAACACCAATAACAAAACATAAACTTTAGCCTTAAGTTTCTTCCTAAACTGGGTTTCACTGCAGGTCCTTCCCTGCCCTGAGAGGGGATTGAGCCTATTTTATATTCTGGTTTGAGCTAACTGAATCCACCTGCCAGCATGATGCAGCAAGAATTACACTCCACCTTCATGCAAGGTTCAAGTACCTGATGATAGAAGTACTCAAAAGATAAGCCATGCATCCCTATGCTGAACCCTAGATCCAGAAAGCATAACACCAAGTCAATGCTCCCTAACAGTCAGGAAAATGTAATCTGTGCACCCCATTCTCTTGGGGCAGCCAGCTTGATTCCGATGCACTCTTCCTGCATTCAGAATCCAGAAACAATTTAACAGCACTACTGCAAGTATTTACCAGGAAATACTGAGGAGAGAGATTGTATGCTTTTGTGGTTCTTAGTTTTATTGCCTTCTTCCTGTAGCTGGATGGATTCTCTCCAGCCTTGTGAAACATACTCATCGGTCCAGATTTGCTGAATCTGCAATGGAAACCGATTGGTTAATAGTCATGGGCTGGTCTTTCATATTTCTGTAGGCATTTTGTCTCTTTCTGGTTATTGCTGAGCTGACTTTTGCATAGAGACCTCCAATATTATGCAAGACAGACAAGTTGTAATGTCTCTGGTACAGGGTTTCACAGCTATCATTTCCAAATAGTACTTCCCTCCTCACTGCTACTTCCATCTGTGTTAGCTCAGTTCTATCTGTTACTGAGACTTATGGTGATCCCATTCTCACAGACAATCTCTGAGTCAGATGTCTGTGTGCCTGGGGAGTGAGTAGCTAGAAAATAATTAGACTGTTTTACTTCTTGCTTTCAGTCCTTTCTGTAAAAAGAATGTTTAAGGAGATACCCCTAGCCTGACCATGCAAAGTGACAACTTTCATTCAAGGCCCTCAAAGAACTTTATAAACAAAAATGAATGTTTACAACACCCTTATGAGTGAGATGAGTGTTACCTCCACTTTATAGCTGGATACATTGATTGCAAACAGAGGCTAAGGCCCCAATCCTACAATAAGTGCCATGTGGGCAGGCTTCCATTAATTGGGCCCAGAGCTCATTTTATGATGATGGCCTCTGATTTACCCAAGATTACATAGTATGTCAGAATCTGGAGTTCTTATATGAATCTAAGTTCTAAGAATCTATGTTCTTATATGGCCTCCATCACCAGAGTATCTGAGCACCTCGTTATCTTTAGTGTATTTATCCACACAACAACCCTGTGAGATGGCTCTGCCTTAGGAATTCCTAAGCAGCGAGCAGGCTTGATATATTAATTAAGGCATGCCCCTTGATAAATTAGCTTGATTTGATTGTTTTAGGGTGCACTGGACAGGCCACTCGAAGCTTGTTCAGAATAGTTTGCAGAGAAGAAGCTTCAAGAGAAGCTAGAAACATTTGTGGGATTGTGTTTCAGAACAGAGTTTTGAGGGTTTTTAATATTATAAAATCAGGTTCATCTTTGCACGTCCATGGATATTTATTGATCCCTATCATGAACAACTTTTCTTATATTCCCTAGAAGCACAGCAGTCATCCTGCTGCTAACCACTGGGGGCACTGATGAACGTAATGCACATGCTGTGACATTCTCTTGGAAAGTTTTATACTTGGATGACTAAAATCTATGGGGTTGACAATTTAAATCTTTCCCTGAATGCACTTTACCTGTTTAGGCTCCCTGTATAGTGTATGTTACTTCTGATGTACCATTTTGTGGGAAAACTAGAAAGGGATTTTACAGTAAATGAGTATACGTCATTGCAAAATGATTTGGCAAAAGTTCTGAGGATTTATCTCCCTTTCAAGAGTGAACAGCTGCTGGATAAAATTGACCAAGTTGTTTCTTTTCCTTAATCAAAATAAATTTTATCTAGACCAGAAAAGCCTAATAAGCGACACACACTTACAGATATATGATTAGTGTTGGATGAATAATGCAAAAAGTCCATTTTCAGAGTAGCAGCCGTGTTAGTCTGTATCTGCAAAAAGAACAGGAGTACTTGTGGCACCTTAGAGACTAACAAATTTATTTGAGCATATGCAAAAAGTGAATCTCAAATAAACATGGTTCATTCACTCAGCTCTTATTAATTGGGATCATACAATTCTCTCGTCAAGTAGCTAGATGTTGGCATTTGTTTGTGAATGCCCAAAGTAGCACAGATAATTATTATTCATTGGGAAAACTCAGACCAGAAAAGTGCATCATATGTTCATTGTTCATTGTTCTCTTGTCCTAATAGTTGGTCAACAGGCAGTAATATTCAGGCAGCAGTGCTGCAGCAGTGACACTACGTACCATGAATGCTGAATAGCACATAGTGGAAATGGACTGTTTGCAAATCCATAGGCTGAAATAATGAATATGTTCATAGCAATCAAGATAGCTTTGTGAATGATTCGCAAACAATGGGGGACAGAGGGCTAAAGCTGATGGATAGTTTATTTGCAGCTAATTATCCTACCATTAAAAAGAACCCAGCAATTTCATAGCTGATATGAAGAGTTCATCAGCTCTGTGTAGGAGAGGGGAAAGGGGACTTCAAATCCATTCTCATCCACTTTAAGCCAGAGGCTTTGCGGGGAGGGGTGTTTTTTTCCTCCAAGTGGGGGTAAAAAGGGATAACCTGGCGTGGTTATGGACTACTGAGCATAATGGAGAACCACAAGATGTCCAATATAATTGAGTGTGATGTGGTCTACCTCTTCCATTTCCAAATAAACTATTCAGATTAAGCCATATTTCACATAGAGTCATAGTTCCAAAAGGGCCTACGTGACTTTAGTGCCTACGTCACGTTTGACAGTGTGTCTTAAACGCCTAGGGGCCTAAAGTCTCATCCTAGGAGTCTAAGGGGTTGTCTACACTCAAAATGCTACTGTGGCACTGCTGCAGCACTTCAGGGTAGACTACCTATGCCGACTGGAGGGGTTCTCCCATCAGTGCAGGTTATCCATCTCTCTGAGAGGCAGTAGCTAGGTCAACAGAAGAATTCTTCTGGTAACCTAGTGCTATCTACACTGTGGGGTAGATAGGCTTAACTACGCCACTCAAGGGTAAAGGAATTTTTACACCCCTGAGTGACATAGTTAAACTGACTTAATTTTCTAGTGTAGGTCAGGCCTAAGTCATTTTTAAAAATGGAACTTAGGCTCCTAAGTCACTTATGCCCTATTTTTAAAAGGTTACTCTAAGAGTAAGCTCAGACTATAAATTACCTCAGTTGCTCTTGGTCTCTAGAGACCATGTAGATTCCAGTTTATTTGGCTAATGTTCTGTTCCTATTTGGGCAAAGCTTAATTGTATTCAAAGAGCCATATTCTCCACAGCCTTGCAAGTGGTGTGGTCACTTATCTCTGTGACTGGGTAACTGTTCGCTTTGCACAGGTGTATTGACTACAGAAGGTAAAAGGCAGTGGTGAAATCTTATTTTGTTTCACAGCTTTAATGTTCAAGTCAAGGATGAACAACATAAAGGTTCAGCGTAAAACTATAGTTTCATTTCATATCATTGAGAAGAGGAGAAGGAATAACTTACTTTTATTTTCCTAGATTTTTTTCAGTTTGTAAAATAACCTGAATAATGTTTTTAATGTTTCATGGAAGGTTATAAAAGTGTTACTCATTTGAAGGAGCAGCACTCTGAAACTCTTCCTTCTGTATCACATTTGTCTCTTGGAACTGCTCTAGTTTTCCCAACCTGTCTGAAAAACATACATTCAGGTAGCCTATAATAATCCAGTTATTAGTGAGGTGTTCTCAAAACTCCTCTTCACTTGAAATACGGGGCTGGCTTTTGGTATTAAACGTGTGTGTTTAGAATAGATTTTGTGTACAAAGTGTTTGACAAAGCTTCTCTCTCTCTTCCCAAGCTTCTATAGAGGAAAGAGTGGCTGAGTGTGTGAGAGGAAGGAGAAGCTGAAGACTAGGGAATTTTATGTGGGCTTTCCTGGAGTGTGTATGTTGAGGTTTTTCTCCCTTTTCTGGTTTGTGGCTTGGGACACATTAGTTTTTGGTCGCTTAAATTAATTTGTATTTTTCAAGTGTTAAACATTAGAACTTCTTCAGAAAGAATGATGTAGTGAGTAGGGCATTAGATGGGGACTTGAGAGATCCAAGTTCATTTCTCAGCTCAGCCACAGACTTCCTGGGTGGCCTTGGGCAAGCCACTTAAGCTACCTCGTGCCTCGGTTTCCCTATCTGTAAAATGGGAATAATGCTTCTGTATGTCACTGGGGTGTTGTGAGAATAAAACTAATTCATTGCTGTGAAGTGCTCAGATGCTATGGTGATGAAGGCCATATAAGTACCTAGAAAGTGTTTTAATTTATTTAGATTTGTAGAAAATATAAAAAGATACCTAATAGTAATAATAATAATAGACCAAATGAATAGCCATTGTAGTTTATCAAACTCTGTGACAGAGAAAGACGGGTGCTCTAGTTTAGTCCCAAAATTTAGGGGAAGAGCTTTACAAAAATTATTAACATGCATTATTATTAACATGTGCATTAATAACATGTTTTTACGAAATTAAAAAAAATTGTGAAAACAGTTTGTTTGTAAGTAACCAAACATCACAGCATTGTGCTAGTGCATAAGACCTAGAAAGTGAAGTGGAGTAAAAACGAATGAAACTGGATTAGCTACTCACTACTTGTAAACAGTAGTCTGACTCTGACAGCCCACATTCAGTATAAGGGTATCAGTCTAGAAATTAAGCTGTAGTTACTTCTCTAAGTCACCTTACTCACTGAGGATAAGGTGCATTATTGGACATGAATTCAAAAGTCATATTTTCAATATTTTATAGAAGTAGTTTGCCAGTATGGTCCTCAATATAGTCTTGAATTCTAAAATAGGCTCAGGAACTAAAAATCCACATGAATTCTTCGCTCCAGCTAAATTCAGCTTGACCCATTCCAAAAGCCTTAACTGTAGATTTCCATACGAGTGTGATGCATATGACGCATGTATTACAGACAGATGGAAACCTGGATCATGCCGTGCATGTATAGCATCATATACTTAATTTGTGCCAAATTCTCTAAAACCAATTCAAATAGCAAATGGGAAGATGATGGTTTATACTCTTGGGATCAGAGCTGTGTCAAGCTGAGAAATGTAGTAATTGTACTTAGTTCTTTACTCCATATGGAGAATAGATACATTAGTACTGACCATTGGAAGAGCACATTAGACTACATATGAATAGGATTCCATTCCCAACAGACCCTCTACCCAAAATGTACCACCAGTGGAAAGCTCTAAAACACTGTTAGTACAATTGCTTACCTATGCCACAGGGACCAGTTTTCTGCCCATTTTTATCAATAATCTGGAAGAAAATATAAAATCCCTGCTGATGAAGTTTGCAAATGACCCAAAGACTGGAGTGGTAAATAAGGATAGGTTAAATCTGGATTGCATGGTAGGTGAACTTACTTGAACAACAAGCATTTTCCTACAGCTAAATGAGAACTATATACATGTGACTTTGTCTTTGTGTGGGCAAGAAAGATTCGTTCGGGAACAGCTATCAATGAGAGCAAATCTGACTTTAAGGCTGCTCCACTTCATTCAAAAGAGAGATGCTGGTGAGTACAAAGCCACGTTTCTGTAAAAGCCTGAGTATTTCCTATATGCTGTTTAAAGAAAACATTTGTAAGCCCTTAAATCTATCACTTCCAGGGAAGTTAGTGGGGAACTGGAACCCAGGAAATGTAGACACTTTGCACCTTTTCCCCCTAAATGTTTTTCCATTTAAGGAGAAGCTCTTGCTCTAGCTCTTTTCCTTGCCAGTAAAGCTTCCTATATACACAGAAGTTTTATTCAGAAGTCATTTTACAGGAACAATAGCAGAGGCAAAAACAGTAAACGCCTTGCCCCATTCTGACTAAGATTGTCAGGCTGAAAAATTTGATCACTAGTAGCTAGGTATAGAATAGTGGAGTGGAGGGACACTGAAGGCTGTTACAAGCGCAGGTCTGCACTATCACATCATAAGGATGGCATACTGACTCCGAGGGAAGAATTTGAACTAATGACCCAGTAGGCTGTCAGGAACACTATCCTGCAGGAGCCGGTGCCTTTCAGAGGAGACATAAAACAGAGGTCCTGATCCTCTTGCAGTTGTTAAAGAGCCCAGAGCATTTTTCAAACGAATAAGGGTTTTAATCCAGGTTCTCTGGTCAAATAAGATTCAAGTGAACATAGCATTCCTCATGTCTTGTCCTGGGGCCACACCCTGTTTGCCTTATTCACACAAATAGTCCTACTGACACCTTCGGGAATACTTGTGTACGTGTGGCCTCTAAACAGTTCAATAATGGGAAGGGGTTTGTGTGCTGTTAATTGGTTGCCACTTATAACTCTATTTATAATTTGAAATATTTCTGGAGTGCTTCTGGATCCTTTGTGTACCATCAAAATATAAAGTCACTAGGCCTGTGCAACCCCCTCAACACCTGTACTGGTGCACAGGTGTAACTAATATCTTGTCTATGCAGCAAGTTCCAGTAGTACATCAAGCTGTTGTCAGAGTGGTACCGGTGTGGTGCTCTGCTTTCTCCTTGTTGTTATCACTCAGCTGTGTGCGTGAGTTCCCTCTGTGTGCTGCCCCAGCTCTGCGCAGATAGCTGACACAGCAGACCCGACGAGAACCCCCAATAACCACAGAGTCCAGTAAGATGTAAAGTCACGTCGACTAGGTTTATTGCGACCTTGGACACAATGGCAGTTCCCCATAGATTACTTAGTCTACCGGGCATACTATGAGAAAGTGCCTCTTGGCAATGGACCCGGCTCAGTCAGTGGCAGGACTTTCCACTGCCCCCTCGGCCGGACAAAGACACCACCCCAGGGATGCATTCTTATACACAGGTACAAACAAGTTACAAATCACGCCTGACGTATTGAGGTGCAACCTTTCTACGTAGCACGGTACAACCCCTCTACGTATTAAGGTGCCGCCTCTCACCTTGTACATGTTGGTTCGATCAAAACAACTCTATCCATCATATTACCCTTTTGCCCCTGTCATTGGGATGGGCCAGCCTGTTCTTTGTTATCTGTGTGGAATGTGCAAGTATGCGAATGTTCTGATATCTAGTGTTCAGTACCTTTTAGGTACGTATCTTCTTGCAGCATCAGCCCTTTCCTTGCTTCTGTGAGCAGGGCCTGCCTCTGGCTCACAACTTAACTTTGCTTTATGTTAGCAAAGTCTTGACCATTACTTTAGTTTAGGCCTCAGGCCTCATACCAGGCCTCTGATACCAAGGTTTATATCTTAGGGCCTCCTCTTACTAACAAGCCAGGACTTGTGCTGTGCTACAGTTACCCTGCAGCAATTTGGTGCACTCTAGGTTCACACCCTGGCTTTCCATACCGGAACTTGCTGCCTAGACAAGCCCTGTGAGGAATCTGACCTATTAACATCATTACAGGATGCTGTCTAGTTTATATCCCATTGGACTAGATGATACAAACCCTACTAAGTATGCTTTGTCATCCACTAGCTTTTTAATTTATTTGAAATTTGTAAATCAATAGAGATATGTCACATGGAAGGGTCTATGTGCACAGTGGAACCATAGTAGCAGTGTCAGATGTTGTAAGGTAGCTGTAAAACTTTGCCATGAATCTAGTTCACTTGAGATGCTCCTTAATTGCTCTAACATATTGTTATATAAATCCCCCGAGTATGGGGTGTAGAAACACAAACACGACTGTGTTCGGATTTTTTTTGCCCTCCATGCAGATGTGCTCAGTTGTTGACAACCCTTGAGAAAATGCAGGTGGATTTACAGTCCAGAAGTCTGGAATTCATTTGTGGAAATGTTCAGCCTTTTTTTTTTTAAATCCTTTGGCTCAGCTACAAGAAGTCAAAGCAAATGGATCTGAACTCTCAAAGTGAGGAGTGTAAAAGAGCTTCTTAGCCCTCCCTCCATTGAAACAGTGAATGGGCAGAAAAGTCAAACACGCTCTCAAAATAAAATATCTTCTCGTAGGATTTTCACTATAGCTCTTTCCAAATGTGAGAGACACACATAAGCTGTTGGGCTGTAGATATTAACAACAACTAACAACAGGCTGGCTCCTTTTGACTACATTTTACAGTTCATGCTAACACATTCATCCGGGAGAGGGAGATGGGGTGTTAATTTGTTCACTGAAGAGTTGGAACTAGATCAATGTTCCCTACAATGTTCCTGATCTGGTAAATTGTATGTCTTTAAACTCCCTACAAAAATGGGAAGCCTCCGTGGAAAACTTTAACCTGTGCTGTTCAGGCTCCAGTCTGAAGCGTGATGCTTTATCAGTCAATTGCGGCATCCTGGTTAGTAGCTTTGAATAAATTAAACATTATTTTTTGTACTTGGGCTCCTTAGGGAATGGACTTCATTTCTGGGCCCTAACTGAGAATAGACTGTAGTAACCCAATGGTGCGATTATGGGGGCGGAGGAAGGAGAAGGACTAGGGGTACAACTGCTTGGCAGCTGGACGGAAAAGGAATGACCCTGTAGCCATTTTGAGAAGCATTGTAAGCTGCAGGCCTCTCTCCCCAGACCAGTAGGGTTACCACATGTCCAGGTTTTCTCACAATTGTCCCTTTGAGGTAGTTGTCCAAGGAATCTGTAAGGGTGCTCAGTACATGCTGCCAGCTGTCCAGTTTTATGGGCTCAGGATCAGCCCAGATGTCCTGAGTTTTGTACCTCAGGGGTAGCAACTCTATTGCCCAGTCCAGTGAGCACTGGCCTGCTAAACCCAGGGTTGGTTGTGAGTTCAATCCTAAAGGGGGCCATTTAGGGATCTGAGGCAAAAATCTGTCTGGGGATTGGTCCTGCTTTGAGCAGGGGGTTGGACTAGATGACCTCCTGAGGTCCCTTCCAACCGTGATATTCTATGATTCAGGAAGGATTGACCCCACACCCAGAGCTTGGGTCAAGCCCCTTTTTCTCTCAGGGCTTCAGCTTTATTTCTTCCACATAAAAACTGGTTGCACAAATTCCACATCACTTGTTTCTTCCCCCTAACCTTGGGTTTTCTACAGGGCTAGCTATTCCCTACACAGTCTCACCCTACAGGACACTGGCCTGAGAGCTATCTACAAGTTGTGCTCTCTATACCCCACCCACCAGAAGAGGGCTTCCTGCCAGAGCCTACTCCTGGCAGCTCTTTTCCAGTCCTCCTACACGACATTTGTCTGGGAGTTTCCCTTCTCCAGGGTTGGCCACAGGAATCAACCCACTTCCTGTAGCTCCCACCCCTGTCCTTGGGTCTCCTGCACATACCTTCCTGTAGCTCTCTGTCCACCTAAAGCGAGTTGCTGATTTATAACCACCTGATCCCTCACTGGTAAGTTTTAGCTAGGAGGTAGCTAATAAGACACAGGCCCATAATCTCTCAAGAGGGTACGTCTATACTAACCGCCGGATTGGCGGGTAGTAATCAATCTATCGGGGATCAATTTATCACGTCTCATCTAGACGTGATAAATCGATCCACGAATTGATGCCCATACTCCACCTTGGCAGGAAGAGTAAGCAGCGTCGACAGGGGAGCTGCGGCAGTCGACTCGCCGCCATGAGGACGGCCAGGTAAGTCGAACTAAGATACTTCGACTTCAGCTACGCGAATAGCATAGCTGAAGTTGCATATCTTAGATCGACCCCCCCCACCCAGTGTAGACCAGCCCAGAGTGCCTGCCACTCTGTGCCAGCCATCAACAGGGTAGTATAAAATTGGAAGGGGACAGGTCTCTCAAGCAACAGGGGGCAAAAAAAAATAAGTGGGCAACACATATTTTTAATGATGCAATACATGGTGTGGTTTTGTTATAAAGGTTTTACCAGGATGGGCTGCATTGCTCATGAGCGGTGAAGTGATTCACACATACCCAGAATCCCGCCAATCCTTTAGGTCTCTGGCAAATCCAGGACCAGTTTCCTTACAAGTTACTTTGGCATTTTTCAAAGGAGCTTGAGAGAGTTCAGGGAATTTCCCTGGAATTGGGGCACCCAACTTCCTTAGGCTCCCCACCGCCGCTGAATAGTAATATTTAGCACTCTTCAACCAAAGATCAAGGGTGAGTAAGCCTCATGATCCCCGTTCTTTAACAGAGGCGGTAACTGAGCCATGAAGAGGTGAAGTTGCTTCTCCATGACCCTTGATAAAGGCTTGTCTATGCTACAGAACAGAACCATTGCTGACGGCGGTTCACAGTGGTTGCAACCGAACCAGTGCTGAACACTGTTCAGCTCTGAGTGCAGACAAAGACCTGCCACATTCAGCACAGTTCCAGCTAAGCTTTAACCCTTTGCCAGCAACAGGTTTTAGTCTGTAGTGTAGACAAGGCCTCGCCTCCTGTTTCCCTAGTCTGTGTACCCGTCTCTGAGGCAACCTGTAAGCAACATGACTGATACACAACTCAACATTTTTAAAAAAAACAAAACATGGCATCATAGTAGATGGAAGCCTCTTCTTTTCTCAGAACCCACCAAGTCATACTCCTAGCTGAGATTTCCTCTACTTTGTCTCAGCTTATAAAACGAATGACGCCTTGTGGAAAACTCTGCAAAACATTCTGTTAAGAGAGAGGTCAGCCTCTACATCATCCCTGGTCTGCTTTTCCACTCCCTTCATTTTTTCTTAGTAGGAGTATTGGCAGGACAAGCAGATCTTTGTTTCTTAACTGTTCCTGGGCTCCTGTTGCTTATCCCCCTCCTGCATTCATATAACCTTCTCATTTGGTTACCAGTGTTGCAGATAAGACAATGGCTTTGGGAGCAGATCTCATACGGATTCTGATGCTGTCCTTTTCGTCCTTTATTAACAATGAGCAACACAAAAAATAACAACAACCCAACAGAAAATACACGAGGGAGAAGCAGCTTTGCTCCTAATTAGAATGTTTCCCAACATCTACCAGGAACTTGTGGCATTTATAACACTTAACATTGAAAATGGCATGCATTCCTCTTACTCGATTTTACGTGCTAGAAGAGTTTACATTTCATCACATTTTGGACAGGAAAATAAGTTCAAGTTGCTCATATTGGCCATTTCCATCCTTATGTTCAATACACACCTTCATCTGTGTAAATGTGATGCGACCCAGCCCTGTTCCAATGATATAACTGGAGCCTGAGTTGGGTACCTATTCCCTACTGAGCATGGATGGAGATTTTTTCCCTTGAGAACAGAGTTGGATACCTGATACAACATATCACCTAGGGGGAGTCTTAAGCACAGGGTCCCTGAAAAGAGTCACTACTCATGCAAACCAAATTACCAACAAATGCCTTAAAAGATGATTGAGGCAAGCATGATTTTAACCTTCATCTGGACCAGGAGCGGCGCCAGGGTTTTTGGCGCCCTAGGCGCAGGGCCGGCTCTACCCATTTCACCGCCAGTCCCGGGGCTCCGGTGGACCTGCCGCAGGCGTGCCTGCAGATGCTCCACCGGAGCCGCGGGACCAGCAGACCCTCCGTAGGCACGCCTGCGGGAGGTCCACCGGAGCCGCCTGCCGCCCTCCCGGCAAAATGCCGCCCCCCGCAAATCCTGGTGCCCTAGGCGACTGCCTAGGTCGCCTAAATGGAAGCGCCGGCCCTGATCTGGACAGGTCCCTTCTTACTCTGTATGTAGCTGAGACTAGACTTGCAGCTAACTACATTAGTGGCAGCAGGAGACCTGACCATGTGCAGCACCTGTATTATCAATTGATAAACGTCTCTAAGAACCGAGTCCTCAGGTTCTGCTAAAGTCAAAGGGAACTGAGAGTGTTCAGGATCAGGCCCTACTATGCACTGACCGCTATGGCACAGGTTACTGATTGCAAACCATCAAATCCAATCTCACTTTTGTAACAGTCCATAACTATGGATTTATCTGATCTGCCTTAAATGTCTGCCCATATTTCACATTTAGACAGAAATGTACCAGACAACATAGTTCTGTTCTGCAAGGTAAATATACTTTAAACTTTTTTTTTTTTTGTAATCTCTGGTACTGCACACTTTTAGTGGTTTGGTTTTATTCAAGTTACAGACACAATTAAAAAGAACATAAGAAACCCTTGTCATTAAAACTGTGTTAATGTAATGTTAATGGTTTAGTGTGAATCTACAAATCAAAGAACCAGAGTAAAAGGTGAAACTACTTCAATTGGTGCAATTGTCTGAGAAAAGTCTCCAGGAAAGAAGATGGTCCCACATGACCTGCGGTACTTGGACTTGAGGGGGTGAGTTAAAGGCATCTTTTCAGGCCAGCACGGAATTTCCAGCGTTCAGTCAGTTTAAGTAAGTTGGTTTTAGTGGACTAAGTTTTGTTGATGAGAGAGACATGCTTTGGTGCTTACACAGTGCTCTTCTTCAGGTCTGGGAAATGTGCTGGGGGCAGGCAGCCAGCAGCCCAGCAAACGCACATGCAGAAGATGTAACCCGAAAGCGAAAGGAAAAAATCAACTGCAAGCAGCCTTTTAAGTTTTTTTTTAGCAGTGTAATAATGCACAGAGAAGATAGATTGCGCAACCAAGCGCCAATCTCACTCTCTGGCAGGAAATTAAAAAAAACCCCAACAAACAAACAAACAAAAAAGCCAGACCCCTGAAAAGCACCAAAAAAAGCAACATGCAATTTATAGATCCGAATAGGCAATTACAGACACAAAGAAGCCAAAATCTGCTTACTGTTAGTGGGCTTGGCAACACCCGGGGTTGCCAGTCTGAGAAAACTAATGGTTCTATTAAATGACATCAGTGATTCATTTTCCCATCTCTGCTGAATGAGCTGATAAAAGAACAAGATCACAAGCTGTTGTAGGGGAAACAAAACTTAAAGAAATGGCAGCAGATGGTATAGTTGAGCATATCTAATGCCAAACCTTAAGAACAATCCAAGTAAATATTTGACAGAGGCAGAATCTGATAGTGGTTCAGACTAGATTTAGGTGGGAGCATGAGAACAAGGACTCTGACTGAAATGTGTATTCTAGAGGATTGTTACAATTAGTACCAGCAGACAGATTTTTCTTCCACTGAAACGACCATATTAAAACACCTGAGATAGGCTTACACTGCTGTAGGTAACCTCCTGTTATGATTGGTAAAGGCGTGATCCAAATCACATTAAACTCAATGGAAAGACACCCATTGACTTCAGTGGGCTCTGGATCAGGCCCTAATTTCCAGCTGTCTGTTTTGTTATCCAGGGCAAGTTGGACGAAGGGTCCCTTAGTGAGAAAGAGAATCCTTCTACACTTAAATTAGATCGACCTACCGACCTACCTACTTTCCTCAGGACTGTGAAATATAGTTAGGTCGACCTAACCCACGGTGCTAGGCTGACAGAAGAATTCTTCCCTTGAGATAGCTACCACCTCTTGGAGTGGTGGATTACAGTAACTCCTCACTTAACATAGTAGTTATGTTCCTGAAAAATGCAACTTTAAGTGAAACGATGTTAAACAAACCATAGTTGCTTTTAGCCTTGAAGCACAAGGTTTATTATCCCTTCAAAAATGTGTTGTTATAATTCTGGATATTCTTGATAACCATATAAATGTCCAATTCCTCTTTGAATCTTGCTAAGTTCTTCGCCTCAGTGACATCCTGTAGCAATGAGTTCCACAGTCTAATTACATGGTGTGTGAAAAAGTGTTTCCTTTCATCAGCTTTGAATTGTCCACTTTCTGTAATCTCATTGAAAGTCCCCATGCTTTTATGTTATGAGACGGCGATCTACCTTCTTTAGACCACTGTATATACATTTAACATGTCCCTTCTTCTTTAACTCTTTTCTAAGGGGAACAATACCAATCTTTTCAATCTCTCTTCATATGAGAATCTTTTCAGACCTTGATCATTCCTGTCACTCTTCTCTGAACCTCCTCTTAAGTCTGCATAATTTTGAGATGCAGGTGACCCCAGTACTGCACATAGTATCCAGATGAGGCTACACCATTAATGTATATATGGGTATTAAAGGCATTATCAGTAATTCAAAACAGATATTCTTGAAAGTCGTCTATTTCCTAGAAGTCAGAATATTTTGAGGTCTTAGATGAGGATTTGATCTGAGTAAGTGGAAGTGCAGAATGTGCACACACTCATGTGTGTTTGAGGGCTTGATTACTTTACAGATGTTTAAATGCTGAAGGGGGGCAGGAGACTGTGCATCCAGGGAGCAGCCCAATTCAGAAGACAGCAGAATCAGGGAAACACCGAAGAAGATGATGGTATTTCTCTCATTTTCACAATTAATTGGCATTTAGATGAATACTACAATTAGATCTTATCATGCACATACCAGACATGCTCACATGCCGTCGGAACATATTCAACCCTATCTTTCTGTACAGTAAGACCAGTAAAAATGTTAAGGCACATGGCACCAGCGCATCGAATCAATACGTTTTCTTATTCTCTCTCTCCTCATGTTTCTGTATGTTTTCCCCTTCATGCTGTGACACCTGTGCTGAAAGTTGATAGGAACATAGGACTTTCCATACCAGTGCAGGCTTCAGAGGAAAGTGCAAGAAACCGGGAAGTGAAATAACTTGCCCATAAGGTACGCTGCTTCCTAACACCCCTCAAAGACTGGCTGATTGGACACTTAGGATCTGTCTATCCTGCAATTAAAAACCCCTGGCTGGCCTATGCCAGCTGACTCGGATTCAGGGGGCTAAGGCTAAGGGGCTGTTTAAATGCGGTGTAGACATTTGGGCTTGGTCTGGAGCCCAGACTCTAGGACCCTGGGAGGTGGGCTGGTCCCAAAACTCAGACGGCAGCTCAAGCCTGACCATCTACACCGCAATTAAACAGCCTCTTAGCCTGAGCCCTGTGAGCCCAAATCAGCTGGCACGGGCCAAGTGTAGGTTTTTAACTGCCCTTAGTGCCAGTCAGTATAAGCAGTCTGTCCAGTAACATCTTCATGTATCTAATATTCCTGTGACAGCTTTCAGGTACTGGCTGAGTTGAGTTCTCTGATCACCTGTGGCTTTTTGGTGGTATGTGTAGATGAGGTATTTCATTTCCAGTCTCTTTTTTACAAAAGTCATAGCACAGTAGCTACAATGTAGAATGTACCAGCTTCAAGGACTCCTGCTCTGTTCTGAGTCTGATTTTCTTTAAATTTGGAACATATCACTTAGGCATCATGGATGTCTGCCTTGAATGTAGAAGGGGAGATAATGGAGCCATGATATTTGCATATATAATATGGAACAAGTTGCAACTTGATATTGAAGGTCACTAGAAATTTATGAGCAATAATTAAAAGAAAAACCCATAGATGTAGCTTTTGTGAGTCCAGAGTTTTGCTCCAAAGAATGCTGTGTGTGTGTTCTGGAGAACCTCAGTTTTGATTTATAAAACTGGACATTTCTTGCCAGAGAGCTGTCTATAAACAAAACAAGCAGCAGCCAACACCAGAACTATGTTTTCTAGCCTCAAATGTGTTAATTTCAAAGTCCAGTTTAAAAACATTCAGACACTCATGTGGATAAAGCAAACTGGTGAAAGAATGGCATGGAACTAGAATGGAATGATACCAAAATAACAGGTGAGATTCACTGCCGGGCTGTGCTAGAAAAGTAGGCTGCAGTGATACACAAGCTGCACTTCACTTTGCCTAGCAGCCTGGAGGGAACCAGCCAGTGCAGCCCAGATGTGCTGGTTTGGCACATTTCCCAGGTGACCTCTGCCAGAAAGGCTGCTAGGGAACCTTGGAAGGAGTTTCAAGATGCCCTTCCATGCACAAGTCAGAGGTGATGCTGTGACCTGTCCCCGGTGTGAATGTCTGCTTGGGTGCAGCTACTTTCCTTGTATGAATTAAGCCAGATATCTTTATACATATCCAACAATTAATTTGTCCTAGCAATTCTTTCTCTGCTGATAAAATCCTCTAGGCCTGTGAAACTAAACTGTCTAGGAGAGAGTGTGAGTGTGTGTGTGCACATGTGTGTGTGCGCGCATGCGCATTTCGCTCAGATTGGCATCTTCCCTCCAGTAAGTATGATGGGCTGGTGGCTCTGCTGACTGAAACAGGAGCTACAATTAACAATGGCCAGGAATCTCAGTCTCAGGTTTGCCTCCCTCTCCGTTCTATCACTGGGGGGTTGTGTTCCCAGATATGATTCAGGATAAAGGTACAACAAGATTTATTAATGGGGTGGCAAGGACTCCCCAGGTAACAAGGTGAGATGGATAATAAAACAAGGCAGTCTGTATCAATAGGGATGTATACATGAGGATCAAAATGACAATGACAGTATCATCTCTGGCAGCTTGATTTGATGGTGTCTTCTCCTCTTCCAGGGCCGGCTCCAGACCCCAGCGCGCCAAGCGTGCGCTTGGGGCGGCGTCCCACGGGAGGGCAGCAGGCGGCTCCGGCGGACCTCCCGCAGGCACGCTTGCGGAAGGTGCGCTGGTCCCGCGGCGCCGGTGGACTTCCTGCAGACGTGCCTGCGGAGGGTCCGCTGGTCCCGCGGCTCCGGTGGAGCATCCGCAGGCGTGCCTGCGGGAGGTCCACTGGAGTCGTGGGACCAGCGGACCCTCCACAGGCACGTCTGCGAGAGGTCCACCGGCGCCACGGGACCGGCTACCGGCAGAGCGCCCCCCACGGCGTGCTGCCCTGCTTGGGGCGGTGGAAATCCTAGAGCCGCCCCCTGTCCTCTTCAGGATGGATGCAGTGCGACAGGATGGCCAGATTCCTCAGATACAGACAGGACCTCCAGATGAACATCTTCTCGGGTAAGATGGAAGTATTCAGGTAATTAAATCCCTCTCCCTCCCTTTACTTGCGTCGTCGTGCATGGGGCAAGTGATCACTATAAGAGATGGATTAGGTGCGTGTAGGTAAGTATATTCCCTGCTTAAGATGACCCTTGTGGGGTGAATGGCCTACCCTACTAACCCTCAGCCACTTGCTCTGTCTCAAACAGACAGCAACAAGAGTCTGCCACTCAGGCGGGCAGTGCCGACCTAATCTGAGCACCGCCCTTACGTAGACATAGGGTTGGTAGGCAGTTTAGCGAATGACAGTAACCATCTTTTCCCACCTAAACACACAAAGGCGCCAAATTCAGAGCAAGAAGGGGACAAGAATGGCTTACAAAATGGATGCCTAGTTGTCCTTTGGAGAATCCAAGGGTATGTCTATACTACCCGCCAGATCAGCGGATAGTGTTCGATGTATCGGGGATCGATTTATCACGTCTCGTCTAGATGCAATAAATTGATCCCCAAATTGACGCCTGTACTCCACCTCAGCAGGAGGAGTAAGCGGAGTTGATGGGGGAGCAGCGGCAGTCAACTCACTGCCGTGAGGACGGCCAAGTAAGCTACGTGAATACGTCAGACAGCCCTGGGGACTTGATTTATCTCCAGAACGTACATAGCACGAGGAGCAGATATACAAATATCCATGTTGCTGTGTCAACACACCTCAAACCTAACTGGGAAGGACCACATAGAGATCTGAGAAAAGTAAAAGATATTCTACCAAGTTCCACTCAATCTTCCCAAAGGTTTCACCCATTGTATTCTTTTTTCTGCTCTTCCCCACTAACTTGTTTTCAGCTGCTATTACTATTAGAAACACAATGTATTACCTTATGCTGCTCCATAGAAATTAGATCCAAAGGGTAAATGCTTTCAGTGAGAGCTTAAAAATCTTAGTGTTTGAAAAAATACTAAAAATCAAATGTATAGGTTAGCAAATTGGTTCCCCCACCACCATTATAGCAGAGTGCATGGAATTCTCATTATGAAACTTCTGTTACAAAGCGGCCATTGATTAAAAGTCTAGTTACTGTATTCTTGTTCCCAGACAACTATCGGTTATGAAAACAGACTTAATACTATGCACTTTTTCATAACGCACACAGTCTTTAGTTTTTCAAAAACAGCTGTTTAATGAAGGGGTGATGAATGCTGGCTAACTTTTCCTTGTAAATTATTATTGGTTCTGAAATTAAAGCTATAAAGTGGCATTATGTATCATTATATACATATTATCCCCTAAAACAAGTCCCAGGGAAGTACTATTTAACGCATGCATTACTGGCCCTAGAGAAACACCTGTCACAAACATGCTTTTCCTTCTTTGAACTTGTTGGCCCAGTACATCCAGAACCTGAGAAAAGTTGTACTGTTAAGAGTTCTAAGTTAGCTGCTAATTTTCTGCAGAACTCCAACATGGTGCTAGGGGAAAATGTTGAGGCCAGTCTGAGCTGCTTCCTCAGGCATGGCTTGCAATGAAGTCAATGGGAATCATGCTTGAGTTAGGAATTCAGAATGTGGCCTTCCTTCTTACCCTTATAGCAGCAGGGAGCAAGTCCCAGGGAACATATTACTTACACTGGTTTTGCATCAGCATAACTTCATTGACCTCACTGGAGTGACTTCTGATTTACACCTGCTGTAAGTGAAATTGGAATCAGACCCGTAGGCCAACTAGCTCAAAAGTGTAACCTTTGATTTTGGGTGCATCTGTTTTTGAAGGCTTAAGCGGGAGACACCTGAGGGTTGGTTTTTCCTCAGATGAGCTGAGTACCCACATTCATTTGTATATATTTGTCAGTGCCACTGGTCTCAAAGCCAAACCCACAAAGTGAGAGCCTCTCCTGCTTCGTTCCCATGCTGCAAGGCCAAACAGGGAAACTACAGCTGATAGCCAGCAAACAGTTATACCCGGTTTGACTTAGGTCAGCTGACTAGCAGCAGACTTCTGATTGGTCACCTCTTGGCATAAAGCTTCCTGTTCCCCTTGCTTAGAAATTCATTAGTTGTTTGGACCCCCTACTGACCAGATCAGGTTCCTACTGCGTTGCTCTAGCTCTGGTTATTGACTCCAGCTTGACCCTTGGTGTGACTCTGAGTCTGATTTGACTCTTGGGTTGGCTTCTGACTCTGGCTATGCTGATCTAAATGCTACTTTAGGCTCTAACTGTAAGGTCAGACTGCCTACATATGGGCTCTGACAATATTAATATATACTAGAAAGAATTAACACCCTTAGGCTTTTGGTAGGAGGAATGAGTTGAAGAATAGGGGATAGAGGCAGGCTATGAGTCAAGCCCAGGCTAAATAATATGGTACATAAATCTATGATGTTTGCATTTTGAGGTAAAAGATGCTTTCTTTGAGTTCTTCCTAATTTTCCCCACTATTTCTACCCTCTTTTCCCATCTGTCCTTCCTTTCTTCACGTATATTGTTCTATAGTGGCAGAGATCCCACTAAAGCCAAGGGGAGTGGAGCATGATGATTGAGGATGCTTCATGCCCTTTAAATCTGGCAGTGATATTTAGCTGAATTGTTGTTAAATCAGGAAATACAGAAATTATGCCACATATGAGGACAAATCTGGTTACGGAATGTGAATTCTTGGAAACGTGTAAATAATTTATGGGGATAAATGACTAACAGTCTAAAATCTGTAATTAAGAGAGTTTTATTACTTCATAACCCAGCTAAAATCATAGGAGTATTTGAGTTGGAAGGGACTCCTGTTTAGTAATCTAATCCACCCTTGTATCAGAGAAAGCGCACTTTCATTAACCCTAAGTGGTCCCAGATAAGTGTGTCAAGGCTAGCCTTGTGTATCACCAGTGAAAGTGACTATAAAACCACCCTTAGCAGTTTATTCTGTTACCTAACCACTCCTCTTAAATGTTTTCTAATATTTAGCCTAAATTTTCCCTTCTGCAGTTTACACCCATTAGTACTTGGTCTGCCCATGTTAACTAAGGGGAATGTTTTGTCCCTGTCCTCTCTAGAACACCCTTCCTTGTATTTACAGACAGTTGTTCATAGAGACATACAAGTAGGATGACTGGATGTCCCAATTTTATAGGGACAGTCCCAATATTTGTGGCTTTGTCTTATATAGATGCCTGTACTACTTGCTATTTGGTCACCCTAAATACAAGTCTCCTTTGGAGTTTGATCTGCATAATAACCAGGTATGTGCGTCTATCTGAATCTCTTCAATCTGAAAAATTGAGTCAGAAATCTTGGTTTTCTCAAAATGCTTCTGCTGCTTTCCTGGTCAGACCATAAATACTCCAAGAACAGCTTTTTTCATGGTATCCAGGCACTTCTGGTCCTAGCTTGAACCAAGGACTACAAGGACCTGAAGCAATGAAATAAGCAAACTTTCTTGACTCTGAGTTCTAGTTCAAATTTGGTTTCAGTCTGATGGTTGGCAACAGTTATTCTGTCCAAACCTATTCACTATTGTGTCTACTTTAGACCTGGTGTAAGTTTCAGGGGCATTGAACTCGTTTAACTCTGGTCTGAATTTGGCCCTGGGTCTCTTCTTGGTTGTCTTTTCTTTTCCTTTTAGACTAAAAATGCCTCATAAGCCTAAACTGACACAAGGGCCTCCTTAGGTTTTTCTTCCAGATGGTGGGAGACCCTGGCCACACCAAGTTGTTTGCTCTGGGTGATTCATGGACAGGCCTCAGTTTTACTTCTTGCAAGGGGGCCCTGTCCTTTGCAGGCCTTCTTAAGTCCCTTCTGCTGGGGAATCAAAAGGAAAGATAAATGCCCCAGCACACCCAAGCGTAACTTCTTGCTGGGGTCCCTCAAAGCGGATAAAGGCCAACAGTACAGCATCTGTGCAGTGGTTTTTGAGATGTCCCTCTGGCTGGGCTGCTGAATCACACTCAGTCTGTGAGGCTTACCCTGGGCGTTCACTGCACTCCCCGAATGGTCTGGGTGGAGATCTGATGGGCCTTTCTCCCTGTGGCATCAGCAATTGCTTCAGCAGTTTCCTGCTTGGGGTGAGCTCTCCCCTGACTGCAGTTTCCTCCTTTTCAAAGGCCTCCTCCCTACCATACATGATTAACAAGGCCAGCAGGATTGGGTCTAGCCCCCCCCCCCCCTTGCCCCAGTGCTTCTCTGGCACCTTCCTTGTCAACATGGGGGCTATACACAACCCCCTTAGCACTTTTGTTCTGTACAGTACTTTGGAATTCCCCAAACTTTTCTTTTTTTAAAAGGTGATATCCAGAACAGCACCCTGAATTGCTATACCTGGCTTGTTGAGTTCAAGGTACATTAAACTAGTTGTCATCTAGCTCAGGTTT
This sequence comes from Mauremys mutica, assembly GCF_020497125.1. Lineage (NCBI taxonomy): Eukaryota > Metazoa > Chordata > Testudines > Geoemydidae > Mauremys > Mauremys mutica. The sequence goes on along the minus strand of NC_059079.1, from coordinate 102,939,675 downwards.
GGACTATTCATAGATTTTAAGACCAGAAGGGACCATTATGATCATCTAGTCTGACCTCATTAAAATCTGTATAGCCAAACCAAGCAGGCCCAACTGTAGGTTCAACTAGTACATTCTCTATACAGTCTTCCAAGTTAGTAATGAAATTTCCAAATGGTATTAGACACAGGGCAGACTGACAGAATCTCACTCAACACCTCTTCCCAACATGATGCTTAACCATTAATTACTCTACTTCCATTTTTTAATGCCCCGTGCATCTAGTTTATAACAGTTCCAGCTCATTTTCATTTCTCTAATTTCCTCTTGGGAATGTCAAATGGAGTCATATTGACTACCATGCTAAAGTGAAATACTTTGTTCATCCCACTTTTCTTATCCTCTAAGCTTGTCACCTATCAAAGTAAGTTAGTTTGGCACAACCAGATTTTTTTTGACAAACTTGTGTTGCCTGTTCATGGTACTCAGAGATGGAAAAGATCTACCATCAACATTATCACTATTTATATTACAATATGGCCTAACGACTCCAACTGCGATCATGGCCCCATTAGGCAGCGTGGGAGGGGGAAATAGGCACAGAGAGGTGACGTTGCCCAAGGTCATGCAGCAGGTCAGTAACAATTAGGATTTAAACCCAGGTTGCCTGATTGACTATTCAATGGACCATTCTGCCTCAGAAAAAAACCATCTCTTTATTTTCCCCAACTATCACATATTTACTTATTGCATTTCTCTGAGCATGGACAATGAAGATAGACTGTTTTACTTCCTGATTCTCATGGATCAGCTCAAGGATCAGCTATATGCTCCATAAACTGTGTTTCTTTTCTTTCTTTTAATTCCATGACTGTTTAAAATTGTTTTCAAAGCCTAAATTTTGTCCTCAAACTGGCAGTGTTCCCCTTTAGTGAGACTTTGCAAAGCTGTTTGCGTGTGTTTGACATTTTTAAACTCTGGAAATAATTTCCAACTTTTTTTTTTAAATCAACATCACTATCCACACTGCAGTTGAAATTGAGAGCATTTGAGGCACTTATTCCTCGTACCTAAACTTAACATTTAAAAAGTGCAATCATGCTTTACAAAAATAAACACTGGAAAATTAATACTTAGTGTTGAACTAGAGTATAATAAGAGATGCCTAATCCTTACCAAAAATCCCTAAAATATTCCTGATCCTAAATTTTAGGCCTGGTAAGTGGTTGTTTTGGACTTTTACTATTGAAAATGTTGGGGGAGGGGGTTAATTTAAAAAAACCAACTCCCTTGTGTTCCTGTTAGTATTCTGCTAGACAGCAGAAATATATGTTGACTGACAGAGCGTGATCTTCTTCCTCTGTATTAAGAATTTTGCTCACTTGGATATCCTTATGAGAGATGTTTGTGATGTCCCAGGGACACAGCAATCGTCTAATCATTCTCCAAAATACCTCAGTACCTTACCACTATATAAAGCAGGGCACTTAGCGCAAAACTGAGTAGTCACAGTTCTGTTCTCCTCCTACAGACAAGGCTTCTTAAGATAAGAGATCAAAAGTTTCGTAAAAGCCAGTTAATGCTGGTGTGCCTATCCCATTGCCAGTCAAGCTACTCCAGATTTGTACTGTGAAATGACGTACTGGCTAAGGACATGATCTGCCACAAAAACAACCGCCATCGTTTTAGTGCAGTGGCTCTCAGAGGCAGGTCTCTGGACCTCTTTCTTTTTCTGCAAAAAGAACAGGAGTCCTTGTGGCACCTTAGAGATTAACAAATTTATTTGAGCATAAGCTTTCGTGGGCTACAGCTCACTTCATCGGATGCTGTAGCCCATGAAAGCTTATGCGCAAATGCATGTGTTAGTCTCCAACGTGCCACAAGTACTCCTGTTCTTTTTGCGGATACAGACTAACACGGCTGCTACTCTGAAACTTTTCTTTCTCTGGTGGGCCACAAATCCCCCAAAAGAGAGTACCATACAGTACTGGTTGAGAGAAGGAAAATAACGGCGAGTCTGAGCCCTGGTTCATAATTTCTTTCTTGAGAAGTGATCTGCAGGGGACCACTCATTGAATGAACTATTACATTAACTATTTTGCTGCCCTGGGGAAGCTCTCCTCAAGCTCGCTGTTCTGCAGAGAGCCACGTGCCCTTGCTACAATGTACCCATTTTAAATACCCCCCCCCCAGGGGCTTGGGGGGGTGTGTGTCTATGTGCGCTGGTCTGTGGCCGTAGGTCTCGTGCAACGTGCCCCTCTCTCCACGCGGGGAGTGCCCAGCCCACTCGCAGCGCAAGCACTGCCCCCCGCCCCCCAGCCCGCGGGGGAGGGGGACCGCCCCCAGCCAATGAGCGGGGCGGGAGCCGGCCCGGCGGCGCTATAAGAGCCGGGGCCGCGGCTCCGGCCGGACTCGCCTCCCCGGGTTACGCTGCGACGGGACCATGTGCGGTGAGTGACGGGCTCGCCTGCCCCCCCCCCCCTCCGGCCTCTCCCCTCCCCCGCCTGGCGTGGGGACCCCCCCCCGCCTTTCCTCAAAAGCCAGAAAACACGCGGGGGGGGGCGTCTCCTTCCATCCTGCCAAGGGCCCTGGCGGCTGCAGGCGCCCCCTCTCCAGGCCCCCACGAGGGGGGAGCCCCTGAAACGGGGGGGGGCGGGGGCCCCTCCTTTCCAGCCCGCACCCCTGCAAGGCGACCAGCGGCTGCTTTCCTCTGCCCCAGGCATCCGCCTGTTCGCAGCCAGCCTGGCACCGCCCCTTCGCCCGCCCGCGGGTGGCAGCAGTTCCCACGGGATCGCCCCACGGAGCGTCTTGCTTTCATGGAGGAGGCGGGGGGGCCCCCGCGAATGGGAGTGAGGACAAAGCCTGTCTGTAACCCTGTTACAAACTGCGTGTGTGTGTGTGTGTGTGTGTGTGGGGGGGGGATTACATCCTCTCCTGGGAGACAGCAGGGGCGCAACTCTCCCCTGAAGTGACTCTGGTGTTAATTTGCAGGGTGGTTGTGTTGGGCCCAGAGACCAGGTGGGTGAGGGAATGTGTGTTATCCGCCCAGCTCCTGTTGGTGGAAGAGACGAGCTCTGGAGCTCCGCAGAACCGAGGAGGCGCTCGACAGCTCGTCTCTTTCACCAACAGAAGCTGGTCTGATAAGATATTTCCTCACCCACCTTGTCTCTTTGATGTTGAATAGCGTTAAAGTTAGCCAGAACCCCTGCTGCTGCAGTGGGAACGGGAGTTCGAGCTAGTTTAAAAATACCGAAAATCCAGGCTTGATCCCCAACTGTTCTTTCTGGGCTGCTTTATTTTGCAGAATTCTGGTCGTGATGCATCTGTGTTGTGGGGATGGTAAACCATAGATCTGGGAGGGCGTGACTGGTTTTAAACCAGGGGCCGGCAAACTTTTTGGCCTGAGGGCTGCCTCGCGTTTTGGAAATTGTATGGAGGGCTGGTTAGGGGAGGGGGTTGTGACCCTGCCCCCACCTATCTGCCCCCCCCAGACCCTTGCCCTCCCATCGAACCCCTCCTCTCATTCCTGACACCCCCCCCCCCACACCTGCCCCATGCAGACACCCCTTCTCCCTGTCTCCTGACTGCCTCCTGTTGCCCCATCCAACCCCCTGTTCAACCCCCCATTTTCCCCCCCATAGCTATCCACATCCCTGCCCCCTGCTCATCATCCTGAACTCCCCTGCCCTCTATACACCCCCTCCCCGCTCTGTGCCCCCTTATCAAGGAGGCTGCAGAGGAGGGGGGACAGCAGGGGAGGGGCCAGGGTGTGCCCCATGGCCATTCACTTAGGGGCTGGGTAGGATGGTCCTGGGGGCTGGATGTGGCTCGTGGGCTGTAGTTTGCCCACCCCTGCTTTAAACCATTTGTTCTTGTCATAGGTAATGCCTCCCTCCCTCACTTCCCATCCTTAACTCCCTTTCTGACCTAATCAGATCTTTCTGTTTTCCTCCTCCAAACTCCATCTTGCTGGCTTGCCCCCAAACATCTTTCATCACAACAGGTGTGAGGTGGTACACTTCAGTGGGTCTTTGTTTTTGGGTTACTGGGTGGCTCCACTATTAATCTTTGCTCTAGATCAGGGGTTGTCAGCCTTTGGCCCGCAAACTCTGGGGGGTCAGACTGTGTCTAAGATTTCTAAAGGGGTCTTAACCTCCATTTGAAATTTTTTTAGGGGTCCACCAATGAAGAGTTGAAAACCACTGCTCTAGGTCCAAATAGCTACATTTTAAAATATTGATTTCAATTCACACACTACTAAGTGTCCAGTGCTCACTTTGATTAGAAATATTTGCACTGTAAAATTTTTTTTCAATTCACCTAATAAGTACTGTAGTGCAATCTATCATGAAAGTTGAATTTAGAAATGTAGAATTATGTAAACAACCCTGCATTCAAAAATAAAACAATGTAAAACTTTAGAGCATATGAGACCACTTAGTTCTACTTAAGCCAATTGCTCAGACAAACAAATTTGGTTACAATTTGCAGGATTAATGCTGCCCACTTGTTTGCCTGTTATCACTTTCCGGTGATATTGTATTTGCATGGCACTGTTGTAGCAGGCATTGCAAGATATTTATGTGCCAGATGTCCCTTCATGTCTTATCCACCATTCCAGAGGACATGCATCCATGGTGATGAGTTATGCTTGGTAACAACCCAAAGTGAGGTGGACTGACATGTTGATTTTCATTATTGGAGTCAAATGCCACCAGCAGAAGGTTTTTCTTTTTTCATGGGTTGGCTTCTATAGTTTGCACATCAGGGTGTTGCGCTTTTAAGACTTCTGAAAGCATGTGCCACACCTTGTCCCTCTCGAATTTTGGAAGGCACTTCAGATTCTTAAACCTTGGGTCAAGTGCTGGAGCTATTAGAAATCTCACATTGGTACCTTCTTTGCGTTTTGTCAAATCTGTGAAAGTGGTCTTAAAACAAACGTGCTGGGTGATCATCTGAAATTGCTATAACATGAAATGCAGGTAAAACAGAACATGACATACAATTCTCCCACAAGGAGTTCAAATTTAACTAACACTTTAAAGGGCATCATCAGCATGGAAGCATGTCTTCTGGAATGGCTGCCAAAGCATGAAAGGGCACATGAAATGTTTAGCATATCTGGCACGTAAATACCTTGCAATGCTGTCTACAAAAGTGCCATGTGAATGCCTATTCTCATTTTCAGGTGACATTGTAAGTAAGCAGGCAGCAGTATCTCCCATAAATGTAAACAAATTTGTTTGTCTAAGTGATTGACTGAACAAGAAGTAGGACTGAGTGAACTTGTAGGCTTGGAAGTATGTGTTTTCTTTGAGTGCAGTTATGTAACACGTAGATTTTTTTTTTTAAGTTACACTTTCACAATTTCACTACAGTACTTGTAAGAGATGAATTAAATATTTTGTTTAGTTTTTGCAGTGCAAATATTGTAATAAAAATATAAAGTGAGCAGTGTAAACTTTGTATTCTGTGTTTTAATAGAAATAAATGAAAATGTAGAAAAACATCCAAAAATATTTAATTAATTTAAATTGGTATTTTATATACAGTGTGATAATCACAATTAGAGTTAATCACGTGAGTTAACTGATTGACAGCCTGTGTTAGAATTCTAGTGATAAGGCAGTTTGTAGTATTCATATGACTCAGTTCTTCCATCAGCCTAGGTGCCACTTCTGTGAGAGGTAGATAACTACATCAACAGAAAAACTTCTTCCATCAATGTAAGAAGTGTCAACTCCACAGAGCTACTGTGCTGTTGTAGCCATGTCTGTTACAAGTTAACACACCTTTGCTTTCCTACTGAAGGCAAGGCTTTTAAGATGATAGCCAACCCAGCAGAGACCATTGATTAGACCAGCTTTGAATGTGACTAGATTCTGTGATGCTTCAAACAGTGACAGCAGCCTGCCTACACTAGGGCTCTCAATGCTGCTAAGGCAGTGCAGTTTAGCAACAGAGGGATATTTTTTTGGAAATTTTTTTAGATTGAGGCCCCACAAAACTTGAGAGGAATTTGGTAAAGGTAAGGAGCCTCTTTGGGAGACAAGGAAAAGTGTGCTATTTACCTGTACTTTTTTGAAACTTTAAAAAGATTCTTGGTGAGAGATTTGGGCTGAAGTTGAGTTTTACTGAGTCTCCCTTACTTTTATGCTCTGAATCAGAAACCAATGCTTTGTATTTTTGAAGTGTCCAAAGAGATGTTCAAGCTTCTACTTACTTTTAAGTGGCTTTCATCAAAACAAACTTAAAAGCTCTTGTGATGGTGCAGGGCTCACCCCTGCAGCACCTCCTGCTGGTTGTCTCCAGGAATTAGCTTTCCAGCTGTTGGAGCACCCTCTGCAGGCCAGTGTCCCACTGCCACTGGCCCCCATATCCCTCCCAGGACCCTAGTGCCCCCACAGTCTGGGGAACCCCCACCCAATATCCCCACTTTGCCTCAGTCTTGGCTACTGCCCAGTCTCCACCTAGCTCCTGTTCACTAGGGCAGACTGCAGTATAAGCCACTCATCACAGGCAAAGGGGTTTGGACCTGCAGCCCAGTACTTAATAGGTCTTACCAGGCCTGCAGCCTGGGGCCTTCCTGGGCCAGAGCTCCCTTAGCCTTTCCCCAGCCCAGCCCTGCTCCACTCCAGATACCTGGTTAACCTCCCTGCAACCAGGCTGTTTTCTCTCTGTGTTCAGAGAGAGACTGTCAAGTGTCTGCCTCCCAGCCTCTTATATAGGGCCAGCTGAGGCCTGATTGGGGTGTGGCCCAGCTGCTGCGGCTTTCCCCACTTAGCCCATCTTTTAGAGCTGCAGTCCTTGCCAGGGCTGCTTTTACCACTGCAGCCCTCCAGGCAGGAGTGCGGGACCACCCTGCTACAGCTACCTTAATTAAAACAAACAAAACAAAGCAGCCTAGGTGAGAGACGACCCTAGGTAAACAGTCATGTCAGTTAGAAACATTCAGCTGAGAGACTGGAAACGACTTAATCCCAAAGTATGCAGGCGTTATTGATTGAGGAAATAAGGGAATTAATCCTGCTAAAGCAGTTTAGTAAAACTTCTAATTTAGGGGTGGGGTAACTAACTCAGTAGGAAATGGCAAGGCGAGGGACCAGTCACATATAGTGAGAGTGATATGATTTAATTGGCACCTTATAGACTAACAAACGTTTTGCAGCATGAGCTTTATATATGCAAGCAAGAAGCAAGCTAGAGATAAGGTTAGTTCAATCAGGGAGGATGAGGCCCTGTTCTAGCAATTGAATCTAGCAGTTCAATCCTCCCTGATTGAACTAACCTTGTTATCTCTAGCTTGCTTCTTGCTTGCATATATATACCTGCCCCTGGAAATTTCCACTACTTGCATCCGACGAAGTGGGTATTCACCCACGAAAGCTCATGCTCCAAAACGTCTGTTGGTCTATAAGGTGCCACAGGATTCTTTGCTGCTTTTACAGAACCAGACTAACACGGCTACCCCTCTGATACATGATTTAATTGCACTCAACCTTCTGCTATCACCAGCATTTGGGCACCAGATGTCTTCAGTGATGTAAAAATTAAAAAATGTTATAATGGAACTTCAATCCCAAAATGCCACTGGGGGTGGGGAATGGACAGGGAATCCTTGTTCTGGATGTGAGGTATCTGTAAAATGGCCAGGATAACATGTATGACCCCATTAACATTAACTGTCACATATCCCTTAACACATACATGGCATGTTGAAGCTGTTCTGTGAAACCTGGACATTTTCAATGTTCTCTCTACAGTCAGCAGATATTTTAATATTTTTTAAAAGTATTAATAGTCCCTTTTTAAGGTTTATTCTCTCCTCCAATGATTTAAATCTGGAAATATCAACTGTGGTACCTTGTCTAATCTCTGATTTGTGTGTGTGTTTAGGTGGCACATATAGGCCAAAGGTTTGCAACGTGGTCTCCTAAAATTTAAGTACATAAATTTATCTACATAGAAACCTAAGCACCCTTTTCAGGTGACTAATTTGGAAAATTTTGGCCAGAGTTAGTGTTTGTGTAAATGGAAATGTTGTTGCATGAAAATAGTGTAGTAAGAGTAGTAGTAGGCATCTGTCAGTCTCAAGAGACCATGGGTAGGTGCCCCTGAGAGGTAAGGAATTTACTCAGTTGGTTTTTATGGCAGCTGTGAACGTGGTTGAAGAGCAGAGGTGAAAGTAAGTCGGTACGCCCCGGTACGGCGTACCAGCAAGAGCCGGTGTGCCGTACTGGGACGGCTGGAGCCCCAAGCCCTTTTAATTGCTGCCAGAACCCTGCTGCTGGAGCCCTGGGGTAGTGGCAGCAGGGCTCTAGGGGTTATTTAAAGGGCCGGGGCTCCCGCTGCCTCTACTGCCCTGGGCCCTTTAAATAGCCACTGGAGCCCCTCTGCTGCTACCCCAGGGCTCCGGGGGCTATTTAAAGGTCCGGGGCTCCCGCTGCTTCTACGGCCCTGGCCCTTTAAACTGCTGCCAGAGCCCTGCCGCTGCTGCTACCCAGGGCTCTGGCAGGCTCAGGCGGCTGTTTAAAGGACCCCAGGGCGGTAGAGGCAGGGGAGCCCTGGGCCCTTTAAATAGCCCCCGGAGCCCTGCTGCTGGAACCCTGGGGTAGCAGCGGCAGCCGAGGGTTCCGGCTTCGGTTTAAAGGGCCCGGGGCGGTAGCAGCAGCCAAGCACTGGGCCCTTTAAACTGCTGCCAGAGCCCCTGGATGCCGCTACTATCCCGAGAAGGAGGGCACTTACCGGTACAGGGCGGGCCAGGGCTGGCTCTGATCCCTCCACCCGAGGCCCCGCCCCTTCTGGGGGCCAGAGCCGGCCCCAAGCCAGCCCCGTACTGGTAAGTCCTTATTTCTACTTTTACCCCTGCTGAAGAGACCCACTTGAGAGAGCGAATCTCTGCTGCATCTGTCACATTTAAACGTTATGTTTCGACCCTATGAAGATGCAGTGTAAAAAGTGTTGACTCTATTTTAAGCAGATGATTTGGCTATTTAAATATAAAATAATAAGCTCTAGTCCATCTAAAAATGAACTTCACTTTCTTTTCTCAGAGCTAAGTTTTTGGCAACAACACACTCGCTCCAACTATTGAACAGACTTTAGTCTCTTTGGGGGGGAAAGTGCCTTTACTTTTGGTCAAATTCAAAGCATAGGCTGCCCCCATCTTGGTGAAGGCTTGCAGTTACATAGAAAACCCTCAGAATCCTTTTTCTAACCCATGACATGCAGTCTGTCAGGGAAAGTCAGAATTGCAGACTTTTGATGGGGGTTTAAGTAGAGCAAGATTAACTCTGCTCTTACTTAAACTTCTGAGTGGTATTTTGGTGTTTTGTTTGTCTATTCCAGTGCAAAATTGCTTCTGTACAATCAGCTACAAGTAACTTGATCAAATCAGATAATTACAGTCATTACTACAGTTTATAACTGGCTTCATCTTCTGTGTGATGCAGTTACAACATGGTATTGAGGTCAAAGGAACAATACTCTAGTAAAAGACAAAAGAATGACTTTGAACATTAACAGTTGGCTATAAATTATCTAATTCTATCTTGTACCTCCGATTTATATTCAAGGACTACATTTCATTTTTTAAGTTGTGCTAGTGAGGTGAGACCATCACTTTCAATGGCTTTACTTGATTATTTTGGTATAATACTTAAGCTAAAATGTTTTAGCTTTTTCATTACAAGTTCTGTTGGAAACTGCATCTACCTAACGCTTTTTAATGGTATTCAGAGATATCGGTTTCACAGGTCTCCTTTATATCGAGTAAAAATATTTGTCAAACCTGTAATGTAGCTTCCAGTGGATGCTAGCTTTTCAGAAAACACTATACTAAAATGCTGATTATTTCTAATTGCATGTTGCTCAACTCCTCTTTAAATCCAGCCAAAAGGATGATCTGTTCAGGGAAGAAAGTACACAAGGAGTGAATAAATTATGAAACACAAGGAAATACTGTAGAGGTTTGGTTTTGAGAATGAATTATTTCCCTGTACCCAAAGAATTTGTAATATATTCCTTGGCAACCCAGGTGCAGCTATCACTTTCAGTGTAATGGCCTCTAGTGGCTTCTGAACCTCCTAGTTGACATATGTAGAAATATAGCTGAGTTCCCGAGAAACAAGGAGCCTTTAACAATTACAGCACACTGGTAGCATTGTAAAGGCAGTCCCAAAGGAAGCTTTTCCTGGAGCGCTGCGTAGTCACAAAGACGCCACACTGAACACACAAGCCTGAGGTGTCTTTAAATATGTTGTGAAATCTGGCATAGAAAGCACGGTTGGATTTGAAAAGGGAAGCATGTAGCAATGTTTTGGAATGATATTAAGAAATTTGTATTTAAAAATTCTGCTCTTGAGGCTGATGGCATGCATCAAACAACTGGAAAAGGGTGTCTGAAAAAGCTGTCCAAAAATCCTCAGTTTAAGGAGGCTTTATATGTAATAAACTGTAGACATTACTGCCAAGAAATCCATTTAAGAATAACACTTGCGAGGTGTTTAGATGCCTTTTTTTAAAATTTAACTGTCAATATTCTCTGCACATTCTGCCACCTGGATATTAATATGATGGGCATATTAGAAATGCCCAGGCTAAATAGATGTATGCAGTGCTGTTGTTGCTGTGTTGGTCTCAGGATATTCAAGAGAAGATGGGTGAGGTAATATCTTTTATTGGACCAACTTATGTTGGTGTGAGAGAGACTAAATAGAGGGATTTCTCTTCTGTCGCACAGAACGGTTCTTCTGAGGATATGCTATTCTGGATCAGTCTAATGAGCGCAATAGTTTATATGAGACTAAAAAGCTATCAGGCTAATTATATCTGTGGTAGAAACTCTTTGAAGTTACTGGATTTACACTAACAATGAATTTGTCCCTAGATGTTCAGCTATAATATTTTCACTAAAACTTCCTTGCTTTTGGAGGACCACTGGGATATGTAAATTATGTTGTTGAGTTCTTAATACCTTTAATTGATGGAGTGAAGGTATTGAATCTTTAACAAATGCTTCTTGTATTCAGAATGTTAATTAGTCATTGCAGCTCTGTATTTAAGAGACTGTTAAACTTGAAAGTATTGTTTTTATTAATAGCTCAACTTTCACTCCTTTAGCTTTGTGATGTCAGTTTTACTAGTTCTCTAGTCTGGATATGGTTTTCTGGAGTAGTCAGGAGCTAATTTATAATGTTAATAAAGGCATATTTTTAACAGCAAAATCTTCCAGGCTACCATTATAACAGTGGTCACAAGAATACATTTTTTGTCTTTTGCTTGCAGGTCACCTTAAAACAAACAACCCCCACCCCCCCTCACACACACACCAAAAACTGACTGACTATAGTTGCATCCCCTAAAGTGATCAGCAGTTATCCTTCAGTCTCATTAGGAACATTCTGCTATTACTCTGCTGCACTTACTCTTCTACACCCCAGCCTTCAGAAAATGACCTGACGCATCAAGAATTCCTTCCTGTCTTAGTGATGTCCCATTCCCCTCTTCTTTCCCTTCCATTCAAGAAAAGAGATTCCAGCTTTTGCACTCTCTTCTCATTCTGTCTTTCTGTTTATGGGAGCAGAGAGTTTGCTCTCTGCACAAGATGACCTCATCAACTATAAGGTCAAAAGGGACTATCATGATCATCTAGTCTGACTTCCACACATCGCAGGCCACAGCACCTCACCCATCCACTCCTGTAATAGACCCATAATCTCTGGCTGAGTTACTGATGTCCTCCAATAGTGATTTAAAGACTTCAAGTTACAGAAAATCCAACATTGACTCTAGTTTAAAGCAGCAAGTGACCTATGCTGCATAGCTGCAGAGGAAGGTGAAAATTCCCCAAGGTCTCCGCCAATCTGATCTGGGGAAAATTTTCTTCCTGACCCCAAATAGATGCTCAGGGTCTTACTGATCACCATATCTCATCAAGACCTACCAGCCAGACATCTAGGAAAGAATTCACTGTAGTAACTCAGAGCCCTGAAGCATGTGGGATGACAAATGGGGCTAATGACTCTTCATAGAGTCGAGGATGGCAAGCAGGTTACGTTGAAGTAGCACAGAAGGAGAACTTTGGGGGTATCTCCTTTGTCCCCTCACTTTCTTTTGTCCTTCCTTTTTGATGTCTTTTTTTCTTTCCTTTGTATTTTGCTAAAATGACTGTTGTAGACCATATAAACTAGGAACTTTTCAAAAATAGATGACTGCTCAAAGTACCTATCCTATTTAATAAGCATTTTGGGCCCTGACTTTGATTACCAATGTCACCTTTCGTTCAATCATCATGAAGAGTTGGGAAGACTCTCTTTTCAGCTCAGTGTTCACTGCTGTTCCTAATTGGATATGTCTGTGAGGCGAATGAAAGGCTAAGCATTGCTTAGAACTGGTGCACTTGCTTAACGAACGTGAACACTGTATTTGGTTTGCAGCATTTAAAATGATTGGATAAATTTCTCTTCCCATTTTAAAGCCCACTGGGAATGACCGTACCAAATATAGGAGACTTTATTGGGAAATGTGGGTGGTTTTTTTTTGTTTTTTTGGTAATATTAATATTTTGAATTCCATAAAGGATTTAAAATCAATTTCTGAAGGGATCTAAACTAAATATTTGCTCTTTCTGTTCTGTCTCCCTTCCTCTCTCCTTGCTTTACAGGAATCTTTGCTTATCTGAACTACAGAGTACCTCGGACCCGGAAGGAGATATTTGAGACTCTGATAAAAGGGCTACAGAGATTAGAATACAGAGGCTATGACTCTGCAGGTATCTGAATTTGCTTGTTGTACAAATGAGCAGTTGTAAACAGGATTATGCTAACTGCTTATCTTTAAACTTAAGATAATATGGCTAATGCTTCTAATCAAAATTTAGCATCTAGATTTGCACAGTATTCTCTCAACCTAATTTTATACCATCGCCAGGAGAGGATCAAAATTTATCTTGACTATTAATCTGATCTTCAACTTTCCTTAGGACTTCAAGGGCTGAAAACTTGATTTAATCAGGTGTTCATCTATAATTGAAGTGTACATCATGTAATCAAAGCAAACAGGATAAGGGAGCATTGTTTACACACTATAGGGTTGGGTTGGGGAGGGTGGTATGTGTCTTGTTGAAGTGTGTATGGGGGAAATCAAGGAGGCTTATTTATGTAGTTTTAATTTTAACTTGTTAATGTCACTAGGCAAAATCTATCTGGGGGTCCTTACTTAGGCAAAACTCCTGTTGACTTCAGTGGGAATTTTGCCTGAATTGGGGATACAGGACTTGCCCTAATCTACAGGAGTCCAGTAATAGACTTCAAGAGTTTCTCTTTGGAGGCTAATTTTGAACTAGAGCCATGCCTTTGCATGTGCATGTCAGTCTCAATCTCAGGTTGGACATTTCTTATAGACTCTTAGACTTTAAGGCTAGAAGGGAACATCATGATCATCTAGTTAAATGCATTTCTTAAGTAGCTGACACTTATGTCTTCTGAATTCTAGGTGTTGCCATTGATGGAAATAATAACGAAGATAAAGAAAGGTACATCAGACTAATCAAGAAAAGAGGAAAAGTGAAGGCACTAGATGAGGAATTATACAGTAAGTTTAAGAATCCTTATGTTGGCTTTGTACGTATTGCTGGTATGATATCACCTTAGACATCACTCGTGTAAAAACACTACTGCTGATTGCTGTGTTTGTATAACAGGCATTAGATTGGAGTGAGTGGTCTGTGATCAGCGACACTTGCTGTCACAAAGTAAATCAATCTTCATGCTCCAAGTGTAAAGCAGTAGTCGTCTTGTTAAAGTAAAGCTGCTGGAGGAGGCCTCAATCCACTCTTCATTTTTGAGTGGCTAACATGCTCCTTGAAATATGAGCTTCCTCTTGCAAGCAATCATATACTTAATGTACATTCTGCAGCAGGAATGGCAGAACGTGGACTGTTGTACAACAGAAGCGCTTATTAGCACTAAAGCAACTGGTTGTCTTCACAGCATCAGTTTATATAACACTTCAGTAACCCATATGCCTCCTGGGTGTGGTGTTCTGTCCCATCTAGAGGCATGGAGACCACTTAGAGAGAGAGAGATAGGTAAGGCTGTAGAGCAGACTCATTTTAACAGGCAGTTGGCTTTTAGCTCATGCACTAAGCTCCAGAGGTCCCCGGTTCAATCCTGCCCGCTGACAACTGGGTTCTGTCGGTGCTCCACTTCTAGCTATGAAAAGCAGAAGTCACATTTCAATATGTCTGAACTGTATCTAGTAATGTGAACTTTTTGGCTTAGTTAATAACTGTTAGGATTGGTTGAAAATGGTTCAACATTAGCAAATAAAGGTTTTTTCACAATAACTTGAACAATCCAAAGTTTAGTGTCATGAAAGTAAATACTTAAGGTTTTTTTGCCATTTTCTAACTGCTTTTTAAGCTCTGAAATCTAAAAATGTTGGGGGACCAAATTCTGTTCTTGCATTTGTGTGATTACGATTCAATTTAAACCTGTTAGTGACCTGATTTCCCTCTCTATAGAACAAGATGGCATGGACTTAAAGGCAGATTTTGAAACACATTTTGGAATTGCTCACACTCGCTGGGCAACCCATGGCGTGCCCAATGCAGTGAATAGTCACCCTCAGAGATCGGATAAAAGGAATGGTAGGTATTCTCTGTACCAATGTGCCCCAAATTTCCTGGTGCCCTACACAGCTGCGTACTTTGCGTATGGGCTCAGGGACAGAAAGGAGGGAGCTTGCGGGAAGCTGTTGCTTCCTGGCTGATCTGCTTAAAAGGGCAATGTACTTGAAGTGGGATCAGTGTACTTAAAGGGGTAATGCATGTCTCTCTCTCATCTATGCACCCCCCCCAGCACTTTGGAAAGTCAGCAGCTGTGCATGTGCTATCAGGAGGAGGGAGTGGTGCACTCCAGCTCTAGTGTGGGCTCCTCATCATGTTCAGTTTTTGCAGGGAAGTGTTTGCAGCTACTGTCCTGCATCTGTTGTATTTCCTCCCTCCTGCCTCCGTCCATGCTGTCTTGTAGAATGTGAGGCTATATTCTCAGCCAAGTGCTAGTTCATCATTTAGCAGCAAGGCATTCCCTGGGAAATATTCCACCTCTTACTCCACCACTCCAACCAAGCTACACAATCATTCATTGTTGTTGTTGTACCGTATTAAACTGTTTGTTTAAAATTGTTTAAAACGTATATTGTATATGTAGATAATGTCTTTTGTCTGGCAAAAAAAAATTCCCTGGAACCTAACTCTTCCCCCTCCCCCCCCATTTCCATTAATTCTTATGGAGAAATTGGATTCACTTAACATCGTTTCTCATAAAGTCACATTTTTCAGGAACATAACTACAATGTTAAGTGAGGAGTTACTGTACAGTGGATTACTGTAAAACTGACATATATGTGTAAATTTCAAATAGGCTGAACTCCGTTGAAATTTCTGTTTGAGAAAGTAACGAACGATTTTGTGGATTTTTCTGAACTTGGCAAAGCAGTAATTGCTCAGATAAAACATCCCTGCTTCTAAGAGTCTTAAGTGAAATTTGTGTCATGCTTGAGAAACACAAATGCAACAGAATCACTAGGGGTATAAATTGTTCTAACGGTAAATATTTGTGTGTATCAAAATTTCATACAACTAGCCATCTACTCAGACATAGTAATATAGAAATACATCTTATTGGGTCAAAGTCATCCTCGGTGTAACTACATTTCAAAGGGATTAGATTGTGGATGAATTTAGCCTGTTGAGGGCTGTAAAATGCTTAGAAATAACTTTTGTAATGTAGCTTGAGCAATCTATTAACTATACTTTCAGAGATCATTTCTATAGTTTGTAACTAGAGAAGTGTAGCCGAAAGTGTCTGAATCCTGATTGGCTAGAAAAATTCTAAGGGCAGATCTATACTTAAAATGCTCCACCAGCAGAGCTGCACCACTCTAGCGCTTCATTGGAGATGCTACTACACCAGTAGGGGAGCAGCTTCCCTTTGCATAGTTAGTCCACCTTTGCAAGAAGTGGTAGCTGTGTTGATGGGAGAAGCCCTTCATCCACATAGTGCTGTCTACACCATCAGTATAACTGTCGCTCAGTGAAAAATCCACACCCCTGAGCAATGCAGTGATGTCGATCTAAGTTTATAGTGTAGACCCGGCCTAAGTAACTTACATTAGAAGCAGCTAGTACTCCAGGAAAAAAATCATCTCTTTGCTGATATGAGAATACTAGAATAGTTTAGCTGGTACTAAACAGATTCTTGTGTGGCACCAAAAATTTTGATCAGCCCAAACTGAATATTCTCCTGATTATGAATTTTTTATTGTTGTACATGAGTCTGCAGAAAGAGAGGTGGAAATTGTTCCTGTCTTGGCCTACTGGATTTAAAAATAGCCTACTGGATTTTTCTGGACTTGGGATCAGATTTTCAAAAGAGCTCAACACCCATTTAGGCACCTAAAAATGGGAGGAGAATTGTTTGAAGTGGGTGGAGTGGGCATCTTAAGTACACATCATAGATGTAGCAATTTAAATGGTACCAGGAGCACCTACATGGAGTGGCCTGACATCCTAACAGTTCTAAACATATAAGGGCCAAATGCTCAAAAGTACACAGCCCCCAGCGTACTAACCTCTGTTTAAAAATCTTGCTACTTATTATGGTGCCTAAATGGGAACTGAATTCTTCTGAAAATCTGGTGCGTGATGGCTTTTATTTTTAAAGAAATTACTTTATTTTTAAATCTTCCCTTACTGTAAATGGAGTTACCCTATTTGAAAACTTCTGTCCAAACAATAAAACACCCAAGTTTCAAGTTCCAGCTGCATTAACACATTCTTTGGTTGAGACAACAGTATACGAATGGCCTATTGTCTCTTACAAATGTAATTATTTTTGGATGGTGAATTTTTAATTGGTGTACAAGGGGTCTAATCATTGCTCAGTCTGGCTAAATTGTGTATATTTAACATAATTGTTAACAAATATCTAACAAACTGTCCATAATAAACTAGTTAATAAAGATTACTGTTAATATTAATATCTAGTTGCAATATTTAATCTCCAAAATTGAGTGTGAACTCTTTCAGAAAAAAGTCAGTGGTCTTTTTAGAAAGGGCAACACTCTTCCCCCCCTCACCCGCCATAAGCCAATCAAGATATTTCTCCCACTGGCTGGCTGGGAAGAGGGGAAAAGAGATTTACAGTTTCTATTTTGGGAAGTGCTCCAATACTACTGTGGTGGTGACTGCTGTATCACTATCTCGATACTTAAGTCCTACAAGGTTGTATGTTAAAAAACAAAACTCCTAGGATTTTGTAGTTCACTCTGGAGGTGCTGCGATAAACCTTGATCTTAAAGCTCTGGAAGTAATTAATGTATTTTGTGGCTTTAAGCTTCTCACTTTAACTTTGTGTGTGTGGAGTTTTTAATTATTTTAATCTTCCCTTTAGAGTTTGTAGTTATCCATAATGGAATCATCACAAACTATAAGGACCTGAGGAAATTTCTGGTAAGTTTTATGGCAATTTGACTAATTCCCAAACTAGGAAATACAAGCAAACATGTACGGATTTCTCATGGCATTTGCATAGTGTGAATTAAAATGTGCAGCATTTGCTTTAAAAACTGTACTGCAAATGAAGCTGCCTAATAAGGATAATACCCAGGAACTGATTCAATGCAGTGCATTTGTAGCCCTTTACATGGCATGACGGGTGTTGTCTGCAAACCTCTTTGCACATTGTTGCTCATGTTCTACCCTGCTCTGTTATAGTCTCTTATCTAAATGTTCCTTTGAAAATAATGCTGTTATATTTTATTACATCTTTACACTTTGTTCAATGATTAAAAAAATATATACCAACCCAATATGATCCTCTGAGATGTGTATCTTTCTGGTGACACCAGTTAAAGGCACTTGTTGAGTTCCTGTCTGAGGAAGAAAACACTTATCTTGCCTTCAATATGTAACATTTTAGGAGACCAAAGGCTATGAGTTTGAATCTGAAACTGACACGGAAACCATCCCAAAGCTGGTCAAATACATGTATGATAACAGAGAGACTGAAGATATCAGCTTTTCAGCCTTGGTAGAGAGAGTTATTCAACAACTGGTAAGTGTGGGAATTCCATCTTTCTTGAGAAGAGGGACTGCTCATGGTGCTATTTGAATATCTTCATGAATTTATTGAATCCACCACAGAATTAAGATGCTGCAAATAACTTTTTATTTTTAAAACTTGTTTTAGTGGTTTTTATAGAGCAAGAAATTAGATTAAAACATTGGAAGCTTGAAAAACTTGGTAAATCTCAAGCTTTGTTAGTATTTTAAAGCAGCAAGGGGGATGTTGCTGCTTTTTGCTAGACAGCTTTATTTTTAAAACGCTTTTGCTTAATGTGACATTCTGTAGGTGTCAAATAGTAGTCATCCTTTTAAGGGGCCTCTTTTGCAGAGGGCAGTGATCTCAAATGCTACTGTGATTAATTCAAATACAGGTAGACTTGAATCACAGCAATGCTGAATAACTTAGTCTAGTAAAAAACCTTGGTTCCTTATTTGGAATTCAGTCTAATGTATGTATGCATGGCTTAACTGTTGGTTTAGAAATGGGAGCCTATTACTGTGTTTTGGTGAGCGAAATATTCTATAGACATAGGAATGGGCAAACTTGCACCATAAATAGTGAAATTCACTGTGCCCCATCCCACTCGCCACTGAGTCCCCCTTTCTCCTCCTTGCAGTAACTCCGTAAGATTTTCTGCAACACTAGGGCAGCAATAAACAGGAGAGAAGGATAGGATCCACAGAGAGCTAGTTAGGGGACTGGTGAATCCATCCGCATAGCCTGCCTACTCCCTTCTGTAGCTCTGTGGATTTTGCTTTTGAGCAGTTCCACACTCTGCCTATTTCATATTGTCCCTAAATGTGAGGGTCAGGAGATGGTCTTAATCTTGGTAACATGGGGCAGGAGTTTGCTCTTGCACAGTAGAGTACTTTTCAACTTCAAAGCTAGCAAACATTTTTATATAAGGCTGCTTCTGAGTGTGGTGTCTTTTTAAAAAAAAAAAATAAAATTAAAAATGGAGCCCATACTTGCACTTGATAGTAAGCAAACTAAGAACTTGTAGGACCAGAACTTTGGCCTACAAACCTGGGAGTCATCCCATGTACATCCTGTAATGCAGAACAAATGTGTATTACATGTCTAAACGTTACTGAAAATCTACAGCTGTCGGTTTTTATTGACTCTTAACGTTGTTCATGATGAGGATTGACAGCCTTTTGTGTGTATGGGGTGGAGGGAGAGGGGGGTGTTCTCTTCCTCTAATCTTTCTGGCTGTTTGTAGAGTGCACGTTTGTCTGCCTTGCATTTATTCCACTACTTCCTGGCTGACCCCTTCAAGGGGACAATTTAATTTCAGGAAAAGACTCCAGATAACCTTAAGAGCTAGACCCAAGAGGCTCCTCAGGAAGAGGGAGGGCCCAGATTAATGCAAGATGTCTCAGTCATGTAACTTATTTGGGATTTTCCCTTTTGTTTGTATCGTTTCTAGGAAGGTGCTTTTGCATTGGTTTTCAAGAGCATCCATTACCCAGGTGAAGCTGTTGCCACCAGGTTAGTGAAAATCCATTTTTAAAAAACCCATTTTCTTCATTCGTGGTGGTCTGTAATATAAAATCTCTGATCCATAAAATATGGGAACAGTCACTTCAGTATTTAGCCATTTTATTTTCTAAGTAATTATAAAAATTATTCAATCAAATACAATTTGAAAACCATTAGAAAAAATGAAATAAGGAAACTTGACTAATATTATGATGAAAACTGCACCTGTGCATAACATCCTGTATGGTTCTTGAGCTGAGATAGATAATCTTTGCAAACGGCAACTCCATTCCCTCTGAATACTTCTTCAATTGACCATTAAATACAATAGATTTTAGAGATGATGAACTAGTCTTACTTTCTAAAACAACAGAATGCTAAAGGATTACATTGTTTCACAAGTTTCATTTTGAAAGTCTGTTATAAATGCAGCCTTGGTTGTTGAGGTAATAATTGTGTAAAAACATGAATTAGCATTTTGTAAACACAACTGAAAAGCTGTCAGAACTTGGCAAACCAGACTTATTCTTGATGCATGTAACTCAGTTATTTTAGAGGGAATTGATATATATTGTATCAAGAGAAGAACTTACGAAGTCAGACACCTCGGTGTGGAATTTCCTAGCTATGCTGTAGCATGGTGGTGGGCAATCTGCAAGACATTTTGCTGATGTTGACCAGATCTGCAGGAAGCAGTGGGCCACAGGGATGTGCTGTCCACTGCTTCCCACAGATCCCATTGGCCGGGAATGGCCAACCACAGCCACTGGGAGCTGTGGGGGGCCATGCCTGTGGACAGTCAACATCAGCAAAATGTCTCGTGGCCTGCAATCAGATTACCCTCAGAGGCCGCGGGTTGCCCATCGCTGCTGTAGAGTGTCACTTGAAAAGCTCTGTTTATCTTCTGTATCCAAAGTGCTTTTAATGGGTATACTTGCTGTACTGTTTTATAACAGCCAAAAAAGGCAAGAGGGCTTGTGCACTCTTCCTTCATTCTGAATACTGTGAATCATATATTCATCCAAGCTGGCTAGAAGCCATTGAGCTAAAATGTTACACAAACACTGATCTCTAGCTCTAGTTCAAGAGACAAAACTCATGATAGTGTTTACAAACTCTGCTTTTATTTCTGAGTGGAAAAGCAACTTTCAGGAAAAAGCAAAGGCAAGCAATTTACAAAATGGTAATTCATGTTTTACACAACTGTTACCACACTTGTCAAAGACTGCTTTTTACAGTACAGCTATGTAGCCAACAGAAGCTGTGGCGTGCCGTTTGCTATAGGCATTGAGATGAAAAAAAGTCAGTCTCCTCCATGTTTTGGAACACACAAGCAAAATCCTATAACTGATGGCAAGCAGAATTTTCCATGCCAGTGTTTTATATTCTTTATTTTAGTGTTCTCTGAAACGTGGTGCTTGCATATGTGCGAATTTTTAAAATTATGAAGAACTCAACATAGTTGCTTTTAATTTGAGAACATCTCTTTAAACCTTGTGGCTCTGTATGTTGACTCTTTTTAATTGAGGTTAAAAAAATGGACTGGTTTCAAGCGTAGTCTAGTGACTTAATGTGGGGTATGATCCATCTGGCTTAGAAAAGTGATAGAATTCTGCTTTGCCTCCTAACATCACAAGTCCATAGGCACAGTAATTAGGGTCCTGCCTTTGAGAGGAAGAAAGGCAAAACAAATCCCTAATTATACAGTGATTATTGGGCTTACTGCTGTCTCATTTCAGAGGCAGAGAAGTGTAACTTTTATCTGTAGAAAAGAGCAGCTTCTTGAGTGTGTAGTATAAAGGGATCCAACTACTGCTTTAAAGATTCACTCCTATACATTTCCATATGTGCTATGGAGGAGAGCAGCCTAGATGATACAGTGAGGGCGATCTCCCAGCGGCACTTGGCCCTCAGCAGCGGCAGGAAGGAGGCAGGGATGCGTACTCTAGGGCAGGACAAGCCCTAGGCACCAGATACTGCACCAGCAGCAGCCATAGCTGCTGCACTGGCAGCAAGGGGATGTGGCCATCTAAGATTATAACATGCCTTCCCTTAAGAGGAGTGGTTGTAGGTGGGGAAACTGTGAGTTACAGTTGCATCATTCCCAATATATCCTGCCGCAAGGGTGTGGTTGGAGCATCTGCCTCCCTATGGAATAAGAAGGGGTGTTGCCTTTCAACTCTGCAGATGTCTATTTTATACAGGGTAGGTTCTCTGATTAAGGACTTCCTAGCTAACTTGCTCATCCTTGCATTCACAGGCGAGGGAGTCCTCTACTCATTGGAGTTCGCAGCAAATACAAGCTTTCCACTGAACAGATTCCTATCTTGTATAGGACATGTAAGTTATAACTAGCTTATCTGTTTGTTTTTCAAGATACGTAACATAAATTCATTTCAAGTCACATTAAGTCCTTTAGAAGAGAATAGGTTAACTTCTGTACCTTAAAACCATCAACAGATGCTCAAAGTGAAAATACCCAATTTTGTATTACTATTATTTAATGTCCATTTGAGAGGGGGACTACTTAAATGCAGGTTTCAGAGTAACAGCCGTGTTAGTCTGTATCCGCAAAATGAACAGGAGTACTTGTGGCGCCTTAGAGACTAACAAATTTATGCTGAAATAAATTCGTTAGTCTCTAAGGTGCCACAAGTACTTGCGGGTTTTTTTTACTTAAATGCAGTGTCTCTCCTTGCTACCAGGTCGTCTGGACAAAATACATGGTCCTACATTACACAGAGTATTCAACTCAAAATTCTAAAAAATGCAGGTTTCCTCTTAGAAATGGTGATCATCACTTTTTTTGTGATATCTTGAGCTGTGTAGTTCACAACCTATTTCAAATCTTTTGGGTTCTGCATTTCAGATTGGTCTATATATTGAACTTGTCTCATTTTATTTAATCACTAGGCAATATTGAGAATGTGAAGAACATATGCAAGACGCGAATGAAAAGACTGGATAGTTCTACCTGCCTTCATGCTATTGGAGATAAAGCAGTAGAATTTTTCTTCGCTTCTGATGCGAGGTAACGAGCGCTTGTATTTTTTGGTTTGCCCTGCAGCAGTGATAAAGTCAGTTTGACACCTTATCTGTTGGTTCTCTGCTGTTCTTTTGTGATTTGGAGGTAGGCTGTTTTATCATGGAGATTTGGGAAGCCCAACTGGTAATTAGTCTAGTCTACTTATTTGA
Organism: Mauremys mutica; assembly: GCF_020497125.1. Classification (NCBI taxonomy): domain Eukaryota; kingdom Metazoa; phylum Chordata; order Testudines; family Geoemydidae; genus Mauremys; species Mauremys mutica. The sequence continues at coordinate 102,916,888 of NC_059079.1, read as the reverse complement.
TTAGGATGGGAAAACTTATACCAGATGTGGGAAAGAGCTTTTAATAGAACACCACCAATTTTTGAGTCATAGGCTGGTGATACTTGCCAATCTCTAGCCTTTCTGCCGCTGATGTAAAATATATCTAATGCAAGTAGTCAAAGCAAGTTTAAGCAGCAACTACCACCAGCAAAGTATGTGTAGCTGGAATGGAGGGTAGCTTTGGTTTTTTTAATCATACTTCTGCTATCCACTGAAACATTGTTCCAAATATAAATCTGCTTCTTCTCTATTTGCCTGTCTTTCTGTAGTGCTATCATTGAACACACCAACAGAGTAATTTTCCTAGAAGATGATGACATTGCAGCAGTGGCTGATGGGAAACTTTCTATTCATCGGCTAAAACGTTCAGCTAGTGATGACCCCTCTCGAGCCATCCAGACCTTGCAGATGGAATTGCAGCAAATCATGAAAGGTAAGTTGGAACATCTACAAATATAGTCTATTCAAAGGTGAACAGTCTTCCTGATATTGGAGTGTGGGGGATTTATACCCCAAGAAAATTACCATCTGATCATGTCATGACTTGCACCTGTTTCTAGCACTTGAAAGTCCTCCCTGGAAGCTGGCAATCCCAGGACATCTGACCAAATGGAGGATAGGGAGTACTACCTACCCTGTAGAGGATATCAAATTTGTGCCCTAGGTAGTTTTTAATTTTTAATGTGTTCAGTACTCGTAAGCCTGGACTGATCTGACAAAGCTATAACACAACACATCAGAACTTTGATTACAAAGAAACTATTTTTGTTCAACTTCCTCAAACACATTTATTAGATTGTCCTTTTTAGGGAAAACTAATCACATTAAATGGAGCAAATGGCCTAGTCTTCTTCCCTCCCCTATCCCTAAACCTCCATCCAGGCACAACTGAGATGAGATGTTACATTAACGCTTTGTCCAAACCAGCACACTTCTACAGGTCATTCTAAAAGTTGACTCTGTAATTGAAATAACAAAAACAACTGAAACCTTTGTGTTTGTCTAAACAGGTAACTTCAGTGCTTTCATGCAGAAGGAAATCTTTGAACAACCGGAATCTGTTGTCAATACCATGAGAGGCAGGGTGAATTTTGAGACCAAAACAGGTAGCTTGGAACATTTAATTATTGAAGTTTTGTTGGCTTATAACAAACATTTAACACATTGGCTTAATAATAAAATCCCTGGCTGAAGTATACTTTTGTTGTTGTTCTTGACTACAGTTCTGTTGGGTGGTCTGAAGGACCACTTGAAAGAGATCAGAAGATGCCGACGACTGATCATTATTGGCTGTGGGACCAGTTATCATGCTGCAATAGCTGTACGTTCAACCCGCTCTAAAATATATGGAATACTTAGCTTTGATTCAGAGAACAGCTTTCTTTCTTAAGCCCTTGGCATGAGTCTGAAAATAGACGTATCTTTCTTTCCCCTTTTTCTCTGCACCTGACACAGTGTTAAACACTTTGTTTTAATGCAGATTTACTATGATCTACCATGCCAGAAATTAAACTTCTGCTCCTTGATGTTACTTATTAAAACTGATCAGTAATTACAGCTGCCCTATCTTCTATAACAGGAATAAATAAAATATTTTTCTTACTAAGTTTTGTAAATATACTCATCCTTGTCATTCTCTTCCCCCACCCCCTAAAACTGTAAAGTATTGATTATGGATGGCAGTATTAACAAGTGTCTTGTGCTTATTGAATATAGACCCGACAAGTGTTGGAAGAGTTGACAGAGCTGCCTGTGATGGTGGAACTTGCTAGTGACTTTCTGGATAGAAACACTCCTGTATTCAGGGATGATGTGTGCTTTTTTATAAGTCAGTCAGGTGAGTTGCCTTGACTGTTCATCCCTATCTGAATGGAGGCCTGTAGCAAAGCATAAAAAAATCCAGTAAATAAAAAATATTTGTTTGAATGTCTTAATTTGAAGTAAAACAAGGGAGGTTAATGATTAAAGGTACCAGAGGCTCTATATTGGATGCAAATCTTGCTTTTCAAATCAGTGGCATGAATCAAAAGTAGAAACAGCTTGTGAATAATGCTTACATGAGGTTTCAGTGTAAATGTTTTCACTCATGATTACAAACATTTTTTGTTGTGCACAACTGGATTCAATTGGTTAGAGCCTGAAGTAAGCTTGAATATGACAGATTTAAAGTTTCCCAGTGCTCTTGCTGTTCTGTGTTTAAATTTAAATGTCAAACTGCTTATTCTGTAGGTGAAACTGCAGATACGCTTATGGCCTTGCGGTATTGTAAGGATCGTGGGGCTCTGACGGTTGGCATTACAAACACTGTGGGAAGCTCAATATCCAGGGAGACTGACTGTGGTGTGCATATCAATGCAGGCCCTGAAATAGGAGTGGCAAGCACAAAGGTAACTCTGTTCACTGTGGCTTTTTATACCTTTTTTCCTCCATGAAATCCAATCAAAATCTTAATATATTGGTGGTTAAGATATAGGTTGCATTAAGCAGTCAAGTCTGTAAGAGTTAACGTTCTGCTTTTGTCTGCAGGCTTACACCAGCCAGTTCATCTCTCTTGTAATGTTTGGCCTCATGATGTCTGAAGACAGAATTTCTTTGCAGAATAGGAGACAGGAGATCATCAGTGGGCTGCAAACGTTACCTGGTATATGTGAAGTTCATACTTTTTACTATTCCAAGTATTGGTGCATTAGAGCTCATTAGTGCACTGAGATTTCCCTCATTCTGAAATACAATCCTTTGAAGTAAAGTGATATTAACTTGGTTTCAAGTAGCACTTCTGTCTCTGTATAATCCTTTCTCCTGCTACCTGACTTTTAAAATCACATTCCAACTTAGTTTCTCTTTCCTATGGCTTCATGAATAGGGTGACCAGACAGCAAATGTGAAAAATCGGGACGGGGTGGGGGGGCAATAGGAGCCAATATAAGAGAGAGACCCCAAAATCGGGACTGTCCCTATAAAATCGGGACATCTGGTCACCCTATTCATGAAAAGTATGCATAATAAGGAAAACAGATTGATTGTTGTAAAACTCTGAAGCTGACGTATACTCAGAGCTGTCATATAAATGGACACCAAGTAAATAAATTGGAAAACCAAGAAATGTCTTACTCTAAAATGTAAATTGTAGTGAATAACTTTTTTTTGGATACAGGTTCCTTTTAAAGTAACTTTTAGAGTACTATTTTGTTTAAATCATTGCTGAAATAAATCAAGCCTATACAAAACAGGTTTCAGAAAGAATTATAAAAGTATATTTAAAAATAGTAAATGGATCATGTGGAAACTAGATTGAATAAGACCTTTTAAGAAGGCTGGACAGAGACGACTGGATTCATAACTTTGCAGTTTCGTAAATAAGTTTAAATTCATACAATTGAGTCCATCTGTTACTGCTTCATTGAAACAGATTGAAATTCTGTTAAACTAGTAAACATGGAATAATGGCATTTATGCTACATTCTCTTTTATTATATGATCTGATAGAGATGATTAAAGAAGTCTTGTCCTTGGATGAGAAGATACATGACTTGGCCCTTGAACTGTACAAACAGAGATCGCTCTTGGTTATGGGTCGTGGCTATAACTATGCCACTTGCCTGGAAGGAGCATTGGTGGGTATGCTTGTGAAAACTTACGGTCCTATTTACCTGTTGTTGTTTTTTTGTTTGTTTGTTTTTAAATAGTTTTTCTTCTTTTTCCTATGATTACATCTTTGGATTAGAATTAACTGTACCAGTTATTTTGGCTATCAACTTTTAATTCTATCACTCCCCTGCCCATTGCTTTTTGTTCCATCTGCAAATGTAACTGTATACAGGCAAACATAATTTATAGCTATTTAAAAACCTCACAAAACATGTATATGGCTAAGGAAAAAATGTGTGAATCTTTCATGCTGCACCATCTTGGCAGTAAACCTCTCACTAGGACTATCAGATGATACAGTATGTCTGGTCAGAAATAATCACCATTCATCAAAGATTTGACTGATTCTAAAATATAAACCTGAGAACTGTCTCTAACTCTGGCCACTTTTAACACATCTCAATCTGTATTTCAAATTTCTTTGACTAACCCTAGTCACTCCTACCCCATCTGGCTATTTTTTTTTTTTGCCCCAGTCAAAGACTCCCATTGACTTCTTCTGTCAGACATAACTCATGAAATGACTCCACCACTTCTAGACATGGAAATTAAGATAATTTTGCCAAAAATAAGTTTGGGAATTAGTTTGTCTTAAGAGGAAATAAATCAATTTCTGAAAAGAGCCATTAAATATGGAAATAAGGTAACAAGTTAATTTTAAACAGCTGACATTCAGTTTTGTATCTGTTTTTGCCCTCTGAGGTTTACCTGTTTTGCCCTTAATGCTCTGGCATTTGCTTTCTAGAAAATCAAGGAGATCACGTACATGCACTCCGAAGGTATCCTGGCTGGTGAATTAAAGCATGGACCACTGGCTCTTATAGATAAACATATGCCTGTTATCATGGTAATTATGAAGGATCCCTGCTTCACCAAGTGCCAGAATGCACTGCAACAGGTCATTGCTCGACAGGTAAGCTGTCTAGTGAGCACTGTATCATGTGGAGAGATGTTCTGCATGTTGAAATATACTACTGATCACACTTCAGAAACAGAATGTGATGGTGATTTTTGTCTAATCATCAAATCAGATGCATTTACCATATGATTATAATATAACATTAAAAGTTGACAGCAGTGGTGAAGAGTGACTTGTAAAAATGCAGTTGGAATAATAATAAAGCTGTATATGGTGCTGAAGTCAAAATCTTGATTAAATTAAAAATACCACCATGTAAACAAGCACCTAGTTTCCTATAATATAAACCTGCATTGACATGTTTCTTTCTGTGTTTGAGTAATACTTTCAAAATATACTTTAGGTATTTCAGAAACCAGCAACATACACTCCAAAAAAGTTGTATGTCACCACTCTTCATTATTACATTTTATTTATAGGGTCGCCCAATTATTCTGTCTTCTAGAGAAGATACTGAAAGTTCAAAATTTGCATACAAAACTATTGAGCTGCCACACACAGTTGACTGTCTCCAAGGAGTCTTGAGTGTTATTCCCCTACAGCTGCTTTCATTCCACTTGGCTGTTCTTAGAGGATATGATGTAAGTGTCTTCTGTATTTTGGTACTGCAGTTAGAGAAACATGCTTGTGAACTTTCTCCTACCAGCCTAAAGAGAGGAATAGTAAATGTATGTTAAAAAGGGAATAGCTGTGCTCTAGTTAGTTAAGACAGAATTTCAGTACAAGTCGCCTAACTTAAACTGCTTTTAACTGAAGTATAAAAATTCCATTTTCAAGAGAGTGAAATTGAGCAAATGATCAGTCATTAGAGTGCAGACTTCTGTCTATTTTCAGGAAATATTTCCAGGGTAAGTGAAATTTATTCAAGGAGCATGTGCGATACATTTTCATAAAAATGACTAAGAACATTGATCTCGGAATGGTGCCATTCTTGGAGAGTCTGTTCCAATACCTGTCTTAAAATTTATCTCATGATAGAGTGTTTTATCATAGTAATACATATATTCAAGGAGGGATGGATTGTAAGGCAGCTTTTGACTTCTTTGTGGATTTAAAATTTCAAATTTTTTTGAAATTAATATTCTTGTGCATTCACTGGTGTTAGGACAGATGGGCAGCAGAATTCATTGATACATGCATGTGTGCACGCAAATTGAATTAATTCAACAAATGTAGAAGATTGCTTTAGCTACCAGATTCTGAAAATCTGTTATTCATTCCAGGTGGACTTTCCAAGAAATCTGGCCAAATCTGTGACTGTGGAATAAACAACCCACAACAGTGTGATATTTTTTTCACCGAAGTTCTAAATTTTACTCCTGTTTTTAATTGATAGTTACATGACATTAAGTGGAATGATACCATAACTGGAAAGTTTTGGGGACCGTTTTTAACTTGTTTTAAATATTGTTTTAAAAGCTTTTGATGTGCCTTGTACCCAAGTGCTTTTGCTTATGGCAAATGTTCCTCTAAATCCTAAAAATTGCCAAAGAAGAGAGAAATAATTGTTTACACAGGTATAATGAATGAACTTTTTTACTACTGTGCAATATATATAATATATACAGCTCTGGTCAGAGTAACTGTGAACATTTTTGGCCAACACTACTTAACTAGTTTTAAAGACAAAGTATTTATAAGTACAATTGTATAGCTTTTTAAATTATTTTTTTTAGTATGTTGCTTATCTGTAGCATTGGTAATGCCCAGAATGTAAATTCTGAGCATGTAACTTTTTTATTAATTTGTGTACAGTCACTTTTTTTTAAATTTTATCTTTGAACTGGAAATCTGTGGCCTTTGAGGGTTTCCCTTCCTCACCCTTTTTTCTCCTAGCTTTTCTAGACTTTCCACTGCACCTAATATTTCTTTGTTAATCATCTTTTTTCCCCACCCCTCTTCTGTGGCTGAAAAGTCCCAAGGACACCTTCAGACTTATCTAAATCAGATCAACAGTTTGATTCATGTGCAGTCCCACCTTCATATCCATGGAATGTACTGTGCAACAAAATAAGGGAACTGGATATTTTCAAGTGGGTTACAATTCTTCTGTTAAAAGATTGTACAATCAAATTTCTATGCAATTAAAGAAAATAAAGAATGTAAACTCTTCTCGTATGTGTGAAATCTTTTTACCTTACCTGATTCCTGCCCCTTCCGAACTGGTGATGAAAGAAACAAATGAATATACATTAACTACTCTTCAGTACAATATCATCTGCTTTTCCAGCTTTGCAGATAATTTTTCTTAATCTTTGTACTATCAGACTATTAAAACATTACTCATTTTTCATTCTTGCAAAAAAAGTGAAAGTGCTGTCCAAGGCTTCATTTTTAGAGAATAGTCTTGTGCTTAAGACAGTGGACAGGATTTCAAAATCTGGGTTAAACTATGCTACAGACTTTTTGTGGCATTGGACAAGTCACCCAATCTCTGTGCTTCAGTGCCTTGTTTGTAAAATGAGCATAATTTTACATTTCTCCCACCTTTTGTGTGTCTTGCCTCCTTAGACCTCAGACTCTTACTGTATGTACAATACTCAGCACAATAGAGGCTTCAATCCCAGTTGAATTATTTCCTTTTGAGGTACATACACAGCTAAAGCTTAACTATTTGCAGTAATTAATTTATACAAAAATGTCTTACGAGTGTCTTACGATAAGTAGAGTAGGAGTAGAGAGGTTATTTTTACCTCTATTTGGCACTGATGTGACTGCTGCTGGAATGCTATGTTCAGTTTGGTGCCCGCAATTCAAGAAGGATGTTGATAAATTGGAGAGAGTTCAGAGAAGATTCATGAATGATTAAAGGATTAGAAAACATATCTTTATGGTGATAAAGCTTTTTGAGTCTCTCCTTATCTTAACACAGAGAAGGTAAGGAGTAACTTGATTGATCTACATGTACCTACATGGGGAGGGGGGAAATATTTAATAATGGGCTCTGCAGTCTAGTAGAGAGGTGTACGTGAGCCAGTGGCTCAAAGTTGAAGCTAGACAAATTCAGACTGGAAATACGGCATACATTTTTGACAGTGAAGGTAATTAACCATTGGAACAATTTACCATGGGTCACGGTGGAGTCTCCCTTGCTGACAATGTTAGAAAAACATCCAATCTTTATCTTAAAGAGAAGCTCTAGGAATTATTTGAGGGACATTCTGTGGCCTATGTTATACAATCCAGATTAGATCATCACAATGGTCTCTTCTGGTCTTGGAATCTATGTTGCAATACTGTATCATGGGAACTCAAGCCCAGCTGCAGCATGTTAATATCAATGGCAAATCCTATCCTCTGTAGTCTCACTGATTATAATCCAGAAGTCCAGCTTTGAAGGATAGATGACCTGATCTTCAGATATAGTGTCCCTTTAAAATAGGCAGTGTACCATAGAATCCATTTATAGTGTGCTACTTCTGTAGTTAAACTTTTTTTATAGCAAATATGAAAAACAGATTTTTTTGGTAATACAGACAATTGTACCTAATCTTTTAATAATGTCTGATCTTAAACCAGCGTGGATACAAATCAATGCTTTAAAAAAACATTGGATTTTTTTTATAAAAAGTTTTTTCCTCAAAAAACTTATCTAAAGATAGTTTGAGCTATAATGCATCTTACTTAAAAGATCTCATCATGGAATAGGGATTATAAATTAGAATTCTATAGTATGAGACGACATATTCATGTAATGTTTAAGAAAAGTTTCTAAATGAGTTCCAATAGTTCATGGATTAGGGACCCAATCTTATGGGGTTCCACAGGCTTGTGTATAAATTATTTAGGTTAATCTTTCTATCTACCCAATGGGACTCAGTGCTCAGTCTAGAAGATACCATCAGAGATGCTTAGTTTTGCAGTTCTCAAACTGTGGATTTGTCTCTCCAGAGGGAACATGGTTGTTAATAGCAATGTTTTTAAAAAAAAAATAAATATAGAGGTGAGAAATAACAGACCTCAACTCTGTTGTCCCTCTGCAAATGTGTGTACTCAAAGTCAATCCCTTACCTCTCAAAGTGCAAAGCTTCAAAAAGTTCAATGAATACAAGATTGTTGGGGGTGGAATAGATCTGTATAAGGGGGAAGAGTCTGAGAAGAGAGGGACATATGCTTGTTTTGTTAAAATAATGTTTGTTGTTGAAGAGAAAAATCCAGAATACTTAACATATTTTTAGTTAAATAAAACCATTTAAATATCTATCTAGTGATGTTTGCCTCCTAATACAGCATGGCAAGAAAATCCTCCAAATATTAACGGTAGAACTATCTCCAATTCTACAGGTTATCTCCCAATGACTTCATAAATATCTGCTTCAGTTACCTATGGTAAATGAAATAACCAAACACTCATTTTCTGCTATAGCTGTAAAACTAATCTGAAAAGTTTTCAAAATAAATCAGTTTAAAAATGTATAGTATGTACCTTCTAAAACTGAAACCTACATCTGACTTGTGAAGAATATGTATTAAGGTTATAACAACCAAGAAGAATGCACTTTTATGTAGAAAACCATGATTAAATTGAGTCTTCCTGACTAGTAATTTAAATCAAATCCACCCTGTCTTAAACTAGACATATTTCCAAAAATTTTGCATTTCACCTTTAATATTATGTAAACAGAGTTGTGGACTAGCACTATTGAGCTATTATAAACCTCAAGGGAATGTGGTAACTAAGAGTGAAGTACTCTACTGGGTTGTCACATCAGAACATTCAAGAATTACCTTAATTTAAGTTTTTTATTGTGATTTTAATGGCTCACATACGTTCTCGTCAAGAAATTATTTTTGTATATACATACAAGACATCTTGCAGGGTTGCTTTTAAGTAGAGATGTTTTGATACTTACACATTTTAATGTCTTGTTAGTGGTACAATAGCTTGTAGTAGTTTCTGATAAATAGTTCTTAAGCAGGGTTTGTTTTACTTTTCAAAACAGATTTTCACTGTATTTTTTTTTTTTTTTTTTTTTTTTAAAGGCATGGGTGCCAATGGCATCTGTTAACAGAATTTTTTTTGGCAGGTGGTGGGAAGGACCTCATGTTTATTGAGCAGCTAGTTTTCTTGTATTGCAAAAAAGTGCAGTAATTAAGGCAAGTTGACAACTAGTTAGTAAAGCACATTAATTCAGGTGTTTAAAACGGTTTTTTAAAATTAGTGAGGGGAGATGAGGTAGAGGTGGAAATGATCGCTAAGGGTAGATTGTGTCAAGATTTTTTTTCCCCTTTTGGTCAGTAGCTGCTCTAAAAAGCAAGCAGTCTTGAGGGTGAGGTCAGGAGGGAAGAAGTGCAGAAGAGCAGGCTTGTAATGTAGATGGGGGGGGGGGGAGAGAGAGAGAAAGAGGCCCAAATATTCCCCTCACTTACTTTGCTTTCAATGCTCAGGCATTGCTTACGATAAATCTAAAACATAGCATTCTAAACCAATGCTGCAGATTACAATAGCCATTAATAATTTTTTTTGAATGGGCAGGGGCTGACCCCATGAGGACCTCCTCCCCCTTTTTTTTGTGGTAACTAAATATGGTTGCCATGTGTTACAGAATTAACTGGAGAGGCTCCACGGTGGCAGAGTGATCACATCCCACCACTGTCTCCTAAAAACATGGATGGAAAGTGACCACAGCATCTTGTGATGCAATGAGCACCAAGTGCCATCCTGACAGCAGGGGATGGCATCACTTTGTGGCAACAGGAGGGTCTACCCTGACTGCACCTTATGGCAGTTAGTGGTGAAGGGTTGACATCAGTGCCCTGACAATGGTGCTTTACCCTGAAGTGAGGGTGTCAAGCATCTCATGAGGACACTGTGGGGTGAGGTGATATCACACTGACTCTAACATAAATTGATGACATCAGCACGAGGCGGCAGCGAGCTAACTGAAACCAACCAACCCCACAACCTCCCCGCCTCTACTGCAGCAGCCCCCTGCGCCTCCTCTTCCTTATGTAGTGGCGATCGGGTCCCGCCTCCGCAGGCTGATTGGCTGCGGCCGGCAAGCACTGAGCGGCGATTGGGCAGTGTGGCTGCTCGTCAGCGGGTCCGGACCTGGCGCGGCCCGTGAGGGGGCCGCGACGAGAGGCCATTGTGGCGAGGGAGGCCTTGGGAGGTGGAGGAGCGAAGCCGCTACCGCGGGACCCAAGCGCCGAGCCTCAGGAGCAGACGGTGAGGGAGGGAAGGAGGAGAGGGCAGCGGGAAGGGGAAACTGCGGCCGGGCGGTTTCTGTAGCCGGGCGGAAGAGGGGGGAGGGGCGAGTCTCCAGGCCTGGGGGCCAGTTATGTGGGGACGTGAGCCCGAGACCCTCGCCCGCCTCCCCGTGCGGGTCCGGCTGGCCGAGCCCGCGCCCCTTAGCGCGGAGCTGTCACCGAAACTTTCCCTGTTGTCCCGCCTTGCCCGGCGGGCCGTGGCTGGGGCTCGGCTCGAGGCGGTGCCCCTGGAGCTGCCCCGCAGAGGGCCGGGGCTGGGTTTTCGCCCGGCGGCCTCCCCCGCCCCGGTGCCGCAGTCTGTCAGAGCCCGGGCCCGCCGGCCGCGAGCGCCTGCCCTCGGTTCGCATCCTCCGTCCTGCTGCAGGCGGCAGCAGAAACCGTCTCAGCTGGATGCCCGCCCGCCTCGGGGGTGCTCAGCCTCGTGCCCCCCCCGGGGGGGGGCGTTAGTAGCCGGACTACGGGGTGCGGGGAAGGAATTCCCCCCCCCGGGCTAATAAACTCTATGGGGAATTCATTGTTAATAGGCTTCCCCAGAGCACCCGAGCAGTGACAGGTCGGGGACTTAAGGACTGAGATGTTGGTCTAGTTGTCTTGCTTCTGTGCAAGGGCCCCCTGTTTTAAAAGGAGCTCGTCTTCTCGGGGCAACTGGTATATTATTGGCAGGGCGCCAGTCTGCGTTTCTGGAACATTAAATCGGTATAAAAGCCCTTTGCAGCTTGAGCAGCGTACGTTGAGTATGACTGATCTGGAAAAAGGTGTCATCCCAAATGATCAATTGGCAGTGTTGCTCAAAGTGTAAAAATGTGATTAAAATTGACCTATCAACATGACTTCAGCTCTCTGTTTGCTGAACCAGAATAATTTCACAACAGAAAAAGATTTTTTGTTTTTAAAGATGCTCTCTTTAAATCTGTTAAATCACTATGTGGCAGCGTAATCTGGTATAGAGAAACAGCCCTGGGAAGCTGAGGTCCACCCTGTTGTCACTGGGTGTACTGCTAAAATGTGCTTTAGAGGTAGTTGTTGACTAGCCTTTTGCTTGGAGAATGAGTACAATCACTGCAGCAGTCTAGAACAGAGGTGGGCAAACTACAGCCGCAGGACCGTCTGGTCCGGCTCCTGAGCTTCTGCCCCAGGAGGCTAGCCCCCGGCCCCTCCTCTGCTGTTCCCCTTCCCTCGCAGCCTCAGCTCACTCCGCTGCCGGCACAGTGCTCTGTGCAGCGGGGCTGCGAGCTCCTGGGACAGCGCAGCTGCAGAGCCGGGGCCTGACCTGGTGCTATGAGCTGCGCGGTGGTGTCGCTGGCTCCCGCCCCCAGGCGGCGCAGCTGCCTGTCTTGGTGCTCTGGGCGGCGCAGCTGCAGCGCCGCCAGCCACCAGTGGTCCAGGCAGCACGGTAATGGGGCAGGGAGCAGGGGGAGTTGGATAGAGGGCAGGGGAGTTTGGGGTGGTGCTCAGGGGGGTAGGGGTGTGGATAGAGGTTGGGGTGGTCAGAGGTGGGGAACGGGGGTTGAATGGGGCAGGAGTCCCAGGGGGGCTGTCAGGGGGTGAGAAGCAGAAAGGGTTGGATGGGGGGCAGGGCTGGGCCAAATCTGGCTGTTTGGGGAGGCACAGTCTCTGCTAACCAGCCCTCCATGCAATTTTGGAAACCTGATGTAGCCCTCAGGCCAAAAAGTTTGCCTGACCCTGGTCTAGAAGTTTTAGTTGCTAAACGTCTAATCTGAAGGTATTTTGACTCTTTAGGAGTGTATACCATTTCATTCTAACTGCTTGACAATTATTGGTTTCTTGTATCTTATGTATGTTACGTCTGTTTTGTTAGTTGTCATAACTACTACATTTCAGTAGTAGTTCAACTGAATAGATTTCAACACTAGAAGGGATAATTATAATCATCTAGTCTGGTATGACCTATTGCTATACAATATATACCAGCTGTGAAAGAACTTTACCTTCAGAACTAAGATGCTTTCTCAACTTACTGCTTTTCAATTCACTGTCAAGGTTATTAGGTTAAAAACTGATTATCCCAAAAAGTCTAACATTCTAGAGTGTTCAGAGTCATGATTGGGGCCAAGAGTGGGTCTGCAGCGGGCTGGGAGCAGGCCTGCGGCTGGTGTGCCAGGAGCAGAACTGCGGCTAGGAGTGGGGCTGGAACTGTGGCCAGGAGCAGGGGGCCATAGGTGGGAGAAGGGCTGCGGAGGAGTGGGGGCTGAAGCTGGGGCAGCGTCTGGGAATAGAGCCAGGGGCAGGACTGGAACTGGGGGGCCACGGTTGAGAATGGAGCCGGAGCCATGGCTGGGAGCTGGTGTCTGGACCTGGGCTGGAGTAGAGTGGGGGTCAGAGCAGATTGGGGACCACTGACCTACCAGTAAGGTACATGCTAGGTTTAAGTGCATTTATGGTACAAAAAATGATAGTTAAAAACCAAAAAATGACACTGAAACTTTCCATATCTTGTTTCTGTGACTTCACCTTTTCATTTTATAAACTTACAAATTTTATCTAACTACCAGTATTAGAATCTCAGCCTGTGATTTAAAAATCGAGTTATGCTCCTTGAGATTCTTTGCCCTTCACTGCCAGCAATAAAGATTCTTCAACAAAAATATAAACATCAATTTTGTAGAAGTGCCTTTCTCCAGACCTGTATTTAGAGTGAAATACTAACAGTAGTAACTTGGTATGTCTATGAAATAAGCAGATGTGACTTGAAGATATACAGAGAATGGATCTGTTTAGTAAGAACATGCCACTTTTGAATAGTCACTCTCCTGACTGTAATTACACTTTAAATAGTGCATGTAAGCTAAAATGTATTCACAAGTTTACTGCATCTGACATGCTATATTAGCCTTGTGATTCTGGAACTTTTCTCGTGGTTGCAACTAGTTGGAAAACAAAATAACTTTCAGATTGGACCACCCAGTGTATGTAAGCTGCTTTTTTATGCACCATGTGCATATTTATCACTTTTGTATAATCCTTTTAAATTGATAGTACATAATATTGATTCAAGAGATGTCAGTTTATGAAGATGTTGGTGAGATTATCATCACTGTCCATCTTTCATAGCATGAATACCTTAGTTTTCTATTTCTATATTGATCATAATTGTTTCACTAAATAATATGAGAACACCAGTAACTGAAAACTTCTGTTTTTTTAAATTGAATGTGATGCTAAATTCCAGTGGAGTCCTTGACTTTCCATACCAGTGTTGGGCCTACTGATACGGGTCTACAGTCAGGATGTATGGAATATGCTTTGCATACCCATGATGTATATGATAGGTAAATAAACTATTGTCAGTTAAGAGACTGGTACTTCAGAGTCAAGAAATCGAGTTGACTGACAAAGTTGGTGGTCTCGAATCCTAATTAAAGCAGTTTCCAACAGTCTGGAGTTGAGAGTGTTTATCCTGGTTTCTAAATCAGCTTAATTTTAGGATAGTTTTATACGGTCAAATTCTGTCAAAATGCCTTTTGAGTTCGTAGCTTCCTCCTTTCTTTAATGCTTCATCTTTAATACTATCAGGAAAAAAAGTGTTCTTAACTCAAGTTAGCTAGCTCAAGGTAAAACCCTGGTAAAGACAAGGCAATTTGTATTCTTCACATGAGTTAGCAGGTTGAGTTGAAGCCTGTGGGCAAGCCTAGTCTCTAACTTCACCTACTGATTTGTATGAAAACTACAAACTGCCTTTTCTCTACTAGAAATTTACCTCTAGTTATCAATACACCTTTTACTCCTGGGGGAATTCTGTGCCACTGTGCAGTGCAGAATTCTGCAGAAATTAACATGTGCGCAGAATTTCCTTCCCCTCACAGAAATGGGCTGCAGTGCTGCTAGCTGCCACTAGGGGCCACTGTACCCAGCAGAGCTCAGCTCACACATACAAGTCACTTCTGGGGGGAGAGAGAGGGAGCTAGAGGGTTCCTGGCAGCTGCAATTCCCAGCATGCCCTGAGGGAAGGAGAGGGTGGTGCATCAGGCTGTTTCTCTCTGGATCCCTAGGCTCTTGGTGGAGGGGAAGGCAGGTGTCTGGGCTGTGGGGGGCCATGGCTGGGCTTCGGGGGGGAGCGGATGCAGGTATCGGGGCAAGGGGTGCATTGTGGCTGGGCTCTTGAGGGGGAGCGGTACAGGTATCTGGGCAGGGGGGGCAATGTGGATGGGCACAGAGGGGGAGCGGTACAGGTATCTGGGCAAGGGGGGCATTGTGGCTGGGCTACGGGGGGGAGCGGATGCAGGTATCTGGGCAAGGGGGGCATTCTGGATCGGCAAAGAGGGGGAGCGGTGCAGGTAAATGGGCAAGGGGGGCATTGTGGCTGGGCTCTGAGGGGGAGCGGTACAGGTATCTGGGCAAGGGGGGCTTTGTGGCTGGGCTCTGAGGGGGAGCGGATGCAGGTATCTGGGCAAGGGGGGCTTTGTGGCTGGGCTCTGAGGGGGAGCGGATGCAGGTATCTGGGCAAGGGGGCAGAGGCTGGGATCTGAGGTGGAGCGGAACAGGAATCTGGGCAAGGGGGGCATTGTGGCTGGGCTCTGAGGGGGAGCGGATGCAGGTATCTGGGCAAGGGGTGCATTGTGGCTGGGCTCTGAGGGGGAGCGGATGCAGGTATCTGGGCAAGGGGGGCATTGTGGCTGGGCTCTGAGGGGGAGCGGTACAGGTATCTGGGCAAGGGGGGCTTTGTGGCTGGGCTCTGAGGGGGAGCGGATGCAGGTATCGGGGCAAGGGGTGCATTGTGGCTGGGCTCTGAGGGGGAGCGGTGCAGGTATCTGGCCAAGGGGGCTGTGGCTGGGCTCGGGGGGGGGGAGGGTGCGGTTATCTGAACCGGGGGCCCCCGCGGCTGGGATCTGAGGGGGAGGGTGTGCGGATATTGGGGCTGGAGGGGCCCCGTGGCCGGGCTCTGGAGGGGAGAGGAGGAGGTGCAGGTATCTGGGCAAGGGGGACCCATGGCTGGGCTCTGGGGGGGAGAGAGTGCAGGTATTGGGACCCCATGGCTGGGTTTTGATGGGGAGGGGGTTTGGGTGTATTGGCTGGAGGGGCCATGGCTGGGATCTGAGGAGTAGGGGTTGTGGGTGTCTGGCCCCCTGGCTGGGCTCGGGGGGATTGGGGGCAGAGAAACAGGAACTGGGTTGTCATAGGGGTTTCTTTAACTCTCTACTCCTGGGGGAATTTGTGTGTGTATCTGTATAGTTACAGACAAACTTGTTGACAGGTATTTTGAAATAATTTGGAAGAATTTTAAAATGTTGTGTGCAGGATTTTTAACTTTTTGGTACAGAATGCCCCCAGGAGTAGGGACCTTTTTTTCCCTCATGAAGATAAGGCCTAAGGAAGGTCTGGCTCCTAATAGCTGCAAACTCTGGCCCTTTCCCCCCCCCCATATCCTTCTTATAGTGTGCTGGGAAATGGTCCCATCCCTGTTACCCAGACAGTTGCTGCAATTAGGACAAGTAACTGTGATCTTTACTTTAGGGTTTAACCTTCTCCTTGTCCAGTGATAACTTTGCTCACCTCAGTTCTACTCAGTTGCTGACCACAGTTCTGCCACCCATTAAGCTCAAATGCTGAAGATCGGGCATGGGGTGGGTGATGTTTAAAACCTTGCCTTTCCTCTGGTCTGCAGGACTTGTCTATGTAGAGATTTAGGGCATGGCAAAATGGAGTGTAAATCTACAGCATACCTTCTTGCTGCACACTAGCTACCCATATGGCGACCCTTGCTGAGAGAGAATAAGAAAGAGAGGGGACTCCTCAAGGGGATGAGGGGGATGAGGACCTAAAGCTTGCAGAATAGGGGAGGGAATGATGGAGAGAACAGCAATAAACTGCTTAATTTTAGGGCAGCAATTATGTTATATGCTTGGATACTATAGTGATGATTTTTTAAAGTTTTGACTACTAATCGAAGGCTCCCCATTATGTAGTTTAAAAAAATTTCCACTTCATAGTTTGTATTCTTTCAGCTATCCCTCCTCAATTTGAAAGTGTGACGAAGATTGTCATAATCCTATCCCATAAAACAAAATATGAAACGAATGCTCTGAAAATTAAAATATAGGAAAAATTGGAACTCTGCTTTACAGAGTTCTCAGAACTCACTGGGGTGACTCGGATGTCTGAAAGTGCTTTGGAAGAGGGAGGATTGTTCAAAAAATTCTGAATTTATCAAAAATTCACTTTATAGCTCATTATGAGTCTCTCTAACTTTTTTGTAAAGTTAGGCAATTTCTCCTATTTAAATAAAGTTTAGTATTCTTGCAGTACCTTGATGTAATAAGGTGCTCTCTTGAACAACTCTTTAAATCCTATTAGGCCTGTTCTACAGGGTTGCACAATTTGTTGCTTCGGTGGGCTGAGCTCACTGACACTCTAGGGGTTCTTTGCATCACTCCATTCCCTGCACAAGCTCCCTGTGTGCTCCTATCCTGTCCCCCTCTATTTCAGGGACTCCCTGCACCCCTTCTAGCCTCTCCCTCCTATCAGGGACTTTTTGCGCACACACCCCTTACCGCTCCCCCCTACACCAGGGGCTATTGTGCCCCATATTCCTCCTACTCCCATACTTGGGTCTGCCTACCAAGACCTCAGCGTGCCTCCCTTCCCGCCCCCCCCAGGGCTCTATATAATCCCTGTGTCCCTGCCCATTGTCTCCCATTTCCCTCTCCACCATATGCCAGGGGCTTTGTGTGCCCTCTGTTTCCTTCTTTCCCTCAATGCCAGGTCCTTCATTCTCCTCTCCCATGTAAGGAGCTCTGTGTGCTCACTCTGTTTGCACCTTTTCCTCTACCAGTATTGTTTCTTTCTATCTGGGGGATAAGTCATTCAGGTGGTCAGCATTTTAAAATCTATTGGGACAGAGCTAAAATGAATGATGTTATGCTGGATGATTTTTATGGCTGTCATCAGCTGGATTCATTAATCTGTAGACAATAGCTGAAGCTAATTGGTCTGCTAATCAGATGCCAGGGGCTCAGTGTATCCTCTAGTGGAATTGATCAGATGCTGCATTCAAAAGTTATCACATCACATCACAGACAGACAAATGAAAATATCAAAACCAGCAAAAATTATGTACTCTGGGTTTCAATATATTTATCACATTTATGTAGCAATATGAATGACTCTGAGCGTAACCTTACTTCATGGAGACTGCCATATTTCCTGTGATGGAGAAAAAAATTCACAATGATTTCAACTGGAAAAGCACTCTACTTTTGCTGGTTTTATATAAATGTACTCTTTTCTATACTTCTTTGTTTATAAAGAAAATATAAACAGTAGAATTAACAATTGAAACCAAAAACTCCATATATACACAAACATTTAAAATATGTGATGAAACATTCCCAAAGCAATGCTTAAAAGTGAGTGCTTTTCTATTAAAACCAAAAGGAAAGTGATTATCTTCATTATCTATTCTGTCAGCCTTAGTGAATTAAGTATTTTAACATTTTTAAAATGTTAAATACAATGTAAATTTTTTAAAAAGGCCAGTTCCAGTGGCTTTAAGTCTTGAAAAGATTGCTGAATTTTTCCTTTAATGTAGTTATTTGTCTCTCAACAAATTATAATATTTAGGTAGCAGTGTGCAACACTTAGAAAATGCCAAATTTATGGTGGTTTATACAACCTTAATTTGATCTTCAGGTGTATCCAGCCTATTCACTGAATGAGAGGAAGGTTCTGTGGAAAAAAAAGTGTGTAATAATGTAATTAAAGATCATAATGCATATGCACAAGGGAGCTGAATTAAGGTTTTATGGGCAACTGTAAATCTAGCATTTTTTAACTTTCACAGTGCTTGAAACTTTGCAACCTAAATAACGTTCTTTTAACATTTTTTGTATGCAATTTCCTAGGTGTGTTTTCTTAAAGAGAGATATAAAACCAATTTTTTAATATATACCGTTATAACAACCTCCTCATCATGTATCATGATCAGGGTTTAAACCCTCAGCACCACAACACAGACTCGTATCACTTGAGCTATAGGACTGTAGTTACATTGTAGTGGGGGAATGGGCAGATGGTACCATGTACTGGGTTTAGGATTGGTCAGACTCCCTTTTTGCCCCAGCTCATTCCTTATATAGATACTGGGTCAGGGGGAGGAAAGGATTGTTGAAGAAGGTCAGTTTCCAGATATTCCCTGCACAGTGGTGGTGGCAGCACTGATAGAAAGACCAGGCTCTTTAGGGTGTTCAGAAGCCAAAAATTTCTGAGGCACACAAGAAGGGAAGTGATCATTTTAAACATATTGCAACTCAGCTAAATCTAAATGTCATGTGACTGGTCAAAGAAAAGGCATGTCTGTAGCCTGAGGGGTTTCTCCTTATTGAGTATCAAAGACCTGTTGCAAACAATGGAGATGTTAATAATACTTGAATAAAATGTGTTAATTATCCTTTATAACGGAGAGTGTTAGGCAACCTAAATATAAGGGGGTCTATCAGCTCCTCCTCTAGTAGAAATAATGAAATTTAAACTTGTTTAGAATCTAATATGATCAGAAAGACAGCTGCTGACAAATGTATCTGATCTACTTTGACTTTTCTTCAGGACATCAGGTCATGGCAATAAGGGGGTATGTGTAGAAGAAGGGTGTTTTGAGTCTCTTCCCCCTCCCCCCCCAGTAATATGGGTTTGTTTACTCAAAAGAAAGTAGATGCAGTCTTGTCACCCACTTCATGTTTTTCTCCTCAGTGTTAACATGGAAATTGTGAACAGGAAAAAAAATGATGATTAAGCGGGCAGTGTTCGCTGTTACTGGCTATGTGTAAAATTCCATCCTTATCCCTTTTAGCCACATCACCAAACTCAAATGTTCTTAAAAATCCATCCACACAATAACTGAACTTGTGCCATTACACTGGTTTCTGTTATCATTTAGTATCCTCTTTTAAATTTAATTTCTGACAATTTGAAGACTAATGCTATAATAGATTAAAACAATCAGCAGTCTGTGGATTCCTCAGGAAGTTTCCCAGTATGTTTTGTTCTTGCTGAAAGTACTTTGAGCCCCAAAACTGTGCCAAGTACTTATAGATGTTTGCATGGTTATATGTGACACTTTGTGTTGATGATTTATCTAAGTTCTAGACACAATGGATTGTCAGATTTTGAAACCTATGTAGCATTTACTATTTACCTTTTTTGTAATTTGGCATCACTTTTCCTCAGCAGGCAGGGGATTGTCAGTAGTTGGCAAAGGAATGTGAACAAGATGGTGTCTTTTTGCCCTGTGTGACAGTCTTGCTTCTGGTTTTAAAATAAATTTAAAATCTCAAATATTTTCATGGAGAATACAGTAAACCTAGTCAGTATTATACATAATATTAGGCCCATTAGAACAAATACTGATTTAATTTGTGTGAATATAGGTGTATCTGAAAAAAACATACAAAATGTTTTCACTGTCTCTTATGTTTAAGTGATTTTTGTTGTTTCTGAAAGGTGCCAGAATAATGAAAATGTCATCCAAAAGCTGATCATAGATGAGGCTTTTAATTAAAAAAAACAAAACAAAACAGTAACTTTTTTCATTATCTGACCAACATCATTGCTTATTGAGAGATTGTCTAATGACACTTCCTTCCCATTCAGGATCCTGTGGGTCACCTCTGTTCCCATTTCAAATTGTCTTATATCGCTATGGTAACTGCAGCAATTAGTTCACTAATATTAGTTTTCCATGTATGTATTTTAACTGTCTTCAGCTACTACATAGTTCTCATACACGTTTCCAGTACTATCACCAATCTGTTTTTTGCAGGCTACCAGCAAAGAATTATGTGAATCACAGTTAAGGATATGTTGTGTTGATTAGAAATTACATTGCAAATTCTTTGCCTCTCTTCCTTCTTTGTATGAGGCAAAGCGGTGACTGGTTGATTTAACTCTTGCAATCCTGCCAGTTAAGAATGAACTGTTCATATGGTGGATAGAAAGGAGACTGGAGTTTTACTGATCGTACCTGCACTTACACAGGTGTCTGCTGGTTATGTTTATATCTATAGTAATAGGCAAATAAATATGTCATCGATAGACTAGAAATAATTGGTCTTCGAAAACAGAACTGGATGTGTTAAAACATGAGGACGTGGCTCTTCAAAAGACTTTTTTGTTGCAGATTTATGTGAAAATTTGTGGCTTTAGAAAAAACAAACGTTCAAACCCAACTGGTAATTCTTTTAGCTATACAGCTGTGCCATTGAACAGAATTCCTTAAAATGTTCAAAAATGTCCAAAAGAAAATAGCCTTCTGAATGTATCACATCAGTCTTTATCTTATCAGTTTAGTGAATGAAACAGCCAAGACAATAGGTAACATGTGAGTTTAGAGAACACTTTTTTGACAAACTACCTTTAGAATGTTGTTAGTTAGCAAGCACAGAAAGCAGTCCTTGAGACTGCTGCTTTGAAGTAGTGAACATTGCACAGGCCTGTCCTATTCTTAAAAGTTGGGTCAACATAACTACGTTGGTCAGGAGTGTGTGTTTTCACATGCCTGACTGACATACCTATGCTGACCCTAACTTCCAGTGTAGATGCAGCTAGGGTTGATGGAAGAATGCTTCTGTTCATATAGCTGCTGTTGCTCAGGGAGATGGTGTTCCTACACTGTTGGAAAAACTTCTGTTAGTGTAGGCTGCATCTACATACACCATTATGCTGACATAGCTATGTCAATGTAGCGATGCCAGCATAGTCATTGTATAGAAATAGTCTGTATAGTATATTTACATCTTATTATAGACTCTCATGGATGTTGTATGAACCAAATTTGAAATGGCTGGTGAGGTACTGTCTGGTAAATGTTTTTTATTGTTTAGAGACTATTTTTGTGAAAATCTTCTCTTTATTTTTAAACTGGTATGTTTTGGCTGTCTTCCCTTGTAACTTGGATTAATTTAGTATTGGTACTTGAAATTTGTTGTACTTCACATGTGGGACTTCTTTCCATGATTTATATGGTTATAGATTTATTTCTAGTTTAGCTCTTGGAATTTCTCAATATTTTATTCTCAACTGAACATGCATGGAATTTTTCCTTTGTAGAAAGATGGGTGAAAGGAGTAGGAGATCTTAGTCTTTTTTGAAGGAAACTCCAGGATTTATAGATCTACATAATGTGACTTTTCAGTAGCTCATTGACCATAGTAAAGTTTTTCTTAGAACATTAAGTATCTGCAGTCATGAATCTTGCAAAAAGTAGGGCCTTGTGGTATTGATCACAGTCAAAGAACCAAACCTGAAAAGCCAAAAGTTGTTTCTTTTTTTTCCCCTTTCAAATTTTATCTTAAAGGGAATCCGATCCTCCAAAGCACTTGCAACCTCTCCCAGCTTGGTACTGTCTGCAAACTTTAGAAGTGTACTCTCTATGCCATTATCTAAATCATTAATGAAGATATTGACCAGAACCGGACCCAGAACTGATCCCCATGGGACCCCACTCGTTATGCCCTTCCAGCATGACTGGGAACTCTCTGGGAACACTTTTCCAACCAGTTATGCACCCACCCTATAGTAGCTCCATCTAGGTTGTATTTTCCTAGTTTATGAGAAGGTCATGCGAGACAGTATCAAAAACCTTACTAAAGTTAAGATACACATCTACCGTTATTGCTCTGATCATCTCATCCCTTCTCTTGAGTCCCTTTAGTGGCTCTGTGCTTCTTTCTGTGTAAATTTCAAACTCCTTGAACACACTTAGTTTTATGTCTTTTTGAAATTCTGTTTCTGCCTGATATCATGGCTTTTCCCAGTGCTTGCCCAGGCCACTCACTGTGCTCTGCCCTTTTGTGCTACTGACTTCCATACCTGTTATCTGCTCTTGAAATACACAAAGAAATGTTGAATTTTGCCATGAGATTGCAGTCACATACAGTAGTAATAGCATAACAACTCCAGATATAGGTTTTACATTCTCCCCCTTAAAGGTTGCTGGTTAAATCACAGTCCCATGGAATGTTAAATTCTGCTGTTTGAATCAGTAAAAGAAAGTTGCTTCTTGGGGTTATGAAGGAAACATTTGCTCTATTTAGCAGTGATGTCATCCATAAAGATTTGTGTATCTTATTTTACAAGAACTGGTAGCTGGATGAAGAATGCCTAACTTGTTTAAATCTGTGAAGAGTCTGTTTATTTTTGCCATCTTACATATGTGTACCTTATGTATTAATAATAAACCAAAGCACTAATAAGTCCTGATGAAAAAATCATTTAATAAATAGTATATGTATTGAAAAATTCTTCTACAGAAAATATTGAAAAGATTTTAATGAATTTTCCTGTTTAGAATAAACAATTGTTCAATATCTCTTTTTGTGTTTAAAGATCTTGAAAACTGTGCCAGGTCCTTGGGGGAAAAAAACTACATGACACTGCAACATGAGTGACAGTAAATGTGATAGTCAGTTTTACAGTGTTCAAGTCGCAGATTCCACATTCACTGTACTAAAACGGTACCAACAATTGAAGCCCATAGGATCTGGGGCTCAGGGCATTGTTTGGTGAGTAATACAAACTTTATTTAAACACAAACAATTTTAAATACAAAGCAAACTGTGAACATACTCTTGGTATAATGAAAAGGTAAACTATACATGTGCCAGAATATAAAATATTGATTGTAATTAATACTTTTATCTCTTGCTACAGGATTATGAACTAAGCAGGTTCTACAATACCTGCTTGCTGTAGTGTCTAGTATTGAATTTTTGTTTTAGGAAACAAAATTTAAATTCTTAGATATCTGCATAAGTTGTTAAAATGGGTAGCAAATTTCCTTCTCATTAACCATTTTATTTTTATTTCTAGTTCTTACATTCCCCATGTAGTTATGATATTACAGTGTAAGGTATGACAATGAGATGGTGAGAGATTCTGGGTTTTACTCGTTTCTTCATCCTGGCCCCCTTTTTCCCCCCCCTTTTATTCCCAATCACTCCTATCCATTTCTAGGAGCCATCAATGCAGTGCCTTGCCATTAACTGGCAGGATGAGGCAAATCAATGTCATTGTCACTCCATGGATTAACCAGAAAGGGATGCTGTGTGAGGGGTTGGGCTGGCCGTCTCTTCCTTGGTGTGTCACCTCAACTATGTGTCCAGCCTCCACTGCCCCAGGATGTGCGAATCGTTAGTCTGATCCTGAACCTTAGTCTCTTGTATGGCACCACAGCACTGGGCCAGCTTAAAGGTAAAACTTTTCAAATGTTTTTTAGACTGCAGCTATCAGCTCTACCCAGATTACCTGTCAGGCCCATATTTTATTGGGCAAAACTTTATTTGGTAGTAGCAGGAATGTGTAGGTAACTGTCAAAGGCTACCAGCGGTCAAGGGGGCAGAAAGGCATCACCAAGAATACCCTGGTATTGAGTTGGAATAACAGCCCCTGGGGCTTTTACACTTTAAACGTACACATTTTAAAAAAAATATTTTTCTACCTTTATATATGTATGTGAAACAAATTTATTTAATCTCTCCCATTTTCAACTGTTGTGGATGTGTCTGAAATGCCATTGTCATGCTATTAGGCAAGAAGTACAAAAAAAAAATTAAAATGGAAACTTTCATTCTTCTTTGAAATTTGTGTTTGAGTGAGGCATGTGTAATCACTACGTTAGGTATTAGTGATTACGTTTATTTATTTATTTGGTGTATGCAATCCTGTCAAGCCGAGCCAAGCCAGGTTCTTATTAATGATGTTTAAGGCATGAAGACCTCCAGGAAATTGAGTCATTTAGCAGTCCTCAACAATGTGTCATAGTTTGTGGCTGCCCACATTGACATAATGGTCTGTCTCTAAAACAGTGATTAGGTAAACTTCAGTATAACATTTAATTTTTTTCAGATTAATGTATCTTTTTGTTAACTTTAATTTCTTTATATTAGTACCAGATGGCATGAGGAATTTAAGATGGAAATGACCACCCTTTTTTTAATACATATGGTGCATTTCTGATCTGTCCCACTTCTCTGCTGCTACAAACCAGATTGCTCCCTCAAGGTGAAGTCCAGTGCTGAGTTTAGGCTGTAGGGTGGGAGGAGGGTTTGGTCTGAGAATTCTGGATTGAAGAGGAAGGGTAGGAATACAAATCAGAGGTACACCATTTCTCATTTTCTTCTGAAAACTGTCTGCAAATTAAAGAAGCAGCAGCTAAAACTACATCTTGTAAAATATGTATGGAAACTTGCCAAAAATCAGCATTAATAATCCAGGCTTTCAATACAAAGAATGATATGCTCCCCTAACTGTTGTACTTCCAGTTTGCTAGCTGGAAAGTTGTAGCTTCCAGGAAGTAGGGTTTTTTGGCTTTTTAAAAAAGGGTTTTTTGGTTAATCATAAGGTTAATTTTAAAAAGCCTTTTATTAGTCTGTCAAAATCCAGTTGAGCTCTGAATCATTGGTGGGGGGGATCCCCATTATTCAGTTCATTGTTTTAACTATAGGAGATTTGGAGTTAGTTATTTCCTTAACAATATGAGAATAGGAGCAATGAGAGTTGCCCAGGTTTTACTAAGAACCAATGTTAATACTGTTCCACTTTTCCTTTTGGTTGATATTAATATGTGAAAAGAAGTAACACATTTGTTCTAATATCTAATGTTGGTGTTCGCTGGTAGAGGGAGTCTTTTTTTTTAACCTCAAATACAAAATAAAGATTTTTGGAAGGAGCTCAAAGAACTTGGTTCCTTCAGAGAGTGTTTTAACTCTCCTCCCTTCCTGTTTAAGGGGACTAATCACATATCACCCTTTTATATTGTAGACAAAGTAGAAAACTCAGGGTTTCCCACCAAGATTCTGTTTCTTTCTTAGTTTGTGACTATTAATGTATTTGAGCTTTTATGGTAAGACTAAATCTATCAAAGTTTTAAACACCTCTTTCAACACACTCCTCCCCCACCCCCCCCAAAATATTCTTCCCTTTCCTCTCCAAATGGCTCTTTCCTATCGGGGGTGTGGGGTGTGTGATTTAAATCAAATTGATTTAAATCATGATTTACATCACTAGTCAGGAAGACTCAATTGAATCATGGGTTTCTACATAAAAGTGCATTCTTGTTGGTTGTTTTAACCTTAATACATATTCTTCACAACTCAGAGACGGATGTAGGTTTCATTTTTAGAAGGTACACACTATATATTTTTTAAAGTGATTTATTTTGAAAACTTTTCAGATTAGTGTTACAGCTATATCAGAAAATGAATAATACTTTGATTATTTCATTTATCAAAGGTAATTGAAGCAGAGATTATGCAGTCATTGGGAGGTGAACTATCTCCAATTCAACAGATTAATCGTAAATATTTGGAGGATTTTCTTGCCATGCTGTATTAGGAGGAAAACATCATCAGATAGACATTTAAATTGTTTTATTTAACTAAAACAACAATGTGATATATTCTGGATTTTTTTCTTCAACAGTAAACATAATATTTTAACAAAACAAGCATATGAATTTTTTAATTTAGTTAAACATTCAAGTTTTTTAAAATCAGGATTGTTTTTGTTAAAATTGCTTTTAACTAAAATAGTTACATGAAATATTTTAAAAAAAAAAAAAACAACCCAAAAGTTAAATGGACTATGTCAGCCAGGTCCACATGAAAAACTTAAAATATTGGCTTTTGTAGCTAACTCAGTCGTCTTCACTTTCATTTTCCTGTTTGTTCATGATCTGGAAAAGAACAACAAGCTTTCCTGCTTTTTCAGGTCCCAAACAATTTCTCAATTTGGAATGAATTAGTCCAAAGGAAGAAAATATTCTTTCTACACGGGCAGAAGAAGCTACTGCTGTTAAAAGTGGGATTATCACTTCAACAGTCTCTCTGAATCCAAGTGCTTAAGTGACTTCCACCAGTTCACTGGTGTGACTTCCTTTAAAACATCATCAGCAAAGATATATTTCTTGAATGGTTCACCCTTAGCTCTGAGGTTTATTATAGTTGGCATTATGGAGGGATGATTGCTGGATGTCCATGTCATAGCCAACTCCTCTTCTTCAGCAGTTAAGGTTTGACCCTGTGTACTGAGTATTGAGAATATTTGCAAGAAAATCAGCTGGAAATAGTGCTTGTCCCATTTGTTTTTTTAATGCTTGTAATTTAACTCTGTCATTTTATATTTCTCTTTTTATGCTGTCACTCAGTTCCTTCCAAATTTCAACAGCATCAGCAGTAAAACATCTATTTTCCTGCATTTTGTTCAAGGCTACAGAAATAGGCTTCAGGGTACTCGGCATGTGTTCAACATTTCTCGTAAGCCCAATGTTGAGAACTTTGGCTGTGACAATACCATCTATTTTTTTTTTCATAATTTTGTTCACAAACAGTCATCAGATTAGGCCAGTTCTTGATATAGTGCTCAAAACAGTCCATTACTGAGTTTCATCGCATGTCTTGTGGGAGAGTCAGCTTGGTTCCTCCCACTGTTTTTAGAGCAGCTTCTGCAAAGTGGTTGTTATGGAAGTATTTTGCAATTTCTGCAACATTAGCCTTTATTTCTGGAACACTGAAGTCTTTGGCTAGGAGGTGCATCAAATGAGCACTGCAACCGTATGTTATTAGCTTGGGATTCTCTTCGCTCTCTCCTAAATTTCGTCTCATCTTGGATACATTGTCTGTGACCAAGCTGCGTACTAGACATTTGAATTTTTTTTTCACAGTTTGTTATAGCTTTTACTCCTACCTCTTGTAAGTATTCTGCTGTGTGCACATTTCCTGATGTATCTATTGTTTATATAAGGAAGACACTCCCTTTTTCTGTTGTCACACAAGCACATACAACAGGATCATTGTGGACATTGCTCCACCCATCAAGACTCAGGTTAACAATTTCACTCTCTATACCTTTTGCATACTGCTCAATTTCTCTTTCATATACTTTATCCAGCAATTTGCCTGCAATGTCTGCTCTGTTGGGTGGACTGTATCCTGGTCTTAATGACTGAACCATGTTAATGAAGTGTGGGTTCTCAGTCATACGAAAAGGAGAGTTTGTAGCATAAACAAACCGGGCAGTTTTTTCATCAATTACACCTCTACCTTGATATAACACTGTCCTTGGGAGCCAAAAGATCTTACTGCATTATAGGTGAAACCGCGTTATAATGGACTTGCTTTGATCCACCAGAGTGCGCAGCCCCGCCCCGCCGGAGTACTGCTTTACTGCATTATATCCAAATTTGTGTTATATTGGGTTGCATTATATCGGGGTAGAGGTGTACCTCTTTTTGTAATCTGCTGGTTCTTATCACAAACTTATCTATGGTTGTTTCTGGATGATGAAGTTTTTTTTTTCTTTTTGCTACAGGTGATAGACTGTGGCTATGTGACATACATGATGTGACTGAAACACTATCATTGGCAGATAACTCTGAAACTATAGAAAATGATGGTGATCTTGAAAGTGGATAGTCTTCAGAATCCTGTATGTTGAGGATGGATTCTCCTAACAAAATATGTCAATGCAGTTATTTAATTATTATTTTCATACTGCTCATTTAGTATTACTCATTGCATTCACTGACACTCAGTACTTCTTTAAAGGTGAAATTGTAAAAGGAAGATCTGCCCATTTCAGCTATTTATTTTTTATCACAATGGCATCTAAAATGATAGTACCATAGAGTAACAACTATATTTTTTGCACAAACATGAGAATTCAAGAATGGTCCAGAAGGAAGACGGGCAGTCCTTAAGAAAAAAGTATGAAATAAAAATGTTTACCAACGTGAAGATCCTGCATGTTCAGACATGTTCCTTTCATCATCTTCAACGCAGCTTCCTCCTGAGAAGGAACACTTCTCATGATGTTGTTTCATTCATGCAACCAGGCCTTGCATTTCTTTGTTACACTGTTTGCATTTTGCACGAATGGCTATC
This sequence comes from Mauremys mutica, assembly GCF_020497125.1. Lineage (NCBI taxonomy): Eukaryota > Metazoa > Chordata > Testudines > Geoemydidae > Mauremys > Mauremys mutica. Next base: position 102,888,202 of record NC_059079.1, on the reverse strand, counting down.
TTACCCACAGGTAGAGGAACTTCATTAAAATATTCCCAAACTGGGTCTCTTTTATGGCCTGCTGCCATTATAGGTTTTCCCTTCTAGTGAGAGAATTGTATGGTAGATCTCAAATCAATGAAGGCTACACTCAGAAAGACCTCAAGACTTCTGGAATATGCTGCTCAAACAGTTTCACTTTTGTTTCTACCATGTGTCCCGCCCTTCTCAAATTTATCTCCAGACTTCTTGTCCATATCTATTCCACCCCCAACAATCTTCTATTCATTGAATTTTTTGAAACTTTGCACTTTTAGAGAGAGGTAAGGGATTGACCCTGTGTACACAAATTTGCAGAGGGACAGTAGGGTCGAGGTCTGTTATTTCTCACCTCTATATATTATTTATTTAAAAACATTTTTGCTGTTAACAAGCATGTTCCCTCTGGAGATACAAATCCACAGTTTGAGAACTGCAAAACTAAGCATCTCTGATGGTATCTTCTAGATTTAGCACTGAGTCCCATTGGGTAGATAGAAAGATTAACCTAAATAACCTATACAGAAGCCCCTGGAACTCCATAAGATTGGGTCCCTAATCCATGAACTATTGGAACTAATTTACAAAACTTGCCTTAAACATTATATGAATATATTGTCTCATACTATAGAATTAGAATGTATAATCCCTATTCCATGATGAGATATGAGCTATAATGTATCTTAATTAAAACTACCTTTAGATAGTGTTTTTTCCTCAAAAAGCATTTTATCAAAAATATCTAATTTAAATAAAAAATCTGATTTTTTTTTAATTTGATTTTTATCCACCCTGTTTCCTATAGACTGATTTATTTCCTGGCTCTCTTCTCTCTTCAAGCTCCCCCCCCCCCCGACTCCCTCATTTTCCCTGCTTAGCTTCTTCCCTATTCCGAAAATATTCCTATATCAGGCCCCTTCAAGCAGCCAAGCCATGATCTTGGGGATCCTGCTTTTTTCATTTCTGAGATGTAGGCCGTGCCAATGTCTGTACTAGAGGAAACATTTCAAAATGACATATTGAATGTTTTTAAACAGTATTACAAGAAGAGATGGCATAGATATCTTAAGATTTAAACATATAGGTTCCTAAGATTAAACTGACTATGGGAGCCAAGTAATTTATTCTTGAAGAGATGCTTTACTGAGTGATCGCAAGGCATGCAATAACTTACTGTATATAGTTTTTTCATTCCAGTACCCTTCACAGACTAGTTGAGAGCAAAGGCACAGTGCCTAATTAATGGTGAAGATGAAAAGCCTATGCTTGTAAAGGACAGATAGTTCACAAGAACTATTCTTGCCCAATAATAATCAGAGCAACACAATAACAAACAGCACTTGACCTAAGGGTTTGTGTTGCTGCTTGTAAACTTTTTTGGAAAGGAGAGAAAAGAGTCAGTGGTGAAATTGGCAGTATACAAATTAATTATAGCCCACTGTAGTTCAAATAGATATACTCTGTCTACTAAAAAAGAAATAACTTGGTTACCACAGCAATGAGCATTGTATAAATGCCTAGACAGAGAAATAGGTAAGAGTAGAGGCAGGGAGGAAGTTAAATCCTTGGATCTTTCAGATGTGTATGTATTTTATATAAGGGCAGAAACTGGTATTTTGAATTTCTTGTGTACGGGGATGTAAATTAATAAAAGTCAGGGTACATTTTGCTCAATCTGCCAAATGTCATTTCTTAAAATTATTGTATTTTCTGATGCAACTTTGATCATAAAATTATTAGTGATGTATTATCTTTCACCTGGTACTGTAAGTGCATTCTTAATCTGCATTATGGTTTACTGTTCAAGCAGAATGCTATAGAAAACCACTATTGCTAGTGGTGAATGCCCTAAACGACCTTTCATCTGAATTAGAATTGTGAAGAATTCACACAGGTGGATGTTTTTAATCTCAAACATCTGTAAGAGAATCACTGTGTGATATAGGATGTTGGAAGAGTATCTCATTCAGGTGGAAGGAAACTTATTTAATAGACTTCCCATTATTAGCCCAGGTGATAAGGAAAATTAAGGAGTTTTTGGCAAAATAAACCAACTTCTATAAAATGTTGTACCTGTAACAGTTTTCATCCAGATGTCTGTCATTTTTCCTTCCAGTGAATCCTTCTAAAACTAGGTGTTTGAATTTAGAATGATAGGAAATAAAAATACTTCTTGCTCAGCGGTCTGAAATGTTATATGATGCTTCTCACCATAAGCAAATAATGAATTATAGAGCATTTGAAAATGAGTACTTGATTATGGTGTAGGCCTTTTGGCTTTTTTTTAAAGTGTCATTTTGTAATACTACTAAGTATTAGAGTTCTTGGTTTCCCTTACCATATTGCAGTTTCAAAGTTGCTTTCATACTGGTTAAAGAATCATAAAACCTTTAATTCATTTCCTTCTGTTTGTAGCAGCCGACCAGGTTTCTTTCCTTAGGCTGTATGTACAGCATACACAACTTAATTTGAAATATGTTGTCACGGCCCCTCCTGTAGATCAGCGAACATGGAATGGGTGAAAGTTGTGGCTACTGACTTGCTTGTATCCCTACCGAGAGAGTTTGTCAGATTTGTCACCTGATCTCTGACTTCTGGAATAAAAATGAGGGACTTTATTCCCCTTAAAACCATTCATGTATGCATTGCTGTTGGGGTAGTATATCTACTTGTGACTGAACTTGATACTCCTGGGGGAATTCGGTGCCAAATTAAAAATCTGCAAAATTCTATATATTTTGTCAAAATAACACACTATAAACTACCAAAATAATTGAAACTGGCATGATTATTTAAAAATACCTGTCAGCAGCTATATCTGTAACAATACAGACAAAATTTTTCCCCAGGAGTATAGAGTTAAAGAAACCCCTACAATAACCCAATTCCTGTTTGTCTGCCCCACCCACACCCCTTGCCCCCCTGGAGCCCAGCTGTGGGGCGGCCCCCAAACCAGACACCTGCATCCCCTCCCCCTCAGAGCCCAGGAATCCAGAGGGAGAAACAGTCTGTTTTTGGGTCCTGGACTTGGATGGAGTTTCCTGCACACCACCTCCTTTTTGCAGGTGTGCCGGGAACCACAGCTGTCTGGAACTCTCCAGTTCCCCCTCCGCCCTCGGCAGTTTCTTCTATTTGCAAGCTGGGAAGCTGCGCTCTGCTGGGTCCAGTGGCCCCTAGCAGTGGCCAGCAGCTCTGCAGCACCAATTCTGCAGTGAAAAAGGAAATTCTGTGCAGATCGTTAATTCTATGCAAATTCTGCATTGCACAGTGGTGCAGAATTCCCCCAAGAGTAATTTGAGAGTCATCAACCACAGTTTCATCCAAGCACACTTGTTTGTTAAGTATCAGAGGGGTAGCCGTGTTAATCTATATCCACAGAAATACGTGTATCCACTTGTTAGTGTGTATCCACAGCCTGTATCTGTAATTTTCACTCTATGCATCTGAAGAAGTGGGTTTTTTACCCACGAAAGCTTATGCCCAAATAAATCTGTTAGTCTTTAAGGTGCCACCGGACTCCTACTTGTTTACTAAGAGAATTTGATATTTTGTACTGATTCACAGAGTTAATATGTGTAGCACTTTCTACATACTAATACAGTGTTATCTTGATTAGGTAAATATTGAAAAGTGTCCATTATTCATGCTGGCTGGGCGAAAAATACTATTTTAAAAAACATCTGTTCAGTTGTCTTCCTCCCCTTATGTATTCTGTTTTACATATTCAAGCTTTGGCTCTGTGAACAATTGAAAATTACCTGATAATGGTGACTTCTTTAAACAAAGCAGTTCTGTAAAATAGGTAACTGCTAATAGACTCTAATTTTAGGTTAGAAATGTGTGTTAATTAGAATCTGGGCACATAATCATGTCACCTCTACTCTTGAACAGTATTGCTTTCCCTGTAGGAGAAGCAGTGATTTAATGTTGACAGAGTATGTACTATTTTATTTCAATATTGAAGCTACCAAAGGGAAGACTATTGTGCAGGAGTACAGTGATATACCTCTACCCTGATGTAAGTTTTTTTGGCTGCTTAGGACAGTGTTATATTGAGGTAGAGGTGTATTATGGTGTTCTTCAATCTACTGCTATGTGTGCCCTAAAGAGGAAGAAGTAAAGAGAAGCTGCTCACAAATAGCTTTAAAAATATTTGAAAAATATGTGGCAGAGCAGAACATCCATTGACACTAACTGAGCAGCCAAACTAGAGCTTGGATTATATATGCTCAGAATTAGATACTTATGGCTATTGAAAATAAATTTGAAACTCCCCTGCAAAACTTGCTCATATAAATAGAGGCAGAAGCTCACTAAGAAAAAGTAAAGCTCTTGAGATAAAAGCAAATCTAGTTGCCTCTCTTTTAACTGGAAACCTTTCTTCCTAAAATCTGTGATTCCTGTTGTTCAGTCTGGGGGTTGGAGTGCCCTTCTCCCAATGAATCATAAAACTAGAGATTACTGAAGGACTCAATTAGTAACATTAATTAATTTATTTGTCATATTTTGCAAGCTTAAAAAATGTCTTAAACGCATACCTATAAGGTTCTCAGTGTCCAGAGCCCTGTATGTTAGCCGGGGAAGTGATGCACTAAGGTATTTGGATTTAAAGTGAAGACTTTAGTAGTGCATAGTTAATATTTGAAAGAGAAGTGCATCTACCCTAAAAGTAGTGCCAGCAGCATTGTGTGAAGAACTCATTTAGTCCAAATTAAGCATCAGATAAACTTTTTATTTCAAGTAAGGTTAATACAACTTAAAGGTGGATTTTGCCCAAAATGCTGGTATTAGTGCCCCCTATCTTGGCGAAGGTACTACTGAAATTTTCAATAAAAATGCAGAGGGCTTCTGTTTTATACTTCAGTTATCACTGGTAAAGGATATGCAGGTTCTGTTTTGTTTGTGTGTGAACAGAGCTGAGAAGAAATGAATATGACCAGGTTTGTGGATATGCATGGTTTCAAACCTTGATTTCTTCTTGTTCCCCCAAAAGATTTGCACTTACGATGTTTCTTTCAAAATTTCAGTGCTGCATTTGATACGGTCCTTGGGATAAATGTTGCGGTAAAGAAGCTGAGTCGTCCTTTTCAGAACCAAACTCATGCAAAAAGAGCTTACAGGGAGCTTGTTCTTTTAAAATGTGTCAATCACAAAAACGTAAGTGTATTTTTCTTAAGAATTTAATTTATTTTCAAATAGTGCTCCTACTAATAGTGAACAAGAGTGCATAAAAGTAAGCCTTAATTATGGAAAGGTCAAAACTGGTTAAGTGTGGGTCAGAATTGGCAAATTATTGTAGATAGCAAAGACTATTATGAAAGTTTTGACTTCTGAAGTATTTGAAATGTAAAACAATGAAAGTACTGGAACTTTGGTAACATATATTAATGTGTCTAATATTAAACAAGAACATTTTTTAGTTAGACCCAATCTATATTTGGGTTTATAGGTGGGAGTGGGTGCTTTGTTCCCTTTGAGGTGGGGAGGGGAACGAGGTTTTTGAATCGATGCATTTGCATTAGTAGAACCCCCCCAGTGTAGGTACTGCACCAGTGTAAAACTGGGTTACTGCAATGCAGTTTATCCCAGTAAGTTATACTAGCACCAGGACTATCTTACAGTGTTTCGGTGTGGGTTTGCACATCAGTGTGGTACACCATTGTAAGTTTCCGTGGTCTAAGCAAGAAGGCTTTTACTGGCCTCCATCTTTCAATCTGTCCAAAAAAACAAACAGAAAAACAAACCTAAACAAAAAAACAACCTGTGCTCAAGGGTAAACTTTGAGACAGAATCATAGTTTGACAGTACTCGCCTATTAGCAATAGTGAGATGGTACTATGCTGCTGCTGCTGCTAGCTTATCTGAATAATATGGAAGATATATTACATTTTACTTGTGTAAATCTTGATTGAACTTGACAATGCTTTGAAAACATAAAGCATCATACTGGTGCAAGCACTAAGTATCCTAATTACAAGAATACCAGGATATGAAACTTTTAAAGGATTTTGAGAACTATTTCCAGTAACATAAGGCATGTCTACACAGCAACTAGACACATGTGGTTGGTCCATGCCAGCTGACTTAGGCTCATGGAGCTCCTGCTGCAGGGCTGTTTAATTGCTGTGTAGACTTCTGAGTTTAGGTTGCAGCCCAAGCTTTGGGACCCTTGCAGAGACTACACAGCAATGAAACATCTCTGCACTCCAAGCCCCACAAGTCCAAGTCAGCTGGCATAGGCTAGCTGTGGGTTTTTCTTTGCTGTGTAGATATATCCATAGAGCAAACAGGTTGATGGGGCATCTCTGTCTGTGTACTATTTGGAAGCCGTTTTTCTAAGGATAGAAAATACTTGCACACCACTTTTTCTCTCAGAATTTTTGAGTGATAAAATACATCACCAAGCTATTATTCTAGGCACAACATTTTAGGTTTTATTTCATATGTGGGTGGGAGGAGAAGTGGTTTCATGTAACTTAAATGTGACCTTTTAAAAAATGTACAAGATCTCTGGTGATACTTCAACACAGATGCTGCAGTATTGTACTTGTACGTGTGAAATACATTAGTAACAAACCAGTCTAGTTTCACTGTCAAAGTTAAGTGGCAAAGTAAATCAGCAGTATAAAGAGAGAGGGAAACTGAGTTTTTGTATTTGTTTTAATAACCACATTGTCTTGCTCTACATTTAGTGTGTAAAAATTCATATATTTAAGGTTTCTTCATGTTTTATTTTTATTTATAGATAATTAGTTTGTTAAATGTATTCACACCACAGAAGTCACTGGAAGAATTTCAAGATGTGTAAGTACTGTAGTTCTTAAATTTTTCTTGATAAACATTGTCCTGAATTTAGAGGCATATTCTGTGCTTTCTTACAACTTTCTGGCCGTGAAAAAATATGGTACTGAGGATAGACTCTCTGGCCTGTAATTAATCTTTAAATGTTACAGTGAGCTCCTTGAGAAAATCTATAACTAAAGTTGTTGTGGTGTGTGTGTAGTAATAGAAAATAATGGGAAAAGTATCATCAGCTCTCTGCCACCTTTACTGAGTACACATGGATCTGTAATTATCACAGCTGTTTTCCTTTAGATAGAATGACAGTCAAATAAGTAAATTCAAGACAATAACTCAATGTGGATAACCTGACATGCTTTTCTGAGATCAAGCCCATCAGAATCACAGTACCTCCATCCTTAATTACAAGCTGAATATATTTCTCAACCTAGATCTTGTATGTGGTGGTAAGAGATCTGTCGAAGTATTCATGAGGCTCCAGTCAGTGTGATATCTAGGTGCTAATGTGTGTGTTGTTGCAGCTTTGGAATGGATTTATTTGATGAATGGCATAAAAAAGGGGTCGCACATTAACTTGGAAATTAATCATTGCTCTTTATTTCACAAAATGGTTTCCCTAATTTTGTTGATGTTAAGTCAGTACACAGTGAAAGGAAATCTCAATGTGACATGTTTATTTCTTCATCCTATCTGTTATTTCTGTGTAAATTTAATCTGTACCTAGGTTACATTAAGAGACACAACATCAACTACCAGTCCTGCTCTTAAATTTTGTTTGGTAGAATTGATGGTTTTAATGGATTTCCACTCTCTTGTGAGAGTATATGTTCATTTTTATTCAAACTTTTACTGTTTTTAGATCATTGTTTTAAACAAGTTAAATTATGACATTCAATATTTTTGCCTTTTACTAACATTCCAACACTCATTTTTCAGTGACTTGCATGGGGTCCTATTTAAAAATATGTTCTGATGCTAGTTATAAAATACCTGAGATGAAGAAAAAAATTTTTTTATTCCTTATACTGTAGGTATTTGGTTATGGAACTGATGGATGCTAATTTGTGCCAGGTTATTCATATGGAGTTGGATCATGAAAGAATGTCCTACCTTCTCTACCAGATGTTGTGTGGTATCAAACATCTCCATTCAGCTGGTATCATCCACAGAGTAGGTAGTGCTTTGATAGTAACATTGACAACAAGCATCTTTAAAGGTGGCATTTATATTAAATTTGTTTTTGCTGGTTATCTTGTAAATCAGTATTCCATTTCTTATTCATATTATTAATAGTAATGTGAAAACCATATCTGGTTCAAGGACAGACAGACAGATATATGTGATAAATGAAACTCCAAAAACCAAACTAGTTCTGCAGATGATAAAAGGGCATTTTCTGCAATTTTTTTGTGTTAAATGAGACTAAATATAAACACAAATTAGGGAAAAATATAAAATACATATTAATATTGATAGGTGACAGAATGTCAGTAAGGATGCTCCAAGAAGCTTATGGTTAAAGCAAGGGAATAATTTGTATTAAAATGAAATCTTTTAAACAATTATGTACGACAATAATATTAATACTCAAGGTAAAATCGGTAAATGGTTGCTCAAAATTTCAAAGCCCTACGCAGCCGATGTCCTGACTTTCTGCAGCTCTGTTGGGCCTATTTGCTGTCCCAATCTGCATGACTAATCCTGCTCCTTTGTGGGTTCCAGTTCCTTTCATTCCTGCCTTTTAATTTCTTGCATGCAACCATGTGCCTGGAACTCCTTGCCTTCTCCCTTTCCTCCTTCATGTTCCTTGTTAAAACACAGTAAAGAAAGTTTATAAACTCTAGAATGGAACGCAAGATTCCCTAATCTCACTGTTCCTCTGCTGTCAACAAATATCTGTGAAACTCACTAGCAAAGTGTCCCATCCCTCTCTCGTGCTGGTCCACACAGAGAATGACAACTTACTGGTTGTATTGATTGCACCATTACCCCCATTGGTAGAGTTCTCAGCAGTAGAGATCTAAAGGCTCCAACCCTGCTGATGACCCATGTGGGTGACAGTATGATGTCACATGCTGGAATTTCTGTCTTTTCAGTTTGACTTCAAAACCTAAAAAATTATACACACGCTATAATGTTTTTTAACATAGTTTAAGTTTGCAAAGTCAAGCACTCAAATGTTAGGAAATGGTTGAACTAAGATTGCCCATGCAACCTTAATTTGGCTACACAACCCTGATTCATCCCCAGAGTAGGTCCATTCTGTGCACTAAATGAGGCAGGTCCTGTGGAAAATATAGTATGTGATCATGTAACTAAAGAATGATTCATAGTGCATATACACAAGAGGTCCTAATTAAGGTTGTGTGGGCAACCTTAATTATGTAATTTCCTGACTTTTGAGTGCTTGACTTTGCAATCTTAATAATGCTCTTTCAAAGTATTTTTGTGTGCATGTAATTTGTACACAAATTAACTAAAAGAATGCATGCAAGAAACATATATTAAGCTGCCAATGTTCAATACAGTGTGGTAGCTTATATTGATTTTATGGAAGGTTATATAGTATCTTTCAGTATGTTGAGCCTTTCTGTTAACTGAAATAATTTTTCTTTAGGATTTGAAACCCAGCAATATAGTAGTAAAATCAGATTGTACACTCAAAATCCTTGATTTTGGACTGGCAAGAACAGCATGTACTAATTTTATGATGACTCCGTATGTAGTAACACGGTATTACAGAGCACCGGAAGTTATCCTCGGCATGGGATACAAAGAGAATGGTAAGTTGCAGCAATGAAGTATTAAACCTTTTCTCTAAAGTGCAATTCTCTCAGCAGAATCTCACTGGCAGGACACCTTTTGAGTTTTCTATCTCTAATGCTAATGTAATTTATAACATGGTGTTGGGAATACTGAGATTTACAGAGTTAAACAATTGAGGAATAGCTTTTGTCCAGTTTCTTGTGCCTTTCTCTCTACCACTGTTCTCTTTATCCCCCTTCCCTTCCATTCTCACTTGCTTCACTCCACATAGTTCTTCATTCCTATTACCATTGTTCCATCCTCAAAAAAGAATGCATTGTTTATAAGGCAATTATACTGCTAGATTTTAAAAATCTGGCAGTACCACTATAGGAAATAATTAACTTGTTGTAAGGCGTTTTCACTTTCCCCCTGTTTACCACCCCCACATTTGTTGCTTCATTTTCATCATGTCTATTTAAGCTCTCTGGGCCAGGGAGTGTCTTTATACAGTCCTAGGTCTATGTAGCACCTAAGACACTTTGGACACTGTATTATTAATAATAATACATCTTAAGTATCTTACACAAAGCTTTCAGTAAGGACAATGTCCTTGAATTTCATTCCCTTGTCAAAAAAAGTTTTCAGATGATATCCTGCGTTCTACTCGAGACCTTCGGCCAAGTGCATAATTTGATCATTTCATTTTACTTTCATATTCCTTAGCCTGGATTAGCATTATATGGCCTGGGAGCATACCTTTTTTGAGGTGTAAAGCTTCATTGTGGCTGTCTAACCTGGGAGTTCCACAGAATTTTCCTGAGTCAGCTGTTATGATGGGTTCTGTCCGATACACAGGGCCCTTGACAGTACAGTAATTGGTGTGGATCAAAAATGCTTAATATGCCTGTAGTAGAATGTGTCCTGAATTGGACAAGAACATTCTAAATAACATGAAGAATAATAAACTAATCTGTAAAACTGTAAATATGCAGTTTAAATTTTACATATTAAAAAACTGTTTGTCGTAATTTAAAAAAATTCTTTGATCTTTTGTCCTTGTTGCACCTAACATATGATAGTGGATATCTGGTCTGTTGGGTGCATAATGGCAGAAATGGTCCTCCATAAGGTCCTGTTCCCAGGAAGAGATTGTATCCTTCTTCACAGTGGTTTCAGGGATTGTAAAGTATAATAAATATTTAAAGGTAATTGAAGGATTTAAGAACTGATCAGAAAAGCATTTTATAGAGTTTAAAAAAAAAAAAAAGCAAGGCCTACCTCACAAAAATTGAATTACTGTCTAAGCAAAACTTAGGAAAAAGCGAAGTCAGTGTTCTGTACTGTTGAGAAACTCATCTGTTAGCAGTTTGGTTTTCTGCATTCTTGTGTTTTTATTGTAGATAGTAAGTTTATTTGTTTAGGTTTTTTTAAGTTTTCCACTTTTGTTCATGACACTTCATAATTTGATCATTTCATTTTTACTTTCAGTTGATATCTGGTCAGTTGGGTGCATCATGGGAGAATTGGTGAAAGGTTGTGTGATATTCCAAGGCACTGATCGTATCCTTCCCTAGTCATCCTTGAATCCTTTTTCACATCCACCAAAGATGCACAATTATTTTTATCTATTTATGTATATAAAAGCATAAAAAAGAAAACAAAATATTTCACTACTATATTTTAATGGATCTATTGTAATGTTTGAAATTAGTGTCATTAACCAAATAGCTGAACTTCCTTTTTTTTCCTCCTACTTACTTGACAACATTTAACATAGTTCTTACTGCTTGAACGCTTATTATTCATATTAACAACTTCACATTTTGCAGCTTTAAATGGATATTGCTAGGTTAAAAAGCAAATTTCCTTGCCAGTGTTTCTAGTAGTTAAATCGTTAAAACTGAAATCTTGAAAAATTTACTTTTCGCAATTTATGCTGTTTGCTTCTAGCATTTTTGTATTTGCACAGTGAAAATAATCCTACACTCAATAGTTTGTTTTTAGTTTTTGTTTTGTTTTGTTTTTTAGGTTTTTTTGTTCTTGTTTTTTTGGTACTTGTATAATAGCACACAGCAGTGCTGCAGTCTCTCAGTTGGAAATGCTGCAGAAGAGGAATGTACATTTAAAAGTAAAGACCTTTTCTTTTGGATTTTTTTTTTTTAATTTTACGGAAGCATTTCTGTTGGTCTTGGATTTTTCTAAAAGTTCTTACAAACTTGACATTTTGGTCTCTTAACTCATTAAATACATCTGGTTAAGATGGCTTAAACTATCTTTTCCAATAGATATATTGTACAAAAAATATTAATTTAGTATATTTCAAAGCCTTTTCCTACAGGCAAAGTATAAAACATAGCTTAATTATTTGTTTCCAGTTTATAATATAAAAATTGGAAAGGAGACTACATTTCTCTCCATTTTAATTATTCTGAAAATGAAACACTGAAAAGTGAGAGGTTTTGTGGAACATCTAGTTCTGCATCAATAAATAAAATTTTATTTTCCCAGCTTTTTTATCTATATAAAGGAGATTCTGTGAAGGTATAACATCTATTAAAAAAAACATAAACATGTAACAATACAGGAATTTAAATCTGAATGCTAAATTCATGACACTAATCTTCAGCAGTTGATTAACATGCATTAATTTAACAGCACAAAATAATTAAAACACAATTTTTTTCACTCCTTCTTCCCTGGTATATTTATTGTTTTATCCTTCAAAGCCTTCAGACCAACCTAACACAATTCTTCATGTATGTTGTATATCTTCTCACTTGCATGTTAATGTTGGTTATCCTGATTGCTGTCTTGATTTATTCATAAATAAATCAAGGGAATTTTTTTCATACTTGTCAAATATGTATATAATAAATCAGTTTCCCTTCTGGAAGGGTAAATAAAGCTCCACCAATCTAGATTTAATGTAGCATATACTGTCTATATTGTAGGTGTTGCTGGTAGCTATGCTGATAGTTAATATTGCCTAACATTTTCTATTCTAAGATTCTGTTTCTAGTTGCTTATAACTTTGTCAAACTTTAACCATTTGGGCTGACATTTTCTATTTCAGGTGTCTGCCTCAGGTATATTTTTAAGTTTCAGCTAAAATGGTTCAGCAGTTTCATAGAATGAGGTTGGAGAAAAATACATTGTTTTTGCTCATGTTACATTCTTGCAGCTGTTTCACTGAGAATCCCTAGCACCTCCATCCTTTGGTGCAGGCACTTGAACTCTGGCAGAGAGGGTTACTCTAATGCCAGGGATATGCCTTTGATTGTCTGCATAAAAATCACCCACATTTGGCCTCAGAAAATCATGGTTAACGTATGCACAGTAGGCGTTTGTTACAGGCTGGTGGCATTATTCTCCAAAGATTCTGCCTGTGCTGAGCATGCACTACCCCTAAAAAACTTGCAGCGTTCAGGGTGGTGTTTTTTCACACCCCTGAGCGAGAAAGTTGCAGCACTGGAAAGTGCCAGTGTAGACAAGCCCTAACTGGTGATACTTTTGAGGAGAAACAACCCTTTGAATGTAGTTTGGTGGAGCCCCTACCAGAAATCAGTTTTCCAGGTGGGAACAATATTTTTTGTGTGTGTTCAACAACTTTTAGTTTGTGCACATTGTTTTAGCATGAGACTTAACTTTAGTAATTTTTTATTTACCATGCTTTTGATGTCAGTTTTCCATTTGAATGCATGGAACAAACAAATACATTATATTAAAATAATCTTTGCACTAGATGTCTATATTTTTAATATGCGTCAGTGCATATCATAGGTATGAAAAGTTCTCAGTAGTGGCTATATTTTTGGCAGACTAACTGAAATTTAAGCACTTCCAACAAAAATTTCTAAATAGAATTTTTTTATGCAAAGACATGCCATTTTGTTATACTCTCCAGCTACATAAATAGGTATTCTAGAAAACTTTAGATGTGACATAACTAAACGTCTAACTTGTGAATGTTAACAGAGTTGGTGTTCCGCAATATGTAGTACTGCATTAGAATCCCAAATTCCTCTGATTCAGAAAATGATTAGGGATTCTGTCAATAAGAAGGTCAGATCTTTGAGATAAACTCCCTTGCATAAATTAATTTACTTGCTGTCCAAGCATCTTCAGCCATATGTACCTTTTTAATAGATTGGACTGAATTCTCAGGAACTGCTTCACAGTCAGTGATGATAGAAATAATACAAGAATAATTTATCTGTACAGTCCTCTTCAGACATTGCTATGCTTTCTATTACATAGCATGTAATAAAACACTTAATAGAGCCACATTGCCGAATATTATCTGACCCCTAGACTGTACGGAGAAGACTAAATGTTTCAGTTCCTCCCCTCCTCTACTTTTTTTTTCAATGTAAATAAGTAGAAAAATCCTGGAATTTCTAGCGTAATCCCAATAAAACACAGTAATTGTGGGTTGTTTTCCTAACTACTCCGTAAGCATCCTCTTTATACAGTGACAAATTGAGAGTCACATTTTTAACCAAAATGCTGTTTTAAAAGCCAGATAAATGAGACCGCTTGCAGGCGAGATGCACAGTTGTCATTTAGATAGTTGGGAGGGCAGGGGGAGAGTTGGGAAGATGCATCTTCCCTAAGTGTGTTACCTCCTGTGAAGTTACATTTGAACTTTTAATAAGCTATGGTTATACTACAGCTGAAGTTGACATCAGTTATGTCACCCAGGGGTGTGAATTAGCCACCCCCCTGAGCGACATAACTTATGTTGACTTAAGCATTGATGTGAACAGCACTGTGTCTGAGGAGAGCTTCTCCTGCCGATATAGCTGCCGCCGCCTCTTGGGGGTGGATTAATTAAATTGACGGGAGAGCTCTCTCCTGCTGGCTTAGAGCGGCTACAAGCTGCACCGTTGTAAACTCTCTGGTGTAGCCATAGCTTATGATTGAAGAACAGTCACTGTTCTCGTTAGGTATTACCATAATTGATAGTTTAAAAACAAAACACTTATATAGAAAATTCAGATTTGCCATTTAGAAGCCATTATGATTCATTAGAGTTGGATATTCATTCCATCTTCTCAGGAAACAGTTTTTGGATGAAAAATCGCTGTGATGCAGACTTTCTTAAGTAGAAAAGTTGTACAAAATTCTTCAGTCTGAATGTGATGCAGTTATTATTTGGTCAGGTTTGTCCTGATCTTTTTCCTGCCCTTTATTAACTTTCTTTGTGAGGTGTTTTGTACCTCTTAGGTCCAGAAGATTCAGCACCAATCTTTCCTTTCTCTCGTCCCTGTCTCCATGAACAAAGTGCTTCATTTTGGACACCAATCTCCAATCCTTTTGGATTCTGTCAATGCCACTTTTAAAAAATGGCCAGTAGATTCTGTTCAACAGAGATTTACACTTTATACATTGTGCAGTACTTTTAGTCCTTCCTACTATTGGGATTGGAAGTCTGATTTTTGGAAATCAAATTTGTTCTTTGTATGACCGCTGAGAATGCTGTTGCTGCTAGAACAATGTTACAATCCAAATTTGGCTCTTACAGTCCAGGTTTTCATTACTTTCAGTGCACGCAAATACTTTGTGGCACATTTCTATAAGCAATATCTTACACAATGCAGATTTGAAATTTTTCAGCTACTTTTCCTAAAGATAGCATCCAGATATTGATCAATGGAATAAAGTTATTGAACAGTTAGGAACACCATCAGCAGATTTTATGAAGAAACTACAGCCTACTGTGAGGAATTATGTAGAAAACAGACCGAAATATCCGGGTATCAAATTTGAAGAGCTCTTCCCAGATTGGATATTTCCATCGGAGTCTGACCGTGACAAATTAAAAAGTAAGATATTTAGATATAAGAGGGGTCTTTTTTAAATTGCTTCACTTGAAGTATATACAGTATGGGCGGACAATGCAGACATGACACTATGCTGGTGTGATAGTCTGATATCACATTACATTGCATTAGGAAGGAGGAGATTGAAAGCAGCAGCCTTGCATTTTTCTGCATTGGTAGCACACCATGAAATGTCTTACTGCTGCCATTAAAATAGTTTGATTGAATATATACATTCTATTCTCAAAATTCCAGTCTATTAAGATAGTCGATGGTTTGAATGTTTTCTAAAAAAACATTTTCATTAAAGCCATTTTATAATGAAAATGGATCTTTCTTTCTCTAGTTGACGTTGATATGCATGTGTGGTTCTCATGCTCATTTTAACTGCATATTGATTAAATAGAATTTTTTTCTTAATTACTGGTATATTAGACATGCCTGTTGAATCTACCTCTTGGCCATGTGCAACTGTAATTATATTTAAAAAGCCATAGCAGCAGGCAGCTTAAATTTGTTATAACAATGTGATACCACATTGATATTGATATGGGGCTCAATCCCGCAAATACCTATTATTAACTTCACTTGTGTGAGTAGTCTCGCTCAACCACCTAAAGATATAGGTACTAATGCACCATAAACAATAACTCTATCTATCAAAAAGAATTAGTGACTTCATAAGTCACAAGAGCTAAAGCTTTCTTTTTACTATATTAATACCTATTTTTAAAATTTCAGGTTATGCTGTTATACTTGAAATATTATTTTAGTGCTATACAAACCATGGCCTTGTACTGCAATGAGACTGAGTGCACAAGCAAAGTTACTTGGGTGTATTTGCAAGCATGGGACTATGACTTGGGTGGTATTTCAAACATTGTAACCTTAATTTTAAATATATACAACAATATAATAAAAAGAAACTTTGTCTCATTTGGCTTTTGAAGATACTAGTTTCTCTCAGTAGAGTTAATACTTTCATACGTACAGCCAGATGTGTAGTTGTACTAGACACCTATTTCATCTTGGTGCATAATGTTCAAAGAGACTCTCACACAAGAGACATGTTTTATACTTGTTTTATACTCTCATATAAGAGACATGTTTAATCTTGGTGCATTGTGAGACAAGATTGAAGGCCAAGAGTCTACCAGTAACTAATAGAACTACTTGAATTTACTAACTTTCTTAGGAATTTTTGTTCGTGTATCCTTTTTTCTTAGGATATATCCTACCATGTTTTTTGTTACACTTTAGCGTTTTAGCTTCTGAAACTTTGTTTGTTCTTTCCCACCCTCTTCTAGCAAGTCAAGCTAGAGATTTATTATCAAAAATGTTGGTGGTAGACCCAGACAAACGAATTTCTGTAGATGAAGCCTTACGACATCCATATATCACGGTCTGGTATGATCCAGCTGAAGCGGAAGCAGTAAGTGTACATAAAAAATTCTACTCAAAGTATCACTTTAATCTTCATATTTGAGACAGTAGTTTGTGTCTTGTGTCAGGTCAAGAGTAGACGTTGAATTCTCACTTTTCAGGCTAGCAAAGATTACATATGTAGTCTTGAGAGGATAATAGCTTGAAGTGATTGAAGTACCACCTCCAAAACAGCCCAAGAAGTGTTGATTTGAAAACATCCCCTATAGCTGATTTCCTGTCCATAGATATATACCGGTAGTTGCCAGTGCAACAGTAATTTAGGCAGGTTTTTAATCCTACCAGCTTTAGGATAAAACCATTTAATTTTGTTGAGTATCTTTCAGGCCTCATGATTTCTTTAAACCTAATATCCAGTTTTCAGCTGACAAATCTAATTTTGGTACATCATTCCAGTAGCTTGATTAGTTCTGAAATTGAGAGCATATAATTCTGAGGCACCTATATAAAACAGATAGGATGGAGATATTGGCAAGGGATCCAACCAGAGATTAGCAACTAAAAATAACATTTCACCTAGCTCTTTTTTGTTGTTGTTGACACCATGGTTAATTATACTAATGAAATGCTGCAGTTATATTTCAGATTTTATTTTCTTTGTAGCCTCCTCCTAAAATCTATGATGCACAGCTGGAAGAAAGAGAACATGCCATTGAAGAATGGAAAGGTAACTGCCAAAAATGACTGATTCCAGTGATGGTGGTAATTTATCAACCATCACTACTAAAGTAGTGTAACTGCTACACTGCATGGCTGATCAGAACCCACCAGATTAATTATACAATACTGCATGCAACAATGTGTAGATTAAAGACCCAAGAAATCATAAAATGTCATATTATGAAGTTAATTATAGATTAGTATACAATACATTTGGAAAGTGAAGAAA
Organism: Mauremys mutica; assembly: GCF_020497125.1. NCBI lineage: Eukaryota > Metazoa > Chordata > Testudines > Geoemydidae > Mauremys > Mauremys mutica. The sequence continues at coordinate 102,870,481 of NC_059079.1, read as the reverse complement.
GTAGTATTTTGCTAAATTAAAGTTTTATTTGTATTTCTGGTATTTTGTTAGCTCTCTTTGTGGGCGGGTGGTGTGGTTTTTTGTTTGTATTATGAAACCAGCCTTCTAAGGTGAGTGTTTGTTTATAATGGATCTCTACTGGATTTTTCTTAATCAAGAGTTCTTCAAAACAGATACACCATCCGCCCTCCAAACCACAATAGCGGCAAAGAGTCCTGTGGCACCTTATAGACTAACAGACATATTGGAGCATGAGCTGATCAGAACCCACCAGATTAATTATACAATACTGCATGCATCTGACGAAGTGGGTATTCACCCACGAAAGCTCATGCTCCAATACGTCTGTTAGTCTATAAGGTGCCACAGGACTCTCTGCCGCTTTTACAGATCCAGACTAACACGGCTACCCCTCTGATACTCAAACCACAATACTTAGTCTCAGATCTGTTCTAGTACAGGAGTCCTGCCTAGCAGAGTTGTGTATTTATAGTAAGACACTGTTTTCTTTGTTGAGTAGCTTCTATGTTGGTAATTTGCAGAAAAAAGATTAAAGGCATTGTATGTTCTGGTAACAATTATGCCTTATTTATGGCGTTGTGTACATCACCTTGTGGTGAAACCAAGATGTGAGGTAGTCCTTACTCAAGTAGTCTCGATCATATTAGCATAATTAGTTTTACGAGTTAGGGGTACAGGATCAGGCCCATAATATTACCTTTAAAGAGAAGACCTTGTAGATAAGTAATTTCCATCATGGTTATGAATTAAAATATTCCTATTGGTAAGAAAAAACTGCTAAGGTTTTTCCAATACAGGTTGTCTATTATGATGTTTTGTAGCTGACATACTTTTTTTCTGACCTTTGTAAAAGTTTAATTTCAATTTAGTTCAGCCATACAGTAAGTTATTACAATGGTTACTATTAGATTTCCTTTAATGTGTTTAGAGTATGTCTGTTAACTTTTTGGTAAATATTGAAACTGTTTTTAACTCTTCAAGTAAATTTGCAAAGTCCATTCATCATAACAGTTGTTTGTTCCATGGGAAAGTGTACCTCTAAACAATTTACAGATACACCTTTAAAAGTGTAAAAGGAAATGGCTGAAAGCACTGTTTTTTGTAATATTATCTTTCCCTACCAACCCTTTTTCTTTTATTTAAGAATTAATATACAAAGAAGTAATGGATTGGGAAGAAAGAAGCAAGAATGGTGTGGTAAAAGATCAGCCCTCAGGTTAGTCATTGGTTTTAATAGTTTAATTTTTTCTGCAACTCTGATACATGTTTGGTGAGATGCTAATATTACATGAATCAGAATCAACAATCCAGTTATGCCAGAAAGTTTTGGTGTCTAATGCTCTTGATCCTGATCAGTCTCCCAGATTCATAGTCAATTTGCCTTGCTATGAAGTGAGCTGCGGAAGCATGTGCTGTTCTTCCTCCCTGACTGGAAGAGGCAAAAATAATTGTTTTGGGATTAATTGTTTATAAACCACTTCTTTCTAAGACATTCTCCCGTCCTGTAGGTATAACCTGTGTCCACTGGCTGTGGTTCGCTGCTCTAGGCCAATGGGAGCCGCTGGAAGTGGCATGGGTCTAGGGACTTACTGGCCGCTGCTTCTAGCAGCCCCCATTGGCCTGCAGTGGTGAACTGTGGCCAGTGGGAGCCGCGATCGGCCAGACCTGCGGACAGGTAGGTATACAAATCGGCCCGGCCTGCCAGGGGCTTTCCCTACACAAGCGGCGACCCCAGTTTGAGAAACACTGGGCTAGCATCTGCAATGGTTTTGTAATGGAAAAATGTCTAATGCACTGAAGAAACTTGCACTAGTGTTTCAATCCCTTTATTCAGATGTTGGGGGGGGTTCTTCTCTTGGCCTTGTAACTTAGGTGGGTAGTATTGATTTTGTTAGCAGAGTATAAAAATTGCAGAAGAACCTTTGCCCTGTTTCCTTTCTAGATCAGTTTTTCTCACTGTTATCCTTTTATTGGTCTGAGGAACTAATTTATTTAATTGGGGTAGTGATTTGTCAGATCCTGAATCCCAAGCCAAAGAAATTGCAGGTAAATCCTTTTTACTTAGTTTCCCATATTTATAAATAATAAAATAGTAATTTATTGTCCTTACCCTTTGCCTTAATAATTGATACTAGAAACAGCATATGTGAAAAGCAGGTAGACTTCAAATTTGACTGTATTGTTGACATAAACCCATTGTGTTGTCGCAGTGTTTTTGCTGGGAAACAGCTTAATTTGCTCTTCCATTCTGGTTTAGAAAGAGTTTGCTTTATCTTACTCATGTTTCTCAGCTGGATACACTATATATAGATTTAAATTTACATGTAAATTCAGAAGCTAGTTCTGTCTGTTCAAAAGGCTAAAATAGTCATATTCTGCACAGAGAACTCCAGTGAGGGACCTTACATTTTATAGTAAATATGTTCAGGGGAATGCCTTTGTTATCTTCTGTAAAGACCCACATTATTATTGGTGGTTTTATATTTAAGGAGTTCCAAAGGTATGAACCAGTTTTTATCTCATTCTAGTAGCTGAAAGAAGCTGCCAGACCAAGTGAAAAATGTGCTGTGAGCTGAAAAGTGAAATAAATTAAAGTATGTTGTGGAAAACAACTCTGCAGACTCTACAAAATGTTATTCTTTAGAAACTTGCAAACTGTTCTGCAGGGATCCAGTACTCTTCAGCTGACGGCACTGTAACTCAAGATGTCCTCCTGCAATGTTTAGATTTAATTTGTCTTTAGTTTTATAGTTTGTCACAACTTCTTTATTTGTAGTACTAGTTGTTTTGTAATTCAGTGACATTGGGATTACTGAATGTCCCTGTGTGTAACATTTTAATAACTTTATAATACAAGTACAGCAGTTCTGTACTTGTATGTAGAACTCTGATAGATTTAACATTGGGGAAAGGCATATTGTAGGTTCAAAATAATGACAAAATTACAGAAACTGCTACCTCAAAGTATAAAATTGTCATTCAGTATAAATCAGAATACAGATATTGATCAATCTTGTCTTCAGGTATTTACTCATACAGTTTTCTGGAGGATGCTAAGAGAAACTTCTCCACATCCACATATCTTTTACCATACAATGTAAATACAGTGATATTTTTAGAATTTCCATGGTCAGACAGAGTAACATTAAGAAAAACCTGAAGCTAAAATCTCAGGAAATCAACAATAATCTTCCTAAAATCTCAGGAAATCAACAATAACCCAATAAAGTTAGGTTACCCTTAATGTTAATTCTAACACATTCAGGAAACACAACAGGCTGTCCAACTATCCCTCCTGTAGAGTTAGAGCCAGTACCCCTGAAATACCCAAACTTTACTCCAGGATGCATATTGGATACTGAATACCTTGAATTAAAAAATGAAAAACCAAAGTAACTTTTGAGGCAAAATTCTAGTAACACTTTATCTAAGTATTTTGAGTTGTTTTTTCATCCAAAAAAAAAATTAGTTCACACAGATTTTAGTTCACACATTTGTGTGCTTGCTTATCTTGAATAGTACCTTATTCCACATATAAGCCCATGGAAATAGTATATCTTCTGTAGCTTCTATTTTGGCTGACATAAAACTTTTTAATTTCTTCCTGTGTCTCAAAAATTATCATAACCAGCATAATCCTAGCAAGTTAAATATTTACTATTTCCAAAAACCGAGTCTTACATTTGAATTAAAATTAGTGTAATCTGGAAAGAGTTCAGTCTGTTAAATTCAAGCTTGTACCTGATGTGCTGCCCCTAAAATTGAATTCCTCATAGCTATTGTTGTACTTGTCACCAGTACTATTTTGAAATTTCAGGAGGATGCACCTTTCTTTGTGGATTTTGGTTAGCTGTTGATATGCCTTTATGAAGTGCCATGCTCTGAGTGTGTCAACCATATTGAAAGTAACCTTCCCCCCTCCCAACTTTTAGTGTTCGCTGGAATACCAGCGATTCTTACATTTCTTTTTTCCAGCCCAATATTTAGATGAGTCCAACCTGATTCAGTATAACATTTCTTTACTGTAAAACTCTCAGACATAGTCATGAGGAGCTGTATAGGTTACAAGCCCTGAAATAGACTTTAACTTCTTGACTATTTTTGTCTAGTTTTTTATCTGTCGTCAGTTTCAATATATCATTGTGACGGGTTGGATCACAGAACCCCCCCTTAGGAACTGCCAACTGATGTGCCAAGACTACTTCTGCTCCTGCTTTCCCTGCCAGCCTGGGACTCTGGCACCCTGTCTTGTTGAGCCAGACATGCCAGTCTGCCCCAGCACAGACCCAGGGTCTGAACCACGTGTCCCAAAGCTGTAGACTTAACTGAAAGCAATTTAAGAAGTGTTCCTGTCTTTAACACCCAGATGCCCAACTCCCAATGGGGTCTAAGCCCCAAATAAATCCGTTTTACCCTGTATAAAGTTTATACAGGGTAAACTCATAAATTGTTTGCCCTTTATAATGCTGATAGAGATATGCACAGCTGTTTCTCTCCCCCCCCCCCAACCCCCCAGGTATTAATACATACTCTGGGTTAATTAATAAGTAAAAAGTGATTTTATTAAATACAGAAAGTAGGACTTAATGGTTCCAAGTAATAGCAGACAGAACAATTACCAAGAAAAATAAAATAAAATAAAACATGCAAGTCTAAGCCCAACACAGTAATAAAACTGAATACAGATAAAATCTCACCCTCAGAGATGTTTCAGTAAGTTTCTTTCGCAGACTAAACGCCTTCCTAGTCTGGGCACAATCCTTGTTCCAGCTCAGGTGGTAGCTAGGGGATTTCTCATGACTGCAGCCCCCTTTATTCTGTTCCACCCACTTGTATCTCTTTTGCATAAGGCAGGAAGCCTTTGTCCCCCTCTGGGTTCCCACACCTCCTTTTCAATGGAAAAGCACCAGGTTAAAGATGGATTCCAGCAGGGCAGCCCAGAGGATTCAGGGGGCCTGGTGCAGGGCTGGGTCTTCGGCAGCAATTCAGCAGCGGGTCTCTCTCGGAGGGAAAGACCCGCCGCCGAATTGCAGCCGAAGAATGAAGTGGTGGCGGTAGAGCAGCCTAAGTGTCGCCGATCGCGGATTTTTTTTTTCCTGCCACTTGCGGTGCTTGTACTCACTGGGCAGCGCTCCGAGGCATCGGCAGCACTTCGGCGGGTCCTTCACTTGCTCCGAGTCTTTCGCTGCACTGAAGGACCCACTGCCGAAGACTCGGAGCGAGTGAAGGGCCTGCTGCGAAAGTGCCACCGAAAACCTGGAGCGGCTCACGGGGCCCCTGCGGCGCCAAGGGCAAATTGCCCCACTTGCCGCCCCTCCCGGGCAGCCCCGGATTCCAGTTCAGGTGACATGATCACATGTCACTGTAAGGGTATGGCTACACTGGCGATTTGCAGTGCTGGAAAGCCTCCACCAGCGCTGCAATTAGTAAGTGGCCACACCTGCAGGGCACTTCAACGCTGCAACTCCCTGGCTGCAGCGCTGGCCGTATACCTCACTCGGCATGGGGAATAAGGATTCCAGCGCTGGTGCTGCAGCGCTGGTCATCAAGTGTGGCCACACACCAGCGCTGTGATTGGCCTCCAGGGAATAAGGTGTATCCCAGAATGCTTTTATAAATTACTCTCTTTGTTTTGTTATGCAGCCTCTCTTTGTTTTGTTGTGAACGAGCTCCGATGGGAGCTCCGTTCTGTACCTGGCTGTAAACAATCAAATGAGAGGCAGGGAGAGTGAATGAAACAGAACGAAGCCGATCGGAGCTCCGTTTGAACTGCTTATCTATAAAAACAAACACTGATCACAGCAAACAGGAACTATCTGTACCTGGCTGTGAACGATCAAATGAGAGGCAGGGTAAACAGTGTTGGATGCAGGCTGTTAGGGTTCGCAAACATTTTGTGATTTTTCCAATCTCTCTCTTCCCCGCTCCCTGTCACAGTACACCACAGGGAGTGAGTGAAACGGGGGAGTCGGAGTCCGTGTTGGAGGCAGGCTGTTTGCAATTAGAATTAAGACTAAGGGCTCATGAACATTTTGTGATTTTTCCAATCCAGGAAGCTAACACACAGTGTTGGCTCCAAAAATCCCCTCTCTCTTTCCCCCCGCTCCCTGTCACAGTACACCACCCTCCACCCCCCTCTTTTGAAAAGCACGTTGGTGCACTTGAATGTTGGGATAGCTGCCCATAATGCAGCACTCCCAACAGCGCTGTAAATGCTGCAAATGTGGCCACACACCAGCGCTGGTAGCTGTGAGTGTGGCCACACACCAGCGCTGCTCCTACACAGCTGGATGACCAGCGCTGCAAACCGTAAGTGTAGCCATACCCTCAGTCTTCATTACCCACTTGCCGGCACACAGGTATACAGGAAGACTTACAAGTAAAACAGAGCCATCTACAGTCAATTGTCCTGGTTATTGGGAGCCATCAAGATTCCAAACCACCATTAATGGCCCTTACTTTGCATAATTACAGTAGGCCCTCAGAGTTATATTTCATATTTCTAATTTCAGATACAAGAATGATACATTCATACAAATATGATGAACACACTCAGTAGAGTATAAGCTTTGTAATGATACCTTACAAGAGACCTTTTGCATGAAGCATATTCCAGTTACATTATATTCACACTCATTAGCATATTTTCATCAAATCATATAGAGTGCAACGTCACAATCATATTTTAGGCAGCTTATGCACATTTTTACTGCAGTTTAGAAATCTGAGATAGTGGCTTCTAATGTAGTCCCATCCAACAAGAGAGATCCGCTTTCCTTCCTCTAAGGTGTGTGTGTAGAGGATCTCAGTTGCTCTCTGTGGACCTCACAGTCCTAAGTCTGGCTCTATTGCTGGAGCCTCCCAGTGCCTACTGCTCCCTACAGGTTACTGTTGGCCATTTCCTTCGATGCCTCCTAACTAACTCTGGAATCTCCCCTGATACTTTACCACATCAGGCTCTCTACTTTGAGTGCATGCTGCTTCTTATATAGTCCTGGCATAGCCACATGACATCCCCCCTTTCTGATTGCATGACCCATCGGTCTCTTGAGTACTAAATATCGCAGAATGCATTCTCTTTAAACTACCAAGCCTTAATAACCAGCATAGCAGCGCTTCCCCTTAAAGAGGTTGCCATATTTTCTATGATGTGGCTGTAAAAATTAGTAATCCAGTCTATTCTGGGAGGTGTTGGATACCTGTTGTATGCTTTGACTGTTCTGACTAGTATTAAATTTTCTGATGTGAATAGGTAAAAAGCATTGCTGTTAAGAATGAAATGGAGATCTTCCCATCTTTTCAAGGAATAAAGTTACAAATTATTCAAACATAAAAATGACAAAATTAGATGTCAGAAAGGCATGGAACAGTGTTTCCTGCTATTTATAACACTACTGTGGAAATGTAAATCTGAAATCTGCTTATCAGACTTGTTTGCTCTTCTAATTTTGTTCAGAAGTGATGAGCTGCTTGTGTGTGTGTGTGTATGTATATATATATATATATATATATATTTATATATATATATATATATATATTTTAAAGGTACAGTATTCTTTTTGGAGGAAAAAGGCACAGAGGGTTACATGTATTTTGCACAGATACGTGAGCTCAAATTTTGCGTTAACTTTGATAGTCCCTTAATAAATACAATAGTAAAGCATTGTGTACTCTGGAAAAGGAGATACTAAGAATCCTAAAGCATCATTATCTATATTTGCAATAAAGTCTTGCCTCAGATTTTATTATGCTTGGTTTACTTAGCACAGATGCAGCAGTGAATAGCAACACCAGTCCTTCCCAGTCATCATCGATCAATGACATTTCATCCATGTCAACTGAGCAAACATTGGCTTCAGATACAGACAGCAGCCTTGATGCCTTGACAGGACCCCTTGAAGGATGCCGATGATCAGCCAGGATTGCAGACTTAACATTGGAAAAAAAAAACTCGTTTCCATTGGCCTGAATTGCTTGTAAGTTAATGGAACCAAGTAGAGAAACTCCATGTTCTGCATGTTCTACTAAAGTAATGCCTGTGTTTTTACTCAGTTGTAATAAGACTCCCTGCTTAATGTTATAGAATGAAAGCAAATCAATGTCTAAAGAAGAAAAAATTACAGTTTAGATATTACTATAGACTTTTTTTTGTTTCAGCCTATTTCAGGTGAGCAGTTACAGTAGGTGTGTACCAGATAACTCCTCCTGAGTGAGTTTATGGACCTTCTATCTCATTCAGTAGACTTCTGTAACACACACATGGTCATTACATTTTTGCATAGAATTACCCTGTAGTGGGTTTTTTGAATGTATAGCGTCCGTATAATTTGCTTAAATATGACTACAGAAGTTTGCGCTATTTAACTCCAATATGTTGTATGTGAGTGTTACCATACATATTGGAAATTATCAGTACTGTATTCAAGGGGCAATTGTTCTTCCACATAGCACTTTTTTTTTTCCTCTTGAGCCCTTTCTCTCCTCACCTCCCAATAATTTTGTATATCTTCTTGTAGAAGAAACAAACTTGAGAACTTCATATAGCATAGCCATCATTTCATATTTTACCCATGAATGCGACTATGCTTCTCTGAATGTCTTCTTTCAGTTGTTATAGTGTGAGGTAGAATGGGTTAGCTTGGTGAAGCAACATGTCTCTTTAAACAAGGTGAAGTGCTAAATTATTTCCTTATTTTCTGGCTAATACATTGTTTTGGTCCTTTTTTATCAATAAAAACCTTTAGAAACTACCTTTTCCCTACTTTTTCTTTCAAGAACAAAAATTAGTCCTGTGGAGCATCTCCCTTAGTCACTTCTTGTGTCTCAATGCAAAAATCTGATAAAGTGCAGAGGCAATGGGGAGACTTGAAACCTAAGTGACCCCTGGAATAGTTGCACAATTTTTTTTCTAGTCTTGTTTATGGAACCATTCTACAATGTGAACACTTCTAAATTTTGATAGGCCTCTTGACTGATTTGACAAATTATTTTCTTAAGTATTTCTTATATCTATAGAGTTCAGCTCTAATTCCAAGTTAGACAAAATTCTTTCTTTATTAAAAAAGCAGTCTGTCTACATTTTTTAACAAGGTACCACAGCAGAGGGAGGCTGTTTGCAGTGAAGCTCCTCTTCAGTTTTAATAGAAGCTTATCAATGCTGTTTTCAAATTTAAATAATACAGACATTGCCTCTTACATAGCACAGTATTTTGAATTATTAGAAAATGTGTGTGCAGTAGGATAGTGCTTAAGTTATCAAATAGTATACAGTTGTGCATTTGCAAACAGAAAAGCATGTTTGCTTTGGAACACACAAGTGTAAGAAATGCTTTGCTAAAAGATCTTGTGTGCGCGTGTGTATGGTTAAACTATATAACTAAAATAGTCATGAAAAAATGTCAAAGATGAGGCAAAACATTTTGCTTTCATAGTGGCACTATATTTAGCTGTTGGCTTAGCTACTGAAGTCTTGAACATTTAAAGATAACTTGTACAACTTTCTCACTGAACCAGCAATTATATTACTGACCTGAATTGTTCAGTAAGCTGTTTGGGAAAGGAAAAATAATTGCCCATGATTTTGCATGCTCTTGATTATGGTCTGAAAGGTAGAAGTTTTTCTATTAATGCAGTGTGTACTCATAAATGTTTTAAAATAGGTTAATTTGCTGTAGCTTTGAATTTATCAGAACAGAAAAAATTGACAAGAAAATTGGACAGAAGTATCTTAGTGATATAAGCTGTAGGAAATAAATCTTTAGAGTTCACATCTAGCATCTTTGTTTTGATATATATATTTTTTTAACACAAGTACTGTTTTTTTAGTTTTGCGTTTTTGTTTCCTTAATTCAAAAAATACAGATATATTATTTATCACGTGTTTCTGGCGATATGTGCAAAATGTGTCTGGCTTATTTTGTCATTAGAGCAAACCTTTGATAAAAATGCTTATTGTGTTTTGACACAATAGAATTGCGCATACTCTTTATCTCTGGGTGTTTGAAGGTGTTAATGTTCAAAGACACCTAGCATTTAGAATAAGCTCTGGTGACCTTAAACTATCTTGTGATTAGCTTCCACCCTATTCACTTGAGGGGGGGAAAAATTGAAATCTCTCTCTCTCTCTCTCTCTCTTTTGGTGTGTTGATCCAAAAACTGCTGTTTTGCTCTAGAGAGAGCTTCACTTAACTAAGCCTATATGCCATCGGTGATGTAGGCTAAGACTTTCAAAAGTGACTAGTGATTTTTGGGTGCCTAACATGAGGTACCTTTTTAAGGAGCCTTCTTTTCAAAGGATGGGAGCTCAGGACTTTGAGAATCAGGCCTGTCACGGTTTCCTCCCCCACTCTGAACTTTAGCATCCAAAAGGTGGGGACTTGCATGTACCCTTCTAAGCTTAATTCCTAGCTTAGATCTGATAGCGCTGCCACCAACCAGAAGTAGTGTCTGGTACACTCCCTGTCCCCCCAAAACCTTCCCTGGGGAACACAGACCCAAATCCCTTAGATCTTAACACAAGGAGAAATTAACCATTCCCTCCTCCTTCCCCCCCCGCCCCCCTCCCGACTTTCCCCTCCCTGGGTTGCCTTGAGAGGCTTTACACAGATACAAACTCCTTGGATCTTAAAACAGAGAGGAATTAACCTTCCCCCTCCTCCCCCCCCCCCCCCAACTCCTGGTGAGTCCAGACCCAACTCCTTGGATCTTAAAACAAAGAAAAATCAATCAGGTTCTTAAAAAGAAAGCTTTTAATTAAAGAAAAAGAAAAGGTAAAAATTATCTCTGTAAAATCAGGATGAAAAATGCTTACCGGGTATTTAAATTATATAGCCAGAGAAATCCCCCCTTGCCTCAGGTTCAAAGTTACAGCAAACAGAGGTAAAAATCCTTCCAGCAAAAGAAACATTTACAGGTTGAGAAAACAAACAGAAGACTAACATGCCTTCTTGACAAATTTGAAACATGAGACTGATTCAGAAAGATTTGGAGAGCCTGGATGGACGTCTGGTCCCTCTCATGTCCCTAGAGCGAACAAAACCCAAAGAACACAAACAAAGACTTCCCTCCACCAAGATTTGAAAGTATCTTGTCCCCTTATTGGTCCTCTGGTCAGGTGTCAGCCAGGTTTTTACTGAGCCTCTTAACCCTTTACAGGTAAAAGAGACATTAACCCTTAACTATCTGTTTATAACAAGGCCACTTTAAGGTATCTCAAGTTAAATACCCAGAATCACTAGTTATTTTTGAAAATCTTGGCTTTAATGTTTTCAAAGAACTTTGAAATAATAGGATGAAATGTGCAAAATGATGCAACCTACCATTAAGGTTCCCTAAGAGTTTCCCACTGTACCTGAGGCATAAAGAGCTGAAATCTCGATAGCAATTTATTGCATGTCACAATACTGCTGCAGAGCAAATATAGTTAAGCTACCTTAGTAATAAAATAAATGATTTATTAATAAGATTTTGTCTGCCAGTCTTGGGCTGATCCTGTTTATAAAAGTTCTTGCTGGATAGTTCGAGATCCATGATTAACTTCTGAGAATGACCTGCTGGGCTTGTCATTTTTCAAGATTATACAAAATCTTTGTTTAGCTTTCCATCCTCTTTAAGTAAATAAGCTAAAGTCTTCTCTGTTGTAACTGTTGTCATTCAGGAGCAACTTACCCCACTAGGTTTAGTTTGTTTGGCATGCTTCAACTGCATGTGTACAGTGGTCATCCTGTATTCCACTCATAATTGTCATAATTTTCTACATTATTATAAAAAGAATCATTTGAACTAGTAAGGGAAGTTTTTCTAATTTATAGCCTAGTCTTGAAAATGTACTCCTGGAATAAAAAGCAATTGAGTTTTTGAAGTCACCATGTTTTCCCATAATCTTTATTATAGTAAAAGATTGATTGGATTTTTAACATTTGTTTTAACAGAAGCAGCTTCTTGAAACGTCAGTTGTGATTACAGAACTATAACTTTCTTGTTAACATGCATGAAAAATATAAAGTCTGCATATTATAAGTTGGATTTCAGTATGAAAAGAAACAGTTGTTTTGACTTTCAAGAAGTTGGATGTGCTGCTGTGTTCACAAAAATGGATGTAGGACAGTATGCCTACTTCTGTGTATACTTGCACACACAAATTGGATATTTACATGTAGTAAATAGGCATGCACTTCATGCTGATTTTGAGCATACAGTTGCAGTCCCGACTATATGCAAATTAAGCTGTGTCCAATTTACAAAATTGATTTTTGCTGACACACAAGAACTCCATCTCTGATGTGAAAACTGACACTCACATGTATAATCTTGACAGTAGTTTAAAAGTCAAGAAATGAACTATTCAGTCATTGCAATAGGATAATTTTTCTTTCAGGTGTAGATCATATATATCAGGGATCGGCAGCCGTCGGCACGTGACCTATCAGGGAAATCCGTTGGCGGGCCAGGACGTTTTGTTTACCTGCAGTGTCTGCAGGTTCTGCTGATTGCAGCTCCCACAGGCCACCGTTCCAGGCCAGTGGGGGCTGAGGGAAGCGTCGTGGGCCAAGGGATGTGCTGGCCACCGCTTCCCACAACCCCCATTGGCCTGGAATGGCGAACTGCGGCCAGTGGGAGCTGCGATCGGCCGAACTTGCGGACACTGCAAGTAAACAAACCGTCCCAGCCCCCCAGCAGATTTCCCTGTCAGGCTGCATGCCAAAGGTTGCCGATTCCTGATACATATGTGATACAGTTGACCAGTTTTCTGCACTTAGTGTTTAGCATTTATAAATATTTATTTTTTAAGTGTGTGTGTGTGTGTGTGTGTGTGTGTGTGTGTGTGTGTGTGTGTGTGTTTGTAAGTAAAAACAACCCAATTGATTCTATAAACATGAATGTTGACTTTCTGTATGACAAACTCTATATAGGTTAACGCTGCTTCACGCACACAGACTTACGAAATGTTTAAAAATAAGTGATTAAACTTAGTTACAGTTCTTATACTTAACTGCTCACTTGAAAGGAGAAGGGGATAATGGTTAATATTCCGATTATTGTATTTAAACATCACTTTAATGATGTAAACACTGAGTAACTGAATGGCATTGCAGAAATGGAGTGTGTTTTAAAAAGTTGATTTAATTTTATTTGTACTCATATCATTTTTCCTCAAAAACATAACTAAGAAATCAACCATTTTGAAAGATGAGTGAGCAGTCTATACAATGTGCTTTGAGGAAATACTTTGATATGAAAGATTTTCATTTTGTTAGGCTTAAAAAAAACCACTATGTCAAAATAAGGTTTGTCTGCACAGATCACATAAAATATACCAGTCTAACCACTGGAAATGCAAGCCTTTGAAGTTTGTTGTATCTTATTTCTGGTAAGGATTTAAACTTCTTTATCAAAGAGTACAAGCTAGATAAGCTCAGACTCAACTAGAAATTGTTGACTAGTTGGTTGTGAAGAAATGAAAACCTGTTAGGGACCAGATTGTTTTTGGGGTGGTGGTGTTTTAAATCCTAAGAGCATGTGGGTATTTATTCAAAATTATGTAGAAAATATGATTCCTCCTTCAATTTATTAGTATTTTGTGAAGGAAAGCTTTTAGATGGACCTCTACCTAATACTGAATCAGTTTCCTTTTTGGATCTGGTTTTACTTGACTCTTGTCATAAACTTATGATTTTTAGAAATAGGATGGGGTTTAGAACTTCAAAATACAACTTATATATCCATTGTCCAAGAGTGGAGTGAGTGACCCATTTCAGTACAGCAAAAGTGCACTGTACTGATTTGGGATGCATTGTAAATTCCTAGAAAATTCCTCAGGTGCTCAAGTGCAGACAAATCTTTACTGAACTTAATACCCAAGTTGGCAGATAGGTTCAGTCTTGCAGCAATATAGTTTGTATGGGGTGTTTCATTTGAATTGTGAAACTTAGAGTGGAAGTACTTTTAAGTGAAGAAACACTGAGCAGCCTTTATCTGTAAATGCTACTTTATATATAAAATTGATTCTATCAGGGCTTGATGCTAAACTTAGTGATGCTGGGTACTTGGATCCAGATTCCTTCCTGGGATGTGCACTGTGTAGCTCCCATTTTAAGTTAATGTGTTGTGTGCACTTGCATCCAAATGCAGAATTATGTTCCTATGGCTGATTCCCTGATGTTGGTAGTTTCATTACTTCTCCATGAATGTCCTTGAGTTCATTTGATATTGGGGGTATGGCAGAAGTAAATATATTCTGGTTCATCATCTTATATATATTATTTTAAATTGTCCATCACGTAAGTTATAGTGATGTTCTAAATACACATTATTACACAAATCTATCAAATCAAGCCTATTCTTATACCCACTTATGCATGCTGCAAATCTCTTGAGCTAAATTATGTTAATGTTTTAAGTAAGCAATCTTTTCTCTTAATATTTGTATTAGAGGTAAGTGGAGAGGCAACCAACCTTTGTATTTGTGTTCTCTAAAATGACAACATTTATTTTTGTAACTATAATTCTATTTGTGGATTTCAATCCCACAAACTTGCTGTGTTAATGTATAATCAGAACAGGTATGTTGAAAAAATCAAATACAAAATCAAACCAGAAGATTCTCTTTTGGGCTCTGTTACTGCATATATGGTAAATTAGTTTGGTCCCAAAATTAAAAAGCAGAATATTGAAGATGTATTTAATATTTAAGATTTTACTCTGTTGTGCTGCTGCTTAATTTTTGAAAAGGTGCTTGCAGTTTTGCACAACAAAAACCAGTTTTGATTGCAGTGTTGAAGCACTTTAGGATTCTTCTAAACACCACCTTCATCTTCTGTTTTTATATTGTTTTGCATGTTAAAACTTTGTTTTGCAAATTTTGATGTTCCTCTTTGTGATCCTGTAGTTAAGGTTGAATCAGCATCATACTTTAAACGTAAACCTATTTTCAGAGATTTAAAAATGTGGGTTTATTTTTTTTAATAGGCTAAAACTTAATACACTCTAAAATGTCAGTTAGGAAGCATCATTTCCCCATATCTAAAATGGTTTGATTAGCAGCATGGTTGCCTGGCCACTGGTTATATAGATATTATAGTTTCTTGATTATAATAGCAGGATCAGCTAAGAACATTAGGTCCTTTATTGAAACCAGAGTCTATTAATGCATGCTATGCTTCAGAGGAGAGCTGTTGTTTTATGGTAATGTCCATACACCCTAATCAGGATCAAGGCTTTATTGTGCTAGGTGCTGCACAGACACACATGCAGGCATAGTCCCTGCTCCAAAGAAATTATTCTGTGGCACTGATCCTTCCAGTGGGGAATGAGGCTTAGAGTATCATCAGCCGGGAACAGTAATCAGCTAGAGCCTTATTTTTTGTTCTCACGTGCCCTGCTAAAGGCATAATAGCTGAAACATTGACGGTAATATTTGTCACTCTCCATGTTTATGAAAATGAAGCTAAAATTTTAGAGGTTTATAATAGCACACTGCATGTGCTCACTGCTGTCTTCTAAGGAAAAATTGGTAACTTAAAGGTCATATTTGTGCAATATTTTTGTGAATTTCAGATGCTTGATTGGTGCTAATTTTTTTTAATGAAATTGGCAGATTAGCAATGTGGTTGTCACTTTCCATATATATATTTTTTCAAATGGCTGGCAGCTTAAACTTTAAACTGGCTAATGTGCATTTTCAGCTTTTTGAAATAAAATTCAGAAAAATTCTTACAGTAGTTTACATTTCCATGATAGGTTAATGCCTCTTTGGAGCCATTAGTTTATTGGATGAATAAAAAACTTCTAAAAACAAAACTCTATCAATACATAACTCTCTTTCAAAAGGCCAAAATTATATTATGTACTGGTAGAGCCAAAAGTGCTGTTCTAGTCTTTCATGTAAGAGATGTGCTTAAATAGAGACAAATAAACGCAAGATTACTATAATATGATTTGTCCAGTACAATGATGCCTTTCTGGGCTATAGATTAAATTACAAGGATTTTACTGAAATTTTGAGCAAGAAAGAAATGGGTATCAAATGCAAGTACACTACAGTGATTTAACAGCTTTTAATACAAATTGTCGAGTCCAGGAAATTCAGTCAACAGTGTGATTGAATGAGCTGAAGATGAAATATCAGCCTTAACAGAATTTCCTGGATTGTCCTGATTTCAGTCACAAACATAATGTGTTTGTATTTATGAAATGGTTTGTGTTTGCTTAGTTTTAGCAAGTGTAATTTTTATGAGAATGTTCTGTATAAGGTATTTATGATGTGGATGTTTAACATTTGCCTAATCACATTTTGAAACGTCTGTTCTCTAAGAATTTTTTCAAACGTTTTCATGTGTGTTCACTCCCACCAAAATGTGTACGTTATAGGTTCTTTCTATGGGTTTACCAATTATCACAAAAAATAGCATCAAGCCCTAACACATATCTTGTTCAGAGTTTATGGCCTTTATTTTAGTTACAGTATGGTATGTGATTTCAGAAGAGATGTGCTTTTAAGTCTAACTGTATAGATATCTAAAGTGGCCTATTCTGCCTAATAAACTTGGCTTTGATTGCCATATCTCATTCTTGATGCTTGTGCAATAGGGAAATGTTCTGTGTAATGGCAGTGGCTATTTTGTCTCATGCTGGATTTTGATTTCAAGAAGATTAAACAATATTTTTTACAGACAGCAGTCATTCCTTGTTTTCAGACTGATTTCAAGAAAGCTAGAACTTTCATAAGGAATGTTGTCAATAGCTAACTCCGATGTGCTAGCAATAGCCTCATCTAAAATTTAGTTTCCTGAGTTTTTTTTCCAAAAGTCTTATTTTAGAACATCAATACTAAAACCACTGTAAAATTTCAAATAAATATGTGAACTTAAAGTACGTGAGAAGCCTGTTTCATTTACTGCAGTAGTGTTATCTTTTCGTCTTCAGTTTTCTTGCTTTGAAGTTACACATTTTACTCTAGGGTGTTGCACTAGAAAAATATACAGTTCCAGTCATTTTGTAAGATAAAAATTCAGTTATTGTAAATTTCAGTTAACCAGTGGTTCTTAAAATGCAAAAATTAATAGCGTGAAACTCTAGTGAATGAGATTTTTTAAAAAACTGCTTATAACTGTTTTCTTATGAGTTGCTGGGACAGCCTAACATAGTAAGAGCAATTGGATATTAATACCAGATGGAAAATATACTGAGAGAGATAAATTGTAGTTACTCCTGGGGGAATTCTGCGCCAAAAAAAAAAAAAAAGCAAAATTCTGTGCCAAAAAATGCAAAATTCTGCATATTTGATTTGTCAAAAGGAATGCAATATAATTTGGGTAATTTATTTAATCTACCATACAGGGGAAAAAAATCACAAGAACTGTTCAGCATTTTCTAAACACATGAAACACATGAAAGTTAAGTTACCAATACCCTGCATTCCAGTTACAATCCTGGATTTTCATTTCAATTACATTACAGAACATCAAACACCAAAATAAAAGTAAAGTTGAATGTCATTTTAAATTGCTTAGACTTGTGTGAAAGTCATACAATTTTGCTAATCATTGTCCTGCATTTTTTTTTAATGGATAAGTAAAATAGATCCTGAGCTGTAATCTAACCCCATTGTGCCTCTCTGGCACAGGAAAAAAAGTGAGAAAGCACATAGACCTTCCTAGCTGAGGATTCTGTTACTGTCATTTACAATAAGGCTCCTTTGCACCACTCTGGCAAGGTAAAAGAAGCCTTAGTTGACTAAGAATGGGAACAATTAACTAACAATGGGAGCATTAGCAGCCTGCCAGCTTAGTTGTTACATTTCTGCTTTGCCTTAGGGACAGAGCCTGTTTTACACAGCCTTACACCTCCAAGCCCAGGAGTGGTGTCTCTCACTTGCTCGCACACAGGCATGCACCCAGCCCCACCCCTTTAACATCTCTCCAGGGACGCACACATGCATGTCCCCCCCCCGCCCCCGTTGATCTGCTCTTTGCTGCCAGGGAAGGGATGTGTGTTCCCCACAGATTTCTTTTCTTCCCTATTTTTTTGCGGGGGAGCCCAGAAATCTGTGGAAGGTATGGATTCTGCACCCCCGCAGAATTCCCCCAGGAGTATTGTAGTGCTGAGTAATCAGGTACTACTGACAGCATTATCTGCACAGTCCTGTACTTAGAAAAATCCATACCTTCGTACTATTCTGTTTAACTCCCCTCGCAGTTTATAGATTTTAAAAAACTGTTGCTTACGTACAAAAATTTTCAGATGATTCTCTTTTGACCATCTGACTAAAAAGTGAGCTCCTGTTTTGGTCTGTTTAATTGCATGAACGAGCCATACAGCTGCTTTCAAAAACTTTACTCAACCACAGTTATCTAGGCATGTAATTGTTCGTTTTGCACTGTCAACCTTGTAAAAGGTAGGGGAAAAGATTTTGTGGCTGACCTAGTAAGTTTTTGTGATAATTTTGCAAAGCTGCTATACACTGCAATATAAAAAGGAAGGTTAAAATCCAGAATTGCTGCTGCTTTCATGCTATTGAAGGTCATGCTACTTTTTCCTGAGTTCCCTGATTTTTAAATGAAGGATTAACGTAGCCACTTCTCTGGATGGATGGTTGTAGTTGGTTGTCTTGTCCAAACTTGTGTTATAGAGTTTGAGTTTTATATAAAGAACTGAAATGCCTTACCAGATTGTGTGTCAATCTCTCTTTATTGGAAAAAAAATTAGTTTTTTCTCCTCTCTACAGGGTGCTGCTTGCAACTATCTGGCTGAAGAGTTGGGAGAGCCAGATCCTTAGACCACCTGATATTTGATGGCAGGATATTTTTCAGGTTGCTGGTTCAGCTGCAGAAAGACATCTTGTTGCATGAACCAGAACAGAATAGAAGAAGATAGAGCAGCCTGGCTGTGTTTGCATGGGGGCATTTTAAAAAGTATACTGAAATACATTCCTTGTCCTACATCTTGCCTTTCTGTTACCCTCAAGGTCTTTGAAGACAGCGGTTCAGGTATAGAAGAGCGTGGAGAGAGGTGAAAACAAGATAGGAAGGATTCTTGAGGAAAGTGGGACTTCAGGATGTAATGAGGCATTTGTTACACAAATGATTCAACCAAAGGAGCTGCATGTTGGAAGATGCAAAACTGAGGGCTTGGCTACACTTACAAATTTGCAGCGCTGCAGCAGGGTGTGAAAACACACCCTCTCCAGCGCTGCAAATTGCGGCGCTGCAAAGCGCCAGTGTGGTCAAAGCCCCAGTGCTGGGAGCGCGGCTCCCAGCGCTGTCCGTTATTCCCCACAGGGAGGTGGAGTACGGACAGCGCTGGGAGAGCTTTCTCCCAGCGCTGGCGCTTTGACTACACTTAGCGCTTTGAAGTGTAAGTGTAGCCAAAGCCTGAGGGTGGGAGGAGAGGAAGAGTGAATTGGTTGGAGTAGAGCTTAGTTCAAAAATTCAGCCAGTCGTGCTATTATATAAAGCCTTGAAATGAGTGTGAATTTACTTAATTTGCAATGGTAAAAGACTAGAAACCATGGAGATTAGAGAGTATGTGGAGTGGACTGGATAGCATACACCTTACTCATAAGTAAGGGTCTGTAAAACCTTGCTTCAGTGATTTTACAGTTTTGAGCACTGAGTGAAACAGCCTGCTTCACTCGGTGTACATATGAGTGGATCATATAGCATGAGGCAGTGTTACAATCAGATGTTCTGCATTGGCACCTCATTCCTGATCTCAAACTTGTTCTTTCCTTTTCATAGAACTAAGGTTTATTTACAGGACTGAGGCTTCGTGTACTGGCCCAGGTTCAAAGACTGCCCAGACGATAGCTGTCTCCAATGAAAAACGTTCCACAACCTTTCTTTTATTAAGAGTATTTTTACTGGCACAGTCTCTCCCTTATGCCTTATGAAGCGTGATGATAACACAGACTTCCTTATTCAGTGCACATATTATCAAATCATATAACATGAGGCAGCACTTCTATGGAGTGCTGACTCAGTCCATCTGCGCCTTCACAAATCATCCTGCTTGTGCACCTATACATTAAAATAAAATGTGATCCAATGTACACATACACAAAGTAAGGCTCCGGGATTTGTTTGTTTTTTGCTCTTATGACATGGTCAAGTCAAACCTGATTTTTTTCCACTGTACCACCAAATATAGACACATGAGGCTAATGTCCCTGTCAAGTCTCAAGCTTCTACTGCCTCCAGCTGAAGTACAAGAGAAGCTTTTAACTAAGGCCTAGTCTACACTATGGGGCTAAGTTGACCTAAGTTACGCAACTCCAGCTACGTTACTAGCATAGGTTGACTTACTGTGGTGTCTACACCACGCTGGGTCGACGGGAGAAACTCTCCCGTCGACTTACCTTATGCGTCTCGTTCTGGTGGAATTTTGGAGTTGACAGGAGAGTGATCTGTGGTCAATTTAGCAGGTCTTCACTAGACCCACTAAATCGACCCTCAGTGGATCGATCGCTGCGGTGTCGATCCCCAGTAAGTGTAGACATATACCCCTAAGTCACACTTCTGTTTTTCTTCCTCTTCACATGGGAGAAGTGTACCTTTTCACTCCCAAACTGATGCACTGTGTATGCTCAGGTTTTCAGAAATATGTGTCCTTGGACTGAACACACAGAAGATTTCAGCTTGAGAAGTAAGTTTTTGAGAAAGTTAGAAACTAAGACACTATATAATGGAAATTCTTGTGGCCTTTAACTACAGATGACATCGCCATACACTGGGCATGTAACTGGGAATGTAGGACTCAATTCAGCAAAGCAGTTAGGCACATGCTGTAAATTAAACACATGAATAATCCCAATTCTATTCAGCAAAACACTGAAGTGTGATTAAAATTAAGTGCTTTGTTGAATACAGACCATAATGAGCAATTGGGGATTTGGTAGTCTTAAAATACGTATTTGTCCATCAAAAATCTTTTTCCCATTGATTTGATCTGAACATGGCATATATCACATGAGAGCTCATTATCTGAAAAATATCAAAGTAGCCTTGGTTTCTTTCCAAATAGACTAGCTGGGGACCAAATAGATTTAAAAATAAATAAATAAATTCAGGGAGATTTATTTTATATAATTCATATGGGTAAGTTTTCTTTAAAAATATTGTCAGTGATAAGTGATATTCAAAAAGGGGAATTTTCTTTCTGTATAAGCCTTATTTTTTTTGGCAAAAACCGGCTGGAATTTTACTTTCTTTCATTCTGAACAGAGAAAAACAATTGTCATACTGGTACTGAGGAGGAGGAGGAAAAATGCAACTAGCCGTAGGCACTGAAATGTGACTTGGAAATATGTCCCCTGGGTTTTATTAAAAAAAAGTCACTCAATTTTGTATTCTTCTTGCCTTTTAGTATGAACTGGCAAACAATGGCCATAATTACATAATTTATTGATTGTATCCAATCATAACACAGGCTATCAGTTTATCCCATTGTTCAGCACATAAATTATGTTGTTTATTGTTCTGGTTTTGCTTCAGGAAAATGCAAGTTTTTAAACTCTCCTGTGACATGCATTTGAATTGACCTTTGTTGCTCATTAATTGGTGTTGATTCTAGTGGCTGGAGAAACTATATTGGTAATTTAGAAGTACAACTGTAGTAAAGCTATTTGGTTAGTTACTTTGTGGATGGGGAAATGGACAGACTGAAATATAATCACTTCTGCTTCGCACAGGTTCAAATAAAGATATTTTTTTTTCTTCCACTGCGTGCTGAGGTGATTTTTATTAGTGTACTGTTCTCATTGCAGTTTTTGGATTGTTTTGAACAAATACAGGATTTTTATGTGAGCAGGCAAAAAAATGATATTGTTTAATATATAACTTTCAAAATGTGATTTACATTGTTGAAAATTAATAGTAGGCATTGCTAACTTGGTTTATTAAATACTGCAATTTTATTCCCTATTTGTATTAAAAGTTTAACGAAGTTTAGTTTGTACTACTAAGCTTATTTTGCCATTAGGAATCTAATTTCTGCATTGAAATGACAGTAGCCATTTAATCAAATATCAGCTCTTTTTTTTGCAAACTAGTCTAGTTAATTGATTTAAAAACTTTGAACAGTTTTTGTTCTGTCTTCTTCACATCATTTGTTAATTCCCCAAAGGTATCAAAAAACTCTTCCATTTCCCTCTGGAGCATTTCATTTCTTCTTTCTGCATCTTCCCGTGCCCTCTCTGCATTTCGCATTTTAATCTCCACCAGACTGTACCACTTCCGTTGCTGACCCAGTTTTGAATGCAGATCCTTAATCTCCGATTGCAGCTCTTTAGTCCGCTGCTCCAGGCTGTTTGAAAGATAAACATTGCAATTTATAGGGCTCTTTTTCCTGTCTCTGTTTCATGAGAAACCTAAATTTTTAAAAACCATTTGGTTTTAAGCATGTGATACTATAAATAGAAGTGTGTAGAGAGGCACTTGTTATCCCCAAAGCAAACTATGTTAGGTCCCCTTTCAATATGTTGCTGATGCATTTCTCTCCCATCATCTTCATGATTTGTCCAGTTTCTACAGCTCAGTGAGTTAATGTACCAAACCTGCTTACAAAATTGTCTTTCCTTTTCAAAGGTAAATGCAATTCTCCATTTTATACTCATGCTGGTATACCTTGTATTGCAGTGTAAAAAGCAATTTTGTACATTTCCTGCACAAATACCCAGATGCTTTGACTTAGGTTGTGTGCAATTCCTCTAATATTAAGAGTTATGGAAGAGAGGGGCTATAAGTCAGTATATAGTCCTCTCTTAGAACCTATAGGAGGACCTACTTCCACAAACAGACAATTGGATTTTACATCAGATTTCAGTGGAATCTCACAAGTGTTCAGGATCCTTGCACACCCTCTGTATCTAATGCTGAAAAAATTAACAGCTATCAAAATCATTAACCCCTTTGACTATCCTATGAAATTCAGAAACTTCCAACAAATCTTCAATATTGGGCAGATTGCACTTCTTCTCCTTTATTTTGAGGGCAAATTTAAATATCCCCTTTAAAAGTCACTAAAATAATTATTTCAAGGTATATCATCATTTAACTATTCCATTTGGACAATTTATCTGAAATTTTATAGCTAACTAATTAGTGATTACATCTGTTTAGAAGTTATGGGTATTTGTATAATAAACAGGTGGCATTGTTCAGCTGACTGAGCACAGACTTAGGAGCTGCATTCTTGTTCTAGGTCTACCTTTGACTCACTAAGTGGCCTGAGGATCGTACTTGCCAACCTTCCCACTGAGCTGTTGCAAAGAATTTTCCTTTAAAGTTTATAAACCGCTGTGCCAGTGCTTAGTATTATTATTGTTCATATCCTGGATTATTTCCTCCCAACCCCAAACCGACCCCCCAAAGTACTGCTCTTCATGCTGACTGAAAGTGTGTGTGTGCGGTGGGGGAGGAATTCCACAGTAGACTACATATTTATTTATTTATTTTATTTTAAAATCTTTGTTCTCCAAGAAATTGTAAAGGTGTTGACATTTTCCAACCAGCTCAAATGATACTGGCTTTTATTAATTTTAAATAAATGACATTAGCCTAAACCCTGTAACATGAGTGAAAACTGGTCTCTTGTAAATACTGGACAGTGAGAAACATTCACTTTGAAATGTGAAAAAACATTATTTCTATTGCAATAGTGTCCAAGGACCCCAGTTGGGGATCTCTGCCTCTTGGCAGTAGGCACAGTACACACAAACATCACAAAGTCACTGCCCCAGAAAGCTCATAGTCTAAGATTCTTTACCTTGTAATTTTAGCTTCATACTCTGCCTTCTGCCTGGATGTCTGCTTCTTTAGGCTGACAAGATGGTGCTGCACTGAAGTTGAATTTGCTGAGAAGTCATTGGCAGTAGGAGATGCTTCACTGCTGTTGTCTCCTGGGCCATGTCCCAAGGTTTCCTGTAGTCCCAAAACATTGGAAGTGGCTGTGTTAGTTTCTTGGGACTCTTCTGGGCAAGTAGACCTGGTTAAATACCTTGAAGTCGGGTTTTCTTCAAACATAATTTCACATAGGGAGCCAGTCCTTGATCCCTGACCAGTATTGCTCATGCCCTACTGGCTTTGCAAAAGAATCTGTTCCGTTTTGTTATAGAAGAGCTTGTTTTCATGCATTTGCCTCACCCTGGACTGTGAAACTTTTCTTCCTCGCCACAGCTGTTTGAAGCTTTTCAAATACTTGGAAATTGTCCATTTTGTTGGAGCCTGGATCTTGTTTCAGTCTCTGATTTTGTTTTTGATATGGAATGGGTGACGCCTCAAGTTTGTGTGCCAGTCCACTGTGCGCATGGCCTCATTGCGCTGGCTTGTTCTTTTCCCCAGGAGACACCGCCTCTTTTGTGTACCCGCCATCTTTTCTGTGTAGTATGAATGACATCTGTGGGTGGCACATTTCATAGCTGTCTGAATTACTAGTTGCATTCTTCTCTGATAAATTTTCTGCTGTGGTAATCTTGGCTGTCAGTAACCTGGGGCGGAAGGGGATATCTGGTCTGTATTCTACAAATACAAGGCTCCCTATGTTCCATGTTGCAAAGATTATGGAAGAGGCATGTTAAATCTGTTTTGGGTGCACTGTGTCTAGCCAGCCTGGCGTGAGAAAAATTGCATGAATGGAAAACAGCTTGATGTGCTTTATCACTGACATCAACTGTTGCACATTTTAAAGGAAGCAGAGGGTAATGGTTAAAGTAAAGCTATTCAGTCTCTCTTCAGCGCTGTTGTATCAAGGACAAGAACTCTGAGGTCAAGGAAGCTTAGGGCTCTTTTTATCTACTTACACTTCAGCTCCGGTTGGACAAATTAGCATGAATACATTTTAAATAGACATTTATTTTTTTAACTGCCTCTTTTCAGAGGATATTCAAGTAAGTAAAGTACAGCTTCATTTTATGGATAACCAGAAATAACTCTAAGTACAGCAAACTAAATAGGAAAAAAAGCTTGTAATTACAGTTAAAATACACTTAACTTTAAAACTAAAGCAATTTAATAATAATTTGGAGAGCCTTTCCCTCAGCCATTTGGTACAAGGAGCAAGGTGAGGTTTGAATAGTGGGCAAAATTACCAGTGTAAATACCAATACAAATAAACTATAAGAAATTGGCAGAAAATTTAGCTGGCCCAGCTACCATATTTATTTATTTTTTTGTATGTTTTCTTCCAGGGTTATCACATATCCATGCTGAGTCCCTCTTTCTGATGTTCTTACTATCTTTTCTGTTAACCTGACTCAGAGTTTGTATTTAAAATAAGAAAAAACCCTCTGAAAATGATTCACACAAAATAAAAGCTACTCCACATATGCTTTAAAAGTATCTCTTGAGCCCGTTGCTTTCATGAGCCTCTTTCTAAGAGTGGTAGGCTGTTATATTATCTGTTTTATTTTAAAAGGCTGTGTTATGAATTTGCTACATCCTAGATTTGCATGCATTGGATTTTAAATGGTGGATTAGTCCCACAGGAAGATACAAAATTGAAAGTTGGTCCCCTTTGCTAGAGAAAAACTGGTCATCACCTTTCCATTAGACTCCCTAGTCTACTGGGAAACTTTGAGAGCTTGAGTGAAACTGCCAAATGTTTATAACCCTTTGTAGGGGAGCTCAGCATCCTTCATGGAATTTTTCTTTCCTCAGACCTGTAAAGCCTGCTGAACAAGGCTTATACAGCTTTTAGTCAGATGGGAATACTGTTTTGATTGATTTGGGCTGGCTTAGTGGAATTTGACTACAATTCCCAACCGCCACCAAGGCAGACTTCGGCTTTGGCTACACTTACACTTCAAAGCGCTGCCGCGGCAGCGCTTTGAAGCGCTAAGTGTAGTCAAAGCGCCAGCGCTGGGAGAAAGCTCTCCCAGCGCTGTCCGTACTCCACCTCCCTGTGGGGAATAACGGGCTTTGACTACACTGGCGCTTTGCAGTCCCGCAATTTGCAGCGCTGGAGAGGGTGTGTTTTCACACCCTGCTGCAGCGCTGCAAATTTGTAAGTGTAGCCAAGCCCACATCCACTAGCTGTGCTTTTATATGAGTTTTAAGGCATCTCCCTCCTCTCAAATGAATAACACACTATTATTCATCCCACTGTGCCCAGAGCTCTGCTAGGTGCCTTGCAGATCATAGAAAGTAAATGGGACTTGTGACATTTTTACTCTAAGCCTCCTCCGTAGAAAACAGTTCTGAAACTTGAACAAGCACAAAATCTGAAGAAGACTTGAGATTATGATCATAAGAAGAATCAAGAGAGATAAGAACTACACACATACTGAGGGCAAGAAAACTGCTGACTGAAGGAGTGGGATCCACAGATTCTGTTTTGCAGAAGTAAAGTAGTGAGTAGATAAAAAAATCAAGAACAGCAATTGCTACCAAACAAAAGCCTTAATACTCCAGAGACTTTTTTTTTCTTGGAATAATGTCATTGCTTTACACCAATTGCATGTTTCATAAATAACAGATGGCTGAAGTCTCTGAAGAATGAGATTCTCTATGTTTTACGATAAATTACTTTCTGACAAAATGGGTGTGTGTGGGAGAGAGAGGCAGACAACTGTGAAGGAGCACCAGCTGCTACTTACACAAATGTGAAAGACCTTCTTCCTCTTTTCATTCAAATGTAGAATTTCTTGTCAGACATTCTTTTAACAGGACCCTTGGGCTTCAGCTTTGTCATCACCCCCCCTTCCCCTGCCGCCCCCAGCCTGGGGCGACTGGACTCAGGCGGGCTCAGGTTTCGGTTTCCCCTCCTGGGGTCGTGTAGTAAGTTTTGTTATCAGAAGGAGATCATGGAGCAATGAAGTTTAAGAACCCCTGAAGTAGGGCAAACTACATGTTCAAACTGGCCCTGACAGAATTATATAGAGGACACTTTCTGCCTTTAGAAGTGACTCCTATCACATCCTTTGACTGTCTTACACTTCTGTCACTGTTTTTATTTTCTGCAAATGACATCGTCTGTGGTGGTAGATGGAAAATAAACAAAAATAAATAATTCCTAAACATTTTATAATGCTAAATCTTTCTGAAAGTATTTATTATCTTGAGGACTTTTTCAATGGCTGTTTCAGACTCAGCAGGTTTAAATCTGTGTGCAGAAATAATCTGCAAAGACTTCAGCGAGCGGCTTCTTGAGGATTGCATTGGAGAAGATGGATATTGGATGGATTTGGTCTTTCTGGATGGGTCTCTTATTGGTTTCACAAAGTTATGTTCCTGTGTTTTATGTAGCATTTTATCACTATCTGAACTATTGTTTATTTGTAGTGTGGTAGCACCTAGAGGCTGCAGCCCCGGGGTGTGCTAGGCACTGTACATACATAAAACAGAAATGGTCTGTGCCTTGAAGTTTGCAATCTAAGTCGCTGCCCATGCGCATTAGACGCACATTTTGCCTGACAATGTACTAACTCAACCAAAGAAGTACAAGTGACTCAAGCATCACTTCAACATTTCATTTGTTCATTTTTTTTTAATTTTATGTATGCTCAAAGAAGAACAGGAGTACTTGTGGCACCTTAGAGACTAACAAATTTATTTCAGCATAAGCTTTCGTGGGCTACAGCTCACTTCTTCAGATGCAAAGGTTTTTCATGTTCTCTGTATGTATAAATATCGCCTGTCTGTGTGTTCCATTCTATGCATCTGAAGAAGTGAGCTGTAGCTTTGCAATTGCTCTGTCAATGCCTCTGGTGGGCAGTCCACAAGAACACCTCTGTAGTAAGGGGTGGTGGTTACAACAAATCTGAGAACAGTGCACCTTAATACAGGAACTGCTCTACTGCATTAGCCCAGTGGCAAAACTGTCTGATCTAATCTGGTATCTTATCTCTAGCAGTTGCTCATTTTGGATGCTTCAGAGGAAGGTGTAAAACAACCATAGTTGTCAATTATGTGATAATATGACTATCATGGAAGTATCTTCCTAACCTCAAGCATTTAGTGATTTGTCTGTTTGCCCAGAAGCATCAGAGTGGACATCCATACATATACTTCAGCCAGTGTCATTGTTGAGGATATTCTTATTTATCACCTAGATATTCAATCCTTTTGTTGAATCCTGCTAAATTGTTTGCCTCTGTCTTGGGGCAGTGAGTTCCATATGCTAATTGTATCTTGTGAAAAAAGGATTTATACAAATGAGCCCCCTTTCCCCTCTCTCACACGTGCACACACTCCTAATCCCAATGCTTTAAGAAAAGTAATATCAAGAACTTCAAATTCTCAGAGTTAGAATACAGATGTACTCACATTTATGTTATCTATGCCTCTATACTTTTGCAGAAAGAACTAAAAGCCACTAACAAATCAGTTTGATAGGGCCACTTGTGTGACATGTTTAGTGATCCTGAATATTATTTGAGTGCTGACATTATGTTCGGTGTGCTAGAAAACAGGAGCAGGATGCAGTCTTTGCCCCAGCAAGCTTACCATCTAAATTATGTGGAGACAGCTTGAGCATTCCTGTATGTGCACTGCATACATACATATATTAGGATGGGTTTCATGTGGTCAGTGGATTTTTTTAATTTAATGTAAGGTTGTAAATTCTAGCTGATGGGGTTTTGGTAAAGCATATACAATGACTCTAACCGTTTGAGTTCCTCAGAACCAGTGTCACCACCATAAGTGGCACTAATTGGTGTCTTTGGCACTCTGCAAAGCAGCCAAGGATTGAATGGGCATTGAGAGTTAATTACCCTTTTTTTCACTTTGAGAGGTAGTCCACGTGGATCAGGCTTGGTGGGGAAGTTTGTTGTGCTGGACCTATGCTGTGGATGAAGAGAGGATGTCAGAGCTGTCTCCTGGTGTCAGTGCTAAATTCATCCTTAATAGTAACAACTTTTTTGAAAGAATTAAACATACAACTGAGTCTGGGAAATCTCTGACAGCTCATCTGAATGGGAAAGTTGAATAGGTGGCAGGTACCTTACACGGAGATTTGTGTTCAGGATTCTGGAAATGCTCTCAAACTGAGGTCAGCACAGGCCATAAAAAGTGAGGGTGCAAAGCCAGACAGCTTGATTTATGAAACACAACCAGAGGCAGATTCATGGGTGTTCCAATACAGTGCCTGTAAATCCTATTAGAGCACCTACCTGCCCTGGGCCTGGCTGGTGAAAAGCAAAGGACAATCTGGTCCAACCAGCTATTTAGAGAGATGTATGCAAACATTCCTGGGGCTTGACAGATCTGACAATCTAACTCTGGTTGATGGAAATTAGTTGTCATGAGGGTCTCAATATTGCCAGGTCCATGGAGTTAAAAAATCATGTCAGAACCCAAAAGCTCATGAGACTGGACTAAAAATCATAACTTTGGCTGTTTTTTTTTTTAAGCAAAGAAAAATCACATTTTTGGTCAATCTTCTTGGTGTTTGAACCTCCTTGGCCAACCCCCAGTGTGTGTGTGACAACTACAGGATGAAAATTCAAAAATGCAGGCCCTGGCTCCCTGGTGCACCTGTTCCCCATGTTACTCCCCACTACCAGGTCCCCGGAGTCCCCCAGCCCCTGTCCCCATCTTCAACCTTCAGAGGAGGGAGGATTCCCTCAGGGTGTCTACCTCCATTAACGCCCCCATCCTGCAGTGTGGTGGGGGAATTAAGTTGCTGCGGCTGTTGAGCTTAGAAGGGATGAGGAGCAGCTGTGACCCATTCAGGGCAGGGGCTGCCTTGGGGAGGAGGTTGGCAGCAAAGGGGAGCAGGAAGGGGTAAGAGAAGAGACCATATGTGCACCCTTCCCTCCAGCCCAACTATGCTCTCCCGTCCTTCCTTCACTGCTGTTGGGCTCCTCATAATGGGCAAAGGAGAGTGGGCCAGGCAGTGTCCCGAGAGAGGAGGAAGGGAACTGGGCAGGGGGTCAGTAGCCTGATGGGGAGGGAGCTGCTAGAAGGCATCATTTGGAGGGCAAGAGAGCAGGGCAGGAGCCTTGCCTGGAGGAAAAAGCTGCAGCAAGTCCCCATGCTATGAGTAGGGGAAAGAGTCCTTCCGATCAGTGAGTAGAAAAAGGGAAATGTTCTCTTCTCCCCCTCTCACCAGTGCGTGTAGACTTTGTCCATTTCAGATTAAGTGCCCTGAAATGTATGTGTGAAGGTGCATGGACACACACGCACACACGCACACACTCTCCTTGAGAGCTCAGAAATCAGACCCCAAAATAGGATTCACTGCGGAGATTAAAATCTTGGGATTTCTGAGCCAATTTCATGTTGTTTCAGGGCTTGTCTCAAGATTTTTGAACATGGAGGTTTGGCAGCACTGCACTCGTGATAACACTGCAAACGTTGGCAATACCAAGGCCTTGAGGAATGCAATAGGAGCTGGAAGAGTACTTCTAAGAGATGGAGCACAAACTCTCCGTGCTGTCTAGTGAAAGAGATGGATCATTTACAATAGTACCCAGCGTTGTTGTTGCCCCTATCCTCAAGTTTAAACACCCAGTCTACGGGAACACTGCAGTACAAACCCCCAAAATGGCCTTCCTGAGAGAGTAAATGGAATAGGTTGTTTGCACTAGTTTCCTTCCAAATTTAAAGGTCAATGACAGAAATACAAGTTGTATTTTTGGTTTGTTTGTACCCTGAGGCAGAGGAAGAACTTGGATCCAAACCTTCAGCTTGCATAGGCCTGGGATGTTTTGGAAAATTGTTTTTCTTTTGCACTAATTGTAGATCCATTGGATGGAATGCAGGATTCCGTGTCCGGAATGACCTCTTCCTGGAATTTAGAGATGCTGCCATGTGTGGTTAAAATGAAACATGTTTGAAATAGTTTTTGTAGGAAAGTTACAGGATTTTCTCCTGATTCTGGTCTGATGCCAGTTTCTTGCTCTTGTGTTTCTCTTCTGATCTCTAAAAAAGAAGAGAGAAAAAACAATGTAGTCCATTCACATTTTATCAGACATGAATTATACTGTGGGCTGACTGAAGTATGAACTTCCCTGAAAGGTCATCAGCAGGCTAACTATGGCTTGCTGGGATGGAAGTCGGGGGTGGGCAATAATTTTCACAGGGTGGGGCACTCCACGAATTTTGGTAAGTTGTCATGGGCCGCACATTAATGGAGGAGGTGCAGGGTCTGGGAGGGAGTTTGGGTGCAGGAGGGTGCTCCGGGCTGGTGCGGAGTGTTGGAGTGCAGGAGATGGTGAGAGTGTGGGTTCTGGGAGGGAGTTTGGTGCAGGAGGGGGTTGGGGTGTAGGAGGGGGTATGAATTGCAGGCTGTGGCCTTGAGGCACTTTTACCACAGGTGGCTCCCGACCAGCGGCGCAGCAGGGCTCAGGCAGGCTGCTTGCCTGCTGTGGCCCCACGTTGCTCCCAGAAGCGGTTGTAGCTGGCTGCTGCTGGCCCATCTCTGCACGTCCCTTGAGGGGAGGGGGACAGCAGGTTTCTGTGCGCTTTCCTCGCCCGCAGGCACCGCCCCCACAGCTCCCATTGGCCGATTTCTGCTTTCCAGCCAATGGGAGCTATGAGGACAGTTCTGGGGGCGGGGGCAGTGTGCAGAGCCGCCTCTCCCCCCTGCCAGGGGCGCACGGAGATATGCCAGCAGCAGCCGGCCAGTTCTGGGAGCAGTGTGGGGCTACAGCAGGTAGGCAGCCTGGCTGAGTGCCTTGCTGCGCAGCAGGACTTTTAACAGCCCGGAGATCGTGAGGGAGCAGCTAAAGAGCCTGGTGGGCTGTATTTTCCCCACCCCTGGTGTAAGTGAAGACTTAAACGTGTGTGTGTGTTTGTGTGTACATGTGCCTGACACTTCTGCTCTGATTAAAGGATGTGGGGGGAGTGGAGCGGTGTATATGTATCTCAAAATCTAATGACAATTTGGTTCTATCTACAAGGAAAACTAACATGTTGTTGAGCATGGTTGTCAAAACTGGGTTCTTTCTCACCTGGTGCTGAAAACAGCTGAACTGTTTTCAAAGATGAGACCACAACCATTTTCAACACAATTTACAGAAAGGGGGATAGACGCCACTTCCCACCAGGGTCAATCTGTTTCTGTAACAGTGTTGAAAATGGGGGTTTGTCAGGGCCTACACCAGCGGCCAAATCACGTTCAACATCTGTTATGGGCAAGAGTATACAAAGGGATGCGGTGGGCGGGGGGGGGAAGGAATTCCTAACATCCATTGTCACCTACTGCTAATTTGCCTGGTGTTGACAGATCCTCAAAGGCCCCTGTTCTGCCCTTGTGTGGAAGCCTGGTGTTACTGAGAACAGAAATTATTGCAGTGTCCCCTTGCGGTGTTCGTACCCCAACACAAGCAAGTGTGTGTTTTCCAGAACTGTGCACAGAATACAGTAGAGGGAAATGTGATCTGGGGGTGCAGGCAGGCTTTGGTTGTGGTGTGTTGTATGTGTTGCATGGTACTTGTTTTAGTGGTGAGACGTGTCTCTGGGTGGAAGGGTAGAGGATGTGCTATTAGATGCATTCATTTTTCATTTTCCTGCTTTTGGGTTAGATATGTTATGTTCGGTCCAACCTTAACTGACACAACAACATAGTGTTTTTGCATATTGATATGGAGTGTCCCAACTGAATGGCATCACCAAGAGCTCAAGACTAGTGTCATTCAACAGCACGGAGAGAGTCAAAAACAAGGGTGCTTATAAGAGACAGTGTGGTCTAGGATGGGTGAGTAAGGCAACAGCCTAGACCTGGCTTCAGTTCCTGGCTCTGCTGCTGGGGGACCGTGGCAAGTCACTTTCCCTCCCTGTGCCTCCATTTCCCTAGCTGTAGATGAGGATAGTGATACTGACCTCTTTTGTAATGCACTGTGAGAGCTACTGAGGACAAGCACTCTAGAAGAGTTTGGCATTTTTATTATTAATTATTGTAACCTCAAATTCAGTCCTGCTAGAGAGCCCAGAACCTCCTGAATATCCTTTAATTCTCACTCCTCCTGGAGTTGCATCTGAATAAAATATTCCTCAATTCCTCTCCTAAGCACCCCTGTACTATCACTGCTTTTAAACCGCTGTAGCTGCATTTCACTGTGGGGGGTGGGGGGAGTCTGTCCTTTCTTTGTTAAAGTTAGTTAAGCACATCAGAATCCTTCCAGATGAAAAGCATCACCAAATGTACAGAGTTATTTCCCAGATCCTCAAAGGTATTTAGGCAGCTATCTGCCATTAATTTCAATGGGAATTAGGTGCTGAAGTATCTTTAGGGATCTGTGCCATTGTGTGTGAAAGGAATGTTGTTTGCACTGATGTTATAGCTGCATTGGCCTCAGGATATTAGAGAGACAAGGTGGGTGAGGTAATATCTTTTATCGGACAAACTTCTATTGGTGAGAGACACAAGCTTTCAAGCTACACAGCGCTTCTCTTCAGGACTGGAAAGAAACCTGACATTTTTTTCCCCCTGACTAGCAGAGCACATGTGTGTTTAACCCAATGACCACTAGATGTCACAGTTGCTTTTTTAATTTTAAGTTGCTATAGATGAAATTCATAGAGTGGACATTTTCAGTGAGAAAAAATTGAGGTATTTCTCCAAGTTCAGTAGTCATTTTTGATGAGCCTTTTGTAAAGCAAATATCAGAGGGGGAGCCGTATTAGTCTGGATCTGTAAAAGCAGCAAAGAGTCCTGTGGCACCTTATAGACATGCATCTGACGAAGTGGGTATTCACCCACGAAAGCTCATGCTCCAAAACGTCTGTTAGTCTATAAGGTGCCACAGGACTCTTTGCTGCTTGTAAAGCAAAGTTAGGGGATATTTTGCCACTCCACCTGTACAGAAAATGAAGGTGGACATGGTGTACGTGTGGGGGAGGGGGAAATCTTTATTAAAAAGACCTACAGACTCCTTGCAACGGAGGGCGCTGTGTGCTTCACTCAACAGAAAAGATGGACTTGGATGTGAGACTGTTTCAAACAGGTGACTTTGCAGAGCTATGAAAGGGACACTTGTGTACAAGTGCCATACTAAATAAAAACGAGCTAGGAGTAAGGGCTTGAGTGTAGATATAAAAGGAGTCCCCAGGAAGTGCTGTTATTCTCTCTCTCGCTGTTATTTCATCCAGCCTAACAATGCATGCCGCACAATTAAAGGAAGTTCACAATATAGAGATTCTGATGAGCAAGGAGCCCAAACAAATGGGTTTGTTGCTCGGTAGTTGCCCATTTACCTGCTGGCCTTTCATGACTCCTATTTAATTCTAAAACATTTTTAAAAAAATTTAAGGGGCAGAGTGGTAGTTGTCCAAGTTACCTCCATCAGATGTAGAAGAAAGTGAAGCAAATATTTGCAGCACTTGCAGATTTACTCAGGTGAATAATTGCAGGAACGTTTCTTTAAAATGTAGATGGATAATATCCAAAATTTCTGTTGGCATCTGCTTCTCTGTGTAGCCCTCTGAGTCCCGAGATCTGTAAATCTGACTTTCTGCCTTTATTTTGCTTCCAGATTGTCATCTTTATTTGCTCCTTTGCAGCAAAAGAGAAAGAGGAAAGTGAGTTATCTGTCTATGCCAAACAGGTGTATCATCTTTCAATAGCTCTGCAACTGAGGGCGTAGCTGAGGTGGGACTATACCTACCCTTATCCAACCCACAGGTACCCTCTCTCTAGAATATCTTTTCCATGATGAGCAGGGCTGGCTCCAGGTTTTCTGCCACCCCAAGCAGCAAAGGGGAAAAAAAAAACAGCAGGAAAAAAAAAGGCAAAAAAAGGCTGATCGGCAGCACTTCAGCAGCAGCTCAATTGCGCCGATCCATTCTTCGGCGGGTCCGTAATTCCCTCTCTCCCTCTTCAGCGGCACTTTGGCAGCAGCTCAAAGACAAAGAGACGGACTGAGGGACCCGCCACTGAATTCCCAACAAAGACCAAGACGGCCGCCCCAACAGGGATGCAAGAGGAGGAGGATTTGGGTCTTAAAGCTCTGTGAAACCTACCATTAAAACAATAGAAAACCTTTTCCCCTCTCCTGATTTTACAGACATCAAAAGGGCAGAACTCTGTTCTTTTTGTTCAGGATGCCTTTTTGGGGAAGGGGGTGGGTGTCTTATTTTCCAATGGGATCTGCATGGTAGCCATTTCATTTCTATACCTAGCCAGCCATGATCACTGCAGCTAAACTACAGCGAAATGGGTACCCAGACACTCATCCTTGCTCTGCAGAACTATTGGCATTTGCTGCGGTACCGGGCTATTGGCAGCCATTGTATAGGAGAGTGACTGTATCTGCAAGACAATAAATGTCTCGATTTTCCAGCTCCAATTTTGCATGAGAGGGAGAGAAGGACGTTGTCAGTTTCACTGTCTGAGCTGTCAATGGATGATTCATAAATTAGATGTGTTCTATAAACTGCACCATCTGGTGCTGGTGTATGTGTGTTGGCGAATGGAAAGCCATCTTGGTCCCATCCAGCTAACAGGTGAGAGTGACAGAGTGGCAACACATGCAGCTTGCACGTTTTTACGGTTTAACAAAAGGATCCTTACAAAATGTTTGCCTCTGTTCTTCCCTTCACTGCTTTTGACTTAAACAGTGGTTACTTGATTGCTTTAAAGGAGGTTTAAGTTCTGGGTTTGCAACTTTTTGGGACCCACCGTTTTTTAAATGTGTAACTGGCATAAAATTGTGTCTTATTCTTAGTTTTGTCATTTATAAAATAACTCCTGCTGCATTAGAACTGGGGAGCACAACCCAGAAATGCAAAACTGCCTCTCCTGTGTTTATTTTATTGGAAACAGTTTTACTGCCATTGCCATTTAATTTTTGTATTAATTATGCAAACATCGAAGGTGAGAAGTCAAAGTCAATGTTGAGAATTAAGCCAATGCTAAGCACTTCTGAAAATCCCACCCTATCTGCTTCAAAAGGCCATTCTCTTTAACTCGGGCTTGGAACTCCTGTTGATGGGAGCTACTGAATGAAAAGAAAAGATGAAAAGAATCTTAGTGTCAGTTAAAAAAAAAAACAGACTCCTGTCACTTGAGTGATGATGCCAGCTTTAAATACAGTCTAGACATCTGAAGTAGTCATCAGAATGATGTGACATTAGTTCTGCATTTCCAGCTAGCAGTTTCTTAAGTCCACTTTTATTTAGATCTCACTTTTCCCAGTAATGTATAACCTTGAAGTGTTCTGTTTTTCAGCAGGGATATGTATATTTTTTTCCCCTCCTGCATCTGATTCTGCAAAACTGTAATGTAGAGAAAGGAGAAGCCTTTTCTCTTGTCCCTTTTTTGCTGATTTCAGTTTTCCTTTCTCTGACAATTTTTCTGTGCTGTGGGTAACCTCTTGTGTGAAGAACAATGAAAAGCACATTAAAAAGATCCTATGTTAATGCCATTCATCTTATTACTGTTTCCTAAAAACTGCCATCAGGTGTTTGCTGGTGCAGAGGATAGTGGCTAATGTGCTGCTTGACAGATAGTATTTTGCCTCCAAAGTGCTATCAATCATAGCAGAGCTGGTTGGAAAAGCAGGAGATTTGTTTGTGAAATTTTCTGGCAGAAAATTTAGTTCCTTTCTGTTTTGTTTATCTTGAAATGTTTTGACCACCTCTATAGCTGCTGTGGGGAAAGGGGTAATTTTTTGCAAACAACGTACAGTATCATGTTAGTGTCGAAAAATCACAATTTGGAATATTTCAACCAGCTCTGGTCAGTCAAGAACAAAGAATTTTGTTACATGAGATCAGGCCCATCTAGTCTAGTATCTTGTTTCTGGAGGTCAGCACCAGATGCTTCAGAGGAAGATCCAGGAATTATAGAATATCAGGGTTGGAAGAGACTTCAGGAGGTCATCTAGTCCCTGGAATAGGATAATTTGCCCATAGAGGAATTGTCTTCCACATCTCTGTCAGCTAGTGGTCACCCATGCCCTACTGCATGAAGGTTGATACCCCCCTCTTTTTCATCCTAATGTAATTTTGGATATTCTCTTTATCCAAATAAACACCTGATTCTCTTAAAAATCCTACTAAGCTCCTGGCCTCAGAATGAGTTCCTCCACCAATTACTTATGCATTGTGTAAAAATGACAGACTCACAGAGCTTGGATGGGGACTGTGAAGCTCTTGTTACTTGTTAGGCACAGCTGGTTGGAATCAGACACTGAATAAAGCAGAGCTCCTGCAACCACCTCACGCCATGTGTGATCGCTGAACACCACAAGAGATCTGTAAGTCAGACACATACATACAGATGCTAGCTGACACTGTGTGAGTGGCGGAAGTTGCCACAGCCAGGGTGTAAACTGATGAGTAAAGTACCGAAGACAGAGCCCTGCGGTACCCCCATATACAGCAGGAGAGGAGAGAAAGATCCACACAAAGAGCTGCTGAAGGAACAGCTGGAGAAAGAGGAAGAAAACCAGGAGAGGGCTGTTTTGAAAGCCTAGTGGGCCTGTAATTAAAATAAATTGTTAAAAACGGATGACTGGTGTGGCAGAACTCTGGTTGCTCTGTTCAGTCTAAGAGCCCAGATTAATTTGAGGACAGCATAATAAATGACACGAAGGAATATTCTGGGGGCCATTAGAGCCGGGCCAGATTCATTTAGCAGATTGGCTAACTTTATGGTGCCCCCTGGGATGTAGACCATTAGGCACTGAGTGCTGTATTTCTCTGCAGTGCTTAGTGTAGAGGGGAGTGTGTTTTATTTCTGTCTAGGGCAGAGGTGTGGGGGGGGGAGAGGCTCTTCTCTAGTTTGTTGTTCATGTAAAATAGTCTAGGTAGTTTTGTTAGTTTTTTGTATTACTTGCAGCAGCTACAGGCTCCAACCGCAATCAGGACCTCATTGTGCTAGGTGCTACACAAACACATCATGAGAGAGAGTCCCTCCCTACAAGAACTTGCAATCTAAATAGGCAACACAGACGAATGAGATGGGAGAGGAAACAGAAGCAAAGAAATACAGTGATTGGCCTAAGATCAGGGCCAGTGGGAGAGCAAGGAACAGAACTCAGGTTTCCTGAGTCCACTGGACCCTGCTGTCAAGTTTGGAGTTGAAGACTACTAAGGGAATGTAGCTATGTTTTCACTTGTATTTCTGTAGAAGAAAAGAGTGGAAACAAAGGAGGAGATTTTTTTTCAGAGTGGTCCTGAGCAAAGATTTTCCTGAGTCTTCTAAGTCGTGACCTAATGCTCACTTTTAATTTATCTAAGGGCTTGGCTACACTTACGGTTTGCAGCGCTGGTAGTTTGCAGCGCTGGTCATCCAGCTGTGCAGGGCCAGCGCTGGTGTGTGGCCACACTCACAGCTACCAGCGCTGGTGTGTGGCCACATTTGCAGCATTTGCAGCGCTGTTGGGAGTGATGCATTTTGGGCAGCTATCCCAGCATTCAAGTGGCCGCAATGTGCTTTTCAAAAGAGGGGGGTGGAGTGGGGTCTAGTGTGACAGGGAGCGGGGGGAAAGAGAAAGGGGATTTTTGGAGCCAACACTGTGTGTTTAGCTTCCTGCCTTGAAAAATCAGAACATGTTTCCGACCCCTTAGTCTTAACTCTTAATTGCAAACAGCCTGCAGCCAACACGACTCCCCGCTGTTTCATTCGCTCCCTGCCTGCCTCTCATTTGATTGTTTACAGCCAGGTACAGATGATCACAGCAAACAGGAGCTCTGTTTGTTTTTTAGATAAGCAGCAGCGGCAACGGAGCTCCGCGCGGAGCTCGTTCATAACAAAACAAAGAGAGGCTGCATAACAAAACAAAGAGTAATTTATAAAAGCATTCTGGGATACACCTTATACCCTGGAGGCCAATCACAGCGCTGGTGTGTGGCCACACTTGATGACCAGCGCTGCAGCACCAGCGCTGGAATCCTTATTCCCCATGCCGAGTGAGGTGTACGGCCAGCGCTGCAGCCAGGGAGTTGCAGCGCTGGAAGTGCCCTGCAGGTGTGGCCACTTACTAATTGCAGCGCTGGTGGAGGCTTTCCAGCACTGCAACTCGCCAGTGGAGCCATACCCTACGTAAAATTCGTGAACAGAGAAGTTAGTTACTGTAAGAAATTTGACCAAGGGGTTTTTCTAGTCCTGGGTTATACCTTTGGCAGAAGTTAAAGGAAAATCTATTTGCTCTCTCACTAAAAGTTCTGGAAATGAACTACTGGTGCAGCTCAAACATACTGTTCTGCAAGCAGCTCAGAAACATAAGAATTTTTCCGACCAGCTCAGCTAAATCTGATTTAAACATTTTTCTGTTTGGATTTGGCTGATTTGCTGAAATCGAAACATTTTGTGGAATTCAAAGAACTCCCAGAGGAGCACTGCTATGTTTCCTGGCAAATCACTCATCTGATTCCTCCAGAATGAAATATTGCAGGAATTCAGTACCACAAAAATATTTGAATTTTTAGCTTTTTGCCCTGATGACATTTTTTCTGCAAACACTCACATTTTCATGGAACTGAAATGCAGTTTCCCAACCATCTCTCAGAGTGAGGCTATTAATAGTGTGAGACAGGTTTGCATCTCCTTGATATTGTCCAGAGACAAAGGGCATGTCTTCACTGCAATAAAAGACCCACAGCATGGCTGTGGCTGGCCTGGGCTGCAGGGCTATACAATTGCAACATAGACTTTGGGGTTGAGCTGGCGCCTGGGCTTTGAGACCGCTTGAGGGGGGGTGGATCTGAGAACCTGGGCTCCAGCCTGAGGCCGAACTGCTTCACTGCCTGAGCCCTGCAAGCCCAAGTCAGCGGACCTGGGCTCTGAGACTTGGTGCTACAGGTCTTTTTATTGCACTGTGGACATATCCAAAGGGTCTAATCCAACTCCTCCCATTGAAGTCAATGGAGACAGCTTGGCACAGCAAAAGGAAGCTGTCAATAATTCTGACATGCAGTGGTGAACTTGAAAATTGGGAAATAGCCACTAACTTAATAAAAGACAGGTAAAATCCTGTTCAGTGGTAAAATCAGACCATGGCACTGTGCATGGTTCCACACAATGAATTTGTTCATGATCCAGCAATGAGATCTATTCCAAAGTTCCTTTCCTCTACACAAAGCTGGAGGACTCTGAATTATAGACTGTAATTGCTACTCAGGGTGTAACGCTTGTTGATGTAATGCGTTAATGCACTCTAGAAATATAAACAGTACGTGCTGTTCTGTATGTTCAGCTAGTGCGTAACTTGATAGTAAACACAAGAAAAAATAGTACCACTGGATGTGAGGATTTATTTTAACGAGAAGGCTTTTCCTTAAGACAAATGTAAATAAAACTTTCCCTCAAGCTGACCTGATAGTGTGAGCAATTCTTCAGGGGAAAATCAAACAACGCTCCAAATGTCAGTAATAAAATGCCAAGATGTTACAAAAACTGGCAAAAGAAAAAAATTATCCCTGGCATCCAGCAAGTTATTTTGCTTGCTATGATTTGCAAGACTAGGGATCAAAGAGGTGACATCTACAACTGTACCTCATAAATAAAATCTTTTTAAGATGGTAAACTATCCATGAGACCTGCTGAGTTGGGCTGGGTCTGCTTTCCCCGGAAGACGGACTGCATCTGAAACAAAGATTATTTGGAAGAGCACAAGGGACAATCTACCTCTGCATTGCTGGGTTGTGGTGGCACAAGGAAATGAAACACCAAAATGCCACGGGAAAGGCTGTTCTCATAGAATCTGATGGTCCAACCAGAAGCAGAAAATACCAGGAATCTCCAGAGAGAGTCTGTACTTTCATTTTCCAATCCAATTGTGCAGACCCAAGAAGTGTGAATAGTTGTGATAAACGTTGGGTAAGTATCTAGACTTGCGGGTGCTTCTCCCAGACAAGGTCCAATGCTGAACATTTTGAATAGGGCTGTGCAAAACTTCTGCACCATAACCAGGCAAAACTTATTTGGTTCTTTGGTTTTGGCCCTGTTAGCAAAACCACAATGGAGGCTCACGTTAATCTGTCATTCAGTCTTTTTTTTTTTTTCTGCCCCTACAATCCATAAACAGTGTTGGGATTTTGTGGTTCCCAAATGAGTCAGATACTAGGCAGAATCAAGGGTCTTTGATTTGATTCAGTTCAACAAGGCTTTATTCAATGTGCACAAAGGGAGAACCCTGGGTACAAAAATCAGGCAGAGTCCCTCCAGCAAGGACCCCCTCCCATTGTTATTTTATAGCACCTGGCAGTTGCATAACAAATTACATAACACAAACCTCTAACCAATCATATTTAGCCTTTCCATATATGGATTTGTTCATCACATGCTTATACTTCTCCACTCCACATGTTGAGCTCACCCCGCACCCCCTGATCTTCTCTAGAATGTTCCTAGGGTGGTGAGCCACAGCATGCTTCTTTATGCATAAGTACCTTGTAAATCACATTTTGTTTAAAACGAACACAAGCATACGCGTCAACAGCAATGAAGGGATACGTTGAAAGGCTTGACTGCAACTAGTGTTTCTCTGCTGTTTTTTAAATCAGCCAGATCCACCAGTCCCGTAACGAAAATGTTGAAATAGAGTTTTGTAGTTTATTTATCAACTCTTGATTGACTTTGTCTGAACGCTGCATTAAATTGCTGGTTGTGTCCACTTCCAACCATGCCCCCTTTTGTTTTGAGTTTCAGGATGATACATATGCACCAAACTTCCTAGAAAAGTCTCCAAGACTCAGTGTGAACTGAAACTGATGGGCCTCACACAGCTCTGCTTTTGAATGTCACTCCTACTTAATTTTGATCACACTGTGTAGATATATCCTCCATGCATGGTCAACTGTTAACTGATTTCTTAAAGCAAATGTTCCATATGTGTATCTCCCTCCCATCTATTAATATGTTTTCTATGCTAGTAACAGATTGCACTTGATCACTGATGCTGTGTAATTAGTTATTTCCTCTGGCCAAGATCAGATTCATATTGATATAATTAGTGGAAGTCATAAACAATGCTCTTCCAAGCAGGTTGGGAAACCATGCACATTTTTGAAAATGTATAGGGGGAAAAATGACACTTTGCAAATTTTTTTGACCAGCTCTATTTTTATCCACCATGACAATTGCAGTAACAAATCTAGCTTTACTGATTACTGACTAAAGCTACACCTGTGCTTTGGTAGAGTGGGCCCTTAGCTAGCAAGAAAGTATCACCTCTGAGAAACTCACTTTTATATTCACTGCAGTGCCCTGACTACCCCAGAACTGGTTGCACGCGGAAAAGGATATGGTATAATGTGATGCGTGTTTGAAATGATCAGAATTTTATTCTGCCGCATGTCAGTCATATTAACAAAGTTACCACTGAGCGGATTGTGAGATAGGGTAATCTTGCTGGCATTTTGCTACGTGATAAAACTGCAGTTCTAAATAAGTCTTTTTTTTCCCTCTCTGCTGCTTAAAAATAAATAAGAGACACTGATAAGTCCCAATCACTTGATTAAATTGCCTTTTGCTAAAAGTCACTTGAACGGAGCAGTCATAATACTGAGTCATTACCATCCATTTGCATGTACAGTAGTGGCAGTGAAAAAGAGAAAAATCAGTAGCAAAATCAGTAGTGTTCATAGCTTCAGGTCTTCTGCTCAGAGTTCATCAGTAGCAGGCAGCTAAAGGAGTGGAGCACAATTAATGAGAGGACACAACTGCTTTTCAGGGGAAACGATTGGCAGTTGGAGAGAGCCCCAGACTTTCTTGTTAACCAAGTGAGTTGACAGAGGCAAAGAATCTTTCGTATCACATTTATTTTATTTTTGTTCCCTGGACTCATGCTATGTCTTCAGTGAAACAGCCTGAGATTTGTGCTTTGAAGGAAGAAAGGTTCTCTTCTAATCTGAAATTCTTCAGAAGAACTAATTTGCAAAATGCCAGGGCTAGTAATAAAACAGGATCTAGAAGAGGAGTTAAAATGTGGTGGTGGCGATAATAGGAATTGCCAGATCATGGGTCCATCTACTGTGGTGTCCTGCCTCCAGCAATACCCATAGCCAGCACATCAAAATGGAGTATTATGGGCGTAAACGTTCTGAACAAGAAATAGCAGATGTCCAGAACGCTCCTGACTTTTATCCACTAGGGATAAGAAAAGGAAAACAAATGGCCATCACTGTCTCAAATGCAACAGAATCTGGTTTTGACAAACATGAAATAACTTCCCAGAGTCCTCCAAAAGGTAAGACTCAG
Source organism: Mauremys mutica (assembly GCF_020497125.1). NCBI lineage: Eukaryota > Metazoa > Chordata > Testudines > Geoemydidae > Mauremys > Mauremys mutica. Next base: position 102,827,377 of record NC_059079.1, on the reverse strand, counting down.
TATACGCCTTTAAGACTTACTACTTCCTTTTGGTTAGAGTCTGACTCAGATGAGGTGATTTGCCCAGGAGGAGACTATGGGTTACCCAGACCTTTGGTCCAGGCACATGGGAGTAAGTAGGGCTACTTGCCTGCTTAATTCCTCCCTGGAGCAGGTGGGCAAGGAGGGGCTGCAGTTTGGCTCCTCCAACCACTCACCCCTTTAGCTGCTGACCAGAATAGCTGAGCCTGTTGGGTGGTAGCAATTTGCTGCTAATGTCAGCCAGGAATAAGTCTCCAACCCGCAAGGAGGAACAGAATAGCGTATGAGAGTTGCAATGCCTCCCCGCTGCTTGCTTAGTTTTGTGCTAACACCCCAATCCCGCTCTCTGTGCTGGCTGAGTCATCAGTGAATTCTCCGCGGGGGTCACCCTCTCACAGGAATCTTTCCCAGCTTGTTTTCCTAGCACCTGGCCTTTTACATTTGGGAGGGACAAGTAGCTGCTGCTGCCCTCATGTGGTCCTTTATCAGCTGATAAAGCAATACCTGCAGCCTGAATTGTTTCCCTCTTGCTCTTTCCTTCCCTAAGAGATGGTACATCCTTGTACCCCCTGCTCCGTGCAGATGCACAGCACTGCAATGGTATTGCCCAGAGAGGAGAAATTCCCTTCCTGCCCATCTCAAACAATTCGCGGAGGGCCTGAACGGGTGATTGGATTCCCATTGCCTTCCTGGGCAATTCTTGCAGGGTTACTAATTGGTGGTAAAACTATCCAGCCCTCTTAAAACTCAGCCATAGCATCTTGTCCCCCTGAACTCCCATGCTGGGGAGTTCCCTTTGTGGATTCCATGCTGTGTAAAGAGCTTTCCTTTTATTATTATTGTTTCTTTATTTGTCTTTCAGTAGCGGCAACAGGCCCTGAGTGAGACCCGGGCCCCGTGGTGCTAAGCACTGTAAACATATCTGGCAAATGTCGTGTAAATGAAGAAGACAAACAAAGAGTGGGAGAGAGGAAAGCTGCTTATCACCATTTTACACATTGTCTAAGCTCCTAAATGACTTAGGCACTTATGAAAATGTAACCCCTGCTCACTGCCTGAGGTGGCAGCGGGAGTCGGGCAGAGCTGGGAACTGAATGCAGTTCTGTTTGGGTCCCAGGCTAGAGCCTTAACCGCCAGAGCCCATCCTTCTGCATGGTAAATGTGTCTGTAATTTACTGCTTTGAAGTGCCCCTTGGTCCTCACATTAGGTAACAGGGTAAAAAGGGCGCCGGACCATTTGCCAGTGCCCTCGGATACTTTGTTTCTCATTGAACCTCCCCATACGCTTCTCCTGCCCAGGTTATTCCACGTTTATGGAGCCGCTCAGAATAAATGACGCCCTCCTGCCCCTTTCGTCTTGTTGGTTTCCCTGCTCTGGTCTCGTGCCTGTGCATTAAATGCAGCTGTTTAGCACAAGAAGTAAAGGTCACTAAGGCAGGTGCCTGGGGCCATGTCTGTAGAGGGAAATTTCGCGGATAGGTTAGTGCTGTTCAAAGCCCTGCCTTTTATCTCAGCACAAAGGCTCCCCCAGGCCATCTCAGGCCACGCAGCAAGAGAGGGAGGGGGAAACAGCTAACTCAAATCCGCACGGCCTGGCCTGTCGTGTTAGCAAATCCTCCTCTTCCTTGGCAGGGCTGGGTTAAGCATATCTCGAGCCGCCTGCAGCCCTATACGTAGAGGGGCCCCAGTTGGGATTGTTAATTCACTCCCCCTCCCAGGGTTATGACTAACACTGCAGGAGTGTGGGGGGGGTGTGTGTGGCAGATGAAGCCTCTTGCCGAGGTAGGAGGAACTGCCCGTTGAGATGCTTCAGATGAAGCCCCGGCCCCCTAGAAACAGGCAGCCCGAGCAGCTGAGGAGGCAGGCCTTGGACAAAGATCCCAGCAGCAAGGAGGAAAAAAGAACAGGGACATGGGAAGAACAGGATTCTAAACCTCCCCAGCACATACACTCCTCTTTCCCCTCACCGCTTCCGCTGACAACGTTCCCCCAGGGGGGTTCTCAGGTCAGGCAGTTCCAACAGCTTGGCCTTAGACTCCTCCGGCACCAGGCTCATCTCAGGGTGTTTGCAGGAGCAGTGAGCATGAGGTACTGAGCTCTCTGCATCCTGGTGGGGACCCGCTGCAGCCCATCATACCAGGGGGGAGGGGTTGGGCTGGCCTGTTGCTGAAAAAGGCTCTTGGCTAAAGTGGTAATGGGTGGAAAGACTTTTAGCATTACCGATAATAGGCACTTGGCGCTCTTGCTTCCAATTTAAAACACGAGCTGCCCTTGGGATTCGCTGCTCTTAGCGGGTTTTGCACTGTTTTGGAAGACCCAGGGCCTGATCCAAAGCCCAGTGACATCAAGGGAAAGACTCCCACTGATTTCAATGGACTTTTAATCTGGGTCCATGAGTGGAGTATTGGTATAAATGTAATTGAACATGGGACTGTCGTTCAACATGTCCATGCTCTTGGCCTGCAGGGACAGCATGTATCGCCCCTCTCAATCTTGTCCCAATCAGCACTTTGCTTGTGTTTGTGGTTGCTTCTGAGAACATTCTAGTGAATGTGCTCCACTAGCGCGATGTCTGGAAAACAAATATTTCCTGAAAGCCAGCTTCTAACCTCACAACTAGCCAACACCGCAGACTACAAATCTGACACTCAGCAAGGTTCTCCCAAATTCATGATGTTGTTCGATAACCTGCACAAATCCATTAGTCAGAAGCCAGGCCAAGCAACTTGCACTGGCTAGTTACATGGCCCCAGGTGCAAATTTGAAGTAGCTGCAACAATCTGTAGGTGAATATTTTTCTGACCAGGAATTGCACAACTAATTTCAAAGAATGAATCCATTTCCAACTGGTGTGACCAAAAAGGGAGGCAAAATTCGACTACCTTATCAATTATAAATTATTTGCCCAACTCTCCTCACAAGCTAGTGAAGGACACGTGGTTAGGAGAAGAGCTCTGGTTGCCTAATGTTTGTCCCACAATGCACTAGTCAGGCACTAAGCCCCCAAATTGCATTCAGTACTATGTGGATTGCAAGCTCTTTGGGGCAGGAACTCTCTCTTTGTTCTGTTTGGAGCACAATAGGGTCCTGGTCTATGACACATGCAATGCACATTCATGGATGGACTGCTGCACTTATGCACCATCAATTGCAGGATCAGGGCCTTAAAGGTGTGGTGTTGTTTTTTAAGCATCTTTTTTAGTTGCAACCTCCTTAAAAAATGTAACCTACTGTATATCTTGCTGCTTCTGTTGGCTAGGCTATTAAGCTGATTTCCTGACAGTATGTTTCTTATTTTCAGCTAAGGCATGTTTATTTTAATTAATAAACATTAATTGAAATAAGATTCGAGTTGTGCAGTTTTCCCTGTGAATCATGATATAGTTGATAACAGGCAGTATTTTGTTATTACAAAGGTTGGGATGTTTTTACTCTCTCAGTAGTCAAAACCTAAAATAGTTCACAGACCCAAAGGAGAATAAAATACACCATCTCGCTCAAAAACAATGCAATTGTTATTAGTAAAATATTCTAAATAATGCAGGGCTTAATTGGCTACTGCATGCTGTTAAATGCCTTTTAGCTGTTTGTTTTGTAAATTCTTCTGAGAGCATCTGGTTCCAAGCCAAGTTTAGTTTAATGATACAGGATATGCTACACAGACTCAAAAATTGCCAAGAAAGTTGCTACTGAAAATGACTTTGAGGCATCAGGAAGCTTTTGAAACATGCAGAGGGGTGTGTGTGTGTGTGTGTGTGTGTGTGTGTGTGTGTGTGTGTGTGTGTGAGATTTAGGCAGCTCCTTTGAGGATCTGGACCAAAGCCCTTACACTATGGGAGGGTGATTAGTGCTTACAATACCCTGTACCCCATGTTCACCACTTTTATATAGTTCTGATATATTTTGTATAAAGTATGCCTTGTGAGGCATCATTTGAAAACTCATCGTCTGCCAAATATTATTATCCTGTTGAAATGTGTGTAACATAATTTCATGTAAAATTATTAGATTTTGCTATGTGATTATTACTGAAATATGTTGTAGTTCTGGGTAACACCCACAAACAAGTTTTCAGAGACAAAGACACACAAACAATTCCGGACAGGGATCAACACGTCAAGGGGGCTATCACTTACTCAAGCACCCATTCTTCAGCAACAGGGAAGTGTAAACAAGAAATGTACATTTCATCCCAGCTACGGTTCAAATCTCACATACACGGGACTGTTTGTCTACATCCCTGTGGGGGTTTATCCTCAAAGAGAGGAGGAGGATATAAAAATAAGATACAGTGACCTTCACAGGACCCCTCTCTTCTCCTCCCATCTCTCTGCTCACGACACCGACGACTGCCTGAAGAACATTGAATCCAGCTTGTGAATTGTTACAGATTATGGGTGAGAGAGACACTTTGCTTTTTAGTTCATTTAGGTATTAGCTTGTGGTTTTATTTTTTTATTTCTTTTGTAACCAATTCTGACTTTTATGCCTTATTACTTGTAATCACTTAAAGCCTATCTTTCTCTAGTTAATAAACTTGTTTTATTGTTTTAGCTAAACCAGTGACTCCCAAACTTTCCAGACTACCATACCCCTTTCAGGAGCCTGATTTTTTCTGCATACCCCCAAGTTACACCTCACTTAAAAACTACTTGCTTACAAAACCAGACTTAAAAAAAAGTGCCATAGCTTACTTTCTCATTTTTACCATCTAATTATAAAAAAATCAGTTGGAATATAAATATTGTACTTACATGTCACAGTGTATAGTATATAGAGCAGCATAAACAAATCACTGTCTGTATGAAATTTTAGTTTGTACTGACTTTGCTAGTGCTTTTTATGTAGCCTGTTATAAAACTAGGCAAATATTTAGATGAGTTGATGTTACCCCTTCACACACACACCCCGCAGCAGAAGACTTCTGCATAACCCTGGTTGAGAACCACTGATCTAAACCAGTGTGTTTTGATTGAAGTGTTTTTGAAAACCTCTATTTGATGAACAAGGCTGGTGCATAGTCACTCCCCAGTATTGGAATGATGGACTTACTATGAGCATACACTATCCAGGAGAATAGTGAGCAGTATAAGATGCACATTTCTGGGGAGCAAGGCTGAACTGGGGATATGCGGGTGTTGCCCTGTATGTAATTCATGGATGGCTAGGCATAGCATTCATATCCTCAGCTGGGAGTGATTTTACATGCTAGTGTCTGTGTGTGTGCAGAGCCTGGAGGGGTTGCTGTTCACCAGGCTGGAGAGCTAAGGGAACACTGCAGACCAGCACTTCAGATTGCACCCTGGACAATGTCACAGTGCTTTACTGTTAGTTCCATAATGACTTATGGCATATATCTCCTATTTACCATGTCTACACGTTTCCGGAATTAATGTGTACAAACATTTCTGAACAAAGGTTCAGAAAATGGCAACAAAAATGATTAGGGGTATAGAACGGCTTCCGTATGAGGAGAGATTAATAAGACTGTGACTTTTCAGCTTGGAAAAGAGGCGACTAAGGGGGGATATGATAGAGGTCTATAAAATCATGAGTGAAATAGAGAAAATAAATAAGGAAGTGTTATTTACTCCTCATAATACAAGAACAAGGGGCCTAAGTAGCTGGTTTAAAACAAACACAAGAAAGTATTTTTTCACGCAACGCACTGTCAACCTGTGGAACTCCTTGCCAGAGGGTGTTGTGAAGGCCAGTACTATAATGGGGTTTAAAAGGGAGCTAGATAGATTCATAGAAGATAGGTCCATCAATGGCTATTAGCCAGGATGGGCAGGAATGGTGTCCCTAGCCCCCGTTTGCCAGAAGCTGGGATTGAGTGACAGGGCATGGATCACTTGATGATAACCTGTCTGTTAAGAACATAAGAATGGCCGTACTGAGTCAGACCAAAGGTCCATCTAGCCCAGTATCCTGTCTACCGACAGTGGCCAATGCCACGTGCCCCGAGAGGGAGTGAACCTAACAGGCAATGATCAAGTGATCTCTCTCCTGCCATCCATCTCCACCCTCTGACAAACAGAGGTGAGGGACACCATTCCTTACCCATCCTGGCTAATAGCCATTAATGGACTTAGCCTCCATGAATTTATCCTGTTATAGTCCTAGCCTTCACAACCTCCTCAGGCAAGGAGTTCCACAAGTTGACTGTGCGCTGCGTGAAGAAGAACTTCCTTTTATTTGTTTTAAACCTGCTGACTATTAACTTCATTTGGTGGCCCCTAGTTCTTGTATTATGGGAACAAGTAAATAACTTTTCCTTATTTACTTTCTCTACATCACTCATGATTTTATAGACCTCTGTCATATCCCCCCTTAGTCTCCTCTTTTCCAAGCTGAAAAGTCCTAGCCTCTTTAATCGCTCCTCATATGGGACCCGTTCCAAACCCCTAATCATTTTAGTTACCCTTCTCTGAACCTTTTCTAATGCCAATATATCTTTTTTTGAGATGAGGAGACCACATCTGTACACAGTATTCAAGATGTGGGCGTACCATGGATTTCTGTAAGGGCAATAAGATACTCTCCATCTTATTTTCTATGCCCTTTTTAATGATTCCTAACATCCTGTTTGATTTTTTTGACTGCCACTGCACACTGCATGGACGTCTTCAGAGAACAATCCACGATGACTCCAAGATCTTTTTCCTGATTCGTTGTAGCTAAATTAGCCCCCATCATATTGTATGTATAGTTGGGGTTATTTCTCCAATGTGCATCACTTTACATTTATCCCTTTGGGGCACCTGCCACTGACAGAGGACAGGATACAGTACTGGGCTTGATGGATCTGTGGTCTGACCCAGTATGTTCTTATGTTCTTATTTGAGTATCTGACTGACTTAACTCTTGTGAGTAGTTGCACTGACTCCATGAGTGTTTGCAGGTTTGTGTCTTAAGAACTCAGAGTTCAGTTTGGTTGTATGTGCTTTTATGTTTGCATTTTTGCTTCCATAAGCAATGACTCTTCATCGAGGGGGTGTATGATATTGTATTGCTTAAGTCTGGCTGTATTTTATTTTAACCTGTCTAATTAGCTGTCGGATTAATGACCCCGGAGTGCTTTCCCATTCCTGTCAGTGTTCTGCAGAAGCTAGCTGGGAGAGATTCACAGTTTATATTTGCAATACTGAAATGCCACATCATTGTAATATTCACAGGACAGTAGCCACTGAAACTTAAGAGCATGGTGGAAGTTACCTTTGAATATACAATAAACGGAGCAATCAATCGCAACATAGCAATGGCTCCATTAAACTTGCGTCTCCATCAGCCTATTTTTACGTCCGTGGGCTGAAATAAATCATGGCAATCAGCCTGCTGCACGAAATGTTCTGTGACAGATTCTCCATCTTTGCGGGGTGAAGTTGTTTTTTAATCGTTTCCCTGCTCACCTCAGTTGTATGTTTATTTCTACTCAGTTTGTTCTTGACGGGGGCTGCCTTTGCCAGAAGTGGTTAAACCCTGGAGTCATTCAGATCTTTGATTTCTTTATAACAGCTCACTGGGCTGGATTCTGGGCTGCACTCCTCGGGAGCAGTGCGGAAGGGGCAGTCAATGGTCGGGCTTGGAGCTAGTGCAGCCTCCAGCATATGTTAGAGCAGCCCCTACGGCTGCTCTACACTCCCACCAGTGGGACCACTTCTCCTCTTGCCCTCAGGCACTTCCCTGACATGTTCCTACGCTGGGCCTGTGCAAGAGGGGTAGGGAGGCAGTGCAGAGCCACCTAAATCAGGCATCTGCTATTCTCCGGGAGCTGCATAAGTTGGCTTCATGGTCCCTTTGTCCCTCCAGCTGCAGCAGAGATCAGAACCAAGTCAAATGTGGGGAACGTAGTAGATCTTGCTAAGCAAAAAATGAAACTGGGGCTCACACAGTGTGATAAATGGCCTGACTGTATTGTCTTGTTAAGAGTTAAGAACTGTTTCAGAGCATGGAAGTTGCCACACCATTAGGAGGACTCTGCCTAGCTGAATGTAAACTCCTCTGTAGTCAGCATTAATCAAGTGCTGCTTCTCAACAAAGCCAAGGGAAGCTGCTAGGTTTTGTTGTGCAATGAAACAACTTTGTTAAACTATTTCCACCCAATATTGTGTGAATTTTGCAAATGGGGAACGCAGAGGTGTAATTTCTCCTGCTCTCACGCATTTCTCATTGTGTTTTGGGGTGGAGCTGCAACTCAGCAGGGTTTTACAATTCCAGCTCTGTAGAAAATAATCTGTTCTGTGCGGGGTAAGTAGCTGTGGTCATGAGGGTGGTGTAGAGGTGAGGTCCTGACTCCCGTCCGATACGCCACTGTAGATGATCCATTCCAGTACTTGAGCAGCACCAGCAACTCTGATACAACCAGAGTTTGCAGAACCTAGCGTGTTTGGAAGCAGTTGTCTCTGGGGGTTCTTCTTGATACAAGAAAATGCTGAAGCATTAAACACTTTCACTGCTGTCATATTTTCATCACAGCCAAAAGCCCTGTTTTCCCTTCTCTTCATTAATATGGCTCCGTTCTCACCACTGCTCTCTTCCTCATTCTCTTGCTTACGCCTTTGCAAATTTCCCCTCCCACCGACTCCTTCCACATACACAGATCTGTCTCGCACACTCTCCCTGGGTCCTGGTACCAATTCACTGCCCCCTCTTCTCCCAACTATCTCCCCTTCCTCGGATGAGCTGTTTCAGGGTTCAGTTTCCTCTGAGCTGGGTTCAGTGAACCTTGGATCTCACGTGCCTGACACACAATGCGGTCTGGATCACATGCCGCCTGAGAAACCCTAGAATGCTCCACCACTGGCAAGATTTAACAGCAGCCATGCCGGGGGCCGAGCACAGGGGGCAGCTGGACCTCACAACTAGTCTTCTAAGAAGGTAGTGAATGCAAGTGGCTGGCCCCTCTGTGAATTAATTTACCGTGACTCAGCCTTAAAGGAACTAGCTATTCAAGTTCGAGGATAGCGCTAAAGGCCAACTCCCAAAAGCCGCAGAGGACTCACAACTCATTCATGTCAACAAAGGTTGCAAGTTTCCATTAGCTCTTTGAATTTGCCAGTGTAAAACCTGCAATGGATTCCTTGGGTTAGCCTTTTCTTAAGCTTTTCTGTAATCTTGTGTAGGGATCTGGAGGGATCTTTTCAGCTTAGAGGTGGGGAGAACTATCTCCTGTCTACCTCCAGACATTGCTTTAACATGCTGAGACACTCGGGGACAATCCCAATCTCTCTTTCACCAATGGGTTTTTTTTTCTTTGCTGTTGATATTGTTTTCTTAAGTCTTGTGGGACCCATCACATTTTTGAGCTCCAGCCACTGCTAAAACAATATAATTAAAATGCTGAAAACCTCTTAAGCTTAATGTAAATCTATTGTGCTGAATTGTTAGCCTGTGGAAGGTGCATAATTTTTCAAAATTAAAACATTCTATTTTAAAGCCCTTTCTTAGTGGCTCCATCTTATTAGCATGTATTAGCATCTTTTTGCATAGAAGATTCAAGAAATTGGGGTAAAGTAGTAATAGAGCCAAGGTTCATATTTAAAGGGCATTTTGTACATCAAATATCAAGGCTGTTTCAATTAACGATTAAGAGCTTGATTAGTTTTGCGGTTTTTAGGAGCACATATGTTTCAAAGGAAGCTGCTGGTACAATCAGTTAATGACTTGTGAGGATCATTCCCTATTAAAATATTTACCTGTGGAGGGCTTTAGCAGTCTTGTATACTGTTCATTTCGTTATTTTACATCTCTAACACCATACAGCATAGTATCAGCAATGGGTATCCCAATTACAAAATGCCTTGCATTATGCTTAGTCTGCTCCCATTGGAGTCAATGGGACTCACCATTGTACGTACTAATTAATCCTATGAAGACTTGTCACCGTATGTATTCATTTAGCTGGCATATAAATATAGCAGGGCTGCGACTTTCAAAGCCACTAAGGTGAGAGGGATACCCAATTCCCATTCAAGTTGTTATTGTATAACAACCCTCTTAAATCTCCAGAGTTTTAAGGGAGAGCATGCTATCGTGTGCCATGGGAGGGCACTAGTTTAGTGTTTTGTGAAGCTCACTTACAAGAATCATTGAAATGGTTACAAAAATCTCTTCCTGTTCTCTGTAAGCCAGATCCTCAGCTGGTGGGAATCAGTGGAGCTCCACTGAACTCAGCAGAGCTATGCCAGTAATACACGAGTTGTGGATCTGGCCCAATGTCCTTACACTGAAGAAAAATCCTTTTGCTTCTACTTGCCTCTCCCACTATTGCCTTATCCGAGACCTCCTTTCCCTCCAAGACACTGACGAGTCTTCCTGGGTCCAATTCACGGTTGGTCTGTGACCCTTTGGAGCTGACGCAAGTGGCACCACAGAGCAGCCGTCAACATTTTCTTTATTTTTTAAAAATTAAAAACACTTTTTAAAAAGGCTCTGAATCGAGAGGAAATGTTTTGCGTTGGGCCAAACGGAAATGATTTTTTAAAAAATGTTTTCAAAAATTTCAGTTTCTGTTCAACTCATAATGAATTAAAAAAAAAATTGGAAAAGCCAGCAAACCGATAAATGTGTTATTCTGCCAGTGCTGCCTCTTTTCTGGGACTCCAAGTGTTTCATAAAAACAACCCTCCTTATATCCCTTTGAGGTAGGTAAATGTGATTATAGTCATTTTACAGATGGCTATACAGAGAGTGGGGAAATGACTTACCCCAGGTGCAACTCAACGACAGAGTTGGGAATAGAACTTTAGAATCCCAACTTTTAGTAACCTGCCTTAGCCCACATGCCTGGGAGCAGAATACGATGGCCTGGCATGGAATTTAAATGCTCCTCCATTTTATATGCAGTTAGTGGCTTCATGTAAACTGCTTTTGGAACAAATCCTTCCTATCATCGCCTATAAGGACATTTTCATTTAAAATTGTACTCTGCAAAAATGGGGCTCTTGGAAATGGGGAGCTAAGCTGCTCTTGAATGACAGCTGGGCGGGTAATGGTAAGACTGTAGGATTCATTGAATTTATTAAATCTCTGAAGAGTATCCACTGAAGCCTTTAAAGAGGATTTTGAGGTTGGTGCCGCATGCAGTGGTGAGTGATAGAATGATTTATTTGCCAATGATCCATTTTAAATGTCCCCCCACCCCCAATTTGAATTAATAACTTAAAAACCCACAAGTGTAGCTATAGAGTTAATTATTTTACTTTTTTTTTTTTGCTCTCTTAAAATATAAAATAATTGATGCCTCAGCCTCTAAAATGCTTCATTTAGCCACTTCCACCCTGACAGGAGAGCTGCTTTGAAAGTCTTGGCAATCACTGCCTCCCTGTAAATCACCTCATTGTGATCAAGGAGCAGGATTTTGCTTTTAGAAGGACCCAAGCTTTATCTGGAAGGAGCTTCAATGCTTGGGCAACATAAATTGTGCCTGAATCACACTCTAACCAGGGTATTTAAAGATGCGTGGCTTATATCTCAGCAACGCAATAGAAATAAGTATCCAGGGCAGCTACATAAATCAAGTGTGTGGGCCAGAAATATTGAAGCCTGATCTTATCTTTAAAATATGTGCGCTTACCATGGCCATGGTTTTTAGAGGGCCTTTTAACATTGCTACAGTTATGAATATTTCAGGATTTCTATTCTAATCACCTATTTGCGGGGGGAGGAAGGGAATAATTTGGCAGCTATAAAAATTCACTCCAGGCTGAAATCTAGTTATGAGGCCCCAGCTTACCATCAAAGTAGTTTGTATATAGAAAGAGTATAGACACCCAGTTTTTTTTTGAAGTTACAAAACTAAAAGTGAGGGATTTGAAGGTATTTTTCATATTTCTGGAACTTGTTTTTAAATGTTTAAAGGGAAATTCAGCAGCCCATGTGATTGCTCCTTAGTGTTGACTAGTGAGCAAGTTACTCTACAAACGAAGTGGTTCTACAACTCTGAAGACTGAAATGTACCAGCAACTCAAAGGGATGCTAAGCCCAAGCTGTTGAGTTTTGTCAGTTTTCACACTGAACCCAGGCCCAGCCACTGCAGCTGGCACAACTCAGACTATACATTCTGCCCCTGGCACACACAGCAAGTGAAGCCTCCCACCTAAAACATGGACTGGGTTTACTGATCTTTGGGCAAAGCTGGGCCAAGTTTTGGAATTTGTAGAAAACCTAAGACAGAACCTGGCGTTGGTACGGGGTTTATGATGAAAGTTGTGCACATCTTTAACTGTGGTGTGACCTTAATATAAATATTCCATCAATGGCTATTAGCCAGGATGGGCAGGGATGGTGTCCCTAGCCTCTGTTTGCCAGAAGCTGGGATTGGGTGACAGGGCATGGACCACTTGATAACCTGGCTGTTCATTCCCTTTGGGGCACCTGCCACCGGCCACTGTCAGAGGACAGGATACTGGGCTTGATGGGCCTTTGGTCTGACCCAGTATGGCCGTTCTTATGTTCTTAAACATAATGGGCCAGATTCATCATTGATTTACCCCCTTTGACTTTCACAGAATTATGCCAGAGATGCATCAAAGCGTCTCACTGAAATTTAACAAATTTCCTTGGAGTTGATCTTTTTTATTTATTTGATGCAGAAATAAAATGCTGAACCTTTTCCAGGCCCCTAAACAACAGGACGACAAATTGGCAGCTATTGCTGTAGGAGCCGTGTGATGCCAGAGACATGGTTCCCATAAAAACAATAATTCATTGTCTTCCCTTCACAACCGCTCAGTGAGCCAAAGCAGAAATGAACTGAATTATGAAATAACAAGTGACTGGCTAAGTGATATTAATCATGCTCATGGCTAAGGGCAATTTGAGCCGTCCCCTTCTAAATTCTGTTTTAGTGAATACATCTGTAACTTCCCTAGTCTCTGTAAACTATGGATTTTAAATGCTCAGAGCAAGGCCTGACGTGGAGGGGCTTAGATACGCTATGGAGCTCGCAGTGATTGCCCCTATACTGTCCTGAGCCATCCCTGATCAGAGGGGATTGAGATTAAGAAAGTGCAAAACAAACAGAAGTAAAATCTCTTCACTGATGGAAAAACACATTTCTATAAAAACATGAAATAATTTCAGGGTTCACTTGCTTTGAATTTTCTGCTAGAGAGGAAGCCAGGCTGCAAAGTTCAGATTTGGGTCTGAACGTCTCTAGAGTACAGGGATGAGGAGGTGACCATGGATACTTAACTAACTGAAGGTAGTTTCCATAGGTAATTCCTGCCCTTTTGTAGCTGAAAAACTGCTCCACACTGAGGGCCTGATTCTCAGTTAGACGAAGGCCAGGACCCAGGGACTGCTCCTTTATGCATTCACCTAGGAGGAAAGGGATCCCTGAGAGCACCACCTTGTGCAGGGAGCCTTCTCCCCAGCTGGATTATATCTGATATAAGGGCTCTATGCTGCCCTTTCCCCAGACCCTATGGGGGCCATGAGAAGCAGAGCAAAGGTTATAGAGCAGCCATGAACCTGAGGCTGCTCTAACTTACACTGAATGCTGGACAGACTGTGGTAGGATTTATATACCATGTGCATAGCTGAGGATGGAACTTGATGTGGATGGAAAACAAAGGGAGATAGTGCTGAAGAAATTATTTAATCAGGTTAAACAAGCAAAGAAACAACAAATCAGAATCACCCTAAGAGAGAGAGCGCAACTTTTGTGTGTAGACAAGGTCTTATAGTCGTCCCCAGTCATTGCTCCTTGCGGAAATGAATTGCAAACACAGGACTCGGTTCAGGCAAAAGTATATGCTGATGAATGGTACAGCTGCTGCCTAGAGGAAATCAGCCAAAAAATGGTAGCCGATGGGCTGCTGGCTGATGAAGTGATTTATGTGATTTTATACCAAACAAAGTGAGAGGGGGAAAAAACCCAGCTCATAAAACACCCATTTCCAAGGTGTCACAAGCTTTGCCATTTCATTAATTATTTAGAACCAGCTACGCCGCTGTTGTCAACACGCTGATTCACCCTGTTCCACGTGAAATGCACCGTTCTCTGCCAAAGGCACTGCACCAAGTATCACTGCACATGCCTAATTTTAGCTGGGAAAGCCAAAATTAACTTTTTAAAAAATGCTTCCCTGGCAGATGGCCGTGCCCGCTTGGGTGCCCTGCATAGTCATTGACAATCTACAACCCGCTCCCGCTCTTTGACAGGCTGAACACAGGAATGACTAACAAAGCCGTTCTGGTAGCTCTCAATTTATAGAAGTGGAGGTGGTTGGGGAAATAGTTATTATCTGCAAACAATATTTTTACTGCAGTTCCCCACTTTAGACCAATATTCACACCAGGACTTACCGCCACCTCCTGATCCCAGTTTCACCAACAATTAAGTTTTGGAGAACCCCTTTCCTCCAATAACATTGTTTCTTCTACCCCTAGTAATGCCCTGGGGTTGAGGTTAATTACTACACCCGTTCTATGGCATGATGTTAACTGTTACAGGACTTAACAAAGGAGCTGTAACTAAAAACGTATTGACCATTGGTTTGAGGAGGCAGGGAGCACAGGTTGGAGGCTGGGCATTGGGAGGGAGAAGGAAGCTGTCTCAGCTCTCTGCAGTGATAACTTATGTTAGACTATCCAGCTGAAAGGGTACTTCAGGCCTTCAAGAACCTTTCTCCATGGCCCCTGAGAACTGGGGGCTTTTCTCCCCTTTTAACTGGTGCATCTCCCTGACACTCTCCCATCTTTCCCCTCCCCATACATAATACACATCGGACTGGAGAGTGCTCTCCACATTACAACTAATACGTCTCCATAACCCTCTTCTCTTTTACCCTCCTCTTCGGGAGACACGCTCCAGTTGTGGTCTGGTTCTGCGTTCCTTCTTTAGGTGGAGCTGTGCTTTGTATGAGTCTGATGCAGGCAATCTATCCTCTAAAAGAGGCTTCCACAGCACAAAGGGGCTGCAGGGTGCAGTTTCTGAGCAGGTTCCCCAGGGGAGAGGGATGATGTATGTCCTTCCTGACCCCGCACCTACTGTGGAGCTCCACAGGGTCTAGAGTGAGTTGATACCATAGATCCAGGTGACTTCTACCCAGTTCCAGCCATGGGGGTCTTCTGTGCACATGGACCTGGGGAAAACAATCTGTCCCTTTCATTCTTAAATATCTGGCAGCCTCTGAAAACACACACTCAAGATAGACATTGGCCAGAAAGAGTCAATTCTTGGTCATGTTGACGAGCCACATTTTTATTATGACTACAAGAGTGAAAAATTCCCATGCATCAGCGTTTCTGCTTAGCCTCGACTTAAGCCTTCTGACTTGTAGGCAGCCACTTACTCAATGTGAGGACAGCGGTGTCTGTGTAGGGAGCCATTTATAGCTGCCATCTGATAAAGTGAGCACATTTGTTTAAATCAATAGTCATTAATGTTCTTCTCTTCTTCCTTTTATCAATTAGATACAACTCAGCTGGAGTACAGCAAGAAAATGGATAAGGATTTTATTTTATTGAATGACTCTGAATGCAACAGTTCATTGTAATACACCAGCTGTCACAAAAAAGAGGAGCTGAATGACCTGTATACACTAGGATTAACTTGGATTTTCTTACCAGGCAAATGAGGTTAGCGCTTTAGAGAGAGAGTGAGAGCAAAGTTAATGACAGGGGAGGGCTGGCTCTGTTCAGGGATAAGTGTCAAGTTTGTGTCCTTTCCTGTGGCATCTTGCATTAGAGTCAGCGAGACACCAGAGAGCACAATGCGCAGGAAGGAAAAAAGGGGCACCGTGCTCTGAGTGGTGTTTGCAATTATTTTATGAAGACTGGAACACGCAGGGCAGGTTTTGGATTAAAACCACACAACCACACCCATGGCAAGGGCATGCTTGAATTCTCTTTCCAAAGAAACTTAATACTGACTCTTCATGAAATGTAAGGGTCTGTCTTCACTGCAGAGTTAACCCGGTCGCTTACATGGATATTGCTCCTCACCTGGCTACTGCCCACACACTCAAGTCTCTCACAAGAGTTTAGTGGTACTTTCAAGTCAGGCTAGCTAGCCCAGCTGAGGGTATAGGCTACAGCTCAGCTGCCACTTTCACTCGGGCTGGTAACTCACTCACTTTGCAATGAGGATGCTGGCTAACGCCGAGTGCTGATAGCTCTCCAGTGCCTTCCTACGGTTCCAGAAGGACAGACAAGTTCTGAGAAAGAATCAGAGAGCAGCTCAGCTTACTGTAGCACAGAGAACCATGGGATGTGCCCCCAGTAGTCCTAGCGATGCAGGTGAGTGCCACATCAGTGAGGACACAGTAACTCAGGTAGGACTTTGGAGCCTGGCTACTCAGACCCAGGCTTGGCCAGCCTGAGTGCTGATTGCCTGAGTTAGCTCTGCAGTGAAGACACAATGGGTTTGACTCTGTGCTCAGTTACACTGGTGCAAATCAGGAATAACTCCCCACTGACGTCAGCTGAGTGAAGCTGGAGTGAGAGCACATTCATGTGAACTAATTATACTGAAACTTTCCATTTTCTTTTTGTTTGAAGACAAGGCAGGAACTGATGACAATGTTGTTTTGGGGACAGATTTTCAAAAGAGTTCGCTACATTGGCTGCTGCACTCTTGTGAAATGCTGGCCCTGGGAGTTGGGATGGGAATGACTTAGGGCCAACCACTCCTTGACAATCTGGCTCGTTTATTTAAGTGGCTATATGGGCACCATGGTCTTTTGAAAATCTAGCTCTGGCTCTGGTGTTCGGCACTTGGCAATCTGGCCCCGGAGGTAGAACCATACTGCCCTCCGTGATCACCGGGTCTCTGCTTAGATTAGTCAAGAGTGAGCATTTTCTTGGGATTAGAGCATGGAATTCCTGATTCTGTCCTCAGTTCTGCCCCTCGTTTGCTGTGTTACCTCGGGGAAGATCACTCAGGGCTAAATCATGGATGGCCTTGTGCAGGTGCCCTACAGCGGAGAGTGTGTCAGAAGGTTCTTCCTCCCCAATGCCTCATAATTTGGTTTCTAGGGCTGGAGAGTGCCCGAGAGGAGCTTGACTGTAAGTGGGTAGCAGAGTGACTGGGTAATGACCCTAACTCAGTATGCAGCAGCAAGGACTGGCATGGGAGGGCATAGTGGGGAGCAGACAACCTTGGACTGCTGCTCTGTGCACTCCCTAGGTATCTCCGGGAGCACAAATTGTTCCACGGTCATGATGCTGCCCTCTATTAGCACTAGGGCACAGGAAGTCCTCCCCCAAACACGGCATTCCCAGCCCTTTGTCCCACTGGCCTCACTGGGACACTGGTGCAATACCTACATCATAAGGAGCGTTGTGAGGTTTATTAATCTGTCTGAACTCCCTTTCGCTATCCACCAGGCTAACCCGCTGCCTGTTAAGTGAAGTCACCAACATATCAATATTTGGCCAGCCATGAGTTTTGTTTCTTTGCACAATTCTAACAAGCAGGCGTAGGTATCTGCTTCTCTTGGGGCTGGATCCAGCGAGCAGGGGAGCCGGCTGCTGCTCTGAAATACGGTGGCGCTGGGAAAGAAAAGAGCCCATCCTCTGAAGTGGTACCATAATCCCACCATTCCAACAAAGGCGGAGCCTTTAAAAAAGGTTAATCCACAACAGATGGTGCGAAGCAGCACAAAGTGCTGCTAATGACTATTGTGATGGGACTGGAGCTGTGAAGGTGGATGGTGCCAAGAATCAGCCAGCTGAGCGTGGTCAGTGCCCTGAGACGGTGCCAAGAGGGATGTGCCAGGGATTTGAGACACAAATGCAGGGATCCCAGTGGTGCTCACCAAAAACAATTCTCTTTAAAGTTACATTTTGGTTTTTGTAGTGGTTTGGCACACCACGGGGTGGAAGCAGACAAATGAGCAGCTGCCTTCAATGGGCAAACCAGTGAAAGGAGAATGCTTCCAAAAACATTAGAAGAAAACTGCTATAGGTGGTAGCACAAAATCCATCCCAACCTTGCCCTAGCTTTGGGTTCCCTGCTCAATAGCCAGGGAGAAGTTGGGTGAGGACCAGACATGGACTCACATAAGGGATCTTTAGTGATTGGCTTGGCCTTACCTAGATTAAATGAATTAAGAGAATTCAGTTTGGATCTGAACAGCACTAAGTGTCCAAAGCTCGGATCGCAGCTTGGGCCCAGCTCTAGTTAAAATGCATTCGTTACGCTCCTGCTACTGCATTTGGAAGAGTGGGCTTTCTGAAGGTTTCCTCCCGACATGTGCAAAGGAGTGGAGACTCGGAAGGAGATTTCAGATATCCTAGGTGGAGAAAAGGGTAAAACCTAAGCACAGTGTGCAATCAGACATAAATATATAGAGGCCACCTTTGAGCTTGTAACCCTTGAGATACATCCCATGTTCTCTCTATCCTATTGGTGGTGGTAATGATATACATATAGAGAGACAAGCATTTCCTATTTCACATTGATTTGGAGTCCCTTGGTTTTGTTTTGGGGTTTTTTGGTACAAACTCTTCTCTTCCATCCCTCACAGTCTTGCTAGGTTGGCATTTATTGACCCACATGACTTTTTAGTTCTAATAAATTTAAGCCATGTGTACACTGGGGAATTGGCCTCAATTTATGGCCCTGGCGGCCATAGGTACAGCTGCATTGGTATAACCTCCAGTGCAGGCAGGGCAAAAGCACCATAAGCCATAATTTGCACCAGTGCAGCTTGTTTCCATCAATGCAAATAATGTAGATGAGCAAAACTGCTCTCTGTTTGCACTGGTGTCACTGGCTGAAATCAGGGCAAATCCTCAGTGTCAAGAAAGTTTGGTGCTGTCGTATAAGCTTTGTTGGAGGAAGGCTGCTGTAGTGAACTCTGTGTTTCACTCCAGGAATCCTCCTGATACACATCCTTTTATCATTCCACTGGCATTCTGGGGTTAATTAATTTGGTTAGAGCTCATTGATCTCCTGATGATGTTATTAGAGTGTCCTTCAGTGACACTGAAATGCAAGCTGATCCTCCTAGCACGAGCAAGTAGCTGGGAGTGAGGTTAACGAGTTAATTACTTTTATAGACTTACCAAACATGAAAAATTGTTTTCATGTTATTTGTAATCAGTGCTATTCTTGCTCCCTGGGCTGGCTGTTCCTTCATGCACACAGGTGCATTCTGAATAATTAACTAGTCAGCCCAGGAATAGTGAGTGGCCTTTGGTTTGTGGTCTCTGAAACAGTGCAAGTCCTTACCAGGAAGGTGCATGTGAGAAAAACATGGATAATTTGTCAGCTGCCTGAGAAGAGGGTGTATTGTGGCTAGCCACCCACTGGGACTGATCCTTCTCCTGATGGACTTGCTCCTGATTTACCTCATGGAAAATACTGGAGGAAACTTCCAAATTCCCAGAGCTGCAGATCAAGGTAAATAGCATTTAATTATATAGTTAACATATTATAATGCAATCACAGAAAATAGAGAGAGAGGGAAATACAGTCCCTGGAGCTGGTGAGTTACTGAATGTCTAGAACCAGGGAACTGATAATTCAGGTCTGGAATCTCCTTGGCTTCCCCCTATAAATAGTTCACTGAGGCAGAAAGAGAGTTTTGTGTGGGGAAGTTCATGTGCTAAATTCCAAGTCAGAGAAGACTTTGCCAGCAGGCAGCAGAAATGTCAGTTTCCTTTTCACACTAAGATTGCAGCTGAATTTTGATTTATTAAACTGCTGCATGTTTTTGCAAACCAGAAACGGTTGACACATAGCTGGAAAGGGGATCTGTGGGCTTGATTCTGAAACGACTTAAACTGGTTTTACCCCAGTGTAACCAGTGCTTGTGTAATGCCCCCTCCTGTTCACCATCCCAGTCTGGGATTGGGTAAATCCGCCTGGTGGCTTTTCCCACAGCTTTGGGGGACTAGTCCTGAGCTCAGGGGCGGCTCCAGGCCCCAGCATGCCAAGCGCGTGCTTGGGGCGGCATGCCGCAGGGGGGCGCTCTGCCAGTCGCCGGGAGGGCAGCAGGCAGGGCTCTGGTGGACCTCCCGCAGGCGTGCCTGTGGAGGGTCCACTGGCCCACGGCTTCAGTGGAGCCGCGGGACCAGCGGACCCTCCGCAGGCACGCCTGCGGGAGGTCCACCGGAGCCGCGGGATGGGCGACCGGAAGAGCGCCCCCTGCGGCGTGCCGCTATGCTTGGGGCGGCGAAATGTCTAGAGCCGCCCCTGCCTGAGCTTCCTTAATGCACTCTGCATTGGGTGCTGCGTGTATTCACCTCAGACCAGGCCCACACAGAGAAACCACCAGGGACAAAGTTTTATTCTGTGAGGAAACATTAGACCAGGATTGCAGTCCAGCAGCCTCCTTTCAGCTTACCTCAGACTCCCAGATTCCATGCTAAAACTTGCTACTGGGGAGCAGTTCTCCCAACATGCAACGCGTTTGTAGTCTCCACCCTACAATGTGTAGTTCCCACCATGGCTGCTGAAGCACACAGGGCCTTGGGCTACACCCAAATTACAGGGGGTCTTGGAGAGGGCAGGGCCCCTGACTACTTTTAGGAGCTACCTAACTTCTGTCTGATGGACCCCTTACGTCCCACTACTTGTAAATTAAAGGAAGCCACTTGACATCCAGGGCCTCTCCTCTACCTTTTCCCCCATCATAATTTGAGCAGTGAGTGTAGCTCCATTAGGCCAGATCTCAGCTGGTGTAAACAGGCTTGGCTCTGTTAAGCAGGAGTCAGTGGAACATTGCCGATTTGAGGATCTGGCCCCGAGATTTTAATTGGCACTGGTGAGCTGATTAAGCAGTGTTCGTGAGTGGATATGAGGAAGTGTGGGACACAGAGACTTGAAGAAATGAAGTGGATACTCCCTGCCTATAAAATCCAAAAAAGAGTTTGGCATTAAATCCCAAATGAGGCAGGTCCTCTTGCTTCCCCAAAACTCCTCATTTCACTTTACAAACTGTTCTCTTGGCATGAAACTTCACCCCGAACTGCTACATCAGGGTCGCTGTGAAACCTGTTCGTATCTTCAGCCATCCTGCCAAGCTCTGGGGTAATTGCCTATTGTTAAGTGGGGATTTCACGTCGCTTTCATTTTCACCAGAGCTCCTTCGGCCAACACAAATGAATGGTAATGCAATGGTTCAGACTCTATATGGTGCATTTGCTGTAAAATGGTAGTATTTCAATATAGCAGACATACTGCAGGACAAAAGCAAGCATACTAAACATTCAGCTTTTCATGTGTCTGGGGAAACATGAGTGTTCTTTAGTTTCATCAAAAGTGAGGAACAGAGGCCTAGTTCTAATGATTTCTGCATTTATAAGTGTATACTGCTTTGCAGATTGAGAGCAAGTGTCTTTTTAAATACTCTTATTCAAACTGAGCCAGATAGGGTGACCAAATGTCTCGATTTTATAGGGGCAGTCCTGATATTCAGGGCTTTTTCTTATATAGGCATCTATTACCTCCCACCCCTTGTCCCGATTTTTCATACTTGCTATCTGGTCACCCTAGAGCCAGATCTTATCTTATCTCAGTTACCAATGCAAATGCAAAGCAACTCTGCTGAAGTCAGTGGAAATATTCTGAATTTATACTGGTGCAGTTGAGACCAGTATCATTCCCAATGTGCTTTTGTCGGTATGTCTTTGACAAGTGCCTGTAAGGTACAATATAGTTCTCTGCAATAAGTTACAATAATTGAAGAGTGATTCAATTATAGAGGAGTGATGGGGCTTAATCCAAGATCAGGTCCCCATTGTGTTTGGGACTGAACAAATGCATAGTAAAGAAAACAGTCCTTGACCCAGAGAGTACCTGTTAACTCATCTCATCACTAATCTATTGATGACCTGTAACACGGACTACCAGAGCCATTGGAACACAAGGGCTAATGATAGAGTAATTGCTAGTCTGATTAAATATGCATTAGATATTTCATTTCACCTTTCCTTGATCTTAAAATAGCTTTCTGGTTATTGATCACTAGTTAATTACAGCAGCAGATGCACCACAGTTAATTAAAGCATGGCAAATCTATAGTATGAAATCAGGTGTTCTCCTTTGTTAAGTAAGGTGCAGGGGGTTTCTAGCATACAATGGAAAGGAACTGGGGCAAAAGATTGAGAATCGGCATGGAGTTAAGTTTGCTCTCTTAGAATTCTTGCATCCATTTGGTTGCCATTTCCATTACATGGGGAAATTGTTTGGACTGCCAGGGCTGTCTTGATACAATAAAGAAATTGGGGCAAAAATATTCAGCACTGTGGCCCAGAGTTAGTGATCCCTTTCAGAGGGTTCAGGGAGGCACTTTGTGTCGTTTGTCCCAATACCTTAAGGCTAAAGTCTGACTGGGTTAAGGGTGCATCCTTCTGGTAGTGGTGAAGAGTTTGTGTCTTGCCATTTCGTGTTACCCAAAGCCTTACATGGGCGCACTTGCACTGGTAATGAATATAAACTGTTAGACCACTTCCTGGGCTTTGCTAAGGCTGCTCTGGGCCGCTCCACCAGAGCAAAGCAGTCTTAACCCTGGCGTGAGGATTCCCTTAGCCATGTGGTGGCTCCTACACCCCATCCCAGCTCCTTGTGAAGCGAGCAAGGTTGGAGGAAAGCAGACATGGTTGGAGCTTCTCTACGCTCACTCCCCAGCTGACAAAATGGCCCTTTGGGGCCCAGGCAGCCAGTGTAATCTAATAACTTTAATAAAACTATGCTGATTTACACTAGCTGAGGGTCTGGGACCAATGAATTTGAAGTGGCTATTGGAGACTATTTCCTGAAAGCAAAGTCTAAACACATAGACCACAAATTGTTTGTAGAAATTCTTTAGTGAATCATTGTGAATAACGAAGACTTCTGAGGAAATCATAAGCTTTTATGATCATGAACAGAAAGAGGCAGCATTTCTCAAATCATTTGCTAGGAATTTTTCACCCAGCATTGCTTTAATTGCACTGATTCAAGTTAAAGTGGTGCTGATTTGATATTTAATATGATATTAACACTCGGGAAGTTGCTAATGCCCAAAGGAATCTTGCTGCCTTATTAATTGGGCTGGTGAAGATGAAAAATGATAGTGCTTTGAATAGCACAGCAGTTTGCAGCACATTTTTAAAAAAAATGCTGATCAATAGATAGATCAAAATGCCACAGTCTAAACGTACTAATCAATTCTGAAAACCAAGATTAATCCTCTGATTCATATGTAATCATTTGAAATAACCCCCTTAGTTCACATAACCATAGTTATTCTGTAGCGTGGTCTGTGAGGTACCTTAGTGTATTAGAAAATGGGAGAAACACGTGCTTTGACTAATTTGATTGTTTCTCTTTGTATGCTTAGAACTAGGTAATTTTAAAAATCCAATCATCGTTTGTTCAAAGCAATAATTGATTTACACTTGCTGTATGTATGAAAACAGCTTTTCTATTATTGTAGGTTATCCTCTATTATAAACCACTTTGTGGTTTACTTATAACAGAACTCATGGTGTTGTCCTGAGACAAGTTACGTCAAAATATGATTCTCGGATGGTTTAAAAGCTTATGCTACAGTGTCAAGGAAACGTATTGGCACTAGGGAATGTTAATCTGACTAGCTCTGAAGTAAGCAAGAAGCACTCCATGCCTTCTGCAGCAGTACACCAGCAAAAGGATGTCTGTCCAGCTTCTCCACCCAGAGAGCCTATTCAGCAGCCAGCTGGACCACGCTGGGCAACCTTCCTCATTTAGGCCCAGATTTAGCAAAGCACTTAGGCACATGCTTAACTCTTAAGCTTAAGCACATGCTTAAGTGCCTTACTGAATTGGGGGCCTTGCTCTCTGTCTCTTCTTTAGAGAATACTCTTGGGCTATAGGCCCCAATTCAGCAGAGCACTTAAGTACGTGCCTATGTCACATGTCCATGGATGGATCTGGAGCACATGCTTCAATGCTTTGCTGAATCAGGGCCAGAGGGAGCTGCAGGGAAGCTTAAAAGAGGGCCCTCTCCTTCAACTTCAGGAATCAATGGGTAAATTCTATGGCCTGTATGTAGAAGGTCCAACTAGTTATCATAATGGAGCCTTCTGGCCTTGAGATCTACGAACTTCAACTTTATTTCAACTTCTGGCTAAAGTGTCGAATCTGTTTCTCATTGTATCCAAACTGGGATTTACCCAACTCGAGCATATTTATCCCGTAGGATGCACATTTGGTTCATTTACACCAAAAGTTATTTGCCACTTTTAAAACCCCTCTTTTCCCCCCTCCCCCCCAAAAAAACCCCAAACAAACTATAGGAGTCTTATTTTATGAAGACGGATCAGTTGAAGAATAATAGAAGAATGGACAAAATGAACTCATGGCATTTTGTTGTTCTTTGCAATTTTGGGAGTATACAAAGCCCTGTTTTTGTCACTATTTCAGCATAGTAAAGGATGTATTTATTTAGTAAAGCATTAATCTTTCTTGTTGGTAATAACATGCAAATTAGACACCTGCTCTAGGAATCTGTGGCGCTTTGTTCAGGTAGGTGGTATTGACATGTCAAATATTTGGACTTTAATTCAGAAAAATGGTGCCATTTTAATTTATCGCCTCGAATGAAGGCGTGAGCTGATACAGAGCTGTCTACAGCAGTGCAAATAAAAGTGAAAAAAATACATAGTCTAGCCTCTAAATTACATGTGACATCTCATTTAAAAATAAATAGCCTGTAGGCATATGTCCAAATGGTATTCATGGTATTTTAAAAATCTTCTTTTGAATTCTCATTTAACTAGCAATTTGGCATCTTGGATGCTGGCTGTGAGACTGAAACCACTATGTCTACAAATGTAACTCCGCAAACGTCAAGTGGAAGAAAGCGAGAACTAATGGGAGCTGAATGGAAACATTGGCCCATGTGCTCCCCTCAGCTCTGGTTCCATGCCATGCAGTTCTCTGATCCCTTGGAAGTCCAGCTGCCTTCACTCTCTGGACTCTGTCCTCTGAGGGTGGAGCCAGAAGAACTGGTGCCTCTCCCTACATTCTATTTCCCACTGGAATTTCTTTTGCAGGAGATGGTGTCCATGTCTGGATACCAAAGAGGCTTTTATAGAGCACCTATCTAAGCTGCCTAGTCAGCATTAACTGCTGGAAGTTCCCTCTCCCTACCATGTATCCCCATTCTTGAGTGTCGATGTCAGAGCCGCTGCTGGCAAGAGGGCCAGGGTGCTGAGGGAAAGCAGCTGCAAAGCCCTGGGGCACAAGATGTCTGCCCTGCCCAGCGAGTTTCCATGCGACTGGCCTAGTCTCTGCAGCTGTCCTAAGAACCATTGGATTCCACTGTGGCTATTGGAACATCCTCATGTTAGCTGACTCTATTCCTCTGCATGCTCTATGGTGATGCAAGTCATGCCCCTCGTTGCACAATCTGCAGGAGGCCCCTGAGTTTCAGCTAGACCCTGTGTGAGAATTTCACTTACATGGAGAAATTTGGGCCATTGAGACTCATTTCTAGTATGTCTGCGTATTTAGGATCAGACTGCGATACCCTTACTTACCTTGGGTAGCACCGTGCCTACCAGCAGCCCGCTAGGGGGAAGGTAGCACACAGTGTGGGTAAAGGTAGTGCAGGCTGGCCTGTATTTTACTCTGAAAACAGATCTCTCCCAGTCGTATGGGAAGGATGTTCCAGTAGTTAGGGTACCAGCCTAAAAACTGAGAAACCCATGTTCAATTCCCTGCTCTGCCCCAAACTTCTGGTATGAACGTGGTAAGTCCCTTAGCCACTCTGTGCCTCAGTTCCTCCTCTGTGCAATGGGCACAATAGCACTGTCCTGCCTTTGAGTGGTGTTGTGGAGGGGATGACATTAAAGACTGGGATATACTAAGGTCACAGGGTGCCCTAGAGGTACCACAGATGGATTATACTGGTTGCTTCCTGCCAGCTTTGCTGGGATACAATTTTTCCTTTGCAATTCTGATGTCTCAGCTAACTGAGTTATGCCCCTTTTGTAATGCGTAAACAGTTGTGCACAGAAACAGAGGCTTATAAAGCAGCTCCAGAGATGAATTATGCAAATGCAATTATTTAATATATTCCTTGTGAAATGCTGGTGGCAGCTTGACAATTATCTTTTTTTCCCTCCCTTACAAACAGGATTTTGCATTTTCCTTTAAGACTAAGGCAGGAAGGGTCTGTTTTTTGAACCGTTTCATGTCCGAGAGATCAAACGAATATTCGGATGCATGGCAAATTAATCAAACATTGTCGTTTTCCCAGCAGTTCGTGGTAATGAACTGTGTGTGGCTTCCTTTTCACTAGCAACAGGTGAAACAGACCCTGCCAACAGCCAGATTTCATCAGTCTGAGGGCAGCCACATTTGCCATCCTTCCCTAGCCTGCTGTAAAGGCACAGGGCAGGGGCCCGAGGCAAAGCCCACTGAAAGTTTGTGGGAAACTCCCATTGGCTGGGGCTTCAAATCCTTTTGTCCCATGGGAAAACCTGTGGGAGGGGTCAGAAAACTCTGAGGGTCCCATTGTGGAGTTCCTACCAAATCATTCCCGTGGGGGAGGGAGATGTGGATTTGGCCAGGAGGCCTTGTGCCTCCACGCCAGCTGTGGGTTCCTGTTGTCCTCCCTCCATTCCGGTGCCCTACCCTAGCAGCAGCAGCTGCCTCTGGAAGTCCGCTCTCCCCCGAAGGGAAGGTAACAGCACAGGGTGGAATTACCTTGGTGCCCTGGTCTTCAGGGCACTAGTGCTTTCTTACCCCAGCCTGCCTACTCCACAGTCCTCCCTGCATGGCCATCCCCAGGCCCACCGAGTGCCCACCACAGGATCTGAGGGAAGGACAGAACACTGCAGCGAAGCTGGATGCTCATCCACCCCCACCACTTTCCATGCCGATGGAGGGGGTACAGTCTGACCGCCCGCATGCCACTCTTGGTTTCAAGGAGGAAATCCCCGCTCAAGTCATTCCGGTCCATTATTTTAGCCCTTACAGAACAACAGTCAAATAAATGTCAGGTCTCCTGCCTTTGCTCCAATGGAATCCTTGCCAGATTGAGGACTGCGGGCCTTAGCCCAGACAGAGTTCCTCATTGACCATTCACAGCACACACAGCTGGCTGCTCTTGCCTGCTTAAATCCCCTAGGCTCCTTTGACATCTCAGTCTATAATGGTCAGCAGTGTGGAAAAACTCTGTATAGAAAGTGAATTCCAGGCATAATTGGAATATTCCCCCCACCAAACCACCTTGATTAGGGGCATTTAATAGAATTCTTTCATGAATTCTCAAGCGGCACAGCTCTACTGGCTTGTTACATTGGGCCAAGCTTCTGCCCTCCCACTTATTACCAGTGTTGGTCCAGTCCCTTAGCGTGTTCATCAAACATTTCTTTGCTTCTGCTTGATAGATGTCAGGCACGATCGCTACTGGAGCAGCACTGTTCTCAGAATTTCCTGCCTTGGGGTCACTTGGAATTCAGCGCTTGCGTGATCACATACTTCTTCAGCTTGTTCAGTCTTGTTCTGGAGTGAGAGAATAGTTGATGCCATTTCAACATTCCAATGGTTCCCACTCCCTTCTTAAAAACATAAATAGGGTGTGAAGCAATCGGACGCAGCAGGCTGTGTTGTTGTTGTTGTTGTCACTAGCTATTTTCGCCTCTTGTGATGTGACAATATCCATAATGAACACAGGCTGGCACTTCGTCTGTAGAATATAAAATAATCTTTCGATGAAGTATCTTCCTATTCTTACCATTGGCTGTGTTTGTATTACATGGGCCTTATACTGAAAATAAGAAGCAATTGATATAAAATACTAAACAGCATTTTGAGATTTTTACTTTTTTTTGGTAAAATACTTCGGTAGGAAGGAGCTGCAGGAGGGCCAAGATCTCTGAGCACTTTCTAAAGGTTGTGAAGCGGCATGGCTTTAAAACTCCCTTTGTTAGAGGTATGTTATGAAGTAATTTATAGCTTAGGAAAAGTGTGGGATTGCCAGCCCCACTGCCCCATGTTTTCTGGCCCTGATGGGCACAAGCATCCCCACACTGCCAGCCTGCAGGGAGGGAAGAGGTGTTTTCATGCCCGTGACATCCTTGACTCTCTCAGCTGGGCATTTTGTGTAGACTGTAGTCCATTACGACATGCTGTGGATTTTTTTTTCTGTGTAGACGTATCGGCAGGTGTTTGTATCACCCCCCCCCACACACACACACGTTACCGTAGTATCTGAGTGTTGCACAGTTTTCCCTGTATTTATCCTCACAACACCCCTAGAAAGCAGGGATGTACTAGGTTCCCGGTTTTACAGATGGGGAACTGAGGCCCAGATCCAGAAAGGAATTAACGGAAGTTAGAAGCCTAAATATCTTTCTGGATCTGGAACAAAGAGACTAAGACCTGGACCCACAAAGGGACTGGACCCAGAACCTCCCACTTCCCAGGGGGGTGTCCTAACCACTGGATTACAGAGTTGTGTTCTCTCTCTCCCACAATGACTGTCAGTATTTATCCACAGTGGTATAGTCAGGCCAGGAAGCGGGAGACCCAGGGCCCAGTCACCTTGGTCCAATCACTCTCTTATTATTTATCCACAGCAGAACAGCTTCAACAGGGGAGACTGAGAAAGCACCACATCAGAATATCCCGTAGCCGGGTGGTTAGAGCACTATCCCGAGAGGTGGGCGACCCCTATTCAAATCTTTCTCCAGAAGAGGAGGGAAGTGAACCTAGCACTCCCACATCCAGTGGTGCTAGAAGTGGGGGTTGAAGTAGTAATAACAAACACCAAATACCTGGTTTCTGTGGTTTTCATCATCAGCCATCCCCACTATACAAATTGTTCCACCCCTCTGCCCAAATCCCAGCTGACGCTCTAACCTCTGGGCTGAAAGTTATAAACTAGGTGGTGTCACCACCAGCCAACTTTTGCCTGGGACCCAATCTGGTAGGCAGCTTGTGGACATGCCTGCCAGGTAGGCATTTGTCTGCTTATCTTTCCCCCAGTTCATGGCTCGGTCTGGGGCTTAGGCAGGAGATAGGCTTCCGGACCCCTAGAGCAGAGCAGCAGTGCGCGTGCGCAGAAGCAGAAACTTAGGCACCATGGGAAATTTTACCCTGAAAACTTAGGTGCCAGCAGCGTTCAGCAGGAGTTTTGTGAATTGCAGTGGAGCCTAAACCTGGGACTTAAGCACCAAAACCCCAGGCTTAGATGCCTTAGTGGATCAGGGCTTAAGTGACTTGCCCAAAGTCACACAGAGAGTCTGGCGGAGATCAGAGAACTGAACCCCAGTTCTCCTGAGTCCCAGCTGAACACTCGAACCATTAGAATCTAACCCCTCCTCTGGTTACAGACACCGTTTCTTATTCCCAATCCTCTGGGGGGGGATTAACAATACAAGAGTGACTGGAACAGGGGTACTGGGTCCGTGTTCCCAGGTGGGTGCTCTCCCATCCAGTCTCCCCTCCCCCAGCTAACTCACTGAATGACCTTAAAAACATCCTGTTGTTTTGAGCAGCGGATTTATCAGTGCAATTAGTAATGAGTTTTGGCTTGTTTAAAAAATGTAACAAGCCCGCCAGCATGGCAGGAAGTCACCAGTGACTAGGGGGGCTACCCGGCATTTGATCCATCTCCGCTGGCGTGCTCCCTGCTGGAGAAGATGGCACTATAGAAATGGGGATATGGGATTGGAATGTTCTGATGAGGACGGTTTCTGGTGGCTACTCTGGTAGTGCAGAGCAATCTGTTTGGAGGCATTCGGCAGCTATAAAAATACAAGCAGAGTAACTCATGCCTTTAGGACATGCACGCTGAGCCCCTGCTAAGCCCAGGTGTCAGGAACTGAAGGTGAGTCTTCATGTTGCCTCTTGCTCACCACTGGCCCTGCTTGGAAACACTTGGGTCTCAGTCTAAGGGACACAGCAGGCACCTTTACAGGTACACAAATTAAGGCACCGGTCCTGCTAAGATGCTGGTTTCCACCTTGCACTTGATTGGTTATTAGAATGACCGGAAATTGTCGTATTTTAATCAAGTCTTAAGCAATGGCACCTTGTAGGAAAAGAGAATTCAAAAAAACCTTATGAGCTAAGGCAAGGCACCATATCACACTGTTTTTGGCCAGGGATGATGGGATATGTGAGGCATTCTATTACAGCAGAATGTGAGAGAAAATGGCAGCAGGGAATAGAGTCTCAATTTAAATAATGAGCTCCCCATGTTGCACGACAGATGGTCATTGTCTCAGAGATGCGAAATCTCTTTGGAGGGATCAGAGACCTTGTATTTCCATGGAATAATGAGGGAGAGCCGCTGCTCCCAACACATGCTCTGTTTTTCACATTTTTCCAGAGGTATTCCCAGCTGTCTCTTCTCTACCCTTGAGCAGATCTGATCCCTTCCAGATCTCTCGTGAGTTTGGCTTCACTCTACCAAAGGAAAAAAATCAAACGCTAATGGGAGTGTGACTAATATTCAGAGTCATTATAATGCCCCTTCAGCGTCTTTATTTGTTTGAAAGACGCTCAAATCCAATGCCAGAAAACATCGTAGGCTGAATGTGCCTTTACATGTGCAGAGT
Organism: Mauremys mutica; assembly: GCF_020497125.1. Classification (NCBI taxonomy): domain Eukaryota; kingdom Metazoa; phylum Chordata; order Testudines; family Geoemydidae; genus Mauremys; species Mauremys mutica. The sequence continues at coordinate 102,796,858 of NC_059079.1, read as the reverse complement.
TGGCTGCAGTCCAGCTTCCAGTTATCTAGGCTCCAGGGCCGTCTGCAGGACTCAACATTTGGGAAGGCAGATGGGATGACAAAGAATTTATTAATGTGGTAGGGCAACTTCCTAGGCACTTCCCTACTCACTGCATCCATTTTTATTTAATTTTAAGCACTCAAGATTATGCATTTTAGTAGTGCTCTGTTTTACCCCCTTAACTATTCTGTCAATATTGGTGGTAGATGCTGCAAATGTGTTCATGTGCAGTGGGTTCTCTTCCTGCTGTCAGCTGAAGACCTCTTGGATGTTTCATGCTATCTTAGCTGGGGGTGGGGGTAGAACTCTTCTTTGGAGTGGCAGCTGCCCTCCAGCCCATGTGTCTGTGCTCCCCTGCCCTGCTGCTTGTGGCTATCATTGCTATAATCATAAAGGAAGGTAAAATAAATATGGTCTTGTCCCATGCCAAGAAACAAGATGGAACAGCTTAGGTGCTTATGGTGCCCACCACCATAGTGTCTGAGGAGCATGCTGCTTCCTGCTACATAGCTGCAAGGTATGTAATTACTATCCGATCAACCGTCTGCTAAAATTGGGAGTATCTTGATGCTAGTGTGCCAGACAAACTCTTAGCATGGCACAGGCCATATTTATCTAAGACCTTCCTCTTATATGCATATGGGCCAGATCATCCATTGCTCTGCATCTTGTATAACTGTTGACACCAGTGCAAGGTGGATGTAGACCAGGGGTCGGCAACCTTTCAGAAGTGGTGTGCCGAGTCTTCATTTAGTCACTCTCATTTAAGGTTTCGTGTGCCAGTCATACATTGTAATGTTTTTACACAGTCTCTTTCTATAAGTCTATAATATATAACTAAACTATTGTTGTATATAAAGTAAATAAGGTTTTAAAAATGTTTAAGAAGCTTCATTTAAAATTAAATTAAAATGCAGAGCCCCCCAAACCGGTAGCCAGGACCCAGGCAGTGCGAGTGCCACTGAAAATCAGCTCGTGTGCAGCCTTTGGCACACATGCCATAGGTTGCCTACCCCTGGTGTAGACCCTTCCACTTTGTTAGCACATTACACTGGTATAATGACGACACAATGTGCAGCGTAATGGAAAATCAGACCTATAGATATCAACCTCAACCATTTTTGGAATCCCCTGTCTGTAACCTGATCCAGCTTCCATGGAGTAGGATGGCGGTAGGTTTCTGTTATGGTTTTTCAAAACCGTAAACCTAGAAATGCACGAAATAGCCAAGCAGTTTGAAGCCCAAGAAAGGTGGTTTCCTTCTCTCTTTGTGGTTTGGTAGCTGAGCCATGCTTCCCCCAAATTCAGCACATTCTGATAAATCATTGCAGCATGCTTTTTAATCTCTGGGTAGTAACATGTTCGAAGGAAGCCCAATCAATCAACACCCGCCTTTCACAATGGATCAACGACTGGTGCCAGATTCCCATCTGCTTCTGATGCCAGGAAGAGAGATGCGTTGCCACTTAAAACGAGTGTGTGCCTATCAGGCAGCGCAAGCCTTCATTTCCCGCACTGTCGCCCTGACTGATCTATTCCCTGACAAGTTTGGAAGATTAAAAACAAAACACTGGTGGTGACACTTTTTTTTTTTCATGTAGCTAATTGCTTGTTAACATACCCTCGCGCAGGCTAGATTGCCTGCTGTTTTTGTAATCACCCTGCTCAGACTGGCATGGTGGCTGAGAGACAGACAGATTTGGGTGATTCTGCACCCTTAGCAGCCCTCGAGCCTGGCCTACCCTAGAGGATTTTGGCATCGGAATGTCCACACATGCTACACAAGTGATTTGTAGTGGTACCTCTCCTTGCTGATATTTGCTTCCTCGCCCTGTCCCTTACCTGGTAGTAGAGACCCCTTCCACAGGCTCTGGGGAGGGAGGAATCACCCAGCCATCCCTGCAGCACTGCTGTTGGTAACACGCGCAGCTTTATCAACCACAGTCACTTTAATCAGCAAGCACCACGGCCCCTGCACCTTGCAGCTGCAGTCAGCGAGTAGGGACCTCCTTCCCTTTGGGCTCTGGCACCTTAACCAAACACCCACGGCTGGCCCGTGCCAGCTGACCCGGGCTCATGGTGCTTGGGCTGCAAGGTTATAAAAAATGCAGTGTAGGTGTCCGGGCTTGAGCTGGAAACCGGCATCTACTCTGCAATTGTATAACCCCATAGCTGGAGCCCTGCGAGCCTGAGGCAGCTGACACGGGCCAGCCATGGGTGCTTGATTGCAGTGTAGATGTACCCACAGGGGCCACATGCTCAGGCTGCGCCCTGGGCCTGTTCCCCAGCCCAGAGCTGATTCTCGGCCTAGCATGTCGGGGCAGCCTCAGTGGCACCAGCACATGCCCTCTGGCTGCTCCTGCAGCTGCTTCTCCAATGGCAATTCCATACTCCAACTGGAGGAGAGCTGGCAGCAGGGGCAGCTCTCAAGCCAACCAGAGGGAAGAAGCCAGTTCCTTCTCTCTGCCCCTCTCCAGCCTATCCGGACTCCAGGGGACGGGTCAGCTTTTTGTCACAGGCAGCACTGCTCTGGAGTGGGGCCTCTGTAGCCAGCAAGGAGGGATGCAGGTGGTTGGCCAAAGTGGAACAAACCAAGACATTTAGGGCATGTCTACATGCACAGTTGCCCTGGTGTAACTTCAGATCTGATTTAAAACCACTTTAGTTAAACCTGTGCCCATGGCTGTGTAGATGCCCTTATTTCCCAGTATTGCTAGCCCTAAACAACTGCCTAAAAATTGTGAGATTTTTTTAAACACCAGTGGTACATCTGGGGTTCTTTTTCCCTTGCCATTTGATTTCTAAGCCTTTTGGGTGCACTCACATGTTCAAGCTTTTCCTGGCAGCCAGGAGGGCTAGGAACTTTGAGACTGAAAGCTGAGATTCTCGCATAATCACTTCACTCCAGGAGTTGGGGCTTGTAGGAAAACACCAAATCTTGCAATAGAGTTGTGAGAGTGGGCAAAGTCAATCCAAACCATAATAAGCTTTAAATCTGTTAAGAATGGGGTTAGGCTAAACCAAAATAAGCTGCCCCGAAACTGAAGTAAGAATGTCCACATACAGGCTCACTGGTTTAACTAAAGTGGTTTAACTAAACCAATTGGAATTTGGGTGTAGACAAAGCTTCCATTTCCTTCTAACCATAGGCATCGACTCTGTGGGTGCTCCGAGGCTGGGGTGGGTGCTCAGCACCCACTGGCAGCTCCCTGTGGCCTGCCCCGCCCCCCTGCTCCAGCTTGCCTCTGCCAGCCCGCCGCCATGTCCTGCTTCTCCCCTCTCTCTCCCAGCACTTGCGCTGCAACACAGCTGATTCACGGGACAGGGAGGAAGGGGGGATGAGGGGCAACGCAGCGCACTGGGGGAGGAGGCAGGGCTGGGGCGGGGATTTGGGGAAGGAATCCAACAGGGACAGGGAGGGAACGGAGTTAGGGGAGGGACTTTGGGGATGGGGTTGGAATGTGGATGGGGCCAGGGGTGTGGAAAGGGGCAGGGGGGGGCCGCAGACACCCACCGGCACTGAGAAAGTTGGTGCCTGTGCTTCTAACCCCATGCAATAAAGGTATGACATGCCAGGCTGCTGCTAAGAGCAGGATCTGAGATTGTCAGCCCCACTAGGGGATGCGGATACCCAATTCCCATTACTTACAAGGGATTTGGATAACTGCTTCCTGTTAGGTGGCTCTGAAAATCTTTCTTATATCCTGGCTCCATGACATGGGTCAGAGTCATATGTCACAAGGCAGTAACCGTGGATTCTATTCCACCTTCACAAGCACTGGAGAACATGTATCCGTCATAAGACATCAGAACTGCCGATGTTTGTTTTGGAACACCAGGGAGGATGCTAGAGAAAAGGTGGGGAGGAATCCACATACCCCAATCTCTTGGTGAATTAAGATAAGAACTGTGGCTCTGTCTTTTTTTTTGCTTTTTTCTCCCCAGAAGACCCACCCATTGTTCTGCTCTTCTGCCTTCAGGATTCCTAGCAGGAGACCTAGCAGCTAGACTGTCAACATTTGGAACATCTTGAGACATGTTGGGATAGATTTTCACAATGTTGAGCACTCACAGCTCCTGCTGGATTTGCAGGTGCCCAGTGCTTCTGAAGATGAGGCCCCAGATCCCGTGCCCTCCCCACCCCCCCAAATTAGTGCACACTTTATGGCGTTCTGCTGCACTTGCCCTTCTTTGGCCTGCAGAGGCTGTCACTCCTCATAAAAATTCTGCCTTTTCTGTATTGGCTTTTAGCGGGGTTAGCTGCTGCAAACCAGAGAGACGTTCTGCAGAGACATCAGTCTGGAAGTGAGAATCAGGGCATTAGGGGAGGGGCTCTGTGCAGCAGAGCAGCTGACAGTCCATAGTGTTGACAGGGAGAGAAACCTATAGGAAAAAAATGGTTTCTTTTTAAAGGTGAATTTTCTAAATTTAGCTCCAAAGCTGCTAAAGAAGATTGGTGACTTTTTTTAGTGGGTCGACTGATAGGCTGCGTAGCCTCAAAGTCACCGGGCATGTGCGGGGAGCAATACAAGAAATAAAACCTTCATACTGTACAAGCCTCGTCATTCCCAATGTGAGCGCCCTGCTGGGGCAGACTGCCACTTAGTATATGTTTGTACAGCACCTCGCGCAATGGGAGCCAACCTGGTTGTGACAATGTAAATGTTAAATAACAGCAGCCCAGGGTCCTCTCAATGAGCTGGCAAAGCTCCCGCATGCCGTAAAGGATGCATAATATCTCCTTACTTATAACCATCCTTACACATCCTTTCTAGATGAAACCTTGATTGGCCTGGGTCCAAAGCCTAGAAAACTGAGTAGCAAGGAAAGCTCCCACTAAAAGAACTGATGCGGAGGATAAAGGGTTTCTGGAGCGGAGTCCTACCAGGGAGAAATGTGACCTGTATTCAGTGGTCTCTCTTCAGCTCCGTAGCCTCCAGTTAATACATTTAATGGTATGATGATAATGCGCTGGGGCATTCAGAGCACAAGTTGATGTTTTGTCTCTCAACCTTTTTTTTTTTTTTTTTGGTTGCACTAAAAATCTGCCCTGCAGCCCTCAGATTAATTAAATGCTGACAGTCAGCTAAAGCAGGAGAGGAGAATATCTTTCCTGCCCTTTATATATGTTAGACAGCTTCAAATACATAATGCCCCTAGGAAATAAACATGTTCCATTTGGCAAAATCAATAAGGCAGAAATCTCCATGAAACTCTATCATGTTGCAAATAGACTAAAAACAGTGCTGTACCTGGCATGAATGAGTGTTGTTTCAGTGTCCATGGTGGATGCTCATGGGGACACTAGTAAATACAGTATAAGCACTTGTTTTGTAATTCACTGTCTTTATCCTTATCAGTAAATTTGTTAGAGCTGCTCATTTTCATTCCTTTGCCTGTAATAATGAATTCTCATTTTTTCACACATAACTGTTCTATTTGTATAAGTACCTAAGAAGTGAGCTACTTTCTGCAATGTTTAGAATAGCACAAATAAACTACAAATCACTTGTAGCCCTATACCAAATAATTTTCTTGTTCTGATTAAGTACAGCCTCTAACCCCAAAAAGTGTACCTCGGGCTTTTCATTTTCCACCACGGTGTAACATGTGCTCTGGCTCTCACACGCAAAGTTTCCTCCTTGATCCAGTTTTGCAGCCATTTGCATCCAATAAGCGTTCTCCTAGAAGCTCATTCCCTGAAGAGCTAGCAGCTGGGGTTACAGCTGCAGACTCAGGACACCTAGAAAGAGTTGCCTCAATAATCTGACACTAACCAGCACCGTTCATGTGGCTAATCTAAATCAATAGAAGCTAAATTAATCCTTTGGCATTTTCTCTCTAAAAGGGGCCAGTCACCCTGGGACTCATTGAAGCCTGACCATGTGTTTGGCCCTTGTTCATCGCATTTCCTGAATCATGGGACCGGAACTTCTGTTTTTCCTGTTCTCGTCTATGCAGTTTGGTCTGATGCACCAGAAAAGTTTGACTCCTCCTTAGCAAATGAATATTCATGACTTTGGGACACCCTCTACCACCCTTGCTCATGTCGTGTTGTACGCACTACACACCTAGCCCTAGTGAAATCAATGGGATTACTTGTGCAGTAATGTGCTCTCCCTTGGGGAAGGGTGTTGGAATCTGTCCCTGTCGTAGCTAAAGGCCTTAATGGAAAATTTGGGATTTGGAGCTATTGACATGACAGATCTTTTTTTATGAATAATACGTTTCCACAGGGAACACCTAGCAATACCTTGACAAATCATGTCAATGCAAGACCTGCAGAAATGATGCCATGAGGATAGGGAATATGTATGGAGCACGTGTCAGACTGAAAGACTAAGAGGACGGGTGTTGGGCTACTGCATGAATGGATGAAGGAGTCCCTCTCTTACGTCACTGGCAGAGAATTACCTATGTGAAGAGCTAGTGGCACATTCAGGGCCCCTAGCAGCAGAAAACCAAACCTCCTGCAAGCGAGGGCTCAAGGGAACCCACCCAGCCTGGAAAGTGGGCAGCGCTGGCAAAGGAGGGAGCGTGGCCAGGATGCTGAGTCTGCACCTGGCACCAGCAGGGCTTCTGCGAATGTCTCGTTGCCCTTAAGTGGCAAAACCCCCATGGGAGGCGGGTGGAGGAAATGCCGCGGTGCGCTCTGGCGGTAGGGATGCTTCTCCATGGCACACAGGCCTGTGTTAGAACAGAGATGTGCAATTTTCACCCCTCTACACTGGGGCTGTAAACCCAGCTCCTTCCATTGGTTTATCCTGAAACTATTCCCAGCCTCCAGCTCAGTGGAACCTGGTAACCAAGATACCACCCTGGGGGAAGCTGATCTCTTGCTGTCCCAGAAGGACAGATGAAGGAGGGTCTTGGTAGCAAAACAGAATATTCACTCCTATTGTATATAGACACAAGGGCAGATCCTAAGCTAGTGTAAATCAATGTAGCTCCACTGAAGTCAATGGGCCTCTGCTGATTTACATCTGCTGACAATCTGCCTCTTAAAGCCAAATATTTTGTGCTGCTTCCAGGGGCGGCTCTAGACGTTTTGGCACCCCAAGCACGGCAGGCAGGCTGCCTTCGGCGGCTTGCCTGCGGAGGGTCCACTGGTCCCGCGGCTTCGCCTGCGGGAGGTCCTCCGAAGCCGCGGGACCAGCAGACCCTCCTCAGGAAAGCCGCCAAAGGCAGCCTGCCTGCCGCCCTCGCAGCGCCGGCAGAGCGCCCCCCGCGGCTTGCCGCCCCAAGCACGCACTTGGCGTGCTGGGGCCTGGAGCCACCCCTGGCTGCTCCAAGCTCCCTGCAGCTCTATGGACTGCAGCACGGTGTTAGAGTGGCGAAGTAGGTGCAGAATTGTGCCTGTTACTCTTTTCCCGTTTCTGTGTCTAGCTGATCTGTGATGCTGCTGATTTGTAAAAGCACCAGGCAGCAGAAAGGTTTGTTTCCTTGGGAAGTGCAGCAAGGCCAAATTTTGTTTGGAAGTCATTGTGCTTATTAGTGTCATTGTCACACATGACTGCAGACCTGCAGCTTCTCTGTTACACAGAAAAGCCCAAGCTCTCAAACACTTACTCTGATATTTAAGCACATGAACAGTCCTGTTGATTTCACTGGGACTAGTCCTGTGCATGACGTTACTCACTAGTTTATGCCTTTGCAGAGCTGGGGTCCAGCGTACAGCTCCAAACGAAGTGGTGTTCTTCAGGGAATGCATTTTGTTATCAGGGGTCAGAGGTTAACGCCCCTTTCCAAACTCCATAGCAACCTGACTCAGAATCTGTGCTTGGGAAATCTTTTCATCTTGCCTTGAACGCTTTTTGAATATTTTCCTGGAATGTTCTGCTTTCGTTCCCACTCCGGGAGTTCTAAATATACTCCAGGTTGGGACTGTAGACCCCAGTTTATTTTTAATGTTCTTTTCGGTATCGGTGACTTTTTTTCCCAGAAGGACACGTCGTGATTTATACTCTTTACTAGCTGCCTTTTCTCCTCTTGGAGCAGTGTCAGGATCCTTTGCAGAGGCATCAGTCTGCTGGACAGCCTCTAGGGGTATGTCTGCACTGCAGTGCAACACCTGTGGCTGGCCCGTGTCACCTGACTCAGGCTCGCGGGGCTGTAAAATTGTGGTGTAGACATTTGGGCTCGGGCTGGAGCCCAGACTCTGGGAGCCTCCCCCCTCGCAGGGTGCCCGAGCTCAGGCTCCAGCCTGAGCCTGAATGTCTTCACAGCAATTTGTAACCATGCGGGGCCCAAGTCAGCTGACTCCTGCCAGCCGTGGGTGTTGAATTGCAGTGTAGACGTACCCAGAGGCAGTGAGCATGCTCTGTGCTAGCCTGGGGCTAACAGCCCACAGTGAGTTAAAACTGCCAGGAGAGCGAAACTTCTGAGGGGAAAACAGGCCATTAGTCCTCTTACAGATGATCAATAAAGTATCTTCCCCTCTGGCTCTACGCTGTTTTGTTTTTTTTAAAATGACTAATAAAGCCAATATCCGTTAGCTTAGGGAGGGGAAGCCGTGTCTGAATTCGAGCAGGCAGCAGGGAATCGGCACTCCTGAGTTCTATTCTTGGGTCTGCCACTGGCGTGCTGTGAGACCTTTCTCAATTTGCTAATTTGTCTGCCTCGGTTTACCTGCTTGTGACTAATAATACTTATCAGAGTATGAAGCAATGTTTACAAAGGACCTCTAGCTCCTTAGATCTTAAAGGGGGTACACGGTACTTTCATATAGCAAGGTAGGCGGTTATGGATTCTTAGTTTTCCTTGGCTTGTGTGCCAGTGTTTAGCAGATCTCCATTTATTGTTCCCTACATCCAATCAAAACAGGGAGAACATGGGTTGATTGTTTAGATTCCTATAATGGAAATTTAAAGACATTATTATTAATTACTAATTATTTGTTTTGTTATTGTTACTCAGTCAGTGGCAGGGTGCATCCCATATATCCTTAAACAGTGGCAAGTGTGGCATTTTGCTGTATTGTCATGATCAGTTTGTTGGCTGTATTCAGATGCCGGATGTTGGGTGGCGGAATGTTGGCTAGGACTGGGAACCATACAAGTTTTGCTGGCTTCAGTATGCCTGTGATAATTCTTATGGTATGATTAAGCAATGTATCCACGAGTCTAGTGTGGGCATAGTTTTGGCCAACTGAGTAGCAGAGAGTGAGCCATAACTATGCAGGGCTTGTTCACTGGTTCCCCAAAGGGACCTTACCAGTTAGTTTGTTCAGGAAACAATTTCTTGATCTTTTGAGCTACTTTAGTGAGATGGTATTTGTAGATGAACCCTAGATACACTGGCTCTGGATCATATGCCACCTGCTGACCATTCAAAAAAATGTTAAGCTCAAGTTGGCTCTGAGCATGGCATAAGTAGACGCATGTTGACATGGTCATTGATGTACTTGGTTTCAGTCTCCATTTCTTACAGTATGGCTATGGCAGCCATATCATTATTCAGGTTCTCTTCAATCTTTTGGGAGTCACAGTCCCTTGAAACCAAGCTAATATTGTCAGCAGCCATCCAGCGTGTGTGCAGCCATTACACAAACCACCTGGAAATGGCATACAGTAAGGTCATTGGTGAATATATTAAATAAAAGTGATTCCAGCACTGAGCCTTTCAGAAATCAGTTCTTCTGGATTCTCCAAGTGATGGTTTTGTGGCTGAGATCCACCTGAAAACGTCTTTCTCAGGACACCAGCTCAGTCACCATGACACCCCATCTAGGATGAGCTCTTGGCATGTTGCCCAGCAGACTAGTGTGCCGGATGGTGTTATAGGCTGCTGTAGGGTCATAAAAGAGAGCTCCCATTTTCTTCTTGTCTTGAAATCCATTCTCAAAATAAGTAGGGAGTACTTGGGCCACTGGTGCTTCGATTTTTGTCGAAAACTTGCTTCGCAATCGTTCAAAAGTTGTTCTCTCATGGGCATAATTCTCTGTAAGATCATCCACTCAGAACTGATACTGGGCGACAGCTGGCTGCAGCAAAACCTATATGGCCAGCACTGCACACTCTCCATCCAGTGATAACACCTTCAGTTGACTCTAGCGGTCAAAATAGGAGAGAACCTCTGCCACTACCAAAAACTCCCACATCATTACTAGACTGGATGAACCGCTCCCTGGTGTTGGGCTCCCATGTTGCCGCCGGAGCTGTCTTAACAGGTTCAAGGGTTGTGGGCTTTGCAACCATGACCAACCAGGCCTGGGGCACTGGGGAGGATGCCGTACACATGCGGGATGGCTGCTCATTTCTTGGTGAGCAACCTATAGGTCTTCCCAAGTTGAACACTGCTCAGAGGCCATTGACTGGCTTAAGACCATTTAGCAGTTTTTGGTTTTTTCTAAACCTTGCCTTGCCCACATGCAATCAATCTCTCTCTCTCTCTGTCTCTCTCTCTCTCATATATAAATAATATTAATTTTTATATAAATTGTTTCCTGAATTACTGATCGTTATTCTGCTGATATTGTCTGTGGATGGTCTTTTCCTAGGTCATAGCTAGGACCATAAAAATGTGGACTAGAGCGTATATTCTGCAGTGCGTGTTTGTGAAGGATAAAGGGTTAAGATTGACTGAAGTGCAGACTTCCTCAATGCTCAATGGTGGGAGCAGTGAGTGACCTGAGTTTATCTTTCTCTACTTGACCTTGATATGGAAATTCACTCTTTTATTTAATGTTTGTAGGTCTCCAGGGTCAAATCGTGGCTTTTGTGATGCAAAATGTTGCTAACATGATGACAGTGTCATGGCTTGACAGCATCCTCTTTCCAGCAGCACCATGATCAAAGCAAAGAAAATATTTTTAATACTGTATTAGTCAGTAACGATCCATAGCCTTCTTGGAATGGTGGACTTTGACTCAGGAACGACTGCGCCTCAAACAACTGTCAACTGGCCGCAGGGCAAAGCTCCGTTCCCACAGGGATGACATTTGCCCATTTTGATGTTCTTGCAACACTCGCAGCTGACTAGCTCACAGCTATAGCCTTTGGGATAGCTCTACTTTCTCCCCCACCCAGCTGTGGATCATGTACCTTGATAGTGACCAAGATAAACCAGACCCAATGACCAATGTTAGAGCTTTGGAAATGGTGGTTAGAGATCCAAGTGTAGATTCTCTTAGTGTAGGAATAAAACCTTTAACATGGTAGATATAGAGCTGATGGCAGGTAGAAGGGTTAAAGATGAGACCAATTCTTGTTCTTTTGTGGCTTTATCTGTATTATTTGCTTTTCATCTCTTGTTTGCTGTGGTTAGCAGAGCAGCTATAATAAGGAGTGTTAGGTGCAATAAATCTTGTCATTGTGCACAGCACGCTTTTCATCAGCGCTCAGGGAAATGCAAGGTAAGCATTCGAAGGAAATCTCTATATAATCATATATAATGCCAAACAGCCAGTAGATTTTAACTGAAATTATAATATAGTGAAGATTACATTGTATTGTAACTTAATATGTCCTGGGTATATTAATAGGGTCCTGCCACAGCCATGAAATTCACCACCATGAAAAATGCATCACAGACCATGAAATCTGGTCTCCCCCTGTGAAATCTGGTCTCTTGTGTGCTTTTACCCTATACTGTACAGATTTCACAGGGGACACCAGCGTGTCTCAAATTGGGGCTCCTGACCCAAAAGGGAGTTGCAGGGGGGGGTCACAAGGTTATTTTAGGTCGTGGTATCGCCACCCTTACTTCTGTGCTGCCTTCAGAGCTGGGCGGCTGGAGAGTGGTGGCTGCTGACTGAAGGCCCAGCTCTGCAGGCAGCAGTGCAGAAGTCAGGGTGGCGATACCATACTAATCCATCCTTGCTCCTGCGCTGCTGCTGGTGGCAGCTCTGCCTTCGGAGCTGGGATCCCAGCCAGCAGAGGCCACTTTCCAGTTGACCAGCCCTGAAGGCAGCGCCACCACCAGCAGCGTTGCAGAAGTAAGGGTCGCAGTACCGCAACTCTGCCTTACAATAATCTTGTGGTTTCCTCCCCACCCCCAACACACACACACACACACCTCCTTTTTGAGTTGGGACCCCTACAATTACACTATGACATTTCAGATTTAAATAACTGAAACATGAAATTTATTATTTTAAAAATCCAATGGCCGTGAAATTGACCAAAATGGGCAGTGAATTTGGTAGGGCCCTAACTTCTTTTAGTTCTAATAAAGCCACCAACTATGGGTCTTCTCACACAGAATTTGTCTGTTGATTACGCTGCTTCCCACTTAGCCGAAAGCAATCAGCAATTTAAAGAAATTTTTCCCCTTCTACCTGAGATCTACATTTACACTTTTGGCAGATGAGATCTCTGTAATCCAGTAAATCTCACCATATTGAGGAAATCGTCTGCATTTACTTAAAAGCCAAGATTTATTTTATTTTATTTTGCCTTGCAACAGAGGCCTGTGACTCCAGAGGAAAATGCCACACATCAAAAATGCAGATTTAAATTGCACTAATATCCTTTGCATTTGCTTTCCAGCTAAATTTACTTTCCATTTTGAGAAGTGTGGTTTGTACATCCAAATGCCACAGGATAGAGATTAGGGTTTTCTCTTTTGTTTGATTTAAAAGCTTTAATGAAAAATGGTATTCATAGTTGTTGGGTTTTTAGGTCAGACCTGCTTGTAAAAATTCCAGAGTTGATGAACGATGAACAATTCTAGTGGTTGTAATGACTGAAAATTGATACTTCTCACATAGTTGTGCTGTAAGTATCATTGGTTTGTGCTGGTAACCGGGTGTCAGGTTTTAGGATGCTGTGTGCACGGGGTTCAAAAAAGAATTAGAGAAGTTCATAGAAGTCCATCAACGGCTATTAGCCAAGATGGTCAGAGACACAACCCCATGCTCTGGGTGTCCCTAGACCTGCAGCTGCCAGAAGCTGGGACTGGATGACTGGGCATAGGTGCCGACTCCTTGAGTGCTTCACTGGCAGCTCCACTATCAGCACCTCCTCCTCCCCTCAGTGCCTCTTGCCCGGTGGCCCTGCTGATCAGCGCCTCCCCCTCTCCTCACACACATCCCGCCCACCATGATCAGCTGTTCTGCGGCATGCAGGAGGCGCGGGGAGGGAGGGGGAGGAGCGGGGATGGGGCGCACTCGGAGGAGGGTTGGAAGAGGCAGGACAGGGATAGATGGGGGTGGGAAGAGGCAGGGTGGGTTTGGGGCTTTGGGGGAGGAGGTGGAGTGGGAGCGGAGCCAGGGGAAGCACCCCACCCCCAGCACATTAGAGACTCGACGTGTATGCAACAAGGGATGAGTCACTCAAAATTGTCCTGTTCTGTTCATTTCCCCCATTGGCCACTGTCAGAAGACAGGATACTGTGCTAGATGGACCACTGGTCTGATCCAGTATGGCCACTCTTGTGTTCTTAGGTATAGCACTGTCCCGCTAACTTACCTGGCATCCAGACCGGGTGGGAAGCATTCCTTCCAATTCTGGAGTATAAAAGGCTTTCAGTCCCTCTGAGGCAAAAGGGAGAGGGAAGGAAGAAAAGGAAATTCTGCAGAAAGAGCTCCAAGGCACAGTCGAGTCAGGCTAAGGGCTTTGCTTCTTCAGGGCTTTGTTCCCTAAGAAAGGCGAGAGCCAGGAAGGGGAATGAATCTGAGCCTGTGGTATGTGTCCTCTGCTGAGCGTGGGGAGGCTTTCAGCTGCTTATGGAGGCACAGTGTATGTACCATTTCTCTGTGGAGATGGCCAGTCAGCAAGGGATGGTTAGAGCTCTTCAGCACTTTCACATTTGTAACTAATTGGAACAACCTTTATTAAAATTCAATGCCCAGGACATTTACACCACTTCTGGGGGACTCTGAGAATTGTCAGAGATGCAGAGGTGAACCTATGAACCTTTTGGAGCCTCCCTTCCACTGCACTTCCTGCTGTGTCCTCCGCCTACGCCAGGAGACTTTGGAGGTAGTTAGGGTGGCCAGATGTCCCAATTTTATAGGGACAGTCCTGATTTGGGGGTCTTTTTCTTATATAGACTCCTATTACCCCCCACCCCACCCCACCCCACCCCCGTCCCGATTTTTCACATTTGCTGTCTGGTCACCCTAGTAGCCCTGCTAGTGTTGTGCCAGGTATTCATGGGTCAACAAGCCATGTGCTCTGCAGCTCTGCTCTCCAAGTGGGAGAGAAATAGAAGAGAGTGCTTGTAAAAATGGAGGTCAGTTTACATTTGCTTGTGAACGTGTCAGCCGAAGTGACCGAAGCCAGTGCAACCAGAGATCCAATTGCTAAAAATCCGAACTTCCAGTGCAAGGATGCTTTGGAACGCATTGTGATGTTGTCATCCATTTGGAGAAGCTGTTTTGGTTTTTGGAGACCATCTGCATTGTTTGGAAGCTTGTTGGTGTTAGGGTAACATTTAAGAATAAGCGTCAAGGAACGCAAGTGATTTATTCTACTGAGCCAACTTCTACACCGATTTATGTTTTATAACATCACCCCGTATGTGTTTAAGGACACATGCTACTCGCAAAAACTATATCCTCTACAAAAGACGATCTAATTGGCACAGCTAGAAAGAGGCAGAATAAAGATTGCATGCTAGGCATGTCTAATCCTAAACCTGGAGTTTGGCCAGTGATTTTTGGCACTTGCGTCTCATGAGATGCAGACTCATTTGCATTGTATTTAGTAACTTTGATTCATGACTCTCCCTTCAACTGGTTGGACCCTCTCAAGCCGCCTCTTTTCCATATTGCCTTCTGTGCTGTCCCTTGCGCTCTGTGGTTACTGCTTCTGGAAGTAGGAGCCACGTCTTCCATTATCTTTGTATGTGGCTGAACTCCACTGCTCCACAAGAACCAATGACATGGGAGAGGTGATGTAGACTAGTGGTTACAGCAGGCAGCTGACAGTTGGGACAGTGCGGTTCATAGATTCCAAGGCCAGAAGGGACCATTGTGATCATTTTGTTTGACCTCTGGTAGCAGGGGCAGCTCTAGGGATTTTGCTGCCCCAAGCACGGCAGGCAGGCAGGCAAACCGCCGGAGGCAGCCTGCCTGCCACCCTCGCGGCGCCGGCAGAGTGCCCCCTGCGGCTTGCCACCCCAAGCACGCACTTGGCATGCTGGGGCCTGGAGCCACCCCTGTCCGGTAGAATATGGGCCACAGAACTTCCACAAAGTAATTCCTAGAGCAGATCTTTTAGTAAAACGTCCAATCTTGATTTAAAAATTGTGTCAGTGATGGGAAATCCACCACGACCCTTGTAAATTGTTCCAATGGTCAATAAATGGTTCTATTGCCACCGCTCACACTGGCTCCCTGTATGACCATGAGCCATTACCTGCGTCATTCGGTGCCTCAGTTTCCCCATCAGTAAAATGGGGGAAAACCATACAGAAGTGTTGTGAGACTTAGCTAAGGTAAATGAAGGCGTGTCCCAATCCTTGGGTGAAAGACACTATATATCTGCAAATCACAGTGATTAAGTAGCAGGGCAAAAGGAAGTTGTTACAACTGCAATATTAGTTTGGCAAATGCTAAGCTACACCAAAGTGTATTGTTCTTTTCCATTGAAAGGAGATTTCTGGGCTTGATCCCGTCTGTCTATTGTGCCTGAGATGTATAGTACGTGTCAAATAGGAGCACACCAAACTGGAAGAATTTAGGTAGGAAAAATAGGACCCTGCCCTGCCCTACCCTGGGCTTCCATGGAGGAGAGCTTGTGGCCAGGCACCACAGAGAGGAAGGATGGTCCAGTGGTTAGGGACTCAGGAAGCCTGGGTTTTATTTTCTGCTGCCCCACTACAGCCTTCCTGTGTGACCCTGCGCGAGGCCCTCTATGCCTCCCTTCCCCATCTGTATAACAGTGATGGCAGCACTGCCCTGCCTCACAGAGCATTGTGAGGGGAAAAATTAATGGAGAGAATGTGAGGTGCCCAGACACAGTGGTGATGGGAGTCCTATACAAGTACCTTAGATGAAGCTTGGCTGGAGGGGCATGGAAGGGGAGAATGCCACCACTACGCATTTTCCTCACTTCTCCCCCACCCCCTGGAGCTCCCTTTTCAGAAGCTCCACAGGAGTGTAGCTCTGTCAGAAGGGAAGGTGAAAGGAGGGTGACCAGCAAGCTCCACCAAATTCGTTTCACCCAGGCACCCCAAAGCCACGGGGAAAGCCGATGTGTGTCTCCTCCACAGTCTGCTCTGGGAGCAGTGAAGGAGCCCTGGAGCTGCTAGGGTCCAGCTGCAGGGCAGAAGGAAGGGGTATCGTACTTAGATAACCTGTTCTCCTGCAGACCTCCAGGATCTGTGCAGACGTCAGGGATCCACAATTTGGGGAGTGGAACCCCCGTCCCTTCCATTGAAGGGACAATATCTCTCTTTAAAATGAATAATTCAAAGGACTCTCTACAAGTTTTAATTCAGTATTTGCACTGCCCCACATGGCTATTCCTGTCTAGGGAGAAATGGGGCCCATAACCAAGTGGTAGGATTCATACCAGCTGTTTATCTCTGAATAGATTGGAAAGCACCTTGAAATACAGGGAGCTAAATAACAGCAGATTGTCCTTTTTGTGTCTGATTATTATTTACTTGTTCATTATTTTTTTCTTCTTGGTGCAGTACAGGATCAAATAAAGATAAGTCTCTGACCTAAGAAGCAGAATGAAAACTGAATGTCACAGTGGCACTGAACAAAATTCAGAGCTAATATAAGTGGGTGAAGCACCACTGAAGTCAATGAGATAATACCCCCTTTTGCCAGCTCTCTGCCTGGCCAAATCTATACACCCGCCTGCATACATTTTAATTAAAAATTGCAAGAGGTTTTCCAGCAGAAGGCCCAATAAATGCAACAGAAACATGCTGAAACTTACCTGGTTAAGTGATGCCAAATCGCACCAAGCAGCTACAGAGTTTTAACAAAGCAGGTGATGTGCATCATACTGAACTTCGCAAGCTTGCAAAATGTCATTAAAAATCCAACTTAACTATGACAGAGAGTTCAAGAAGAAACTGCCTTTTTGCAACTAACATAGCCATTAAAATGATTTTCTTCAATGTGTGACAGTCTGAGTACGTCTGCACTTATAAAAGAAGATTAACTGGAATTAATCAAAGCAATAGCTTGCAAGCAGTTCAGTCCTGCTTATGGTATTGCTGTCAGTTAGGGTTGAATTAGCTTTAACTAGACCATGTTATCTGAAACTGTCCTCAACCTGAGATATGTTGGGCAAAGCTGGAACTGAACCATTAGAACCAAAACTGAACCTTGCTTGGCCCATTTCTGGTTTAACTGGGGTTATGACTATGGGGTATATTTTCAGAGGTACGCATGGCTGAAAGGCACCAAAATCCCTTTGATTTACCTGCCCTTTGTGCCTTTGGCTAGTGTCTCCCATAATTCTTAGCCCACATTTAGATAGCCAGAAAAATGTTCTATCAGAGTGATGCATGAATTCTAGATATCAGGGTGACATGTAGGCACAATGCAACATATAAATTTGAAGGCATCTGCCTGGCCTCTGTTCACTATTGGGATGTTTTGTGTGAATAGCTGATGATGTAAGTTTATGTGCATACATTTATTTTGGAATTAATGCTGGGCTAGAATATGTTACCACCTTAGAGAACACACCCAACTCAGCGATATAAGCAAACAGGAATCTGGGGTATGGATTCTTTTATTTCCTGGTCACTGGTTCAAATCCCAGCCAATTCCATAATGAGAAGAGACAATCGACCATCTCAAACTGTCTTTTGGGTTCATGAGGCTAGTTCAAGTTCACAGACCTAGTCCTGTGATTTAAGCAGGGAAATGGAGTATTTGGGGGTAGGGGGTCGAAGAATGGTCCCTTTAAAACTTTTTCTGGCTAAACCTATGCTATGTATAAAGGAGCAGAGCAACTTCCTACACCCCCCGCCAAAGCTAGAAGGCCGTAATTGTCCCAAATACGACATATGCTATCTACCCGGTTTAAATTTTCTCTTGCATGTGTCTCTCATCTCCTCTCTGCTCTTTTGTTCACCTCTTCCGAAGCAGAATGCAAATCCAACAACAATTAGACGTGAGGAGAACTGTCAAGCCCATGGTGTCTGAGTGGGCATGAAAGCAGATTCTCCTGTCCCTAGCCATGGTGGCAGTTTGGCATTGGTGAACCGAGGTAGGGGACATCTCTATTGCAGTCGCTGCGGGGGACTGTAGCTTGAACTGGCATACCTGAGCTAGCTGGGTCCAGAACAGGGAAAGAGCAGCAGCATGCACGTCAGCACAGGCCATCTGCCCAGTCAGTACTGGCTAGGTTTGTACAGCCCAGGCTGAAGCTCGGTCGCGTTGCTCCAGGACCCAGCTAGCTTGGGTATGTCTGCTCGAGGTGCAATCACACCCTGTTGTTGCAGTACAGACATACCCACTGTCTCTATACAGGGCCTAATGGACGGCAACCTGCACCCCAGAAGCTTCAACCACAACTGAGCTTTTTTTTGGGGGGGTGGGAGTCAAGGAAGACAAAGTAAGACCTGATTCTACTCTACTTTTATTCCCCTGGATGTCACTAACATAAGGACAGGGGTTGGGAAGGACAGTCTCGTGGACAGTGCACTTACCTGGGATGCAGGAGATTTCCTGGCTCAACTACAATCTCCCGGTGTGACTGTGGGCAAATCATTTAAATCTGTCCTGCACCTCAGATACCCATCTGTAAAATGAGATTGGCCCAGCGATATTGTGAGGGTAACAATTAAAATTGTGAGGTGCTCAGATACTAAGTGATAAGGGCGATATAAATACTTAGATCAACAGATAGAAAGACTAAAGTTCATTTTCCTTCCATTGAATTGGCAGCAAGCACTTACAATAGATAAGACATAGCTTCAGAAAATTGATTTGCGATAAGGACATATTTTAAAATCACTGATTGCTAACCATCTAGAACAAAGTAAAGTACATGTGTATAGCTCAAACAAACAAACAAAAGTCATTCACCATTCACAAGCATCTGAAGCCAAGAAGTTTCATAACCCTGAGGACCATCTGTTTCACTAGCTATAGGGTTTACGCTTGCAAGAACTATTGAATAACAAGAGCGATAGATTAGATCTTGCCTATCTAAGGTGCTGAACAGTGCAAATAGAAGAAGGGAAATCTGATAGTCAAACCAGTGATTAAATTTTGAGTAATTACTACAATTTATTCATGCTGATAAATAGAAATTCTTCTCTCAGCACAAGTCACGTAATATGTGCAGTACATTATCCAAACTCTAAGTAACAATGCACTTATCCGCAGAAAGGGCACTGTTAATTTGTAGGGACAGATCATGAAAGGAATCTGAGCTGTTTAGGTATCCACTTAACTCTGTTTTGTTTTTTAAATTCAATGATGCTTTCACCCATTCAGAGATTTGAGTACCAACATGATTGCGGAAATGAATGAAAATATCTATGTGGGAGGGAGGCTAATTTAAAAGATAAAGGGTAAAAGCCTGATCCCGCTGACATTCGGTCTGAAAAGCTTTGTATGGGAAGTAACAGCTCTTTGAAGAGAAGGAGGCAAGCAGCTGAAAAATGTGTATGAAAACTTAATCTAAAGGCTTGTCTACACTTAAAATACTACAGCGCCCTCTCACCCCCTGCCACTGCAGCTGTGCCACTGTAGTGCATCCGTGTAGACGCTACCTATGCTGATGGGAGGTAACTAGGTCAATGGAAGAATTCTTCCATTGACCTCGTGCTGTCTACAGAGGGGCTTGGGTCGGCTTAACTACATGGCTCAGAGGTGTGGATTTTTCACACCCCTGACCGACGTCGTTAAACCAACCTAATTTTCCAGTGTAGACGAGGCCTAAGGCTGAAATGTTCCCAAGAGAGAGGCAGGAAGCAGCACCTCTGGGAGGGAAAGATGTCTGTTACCAGGGAGCAAATCAGACCACTTGGTTTATCCCATCCCTATCTTGGGAGGGACTGAGCACCCTCATCTCCCATTTTATTCCTTTTTTATTGACATCTAATGGAGTTGAGAGTCCTGGCACGTTCCTGGCCCCGGCCCCTGGAGACCCGATGTGGTGCTGCGCTCCATGCTGGGTATGCAGTTCAGCACCTTGTATTGTCTCTCTTTGAGTAATTATTTGCTCAGTCTGGGTGACAAATTGGAGCAATCACTGGCTGTATCCAGACTACACCACACACGGCTGGTTTGTAGACTGAACACTTTGCTTATGTGAAAGGAAAGGGATAGAGATTAATGGCTCTTGCGAGGCGTGTCAGGTCTCAATTTCTGTTTAAAAAGTAACAATGTAAAATAGCAGGAGAATGGAAGAGTGGTTGTGGATGGGCCAGTGATTATATGAGAGTCTTCGGATGTGTCAGGGGGGCTGGGATGAATTCCCCTTGCACTGCGGGCTGAAGTGAGAGAATCTCTTTTCTTATTGACACTGGGGTTGACAGACATTCGAATGTGGGCTGACGTTATGGGGCTCAATGGGGAAGCTTTGGCCTGTGCTCCCTCCCGCCAAACCCCATTATGACCGTTTTGAGGCCAATCCTGCAAAAAAAGAATATTTTATTAGTGAGCATAGTGGTTACTATGGTGACTAGTCCCAACGACTCCTCCGTGAGCAGCGGGCACTCTAACACCAAGCCTTTCACCTCCATGGCACACTCGACTCCTCACATGCCTAAAGGTCCTAGCTCAATCCAGTAACAAGGTGTCCTGTGTGGAAGTTCCAGGTTCTACCCGTATTCCCTCAGGCCGGCTTGTTTCCTCAGTATTCCTTTGTACAATATTTTTGTTACAGAAGTATGTGGAGGGCCCCATTGTGTTAGGTGCTGTGCTGACACATACAGGGACATAGTTCCTGCCTCAGAGAGCTCCCTGAATTATCCAACTGAAATATTAGCAAGTAACTTATCAGCTGAAGATAACAATAAGGAGATGGTCTTGTTTTAGAAGCCAGAGGGTTGGGGTGGCTAGCTTGCATTGCTGCTTCTAAGGTTGTTCAGTGTTCTTTTGCCCTTTACGGATAATGCAGGACTCCCACATGTGTAATATCGCTGCTTCTAGATTGCAGACACACAACAGCCTTTACAGAGGATGAAGTCCAGCTGAGAATAGAGCACAGTGGAATTGCTTTTGCTGTCAATTTATAGAAAGCTTTGACCTTAATGAAAGGAATATTACAGCTTCGCTCTCTCTGCACTTTGCAATGCTCAGTGACGTTTCTAGCTCTCAGCCATACTGTCCCATTTATTATGCACTTCCAGCAATCACGCGTCTCTCTCTGCTTCAGACTCATTTACGTTTTTTCTCTCCTCCAGACCTATATATTCCTGGCAGTAGCAACAGGACAATCTCTCTAAGAGCCAATAGAAATATTAATTGTAATGTTTCTCTGGCTATCTTTATCCATAGGAAAGATAGTTTTTTTTCCCTGGAGAAATAGTTTGTTGCTCCACTATAGGTAGCATTTACCATTCACTCTCTAAGAATGCAGAGACGTCTCATTGAAAGTGATAGTGGTAAAAGCATTCTATAAATACAATGAATATTTGCTGGTAAGTTTTCAAGCTAACAGACTACTTTTTACCTTTCTCCTCCTCTCTCACTACCCAGATGTAAATAAGAATTAGGCCTGACACCAGATGCTGATAATCTATATCGCTGGGGGGATAAAATCCCAAGCACTGACAGAGCCCATTAACCCTAGAGCTGAGTGAAAATGTGTTGGTCAAATTTTTTTTCAGCAAAAAATGCAGATTTGGTGACCCTAAAACATTGCGCCGATTCATGGCACCAAATTGTTTTGTTAAAAACAATATTCAAAACCTTTTGGTTTTGACATTTTATAAACGAAACATTTCAATTTTTCTGGTTTGAAACAACTTTGTTTCAAAATTCCCTTTAATTTTAGTAATTAGAAATAAAAAAATCCAAAATCCTTGGAGGACTAAACACCCTCAGCCTAAAGCCACTTCCCGTCTGAAGACAGCATCCACGCAAAGGTTTAATGCGCTTTACATTCGCACCTGTAGTTAATTTGTCTATTGTCCCCATGTAAATAAACCCTCAGATTTTCCTCTCAGCTGACTTCTTCAAACCTTTTATCTAGTCTTTCTCTGCCACTTGAAAGGGGAAAAAAAAACCAGGCATCAAATAGCTTTTTTTTTTTCATCAGGAAAATAATGTCATATCCCTTTCCTTCCCTGTGTCTGAACTAGAGTGAGGCTCTAGAAGTCCTAATATTCTTTTCTGCAGCTTGTCTTCACAGAAGCTATTGCTCCGTTCCTCCACTATTCTTGTTGTTCACTTGGCTATGGGCACCTGCCCACTGAGAACTGGACTTAAGGCCTCCTGCAGTTATGAGGTTCTGAGGATTCTCAGACAGGGTTTCTATCAAAGAAGGAGGCAGAGAGAGAACAACTTAATTAAAGCCTAATGAAACAATGAAGCAAACAGCATGTTTGAGTAATAACTGCGAGAGGTTTGTGTTCTTAGCCCCAGCTAGTGCATGGGACAAAGTCATGGAAATCAGGCACTGGTTTTTAAAACATCAAAATGGTTTGAGGCTAGCGCCAACCCAATTAAAATGTGATCTGAGATAAATCAAACACGCTTTCACGGTATTTAGGTGCTTTTGTTCTAAGCCCACAGTGTTGTTACCGTGATGGCTAAAGAAATAGCTCAGATTAAAGAGATCTTAGGTGCACCTAAGGAGAAGTTTTCTGCCATGTCTCTGCCCTGGCAATGCTGGAGGCAGTCAGGAAAATTTCAACTCCCAGCACAAGTTAGATTTTGATAAATATTGATCAAATATTTTGATAGTCCCATAATTGAAATGTTTCACTTTGGCTTATTGAACTGATCCAAACAACTTTGTCTTTTTTTTAAGTTTAAGTCTTTTCAATATTAAACTGCCACTGTACCATTTTCCCTTATGGGCCAGGCTTCCTGGTCAGTCTGCAGCTCCCATAATGCACCATACAGCTTGGTCAGAGAGAAATTGGCATATTGCCTTTTGGGAGGAGATGTCCTCCAGGGAGCCTAGCTAATAGGCATGGTAGTTAGTCCCTATTCTCTCCTGTCAGGCAATGCGCTGATCAGGACAAGCAGTTTTAATATTTTGTTGAACTAATTCAAAATTGAAAGTTTTGGCTCAGTTCAAAAAGGGATTTGGTTAGTCTGACTCAGACTGAAATATTTAATTTTACTTTTCCCAACAGAAAATTTCAATTTTTAGCACAATCAAAATTTTTCCATAGAAAATTTAAATATTGCAGAAACTGCCTTTTCCATTGGAATGGTTTTCCAAAGGAAAATGCCTGAGAAGTTCTCTTCAATGCAGCATGATTCTTTTTAATGCTTTGTACTTTTTGTTTCTAAATTTGCTTCCTAAATTTGATTGGAACTCCGCAACCGCTAGTCAGAGATCTTCTGAAAAGAGAGATTCCATCTGCAAGGCACGTTTTAAGGGGTTCAGCAGGCAATGCATTTTTACAGCACCGGAAGGGGAAGTTGATGGCAGAAGAACATGAGGCAGAAAGAGAAGATCCTGGATGGGTAACGTGGTATCCTGGGTGACGTAAAAGGACTATTCATCCACAGAGATTAGCAGAAGATCATAGAGAATAGGCTACATTGGCTGCAACCTCCAGTTGTGGAGGTGCCACATAAAAAGAAGTTTGATGCCATCACCGCCTTGCTCAAGTCAGGCAGGGCAACAGTAGCTCATCCCGAGTCTCTCTCCAATGTTCAGATTGAAAGCCAAGAAATTTAGTATTTTGCAACATACTCCATTGTAACCCACCAGATTGGTGCTTAATGAGGAGCCTGGGCAATTACTTCATTAAGCACCAAATTTTATGTACCTCCTTAATTAGTTAGTGAGGCACCTTTTAACCAATGTCCATTGTCAAGTGCCTTGTGTTCCTTGGCTGGAAAGTGCCATAGGAGGAGCAAAGTGTAGTATTATTATTATTATTATTAGAGAGACAACATGATCCAGTAGGTGGGGCACTGGATTGGGGGGCAGGAGGCCTGGGTTCTAGCCTGGGCTCTGCCACTGACCCACTGTGGCCTTGGGTAAGTCACCTCACCTCTTCCTCTGTTGCCAGCTTGTGAACTCTTTGGAATAAGGACAGCTTCTTA
Source organism: Mauremys mutica (assembly GCF_020497125.1). Lineage (NCBI taxonomy): Eukaryota > Metazoa > Chordata > Testudines > Geoemydidae > Mauremys > Mauremys mutica. Next base: position 102,772,734 of record NC_059079.1, on the reverse strand, counting down.
CCGCATGTTTGTACAACACTGGGCACAATGAGGCTCCAATCTTGGTTGAGCCTCTAGACATCACTGTCATATAAATAATAATAATATACAAGATCAAGATACTGTACGAGAGATGTTCTTAAAATCCCAATTCTTCTGGAGCTAGCGCATGCACTGTGCTCATCTGCATGTTTTCCAAATACTGCTGTTAATATCAACCATAGCTTTTCATATTCCACATATTATGTTCCCTTCCCTCACCACTCCTCCACGTTGGTTTTCATTGAGGGAGGAAAGGATTACAACTGCTATATCAGAGCCAGAGAGAGACTGAGCTTTCCTTACTGGCAACAGTCTGTACAAATGTTTGGGAATCGCAGTAACAGCTGCTCAGTTTAACCAGCAGATGTGCAAGCTAAAAATACCACGATGAGTGAGAAACGTTGGCTCTTCCGGCCCTCTGTATTTCCCTAGCCTCTTCCCTCTGCCAACAGCTCCATGATTTCCTTTTACAGCCCTCTGATGTTGAAGGAAACCATCTTGATTGTTTTTAAAATACTGGTCAACCATATTTGGAAACTGGGAGATGGGGATTCTGGGCTCTATTCTCCGTCATTGGCTGTGTGATCTTGGGACAAAACTCTTACTTGCTAAATTCCCTCAATCTGCCCATATGTAAAGCGGTTATCACAATACTGCGTCACAGGGATACTTGAATCTTTAGTCAGTGTTGGTAAAGCACATGGAGATCTTTGGATGAAAGACACTAAACGTGCAGTATTATTTCCTTACAAAGTGATTTAGGAGCCAAAATCCAAATGACTTTCTAGAAGACTGAGGGTTTGTCTACTCTTGAAATGTTATAACGGCACAGCTGAACCCCTGTAGCACTTCAGTGTAGAAACTACCTCTGTAGGTTCTCATGTTGGCATTGGTGGTAGCTAGGTTGATGGAGAAATTATTATATCGACCTAGAGCTGTCTACGCAGGGATATAGATCGGCTTGACTATGCCGGTCAGGGGCATGGATTTTTCACGCCCATGGATGACATAAATAAACTGAGCTGACTTTCTGGTGTACACCAGGCCATAGGTTTCTAAGTGTGCAGGTCACTTTGGAAAATGGGTCTTAGGTTCCTAAGTCACTTAGGCACTGCTGAAAATTTTTACCCAATATCTCATGTATCTGTAACACCTTCTCTAAAGAATATTTTGTTTTAATGTGTCTGTTTTGAGGCCTTCTAAGAGATCAAACTACTTCTCCCATCTTTAAACTGTCTGTCCGCCTCTGGTGTCCAGTGCATTTATAGACTGTTCTCATATTGACTCCAGAGATGATCCTCTCTGCTACCTTCTGTTTACTGCTCATGATATAGCAGCAATGACTTGCGTGCTCCTATTACCTCCCTATACAATAGGTTACCTACAGGACTTTAACACTCAGCATTATAGTTTTCTACAAGATGGGCCAGATTCTCAGGTGGCATAAATCAGTGTAGCTCAATAGGGTATGACAGTTTACACCAGCGGAGGGACTACTTCGTATAGCTTTTTAACATACTCTACAAAAGATTGTTAGAGTGAACTAACATCCAATTTCAGGGAGGGACCGAATGTGGCTCTTATAGGGTGGAATTATTTTTCCTCAAGGTAATGGGCCAGATCCTGAGCTATAACCCTTTTACACTCGACACAGCTGAAGAGAGCAAAGGGAAGGTTTGGGGGCCAAAACAACAGCTGGCGTAAAGGCTGCTCTAAGTTCCACCTGCAGCAGTGGGGAGCTGAGCTAAGCAAAGTGAGATGGAGCACTGGGCAGCCCTGGCTAGTGTTATGTTTGTGATCTTTACACACATTCATATGTGTAAAGAATATGAGGAAACCACCAAATAATCATGGCTACTAACTTTATCCAAAGCCTCATTACCTAATACACTGATGCTCTGTTAGGTTCTGGTGGCTTCTGCACTAGAAGACAGGGAGGCCACTAGAGGGCTCACAAACTATCTAAAAGGATACCACCTGACCCCTATACACTACACCTATCCTCTCCACCCAGCCCTGCTACCTGGTAGGAAGTGAAGCAGGTGACTGCAGAGGGTTTCCCTTTCTCAAGGTGGATGCTTGGCTATCTCCTACAGCAGTTTTCCTGCTGCTGCTGCTGCTGCTGTGTGCTGCTAAGGCAACGCAAAGCAGCTGCCAAGGAGGATCTGGCCCAATGCTTCAGAAAATCCTTTTTAATAAACATGCTTGAGTGATTCTTCCTCAGGCATAAAGAAGGTATAAAAATGTAAGGCGTGTGCATGTCATCCTCTCAGTTGAGATGCAAGGCAGTGCGCCTTTAAAGCAGGGCCACTCTTCATATCCTCAGACAAGGTTCAGCTTCTGTTCACACGTTGGAAACTTCAAAGGACCGAAATGAGAGGTTTTTCCAGAGCCGGGGCTTTGTTGTTCATCTTAGCTGATGCTCATAAATTATCAATAAAAAGTCGACGCTATCTAGTTGGGGTGGGGGAATAAGGTAATTATGTTTGGCATTCAAAATGAGCGTTATCAATTTTAACGAGGCAAAGAGGAGGGCAGAGGGAATTTTTAATGCCTCTACCTGAACTCCTGACTGAAGAGAGGAAGGCAATTGTGAATGAGAAATTAACCACAGGCAGGTAAGGAAAGCATTAATTTTTCTCTTATTTAGCTTGTCCGCTTTGCGGCAAATGTGGTGGATTAGCTGTTGGTCATAGAATGGCTTTTGATATTGGAGAGAGGGATCTTTGGGCACATACCAGCGATGAGCTGGTGTTCTCAGCAGTCAGCAGCGCTAAAAAGCACATTTCTTGTTAAATGGCATTTTAGCCTGAAAAGAGTATTTGGGAATTTCAAGTACATAAGAAGGTTATGTTGTCTGTGCTAAGGCTGCAAACCTGTACTTGTCCAAGTAGCCCGTACTCAGGTGAGTAATCCTACTCGCCTAAGTACTCTTTGCAGTATTAGGGACCGTGTTCAAATCTCAGGGAGCCACACTGAAGCGCTCATTCCTGACTTCTCACTGAAGTCAATGGCTGCCTGCGCTGGGCACACTTGGAGCTGGACGGTAACTTTGCAAACGGCCCTGCGTGAGGGGCTGTGCATAGCTGCATCACCATCGGGGCAGATCGAGGAACGAATTATGAGTGAGTCACATTCCCTCCCCTATTCTCCAGTTGCTTTAGTAGGAGTAAGTTACTTCACCCAGTTCATGGCGCTGCTAACTTCTACTGGGTGTACAGCCAGATACCATGGCATGGAGTAGGGGGCCAGGGGTCCTTCCACTCCCTGCCTCCTTCACTTGCTCACTGGTGAGGGAGTATCTGATGAGTATCCCCTGCGCTCTCCCCAACCTGCAGCTGCAGCCACCATCTGAGCAGGGGGACAAGTGGAGTATTCCTCCCTGCCTAGCTGAGTAAAGCTCATAGTGAGCTGGCACCTGGTTCCACTCAAGTCAATGGGTGTTTCACCTCTGACTCAACGGGAGCAGGATTGGTCAGTACAGACATTTGGGCTTTAATGTAAGTGTAAAAAGAACAGGAGTACTTGTGGCACCTTAGAGACTAACATGTATTTGAGCATAAGCTTTTGTGGGCTAAAACCTACTTCATTGGATGCAGGTATTTCAATAGGTGGCAAATCTCACCCATGGATGGGAAATGTAGGTGAAATGTTGCTCAGCTGGCTGTTGTTTTCCCTTGGTACTTTATTTGGCTTCATTTCTGCAGTGTTTCTATTTGACTGTATTGGGCCATGAGAATATTTTTCCTTCTTTTCCCCTTGTTACTTCTGGGATTAAATACATCAAAGACAGTAAGGACGCAAAAAATGATGATTCAATTGTAAAAGGCGCAATTAATTCCTACCATTGCTCTAATGCAGTGAATGGAATTACACCAGGCAGGAATCTGGCCCAGGATGCGCACATTCAGCATAATGCATTTTGGGAGATAAATCCGTAGCTCCAAGAGTGGCTAGAACTAAATGAGCCTGATCCAAAATACGTGGAAGATGACGGAACGACGCCCATTGATTTCAAAGCACTTGAGATGGGGTCCAATATCAGCCAGTGGTAATAAACGAACTGTCCTCAATGCAATTGTCTATCACTAAGATCACAGATGAGTATCGGGAAGCAGCACATGTTATATTAAAAATCATCTCGAAATGCAATTACTTTATTTTATTTTTTTTTAATACCATGTACTTGCAATAAGGTGAGAATTATGCAAAATCTCTAATCAAAATACTTTCTTCTTGTGGTCACTGAACCGTTGCCACGAGGGAAGGTCAGGTCAGTTATAGCAAATTAACACATAGGGCCAGATTCACCTCTGTGCTCCACTCTGATGATGCAAAGCAGACATAAAACTGGATGAGTAGATAAATTAAATCAGGTTTACGACTGCTTTACATCTCTGGAGCATCAGCAGTACCAGTGAATCTGGTGCATGAGGCCTGATTCTGATCTCCCTTACATCACTGTAAATCTGATGCGACTCCACCGAAATGAGCTGAGTTCAGAATCAGGCCCTTGTGGCCAAATTTCCAAAGTGGATTCAGTCACGTCACTAAATCTTAATGTAACCTACTCGTCAGTGTGTATTGAGTGTTCCTGTCTGTGCTCGATCTGCAGAACATGTGAGTCTGTCACAGCTCTGAGCTAGAGAGTCCGGCTCCTTATCTCCTTAAGGTTACATAGATTCTGTTTGGCCATCACAGAAGTCCATGGTTGTGAGGGAGAGCACAAGGGAATGAACACGAACACACACACACACACCACTTACAAGGGCAGGGCAGATTGGCAGTCCTTGCACTCAGGGGAACGCAGAGTCTAGGCTAGATCTATTTCCCCAGGTGTTCACAGCACTTCATAGGGGGAGAGGCAGCTATGGACTTCCCCACACCTACACACTGAAGCAGGGAGTGAAAATCGCACATGTGGGGCAGGTTTCACCTCATACTGGAGTGTAGTAGCAGGCGCACTGTCCCAGTGCGGGCTGGGAGTTCATGGAGCCATTTTCCCCCAAGTGCTCCCGATGGAGTGGTGAGATTCCACACCACTCTTTACTCTGGTCTGGGCCTGCCGGGCCCATCTAGCCCACCGTTGGCAAGGCAAGCACTAATTCTCTCAAGCTGGAAAGAAAAACCTGTTTTCAAGCAAGTGCCAGTGGAATTAAATGTCCTCAAAGGAACATTAAGTTGTCTCCTGCTTTCCAAATTCTAGACATTCCATAGAATACCAGCAAGTAGAAAAGGGCAGATCCTCAGCTGCTATAAATGGTCATAGTCCATTGACTTCAGTCTACAAATTGTGAATGTGAACTAGAGAGACAATGTGGATGAAGTAATATCTTTGATTGGATTGGACCAACTTCTGACTTGTCTCTCTCACCAGCAGAAGTTGGTCCAAAGATATTACCTCATTCACCTTGTCCCTTTAATATCCTGGGACCGACATGGCTACCACAACGCTAGCTACAATGTCTCTTACACACATTCAGAGTGGTAGGGTGAATAGTCACACTGCAGATGAAACTCAGTGGTGTGAAATGGTGGATTAAACACCCCAGGTCCTCAGTTCCTGTAAGTCTCATAGCCTGATGCAGCTATGCCAATTTAGAGCAGCTGAGGATCTGGTCCATTCCTGAATGTACTCCTCTCATGAACTGACTGCCTCAGGAGGCTGTCTTGCAAACTGTTTGGGGTCCATGTTATTTGCGTCTCAGAAAATTCTTAGTTCGGGTCTGCATCCTAGGCAATGACTGGTAGGGCAAACAAGAATAACATTGCTATGCAGCACAGAAGAGCATTTATAAACAGGACTGAAGCTATAGGAGAGTTCAGCTGCAAACAGAATAAAGGATGGTAATTAGAGTATAGGGTAGGAATACACAATAAGGCTGCAGATAAGTATTTATCAGCTCCTAAGTCTCCAGGAGGCTGTCGAACACCAGAGCACTTTAATTAACAGCCTAATTAAACTGTGCTACAACTTTAATTTTGCCTAGGAAATTGTTGGCTTAGTGGCTCTAGGTCACGCTTTCTGAAAGGCAGGCTGCTGGCCAAAAGTGAACAGCAGCGAAACTAGGCAACCGTGACCCAGGCAGTGCAGTCTAGTGAACAGAGCACTGGACTGGGCCTTAGGAGAGCTGGCTTCTATTCCCAACTCTGCCACTGGCCTTCTGGGAGACCCGGGGCAAGTCACTTCCCCTTGTCGCCTCCGTTTCTTTGTATGTAAAATGGGGCTGCTGGTGCTGACCATCTTGTAAAGCTCTTTGAGATCTATGGATGTGAAGAGCTGGGTGTCATTATTATTTCACTGGGGTGGATTAAAAACTGTTTGTATTTAGGATCCGGTCCTGCTGATCCTTACAAGCATCATCCCTACTGCAGCTGGGAGTTCTCTTGAAGGTTTCACAGGACCAGGCCTCTACTTCGCATCAGCTGGGCTTCATATGTATCCATGTGGCTTGTACTAACAATGTCACATGAGCGAGGACAACCCCGTGAAGTTAAAAATTCTATGGGCCAGAATGAGGCTGGCGCTCAGAACAGAAGGGGGAGTAAGACATGCCATACACCTTCTGCAGCTTCCTCAGGCCTGGGGTTTGAGTAGAGGGGGAGAGCAAACCTGGGCATCCTCCCTGAGCAGGTGGGCAGAATGAGGCAGGATCGGGCTGCTGGATCTTTGGTTCTGTTCTAACACGCTAGTCAGCTGAGCTGAGCCAGCACAGAGGGAGTAGGCAACCTGCAGCTGGGAAAAGCCTATAGCAGACGACAACTCCCCTGTGAGTCACAACTCCCCTGTGAGTCACAAGGCTTTTCCTAGGGTGGTGCCATTGCGTCCCATAAAGGCACAACCCAGCCCTCACACCAACCCAGGCTTGTTCAATCAGACGGCAGTTAGTTCCCTCCTGACCTTAAATCTGAGACCGAGTGAGTGAGGGCAGCATGAAGCCTCCTCAGCTCCATTTAAAAAATGTTAACGAGTCACGTGCCGAGTTGTGTACTTCCAGCAATGCCTCCCATTTCCCTTTGGCAGGCGTGTCTCATAGACTATAATGGCACGGCCTCAAACTCACCCTGTAAAGCTGCATCGACTATCTCGGCTAAAACCAAGTGAAGGGTCTGACCTCAATTCGCAAAGTCCCGGGCAGTTTATTTTTAACAGAGGCTTTCATGCCAGTGTCACAAGGCGCTTGCCACTCAACGGCAGCCTCTGCATGCAAGGAAGTTGTTTTGGTTACAATACATGGAAACGTCCAGAAGAGAATAACCCTGGCGGAGACTCAGCTAGTCACACCGAGAAACCTTTCTCTGCTGTAGTCTTGAAAAGGCTTTTGGTCCCTCGTTATGGAGCTGCTACTGAGGCCGTTGCTTCAAACAGCTGATTGCTTCTCTCTTGTCAGTTTGCATTTATGGAATCTGACCTACTTTTTACTGTTTGTAACATGAAAACCCACCATGTATTCTGACATAGGAAAACTACTTTTTAAGCATTTTAATAACTAGAAACTCTAGTGGACTCTAGAATCCAGTGCAGTCAATCTGGCACTTTTCAGCAGCCTGAACTTAACTTTTTTAAAAAATGCTCTCAAATCCACAGCCCTGGTCTCACCAGCAATGCCTTTCTCAGAGTTCGGGCTTGCTGAAGAAATGCTTTAATCATACATTGGTGCAGCAGGCCACGGGACTTTCACGCACTAGTTGCATTGTTGGTCAGAAGGAGCATGGCCTGGATCCCAGACTCCTCCCTTTAGGGGATAAGAGGCAAAATAGCCTCGCTGCTTATGCCCAGCAAACTATGACAAACTGCAAACATGGCAGCACCTTTGGAGATTAGGGTATTCATTATGGCCCAGATCCTGCTGCCCTGATGCAATGCACATCTTTGGTAGGTCTGGTCTACACTAGACACTTGCCTGTATAGAAATGTCAGTTGGGGGTGATTTTTTGCGACACTTCTATTCTGGCAAAAGCTCTAATATAGATGCAGTTATGCCAGCATAACAATGCTTTTGCCGGTAGAGCTTATTTTGCTTGCCAAACTGGCATAATCTATACTGGAAACAGCACTCTTCCTTTTCTAGTGTTGTCAAGGCTGATTTCCCACTCTGCCACGTCGAGTGCAGAAGGCGGGGACCCGTAAGGATTCTAAAAATTAATACGGGCCACTCCAGGCTTGTATTAACCTCCCAAGGTTACAACTTTTCTTTGACCTTGGATGGATAGATGCTGCCACCATCCAAGTGCAAAAACTCCCTTTTGAGAACCCAGAAAGGTGCACTTGGGAATTCCTTCCTGTGGGGTACCCTCAAGCCCTTTCACTCCCCCTCCTGGGAAGAGCTAAGAAAGAAAAACAAAGGAAATCAGCTGTTGCCACCAGCTTAAAAAAAAATTGGAGATATACCAATCTCCTAGAACTGGAAGGGACCTTGAAAGGTCATCAAGTCCAGCCCCCTGCCTTCACTAGCAGGACCAATTTTTGCCCCAGATCTCTAAGTGGCCCCCTCAAGGATTGAGCTCTCAACCTGGGGTTTAGCAGGCCAATGCTCAAACCACTGAGCTATCCCTCCTCCCCAATAGTTAATTAACCAACATATTAATTAATTAACAATTAAACAACATATGCACAAACCTCTTAGGCCCAAAAACCCAATCCTGTTCTTAAAGGTAAAGAAAATACATCTGGAATTTAGGCTATTGCTAGATTTAAAAGGAGCCAATATAATAATTAAGCATCAAGAATGGTTTTTTGAAGTCCAGCTTAATGGTTACAAGCAAAACAAAAGCACCTGGAGTTAGCACAAAGAAGTCCACAAGCCATAAAGAAATAAGAAATAAACCTAATCATGTCTTCCTAGACATTTCCTGATCTACTTACATAGCTGGGGTTTCAAATGAGTAGTTTCTAGGTATGATTTTTCATACCTGGTGCTAGGTCTTACAGCATAGTTCAGCCCTACCCCTGCCCTCTGGGAGAACAGCCACACAGAAATAAAAGGGGAGTCTTGTTTCACTTTTAAAAAGTTCTAGCCTTCCTATTGGCTCTTTTGGTGAGGTGTCCACTCGCTTCCTTTTTACCTATGCATGAATGCAGTCAGACTTTTTAACCCTTAACAGGTAAAGCAAGTACAGAACAGCTACCAAGAGGGATTTTATAGCTAGCTGGCTGGCTGGATGTCCATAAAAGGGAGCTACATCTCCCCCCACTTCATATATCACAAGTGTAGTGTAGGCCTCAGGTATAAAAGCCCTGGAAGGCAGCTGTCATGGCGAAAGGTGCTAACGTAGTGCGTGTTCTGAATCACAGATGTATAAGCACCCAGTATGAAACTCTCCACGGAGTTAGTTACCCCATGCAGGGACCACACCTGGGCAATGGTTAAATCTCTGTGTGTGATGGTCAGTCAGAGCCGTAGCACAAAAGGAAGGTTAATGCCCAGACACCTTTCGAGACCATGTAAGTGTAAGACAAGCAGTCTTGGAGTAGGAGGCTGCCCAGGTGACAAGCCCAGGGGTGGAAGCGGGAAAGGAACGATGTGTTAAGGAGTGAGCTGAAAATACTCTATATGCCATTATCTAAATCACTGATGATTTAGATAATCCCTTGAGGATCTGGGCCTCTGTCTAGTGCCTAGAGTTATTCTGAGGACAGGGCTGCAGGTGCTACCGAGCTGCATTCTCCTCCTTTCCCCTACTCTGTTGTGTTTGTTTCGACTGTAAGCTCTTTGAGGCCGGACCTGTCCACTGCTGGGTTTGAGCAGTGCCTAGCACAGTGGGGACATGGGTTTTAGTTGGTCCCCAGCCACTAGCCTAATAAACATAATTAATATTAATAACAGGTGCATATGCGGGAAACCCGTTTCTTTGGGTTTTCCACAAGGAGAAAGGCCCATCGTTGGAATGTACCTTGCAGCATTGCCAGACCTTTAGCTCTCACCAGCTCCAATGCAAACAGCATTGCTGCAATCACCTTCCTCCCAGGGAGGAAGAGGAAAGAGAAAGAAGGGGGAGGAGGAAAGCAAGATGACTTGATGGTTTCTTTGGAATAATTGCACTTGAGCAACAATAAAATCATAATAGCTATTTTTTGTTTTTAAATTTGAATATTGCTTGCAAAGATACAGCAGCTCTCTAGGATGTTCCTAGGGAACGGTAGAGCATAAGCAAGGGTTTTCTTTGAACAGTTTGGGCTGGAAGCTAAGTTAAATGCATTAAATTAACTGTTAAAATAATCTTGGAGGACTTTGAGCCAAAAGATTAAACTGGATGTTATTTCTTTTTTCTTTTTAATCTCAGCAAAAAAGGATTTACAGTCAAGTCCAAAATCCATATTTTAAATAAATTGCAAATACTCTCTTGTGGACATGGCCTGTATGAAAAGGATTATTACACAGCACAATCCCTTTGTCTAGGGAAATGTAGGTTAAAGAGAAATGGAGATGTAAATAAACATAAAGCTTTTAACTGGCTCTGCAATATACATGTTTGTTTTCTCTTTTGATTTTTCCCACTACAGCTTCCCATGCAATTTAAGCTATTCATCGAAAAAGCCTAGGATCATTTCTTTTCGCTGTCATCAGTAAATATTTGGGCTCAGACAGTTCAAACATCAGCTTTAAATAGTCCCTGCTTTGCTTTTTTCCCAGTATGGGCCTCTGTCCTTAAATTTATACCCAGTAAAGTACTGTACATGATTTTGTTTGGAAAAGAGAGAAGACTGCTCATTTCGCTATCTACTTATAGCAAAGATTGAATCTTTCTTTGACTGACTTTGAACTTCAGATAGTTAAGCAAATGACACATGCCATAGCAGGTATTTATTATTCGTAACCACACCCCTAGAAGATGTGAGCCCATTGCTGAAATAATATATACAGGATTTGTATTTTATTGCACGTGAATATAGAATTAAAATTTGGGGCCCGATTCTTCCTTCTAGGCACCAGATCAAAATCTTCCTCTGTAATGTAGGTGCAATTATGTGTTTGCATTTTGGAATGGTAGTAACAGATTGCCTAAGGAAGGATCACAAAGAGGGTCTGAAAAAAATCCATGGTGAGTTTTAAAATTAGGCTTTTATGTCACTGGCCAATTGCCCAACACTAGCCCAGGAATAGCAACAGGATTTTGTGCACCTGTCACCCAATATTTGGTAGGTGTATTCAGGGGCTGTGTTGTACTAACCATGTGGCCGTGAGAACCTCTGCAACGGAGGTGCAGAGAACAGCACCAGTGCCTGAGAGAAAAGGAATGCACAGATTATTGGTGCATAAATTGGGAAAGGTGGGAAATGGGATGGACTAAAGATTGGATTTCAACCTTTGCTTTGATTGTATTTTTGCTGCTGTGAATTTAAGCCTCCTCTGAAATGTTCTTTCAGGATAGTTTTTGGTGATTTGTTTAATGTATTTAAAGAACTCAAGAGAAAAGCAGCAAGAAGTAAAGAAAGCCAGAGCTTCGGAAATATTTCCCCATCTCCTTGATTTTCTTGATGTTCATGTCAAAGTTAGAAAGGAACGTTATTAATTACAGGCATCTAAAATAGAGCCATCCTAGTCTATCATTCAAAGTGACAGACTGACATCTCCTGAATGGATCACTGAGCATTACCATTCACGAGCTCAGGCTCACGTGATAACTAGCTTTGACAGTGTCTGCAGATGTATTTGGCTTTTTTTTTTCTGGTGTCCACATTTGTGAGAGAGGTTATACCAGAGTCCAGGGATGTGTTATGTTCTTACACAGACAAAGCACAAAGTTCTGATTAACTTGTTTTATTTCCTTTAATCTAAAATAAGAAAGAACTAATGTAAAGTCACCCCGTGTCTCCTCTGTATTGTGGGTTGTATTGCAGGAGCACCTAGAGGAGCAGGGTGCTGTTGCATTAGACACTGTACACACCTGACAATAAGTCAGTCCGTGCCCCAAAGAGCTTACAGTCTAATTAACAGGCAGCAGCAACTCAGCCTCTCAAATGACTGCTCTTCTCATCCGACCGCAAAGCTCTTAGACATTGCAAGGTGTAATACACAGAAAGAGAGAAAGTACATATGGTACGAAGTGGATTCTTTGTGAATAGTTTCTGAAGCATTCAATGAACATGTTAACACAGGGCATGGTAGAATGTTTCTTGGAGATATTTTTTTTATGCAGAATACCTAATAGAAAATGGTAGTGATCAAAAACAATTTTAAACCATAATTTTTATACGTGAAGAATCCAAATACATTAAAAATTCTTGAACCGTGGTTCTCAGGAGCATGAAAACAGCTCTGAAATTTTTCCCAGCTGGATTACATTTTAGGAAGATAGGTAGATAACTGATGGTGCAGTGTATTGTAAAGGTTTTCATCTCTTAGCTGGAAGGCCTACGTGAAATTAGTTGGTGGTCCTGTTCCTACTAGATAAGTGTCCCAATCACAATCAGCATGACATAATTCCTTTGCTGAAAGTCTCAGCAGGGGTTGAACAGCATGGAAACCAGGCTACAAAGGGCGTGGTTGGAGAGGGGCTCTTTGGCAGGGCTGTCTATGGAAGCTTGCTGTGTTGCTGCACAGGTCTCTGCTTGGTATCTCAATCTCTGGGGTTATTAGGCCTTGTCTACACTACAGGACTATTTCGAATCTACTTAATTCGAATTTGTGGATTCGACCTTATGAAGTCGAATTTGTGTATCCATACTAAATACACTAATTCGAACTTCTGAGTCCACATTCACGGGGCCGGCGTCGACTTTTGAAGTGGTGCACTGTGGGAAGCTATCCCACAGTTCCCGCAGTCCCCGCTGCCCATTTGAATTCTGGGATTTCCCCCCAATGCATGCTGGGGGAAAAATGTGTCGAGGGTGGTTTTGGGTAACTGTCGTCATTGAACCGTCAATCGCCCTCCCTCCCTCCCTCCCTGAAAGCGCCTGCGGGCAATCTGTTCGTGCACTTTTCTGGTCAGTGACAGCGTGGACGCCACAGCACTGCAAGCATGGAGCCCGCTGCGATCCTCGCCGTTTTCTCCTCCTCGCACTTTATCGTCCACCTCTTCCACATTCAGCTGCTGAGAAATTGGGCTACTTTTCAATGGTTCTGCAAGCACTGGGGGACCATAGTTTTTACCAACATGAACGTCGTATGGCCGGGCAAGGTTCCTGATGCGTGTGTTCTCAGGAACTGTGGGCTGCTCAGATGCCTGCTGGAAGGTAGTTTCTTCCCGTACCACGAAATAACTGTTGTGGATGTGCATTTGCCTATAGTGATCCTCGGTGACCCAGCCTGCCCGCTAATGCACTTGCTCATGAAGCCCTATACAGGCTCCTGGGACAGCGACAAGGAACTCTTTAAATACCAGCGAGCAGCGAGCAGCGTGACCTGTGACTGTTCAGTTTCTTTACAGAGAAGCTGAACCTGCCCCTGTTTCTTTACCCAGTTACTGTTGACTCTCCTCTTCGGTTAAATACCCCGTTCTCCCGTTTCCTCCACTTCCAAGACACGTGTAAAAATAAAATACATGTCACACTGTTACTGAGGAGAGGTTTCTTTATTCATGACTTTTCGTTAAAGGGTCGAAACTGGAACGCAGACTGCGGTGGGTAGGGTGTGCGCTGATGTAAAGACCGCCTCTAAACTCAAGGAATGACAGGCTCCTGCTCATACAGCGGTCCGCATTGCCGGACTGCTTGTTTCAACGGAGCCTGCCATCCCTCCTTTTTGGGATTCTGTGTGCGGGGGGCTATGTGGCCTTGTGGCGGAGGAGGACGGATACAGATTCCTCTGCTGCGTGACTCAGCGGTCCACAACAAGGACCGCTGTATAAGATCTGTACCCGCCCTCCCCCGCTAAAAAGTCACATCCCCACCGCCCACACAGAACCTGGAAACCACCTCCCATACCGACCACGGTGCCTGCTGACTGCACTGTGTGTGTTACCCGCTGCTGATCCGGCCCCCGTGTCTGTACCCTGCAAAAGGTGCCTGTCCTATGCAATTAGCAACGCACTTCCCCACGCACCCCATTCAAACACAGTCTTCAGTGAGGAAACATGACGGAAACAGTACTTAACAGCAAAGTATTTTTATTACTTAAGTACACAGTTATGGGATGGGACTGGGATTGGGACTTGTTTGAGTCCGGAAGGGAAGGATTTATGCAAACGTAGGGTATGAGAGCTTTTGGTTACTTGAGCACTCTGCTGGGGTGCAGTGACAGTATTCACGGCCCAGGGCGGGCATCCTCCTGGTTATTTAGGGTGAGGGGGGTATGTGACTTTGTGGCGGGGGAGGGCGGTTGCAGAGATACTGCCGGGGGCTCTGTCCTGCAGCGGTCCTGCAGAACATACACAAGTCGCCGGAGCATGTCCATTTGCTCCCTCAGTAGTACAAGCATTGCTTGACTCGCCTGCTTGTGTTCCTCACGCCACCTCTCCTCCCATTCGCTGTGTGAGCGCTGGTACAGAGAGACTTTCTCCCTCCACTGCCTCTGCTGGTCCGCCTCGGCTAGGTAGCAGCCCACACATTCATCGAAAATCGTGTCCCTTGTCTTTTTCTTTCGCCGCCTAATCTTCGCCAGCCTCTGCGAGGGGGATGCTGTGGAAGGTCTGGAGACAGTGGAAGCTGTGAGATGGGAAACAGTTAGTTAATTCCTTGCAATGATACTTTTTTGCGAACAATTAACTGAGTCTAGGCTGTCTCTGTGAATTTTTTGTTGAGACCCCTGTGCCTGCTGTTGCACAAATCATTTGCGCGGTGGATTCTGGGTAAATGTCGCCAGTCATTCCTTCCTCCGGGAAAGCAAGGGCAGACAATCATTTCGATCACGTTTTCCATGAAATGCCCTGGCACACGCCATAGCGTGGCAACAATGGACCCTATTTTGCCTTTTGTGTATGTCACCGTATGTGTACTGTATGCCGCTGACAGAGGCGGACCAGCAGCGCTACACAGCAGCATGCTTATGCTTTTGCATGACAGCAGCGATGGTTACCAGGCATACTGCACCGTCTACCATACCATGAACTGGTAAGAAGACGGTAATAAGATGGTCATGGTTACCTGTCCTTTTGCACTGCGCCATTTGGTGTTGTCATAAGTGCCCCTGGTCGATCAGCCAGGGGCGCAAAAGCAAAATTTGGGAATGACTCCCCGAGTCAATCCCTCCTTTTTGGGTATCTAAAAATAGAATCAGTCCTGCCTAGATTATGTGCAAGTGTACTAGAGAACCACTGTATCATACAACCAGAGACCACAGCTGCTCTCTGTCCAATCCTGCATAAATTTTGAGCAGAACGCTATTCACAGGGTGTGCTCCTGAAACAACCCCAGCTGTTCATTCCGTTCTTCCCCCAGCCTTCCTGGGTTCCAATACCATTGTCCCCCCACTTGTGTGATGAAGTAATATAGAATGCATGAATAAGACACAGGTAGTCGTTTGTGAGAAATGAGTGGAAGGAAGCCTCCAGCTGCAATGATAGTCCAGCGATGACATTAAGGGGTGTGGAGGAGGGAGCCACTCATCCCTCTGCTAGTCCAGGGGCAATTGAATCTTTTCTTTACAATGAAGGGTGGGGGCTGATGGATCTCAGCCCCCTGTTGCAATGATGAGGACGGTTACCAGCCATACTGCACCATCTACCATGAAAAATTA
Organism: Mauremys mutica; assembly: GCF_020497125.1. Taxonomy (NCBI): domain Eukaryota; kingdom Metazoa; phylum Chordata; order Testudines; family Geoemydidae; genus Mauremys; species Mauremys mutica. The sequence continues at coordinate 102,757,096 of NC_059079.1, read as the reverse complement.
GCAACAGGCGGCCTTGACCGACCGGTCCCAAGCAAGTTGGTACGGTTGTCATGGTTACCAGCCCTTTTGCACTGCCCCATGTGCCAATAGGCTGATGATGAGGATGGATTTCCATCGTTTTGTACCATCAGCCATCCATAGCGTGGGGGGAGCAAGGATGTTGGTGTTGAGTGCTGCACCATCGCGTCTATCTGCAGCATTCAGTACAGATACGGTGACATGTAAAAGAGTCAACAGAGGATTGTTTTCCCTTTAACTTCTGGGGGTCGGGGGGGTGCGTAAATTGCCGAGCTATGCCCCGACCCACCGCGGACACTGTGTTTGACCCTAGAAGCATTTGGAGATCAGCCAAGAATGCAAATGCTTTTCGGAGACAGCAGGAACTGTGGGATACCTTGCGTCCTCATTCCCCCCTCCCTCCATGAGCGTCCATTTGATTCTTTGGCTTTCCGTTACGCTCGTCACGCAGCTGCGTGCTGAGTCTGTGCTATGCCGTCTGTCCGTTTATTTATTAAAAATACTTTGGACCAGGCGTAACGTAACATTTCTTCCCCTACTTAGATGCAGGAGTCTCCGAGCGAGATCACCGTGAGGACGGGCACTGAAGGAGATAGAGAGCGCATGCTGCGTGAAATCTAGCACGAACCACGGACCTATGCAGCCGTGCTCTGGGAGGCAGTGCTCCCTTAATACCGCATGAAAGCCTCGCGCGGAAAAGTGTGCTATCACGGAGCACCCAATAAGGCAGCTCTCCCCAGGAACCTCCTGCTGATGCTTATCGATTAACGGCAGGAGAGCTTCGTGGCGTTCTCCCAGGAGGATTTCTGTTCTATCACCATATATACAGAGACCTCCTTTTCACACACTTCAGATTCCTGTTATATTAAGAATAAAAGTTAACATGGTTAAAGCACTTACCGACTGCTCCTACCCCTGATTCAGGATCCGGGTTCCTGGCCCGGGAGGGTTGTTGGGGGATCTCCGTGACGGTGATGAAGAGATCCTGGCTGTCGGGGAAACCAGCGTTGTAAGCGCTATCGCCTGCCTCGTCCTCCACAAACCCTTCCTCATCTTCCCCGTCCGTGAACATCGTCGAGGAACTGTCCGTCGACACTGTCCCATCATCAGAGTCCATGGTCACTGGTGGGGCAGTGGTGGCAGGCTCCGTAGCGTCCGTTGGCCGCTTTGATTTTTTGGTAGCCTTGTCTGGGGTCCTTGATTTTCACGCGGCGCTGCGTTGCATGACGGCTGTATCCTCTGTCTGGATCATGGCTTTGGAGACCTTCTCGTAGGTCTTTGCATTCCGTTCGTTGGAGCGCAGCTCCGAAAGCACAGACTCCTCGCCCCACACACCGATCAGATCGAAGAGTTCCCGGTCAGTCTATGCCGGGTCCCTCTTTCTATTCAGAGATTACATGAACTCCTCTGCTGGAGAGCTCTGCATTGCTGCCGGTGCTGCGGAGCTCGCCCCGATGTGCAACCAGAACGTCAGATTCAAACCGCCCAGACAGGAAAATGAATTCAAATTTTCGCGGGTCATTTCCTGTGTGGCTGGGCAGAGAATCCAAGCTCGGGCTGCTGTCCAGAGCGTCAACAGAGTGGTGCAGTGTGGGATAGCTCCCGGAGCTACTAAGTTCGATTTCCATCCACACCTAGCCTAATTCGAACTAGCCATGTCGAATTTAGCGTTACTCCACCTGCCGGGGTGGAGTACCAAATTCGAACTAAAGAGCCCTCTAGTTCGAATTAAATGGCTTCCTGGTGTGGACGGTTGAGTGGTTAGTTCGAATTAACGCCGCTAAATTCGAATTAAAGTCCTAGTGTAGACCAGGCCTTAGACTGGCACCTTTTGAGTGTGAAATTCTCCAGAAAGAAAAAACGCAGTCACATAGGAATGCACTGACACTGACATGGTGGTTCAGAGCTGACAGCCACCTGAAGTGGTAACAGCAAGAGTTAGTGGAGATGTCCCAGCGCTGGGTCATTTAGACCATATCTGTATTAGGAAATATTAATTAAAAATTGCCACTGGTGCTACCACAAAATTCCCTAATGGAGACGTAGCCCTAAGGACTTCAAAGGCGGCTGTGCTTACAGAAAGCTGTATTCCTGGGGTGAAATTCTGGCACCTTTCAAGTCAATGGCAAAACTTCCATTTAACTTCAGTAGGGGCCAGGATCCCCCCACCCCAATGTCTTAAAATCCAAATAGCACCACATGGATTTTCCTGGGGGAACTCCACTGATTAACACTGAGGTTCTGTTTCAAATTTTTTTTAAAACAGCCCCTCCGTTTCTGACATGCAGATGGAATTCAAAATACAGGATTTTAATAATACTTTTCCAAGCAACTGCTCACAAAAAGCAAGTGGCACTGAGTGTTTGAGTCCGTGTTTATTCTGCCTCGTAATATCACCACTATCTTGTCTTCAAAGCAGCTAGCCTGAGCACTTTACACTATTGTACTCAGCATATTCACAGGCCTAGAGTCAATCCTGTAGTCTGAAGTTATTATGACTGCAGTGTTCTTCATCAGTACTGCCAATCACGCAGCCTCCTTTTGCTGATCGATATGTCACTGGAGGTGAGAGTCACTTGCCTCCAAACCTAGTTAACAGTAAGTCGTAGCAATAATAACCAGACACAAAGAAGAAAGCTGAGGGGGAAGGAAGGAAGGAAGGGAAGAGGGAACCGAAATAAGATAAATAATCTAAGCACCGTCTCCTGTGATCATCTCATTATGCCTAAGATCAATAGGAACATCAAGACAAAGCCAGAAAGAGGGCTCTGAGCCCAGACCTTTGGAGTACTGGCCGTGATCACCAGTGCAGCCCCTATCCTAGGGTACGTCTACACTACGGGACTATTCCGAATTTGCATAAACCGGTTTTGTAAAACAGATTTTATAAAATCGAGTGTGCGCGGCCACACTAAACACATTAAATCGGTGGTGTGCGTCCATGGTCCGAGGCTAGCGTCGATTTCTGGAGCGTTGCACTGTGGGTAGCTATCCCGTAGCTATCCCATAGTTCCCGCAGCCTCCCCCGCCCCTTGGCATTTCCGGGTTGAGATCCCAGTGCCTGATGGGGCAAAAATCATTTTCGCGGGTGGTTCTGGGTACAGCCTCACCCCTCCCTCCCTCCCTGACAGCGGCAGACAACCGTTTCGCGCCTTTTTTGCTTGGTGAACCGTGCAGACGCCATAGCACAGCAAGCATGGACCCTGCTCAGCTCCATACCGCAATCGTGGATGTTTTAAACACCTCGCGCACTCTCGTGCAGTATATGCTGAACCAGGACCTTCGAACCGAGGCGAGTAAGAGGCGGATACGGCAGCGCGGCGATGACAGTGATGAGGACGTGGACACAGAATTATCTCAAACCGCGGGCCCCGGCGCTTTGGAGATCCTGATGGTAATGGGGCAGATTCTATCCATTGAACGCCGATTTTGGGCCCGGGAAACAAGCACTGACTGGTGGGACCGCATTGTGTTGCAGGTGTGGGACGATTCCCAGTGGCTGCGAAACTTTCGCATGCGTAAGGGCACTTTCATGGAACTTTGTGACTTGCTTGCCCCTGCCCTGAAACGCCATAATACCAAGATGAGAGCAGCCCTCACAGTAGAGAAGCGAGTGGCGATAGCCCTGTGGAAGCTTGCAACGCCAGACAGCTACCGGTCAGTCGGGAATCAATTTGGAGTTGGAAAATCTACTGTGGGGGCTGCTGTGATGCAAGTAGCCAAAGCAATCACTAAGCTGCTGCTACGAAAGGTTGTGACTCTGGGAAACGTGCAGGCCATAGTGGATGGCTTTGCTGCAATGGGATTCCCTAACTGTGGGGGGGCGATAGATGGAACCCATATCCCTATCTTGGCACCGCAGCACCAGGGCACCCAGTACGTAAACCGGAAGGGGTACTTTTCAATGGTGCTGCAAGCACTGGTGGATCACAAGGGACGTTTCACAAACATCCACGCGGGATGGCCAGGGAGGGTTCATGACGCTCGCGTATTCAGAAGCACTACTCTGTTTAAACGGCTGCAACAAGGGACTTACTTCCCAGACCAGAAAATAACAGTTGGGGATGTTGAAATGCCTGTCGTTATCCTGGGGGACCCAGCCTACCCCTTGATGCCATGGCTCATGAAGCCATACACAGGCAGCCTGGACAGTGGTCAGGATCTGTTCAATTACAGGCTGAGCAAGTGCAGAATGGTGGTGGAATGTGCATTTGGCCGTTTAAAGGCGCGCTGGCGCACATTACTGACTCGCTCAGACCTCAGCCAAACCAATGTCCCCTATGTTATTGCTGCTTGCTGTATTCTCCACAATCTCTGTGAGAGTAAGGGGGAGACCTTTATGGCGGGGTGGGAGGCTGAGGCAAATCACCTGGCCGCTGATTACGCGCAGCCAGACACCAGGGAGATTAGAAGAGCACACCAGGAAGCGGTGCGCATCAGAGAAGCTTTGAAAACGAGCTTCATCAATGGCCAGGGTACAGTGTGACTGCTGTGTTTGTTGATGAACACCCAACCCCCTTGATTGACTCAGTCCCTGTAAGCAACTCCCCCTCCCCCTTCGAGTACAGCTTACTTATGCAAATAAAGTCACTCATTTAAAAAGCATGAATTCTTTATTGATTCATTATAAAAAGAGGGAGAGAAGTAAGGGTGTGCTTTGGGAGGAGGAAAGGAGGGATGGAGAAGGCCATTAAAAAAATAAAATTCAGAGTAACGACATCCTTCTGGTTGGGCTGTCCACGGGGGTGGAGTGGGCGGGTGCACGGAGCCTCCCCCCACGCGTTCTTACACGTCTGGGTGAGGAGGCTAAGGAACATGGTGAGGGGGGAGGGTGGTTATACAGGGGCTGCAGCGGCACTCTGTGATCCTGCTGCCGTTCCTGAAGCTCCACAAGACGCCGGAGCATGTCAGTTTGATCACGCAGCAGCCCCAGAGTTGCATCCCGCCACCGCTGATCTTCCTGCCGCCACCGCTGATTTTCCTGCCGGTCTTCCTGCCGCCACCTCTCATCTCGGTTGTCCCTCCTGTCCTCACGTTCATCCCTCCTGTCCTCACGTTCACTGGCCTCTTTCCTGTAATTTGAAACCACGTCCTTCCACTCATTCAGATGAGCTCTTTCATTGCGTGTAACTTCCATAATATCCGAGAACATCTCATCTCGCGTCTTCTTTTTCCTCCGCCTTATCTGTGCTAGCCTTTGGGATGGAGGAGGGACGCTTGAAATATTTGCAGCTGCATGAGGGAGATAAATATTTAGAAAGATACATTTTACAGAACAATGGTTATACTCTTTCACAGTGAAAAGCACTATTCACCTTACATAGCACATGTGATTTCCCTACAAGGTCGCATTTTTCATCTTAATAGTGCCTGCTTGCAACTCTTGGGTTACAGATCTCAGACACAGGTCCAGGCATCAGGATTCAGCTTGCATGCGGCCATGGTAAGCCACTGTCTCAGTGATTTACCCCTCCCCCCCCAACGCATGGCTAATACCACGCTAGCTCCCTGCTAATCAACAACCTTCCCCCTCCCCCCCACCCACTGCTTGTCCGGTAGCTTGGGGAAGATCGCCTCGCCGGTGACCAAACAGAAAAGATCATCGGCATTTCACTCCTCCCCTCCCCCCGCTTCGCTACGTGCAGGAAAGTGTTTTTTTTAAGCTGCTGCATTCCACGAACCCAGTAGAAAAATGGCCACCCCCCCTTACTTAAATTCCTTATTTCTAACCAGGTTATCCTGAACGATATCACTTTGCTGAGGATAACAGAACAAGATAAAGAGCGCATGCTTCTTGAATGCCAGCAGTCACCGGGACCATACGCCGCTATGCTTTGCCACGCAATGATACCTGATTACTTGCTACATGCATGGCATGGTAAAGTGTCCTACCATGGTGGGCGGAACAAGGATGCTTTGCCCAGAAACCTTCTGCAAAGGCTTCTGGAGTACCTACAGGAGCGCTTCATCGAGATGTCCCTGGAGGATTTCCTCTCAATCCCCGGACATGTTAACAAACTTTTCTAAGTAACTATACTGTCTGCGAATGCGTCCCAAGTCCTCAGGGCAAATCAATCATTAAAAAAGGCTTGCTTAAAAAACACTGTTTGCTATTTGCAAAGGTACACTCACCAGAGCTCCCTTCCATGGCGTCATTCTCTGGAATAGTTGCTTGTGAGGGCTGGGAGCAGGGTAATTCCGTCAGGGTGATAAAAAGCTCCTGGCTGCTGGGGGTCACGGAGTGCTGTGTGCTCTCTGCGAGGTCTTCCTCCTCTTCTTCATCTTCATCTTCCCCGTCTGACATGGCAGAGATTACAACCCCCACCTCGGAATCCACGGTCAGGGGTGGGGTACTTGTGGCGCAGCCCCCTAAAATTGCATGCAGCTCAGCATAGAAGCGGCATGTTTTTCGACCTGCCCCGGACCTTCCGTTTGCTTCTTTGGTTTTCTGGTAGGCTTGTCTGAGCTCCTTAACTTTCACTCTGCACTGCACGGAGTCCCTGCTGTGGCCTTTATCCGTCATAGACTTAGAAATTCTTTCAAATACTTTTTCATTTCGTCTTTTGGAACGCAGTTCTGTTAGCACTGAATCCTCTCCCCATATAGCGATCAGATCCATTACCTCCCGAGCGGTCCATGCTGGGGCTCTTTTTCGATTCTCAGGAGACTGCATTGTTAACTGTGCTGATGAGCTGTGCGTGGTCACCTGTGATGATGAGCTCTCCACGCTGGGGAAGCAGGAAATGAATTTCAAAAGTTCGCGGGGCTTTTCCTGTCTACCTGGCCAGTGCATCCGAGTTGAGAATGCTGTCCAGAGCGGTCAGTGGTGCACTGTGGGATAGCTCCCGGAGGCCAATACCGTCGATTGCGGCCACACTAACCCTATTCCGATATGTTAATACCGATATTAGCGCTACTCCTCTCGTCGGGCAGGAGTACAGAAACCGATTTAAAGAGCCATTAAAATCGATATAAGGTGCCTCCTAGTGTGGACGGTTGTGGCGTTAAATCGGTTTTAGGCTCCTAAAACCGATTTAAACGCCTAGTGTAGACCAGGCCCTAGTTTGCCACACAATTGCTTTCCCTGTCCATTGCAATCCTCCCTGGCCAGATAATGTACAAAACCATTTGTAGAATCAATACGTTTTAAAAAGTAATTCCTGGAGAAGAGAATAAGGGGGTAACCCTTTGCTGTCACTGGAAGAGAAAATGTGAGGCTGGGTCTTTAAGATAGCAGACTTACTGAGCATCCCTGAACAGATCGTATATAAGGACATCCTGAATCATTCTGCCCTTGATTGGAATTGGATATTATGCATTGCATGTTCTGGTGCAACAATTGACTATTTATTTATACCTATTGGAGGTTATTACTGTATTTTAAAAAAAAACCATGAAGAGCCTTCTTAAAGAGGCTGGTAAGAAGCTCTGTCGGGTTTTATTATTCAGAATTCCTAACTAAAATGGTGATTTTTTTTTCATGATGGAACCAGTCTCACGTAGTTTGTTTCACTTCATGTATTATTTATATTGCAGTAACACCCGGATGCCACAATCAGGCTCAGGACCAGGCTAATTATAAGTCTGTCAACCTGATCAATCCCTGGCAAGAAAGTGGAGTGGCTGATATGAGAGTCAATAAAGAATTAAAGGAGGAAAATGTGATTAATGCAAATCAACATGGGTTTTATGGAAAACAGAGCCTATCAAACTAACTTGAAATCTTTTTTTGATGAGATTACAAGTTTGGTTGATAAAGGTAATAGTGTTGGCATAATATACCTAGACTTCTGTAAGGCATTTGATTAGGTACTACGTGACATTTTGATTAAAAACTATAACAATATTAAATTAACATGGCACACATTAAATGGATTAAAACTGGCTAACTGATAGTCTCAAAATGTAATTGTAAATGGCGAATTGTCATCAAGTGGGTGTGTATCCAATGGGGTCCCACAGGGATAGGTTCTTGGCCCTATGCTATTTAGCATTTTATCAATGACCTGGATGAAAACATAAGATCATCACTAATAAAATTTTGCAGGTGACATAAAAATTGAGGGAGTGGTAAATAATGAACAGGACCCATCACTGATTCAGAGCAATCTGGATCACTTGGTAAACTGAGTGCAAGCAAAACTATGCATATTAATATGGCTAAATATAAATATATACCTTTAGGAACTAAGAACATAGGCCACATTTAGAATGGGGGACTCTGACTCTGAAAAATTTTGGCGGGGAGATTGTGGTGGATGATCAGTTGAACATGGGTCCCCAATGTGATGCTGTGGCCAAAGAGCTAATGCAAACATGGGGGCCAGAAAGAGGCAAATCCTAAGTAGGAGTAGAGAGGTTATTTTACTTCTGTGTTTGGCACTGGTGCAACTGCTGCTGCAATATTATATCCAGCTTTGGTGTCTACCGTTCAAGAAGGATGTTGACAAACTGGAGAGGGTTCAGAGAAGAGCCACAAGAATGATTAAGAGATTAGAAAACCTGCCTTATAGTGATAGACTCAAAGAGCTCAGTCCATTTAGCTTAGGTTAAGGGGTGACTTGATTATAGACTGTAAATGTCTATGTGGGAAACAAATACTTAATAATGGGCTTTTTCAATCTAGCTGAGAGGTATAATATGCTCCAATGGCTGGACGTTGAAGCTAGACAAATTCAGACTGAAAATAAGACCTGCGTTTTTGACATTGAGGGTAATTGGAACAATTTACCAAGGGTTGGGATGGATTCTCCATCACTGACAATTTTTGAAAACAAGATTGGATGTTTTCCTAATAGATCTGCTCCAGGAATTATTTTGGGGAAGTTCTCTGGCCCATGTTATACAGGCGATCAAACAAGATAATTACAGTGGTTCCCTTCTGACCTTGGAATCTATGATTCTGAGAATCTATGACCACATTGTGCCAGGCAGCACACAAGTCCATGGTAAGAGAAGTCCCTGCCCTAAAGGGCTTTCAGTTGTTATTAATTAGAATGTTAATTAATTAGAGCAGCATGCTGTTCCTCCTATTTTTGTTCTCATTTGATCTGAGTGGCTCATTTTCCAATAACTATTGGGTGATATGATATGATTGTATTCTGTCCTGCACACAGAGCCCCATGCAAGAACCAAACACTTTCATGTGCTGGGAAATGCAATGGTCAGCTCTTTTGACAGAATTCGAGCCCTCTGTGGGTCAGTTTATACTGCAGTCTTTAACTAGATCAAGTTTTGCCACATATATGTATATTGTATCTAAGTTGAAATGTTGTATATAGATTTTTTTTTTCCTACTGCAAAAATAATTATTCTAGCTTTACGGAGTCCTCAGCCAGCTCATGTTGTCATGCAACAAGCCCATTCTAGCTGCTTCCAGATGGGCACACTGCAATATGAGAGGTTGTTCTGTTTCCCAGCCTACTCCCTGCATTTCCAGAAGTGAAATGTTCAGTTGCAGCTTGAACTTCAGTCTTTCCCTATTATTGTTGGCTTAAAACCTTTCCAATTTCTGATTAAGGACAAGCAAAGAAATGGCTCCTGGTGTTGCTCATAATTACACAATGGAAGCACAACATGCACAGGTTTACAAGGCCTACAATTTAGACAACATAACATGTAAATAGTTCATGGAGTGAGAGAACCTCTTGAACAGACTCTGGGCAGCAAATTAAAGTCCAAAAATGACCTCAGAAGCTGAGTGATGCAGCAATTAGAGTGAAAGACATCCAACGAGGATGCTTCGTTCTTTTCTGCATGCAGGCCCTGGGTAACCTTGGTGGAAGGTCGCTAGATTTCAGTGAACCTCAGTCATTCTTGCTTGAAGCTGGTTTAAAAGCAGACCCTTACTGGAAAACCAGACACTGTATCAAAGCTTAGGGTTCCTGAATAAATAAAAGAAAACAAATGCTTTTCATTTGTTGGAGCAGCTGCTGAACTCCAGTGACTTTCACATCTTATCATTTTCTGTAAATACTCCCTATGATGTTTAAATGTACTTAAAATGCATACTCGGATTAACACTGAGATGCTGCTAAGTGCCACACTTTGATGGTGTTATCATCAGCCTTACAAGTACAGAACTAGAAAACAAAGGTCTGTTCCTGCTTTCCGGCCCTACTCAGAAATCCTGTTGACTACATTACTTGGGACCTAGGCTCCTTTTTAGAGAATGCGGAAAAGAAACATGATGAAATAAAATGCAGGGTAGCTGAACTTTTTGTTTTCTAAAATATGACTGCTGTGTCATCTGCTTCCCCCACTCTCTGCCCAGTGGCGTAGCCAGGTTTTCAGGGTAGGGGGAGCAAAAAACATAAAGGCGCTCCCCCTCTGGCCACGTCCCCAGACCGGACCACCACCACCCCCCACTCACCTTCCCTCCTGCGCTTCCACGCCGGCCTGCAGCCCCACGGCTCCTCCGGCCGTGCAGCGGCAGTGCGGCCAGCAGGCGCTGCTTCCGCGCCGGGCTGCCGCTGCTGCCCCATGGCTCCTCCGGCCGTGCGGCCGGTAGGCGCCACTTCCGCGCCTGTCGCCTTGAGCGGAAGCAACTGCTTCCGCTGAATCCCACCAGCTACGCTACTGCCCAACCTTGCTATTCACACAACTTCAGTTGTAAGGCTGGGTGGTGATAGGTACTGCTGGAAATGCAGACTTGAGTTGGTAAGTAAACACAAAACTTTATACGTTTTACAAAGACAGTGTCAGGCAAAGACCAGAAAGAGACTACTTTGTGCTTGTACAGCACCTGTAAGGATCTCAGGACACTTTACAATATTAATTAATTAATTTTCACAGCACACATATGAGACTGATAAGTATTAGCCCCATTTTACAGATGTGGGGAAAACTGAGACTCAGCGAAGTGACTTGGGTAATGTCACACAGCTGGTCAGTGACAGAGCTGAGAACAGAAACTGAGTCTCCTGCCGCCAAGTCCTGTGCTCTAACCACTGCAGCACACTCTAATTCAGCCAGATTTAGTACAAAGATTGACAGCAGCAAAGGTGGTAGGCTTGGGTACAAGACAGTAAATGATGCTATGTTTGTGGCATTTAGCCCCAGATAAAAAACTATTTAATTCCTTAATTAAGGCTTTGCTGCCTTCATTCCTGATCTACGGTTAACCCATTTAGACAATTCCAGTCACATCCACCCCCTGTAGCACAGCAAGCTTTTACAAATGGAATCCATCGGCTGAATAAATAATAAAGAGCTCCTCTTGAAATACATTCAGGAAACACGTTATGGAAACTAATTTACTGTATTATTTAGTATGTCAATATGCAAACCTGTCCAGCACCACAGTGGCTTAGCTGATGCACTTACTATCTATTAGTTTTCATTTGCCATTATTGAAAAGCCTGGATAGGAGAAGGTATGTGAGAAATAAATAGCTGTTTAAATAAGACAGTATACAAGCAATTTTCAAGCTTTTGTTGTACTGGTAAGGCTGCAGGTCTGCAAATCTTAAAATATCAGCACACTCAATTCCATCACTTAAAACTCCAGCATGAAGACTGGGCCACAGCTCAGTCCAGGCTGGTTGGGGCTGGAAGTTCTTTCTTTCAGACCTGTGGCATTTTTACATGGAGTGGGGACTGCTCCGGATTTAGCCCTGAGTAACTTTGGCCCATTTTGGACCTGTCCCACCATCCTTGGCCTGGTGCAATAACGATAAAGTCTTGTCCTATAGTTCACATCACACTATGTGGTGACGTACACTTGCAATGCAATAAACTTAACATTTGAAGTAGTTCCTTAAAAGTGGAAGTGATCAGTATGTGAACCTCCTGAGTAGATGAGTGATCGTTCAGGAATTCACCATATTTATCCACCGCGTTCTTCTCTTCTGCTGCAAATAACATCACCAGATTCAAGGGTTTGATCAGAGAAAACAATTACAAATATACTGTAAACCCTAGAGAATGGGAAAGCTAAGATGAGTCTCAAACAGTTCAGCTGTCCTTCCTTCAAGAGCAAATAAATCCTCCTGTGTATTGATAGCAGAGCAACAGCAGGATGCTAAGGAAAATATGGAAGGGATGATTTGTTTTTTTTTTAACTGTCACAAAGATATTTTTTCCTTTTCTTAATTTGTCCCTTTTTATTGTAACTGCTGTTCTGGATTAACATAGTTTAATGAAATGTTGAAAAGAGCTCGCTGTCCCCGTGATCATTGCTGATAGAAATGCTGCATTTGCATTGCTTAAGTTCAGAGAAATAATTAAAATGATTAAGATCCGGTGTGGGAGAACAGCACTGGATTGTGTTGACTGACGTTGTGATTTGACATGTTCAGACTAATGAATGTCTGCATTCCCAATCATCGCTGAAAAGGAAAAACAAACCTCCAAGGACATATCAGCCACTGTGGACCTTTTTCCTTTTTAAGCATTTTCAGTTTTGTTTGCTTTACCAGCTAGTCAGTTTCCTCTGCCCACTTGTTACATTTCCAAACCAAACTTTTGTGCTTGCCCCTATACTGCCCCACACACTTGAGAATTGCTCCCCATTCATATCTGCAAAGCTGCTTCATTAAGGACCTTCAAGTCCCTCCTCCAAACTCTTCTGCTGTGATGCCTATAAAAAACTTGACAACGGTTAGGCTGCCAGAGTGCAGAGACCCTAATGGTCATACTGACCAATATCGTCTAATTGTTTCCTTGTACTCCCTGGTCTGTTTATATCTATCTGTTGTCACTTGTCTTATACTTAGATTGTAAACCCCTTGGGGCAGGGACTGTCTTTTTGTTCTGTTTGTACAGCACCTAGCACAATAGAGTTCAGGTCTATGAGTAGGACTCCTACGCACTACGGCAATACAAATAATAAAAATTAAGAATGGCTCAAAGTATTTAGGCCTTGATTCTGCAAAGATGCACTTGAAGCCAATGGGATGATTCCGTGCCTAAAGCTAAGTACATGCACAAGTCTTTGGAGGATCCAAAAAAAAGCATCCTCTGAAAATCAGATGTCAAGTTGAGCACTCAAAAACTGAGGCACGCAAAATCACTTGTCACTTTTGGAAATCAGGTGGTGAATAAACAAACAAAATTGGGAAACCATCTATCAAGTATTGTACGCTCGAGCTGTTTTATTTGTGTAATCATTTGTTTAGCAGTCATTCTGATGTTTTCTTTTCTACCCACGCAACTTTCTGAATGTGTACAAAAATGACACTAGTTTTATTGCAAAGCTTTGCATAGTGATATGGGAATTTAAATGCTCTATCACTTGCAGAGAGCACAGCGGGTAAGGAATTTCTTTAAAGACTGGAGGGGCACTCAACTCAGCTGAATTTTAGATCAGTTAGAATAAATTAAAAAATATATTCATCTAAAATAATAATCATAAAGTCAATAATCTGAATCTTAGAGTTAGGCTGTTAAAACTGGATACATCATTACTGGAAGAGAAGAAATTGAGAAGGAAATTGCAGCCTAATGAAAAGAAGACATTTAAATGCCCGTGCAGCTGATTATGGTTATGGCATATTTGAGAAAGTAGATAAATGATGGGTCAATGTGTAAAGAGAACATGTTCAGAAAACATGTGGGCTGTTTAAAAGTCATAGAAGGATCATAATGTGCTCAAAGAGATGTAACAAAGAGACAAACACAGCCAAAGTAAACAGAATATTCTGTGCATTATAAAGGGCTGGCAGCTCTTGGGTTCCATTGTTAGTGTAAATACAAAACAGCATGACACAGGCTAATGCCAGGCAGGGAAGTTCAATGGAGAGGAAGAAAAGATCATGTTGCAGGAAAACATAGTGCAAATGCAATGGGTATTAAATCCTTCTTTTCCACTGCCAATTAATGTACATCTCAGTCCCCAGTTAGTAACAAGCTCCCCAAACTGCAAACATTTCAAACGGTGATGGATTGTCAAGTGTCTTTCTGTAACCAAGCGATTCTAAATAGTATCTCTATTGCGAGCAGTATGCTGATTCTGTGACTCCCTCATTGAATACAAAACTGTTGTTTTTTCTTTATTCTTACCTTACCAGTGATGAAAAGCTATTCTGTCAGCCTTCATGAATGACTTTAAAATATTTTTAAAATCTTGCATCTGAAGAAGTGGGTATTCACCCACGAAAGCTCATGCTGCAAAACGTCTGTTAGTCTATAAGGTGCCACAGGATTCTTTGCTGCTTTTACAGAACCAGACTAACACGGCTACCCCTCTGATATTTAAAATATTTCAGTTCTGTTGTTTACTGGCAGCTTCTTGAACATCCAACCCCCTCTTTTCAGTTCCTACCATTGAGGCCCTATGTCCTTAAGACCTGGTGTGCCTTGGGCAGACCTCACTGGAAATGCCAAGGCTGCAAAAAGGAGAGTAGATACTCCCAGGACTGGTGGGTAACACTGAAGTTAAACTCCCCAGCCAGTTACAAACTGTGCTGCTGATTCCCCACGCTGGTTATCAAGAAACTAAAAAAGAAACCACACAGCCCCCTTCATTGCATTCCAGTTCTCTTGCTCCCAATCTGCACCTAGGTGCAGTAAGGTGAGTAGTTATTTACAAACTCTTCTCACTATACAAAATGTTCTTCTGACCCCAAAGGGCCAGCCACATTGCCAGGTCTATATTAGGTTGGACCTTACCCAAAATATCATGCTGCCAGCCAATCCCTTAGTGTCTAAAACTAAAGGTTTACTATAAAGAAAAAAGAAAGAACAAGAAGAGAGTTGCTACATGGTAAAGCAATCACATGCATACAAAGACTTCAAAGTCCATATATCAGGTTCTTAGCAGTATCATTGAGTTTGCTGGCTTGAAATCCCTCTGGAACACCTCCATAGCTTGTGTGGGTCATTCAGTCCTTTGTTCAGAGCTTCCTTTATAGAAAAGTTACTTCAGAGGTTAAGAAGCAGGAATGAAGACAAAATGGAGATGATGCAGCTGCCCTTTATATTCCTTTTGCCATGTGGCTTGTGCTTCCTGTGTCCCAAACACAAGCTTCACGGCACATGGCATGGAAAAACCTTACAGTTCTCTGCACATAGGCATGCTGCTACAATGCCTGCTGAGTCATAAGGTGTATCCCCTGGCTCCTTTCAATGGGTTCATTGTACAGCTGATGACCCTTGATGGGCCATCAAACTGGCTAGGCAGTGCTGCTGCCAATCTGTCTGGGGATGTCATCCAGAAACACATGAAGTTTGGAAATACAGATATACCATACATACCTATAACTCATAATACAAAGGAGATACAAACAAGATTATCATACTTGGCAATTTATAACATTTTCGCAGACACCTCACACGGCATATCTGGTTGGATTCCTTGCAATTTTATAATACTGGTATCAACAATATCATAAAGTGTCCCACATATTCCGTACAGCGTCACAGTCCTCATCTCTCTAGCTGATGAGGACTTGAAGAGACTCTCTTGACTAGAGCTTGACAGTGCTAATACTTAATCAGCTGGAAGAGTTGTCATTGCTTGACACAAGACTCACCCTCTCCTCTAAGGCTGCCACCAGAAATGTTATTAAGAGTACCCTGGGAGACTATTTCTCCTGTTGTGGAAAAGCATCCGGCTCACAAAGTAGGGTGACCAGATGTCTCGATTTTATAGGGACAGTCCTGATATTTGTGGCTTTGTCTTATATAGGCGCTATTACCCCCCGCCCCGTCCTGATTTTTCACACTTGCTGTCTGCTCACCCTATCACAAAGCTTCAGTATCAGAGCACTGGCACTTTCTATCCTACTACTAAGTTCTCCATTTAAAATGCTTCAGCAAAGGGCATCAAATGCCTGTGGTTGGACAAACACAAGTATTACTGGGTGCATACGAAGTTCTGGACTCATGTTCCTCCACTGATTGTAGAAAATAAGCAGGCAACCTTGCTAACCAGTTCTCGAAGACGATTTCAGCTAGTGAAATATGTTTCTATTCATGCCATGACAAGCAGCCCTTTCATTGAAATGTTTGGCTCTCATTTCAGTCAGTGGCATGGTTTATGCAACCATCCTACTAATTTTCAAGACCAGTTGAGCTAGACTTCAAGGTCTCAGTTGATGCTTCAGTTCTATCCAAATATTTGAAAGCTTTAAAAAAAAATAGACATTATGAGACAAGCATAGAGAATGTCAAGAGAAGCTCATTTCAATCATGTCCAAGAAAGCTCCAATCAATTATTCTGTCAATAGAGTTTGTCTTTCATTGTTTGTTTTCTTGTTCTCAGGAAGCCTGGAAGGACCATTCCCAACCCTGCAAAGCCTCAGCTGTTATATCTGCTCTCATCACCCTAAAAACTAGGCATTCAGAGCTCTGCACCTTTCATGGCAAATAAGTCATTTAAAAAAAATGAAAAAAACAACTCTGCCAACTGTTTGCCCATTGGGCATAGAACCAGGCACTACCTACAAAGTGGGTGTAAAATGTTACCCCGGGCGAATGGCAGAAGATAGTGGAGAATCAGGCCCAACAGCTCTCTCTGCCTCTCAAAATAATCTGCTGTAAATATTGGAATAATTTTTTTGGCTTTCACCAGCACTCTGTTGGGCAGCATCCCAAACAAAATTAACATCTTTAAATCCAAAAATCAATCAAGTTTCCGGATCTCGCTATGATTAAGTAACATGCTATTTTTAATTATTCCTGTTCAGAAATTTCAGGAGTTGCTGTAAACAGAAGAGTCAAGTTTATTTTCAGGCACTTCCTGTTTATCACACACCTTATGTGTTTTATTGAAACACATACAAGGAAGATTTATATTTGCGTCAAGCTCACCTAGACTCCTATCTTCTGAGACAAGATGGTGGCATCCCATATTAGAGCTGGGTGAGTAAAGGATTTTTCAGTTCCCTGGTAATTCCAAAACATTGGCGGAAAAAATCATTTCAGATGAAAATGAAAATATTTGAAATTTTTGGTGAATGGAAAAGTTTGGGAAAAAATCATTTTGATTTGGACCATTTTCAATGAGTTTTAATGTAATTAAAAAAAAACAAAATTTAAGGAAATTTCCAAACAAAAAGATCATTTTTAATTGAAAAATCAAAACATTTAATTTAAAAAACGTCAAAACAAAATGTTTTGATTTTTCTTTAATTTTGGAGTGGAGGGTTTCTACATGAACACAAATTCATGGTATGTTTCTGTGTCACCAAATCTGCATTTGTTACTAAAAATATTCTTAGTCAAAAAGTTTGCCCAGCTCTATGCAAAATACTAGTCAAATGTGACCCATGGGATCCTATAATGCAACCTACTTGTGTCTTCCTTTCAAAAACAAATCTCTATGGAGACTATAATTCCCAACATGCAAATCATCATCTTGATCTTCTTGAACCAAAATAGAGGATTGTATCTGGGGCCATTAGCCTGTGTGTGTTAAACCTTGACAGGCAAGCGAGTCATGACTACAATCTGTTCCACTTTTTATGAAAATTTGGACAGTTGTCACGCTCCTGGCAAGTTACCAGCATGGTTCTCGGCTGGCCAAAGTGCAGCTTCTGTGTGAAGCAGCTGTTGTGTAAGAACGCAGAAGCGAATATTTTTCTCATTGTTGAAACAAAATGAATGGAATAAGAGACTCCATAAGTGAATGTGGACAGAGTACATTTGTTTAGAAAAATCTATTATAGAAAAATAAGATTCACAAAGGAACAGAACAGCAAAATAGTATGTGCATCAGGCTAACTACAATGAACCTCTCATCACCGGCGGTCTAATGAAATATTTCACCTGGCAAACAGATACATCATCAGTGCACTGAGGTAATACCAAACAAGATTGGATTGTACTACACTTATGTTGATTCTCAAAGAATTGTTGAAAGCCATGAATGGAGGATTCAATAGCTAGTGATGTCCAGGTTCTGTTAAATTACTGCCACATTCATTGTGAGACTTGGCAATACCGCCTTCTCTACACTCCAAGATGTTTATGGGTCGATAGATCCTCACGAGGTAAGTAGATGTTGTGAACACCTTTCTTTCCTTGCTCATCATGTGTATTATTGGGTATATTGCTTGCCACAATAATGTGGTATTCAGGTACCTAACATAATAACTTACGTTAGCCTGCATGAGATGTAAAATAAAAGTCAAAATGATGCTTCTGAGCCTTTTCTGGAGGCTGCCATAGAAATAAATGAGTTCTTATTAAAACCTCAGCATTTTCAAAAATCCTTGATTCTGAAAAATATCGAAATGAAGAGAAACCAAAGGATAAGGAGATGCTCAGGGGGCTGGCAAAGGCCTGGGTATAACTTAGATAGCCTTGAGGGCCTGTCTAAGTTATGGCAGATTCCCTGGGCTGCCCTATGGGCCACATCACCACCTGGAATCTCCACAAGCCCTGTCTCTGACATGTCCCTCCCATGCTCCCTAGGCCAGGGCTTGTTCAGGAATCCTCAGGCGGCAGCCTTACAGCTGTCTCCTGAAATGCCTGCATCGAAGAATGCTCCCCCCGCCTCTATATGGGGATTATGACAGTTTGTCCCTTTTACCTTGTGTAAAGGGGCTGGAGCAGGGGTGAGGATCTCACCCTATCAGTTCATTAGTGAGGGCTGGGACATTAATTCACTTTGTATTCAGAATAATTCCTTGTCTTTAAAACATTTAATTTTGCAAAATGTTAGAACCCGAGAGAGGTTTTTCTGGTTTCTCCTGCCCTGCTGGTGGTTCTCTCTCTCCCTTCATATGCGTACAAATTCTTAGAGAAAGAAATAGTAATGCCTGAAATTCTTCAGTCACTGAGCAATGCTGCTGAGAATGACTGGGGGTTAATGAAGAACACAACCTACGAATAGAAGCCGGTGGAGGGAGGAGAGCAGAGATTTGAGGACTTCAAGCAGCTGACAAGAAACCATCAAAAAGTATTTGTGGTTGGGGAATAAAGAGAAGCTTCCTTTTGAACACATCCAAGCATGAAACTCCAGCGGCAGCTACCTTGTAATATTATCCCAGTATGTCAAACAGTGTTGTTTTTAGGCAGGAGACTGATACAGATGTGACAGCCGCAACTTTTTAGAGTCCTCTGGAACGATCACTTCTATATTTAAGACCCAGGAGCGGGAGAACTGCTGATTGCAGCACTGTGGTATGTACATCTAGGAAACTGTGAGGCCTTCTATTTTCTGTACGGGGCCTTTACGTTTTTTAAGCCCTGCTTCTGGGTGCAGTCATTTTGTTCTCAGCGCTGTGTAGAGAATGTCGTGGGGGAGTGGTGCTCTCTCTCTCTGTCATGGAGACTTTCTTTTGTTGTCTTCATCTAAAATAAAGGTTATTCAGACTGGGAGGATCCATTTGTCTTTGGTGACTAAAATAATGTCAGGGTATTTAATTTATGCTTTGTGAATTTCTGTATTTGAAAACCAAAATGTTATTTCATTTATTGCTGTAGTGGCTAGAAGCCTCAGTGATGGACCAAGACCCCATTGTGTTAGGTGCTGTACAAAAACAGAACAAAAAGACTGTGCTTGCCTGTGCCAGAGTGCGCTGAGTCAGGACTGACTCAGCATCTTGTCACTCACATTCCCACCAATATAGGTTAATTGGGACCTACTTGGAAGGTAAATCAACAGACTACAGCTACAGCTTAGGGGCTAATTAGACAGGGAGACAACCCCAGCAGCTGGGAGCATATAAACGGAGAGGACAAACTCCTGGAAAGGGGCAGCTGAGGTCTCGAAAGAAGCCAACTGCTCCGTGCATTTCCCCAGAAGCAAGTATGGGAGCTGGCTGGGGCTTGGCTAAATAGCGCTACAGGTGGAGGCCTGCTAGGGTAACAAAATAAATCCCAGAGGTGGCAAAGGAGACCTGAAGTGGTGTGGATGGGTACTCAAGGCCTGAAAGGACTCTTAAGGGACCACACCCTGAGGCTGCCCTAAAGAACATGCAATCTAAGGAAATGATCTGTTTTTAAAGAATCTATGTATCTGGACAAGGACAAAATCAGAGGCATATTTGACATTAACTCATTTTTTTTAGAGGCCTGTAAATCCCCTGTTTAGCTGCTCTCCTCTGGTCTCTGACCTGAGCTCATTCCCAGAACGGAAGGAACTGCATTCCGTAGTCACCTTCCATTCCACGGCTGCTTAGTTGATGTTGGGATGGGGGGCTCTTTTGTGGCCAACTCTCTTTTGCTGCTCCTCCTAATCTAGTATGTTGCTCCTATTAATGAGGAAAAGTTATTATTGTGTTAATACTTTAGGCCATGAGTTTCCAACAAACGTAGGAATTTGGGCATCCAGCTCCCATTCATTTTCAACACCTAACTCACAGAAGCTTCTGGGAAAATCCCAGACTTCATTTTTTTTTTTAAGGGGGGAATGGCATTTTGAGAGGTTGAGTTGGAGCCTAGCCCTGCAGACTCAGGATAGTGTATTCTCATGTCACGCCCATTTCACTCCTTCCGTGAAGGATGAACGCCTTTCATTGTGTATCATCTATTATTAGAATGCTGTTTTCATTTAAATCAAACTCAGTTAAAAGGACCCAAGGGGACAAAGGTGGGCTCACTACAACAACTGCTGCTTCCACCTCAAATAAGGGTCTACCCAAAGCCCACTGAGATCAGTGGAGGTGAACTCTTCCCATTGATTTCAAATGGCCTTGGATCAGGCCCGTGTAACCTGTTTGGAGAGAGAACCTGAGGAAAAGGGTCCCTATTATACAGCCTCCCCACAGAGCTATCAGGGAGTAGTGAAAACACACTAGTAAACGCTGACGGCCTGATCCAAAGCCCACTGAAGTTAGTGGAAAGACTCCCATTGACTTCAATCAGCTTTGGTTCAGGTCTTCTTACCTGTGGTCAAGAAGCTGAAGGATTCTCTAATAAACCAACAGCTATTTCCTTAGCTACAATTTTTCAGCTTCAACAAGCCTTGGAGGAAGAAAGATCCATATTCTCTAGGGTTCAGCATAAGACCAATGTCGATGAATTGGGCAGAGACTTGAAAAATCGATAAGGACTTTTGAAAATGTACTTATCATAATGATATATTCTGTTATTGATCCAAATGGTTACCAACTTGCAGGACATTCATTTTCTTTCCCTTGATTAATGGATACATGTTAATGATATATGTATTCTAAAGTGGGTTCAATGTACCAATGTTTTTTCCCATCATCCGTAGTTTTCTTCTGGTAATTTGCATGTAAACACATCAGTATTTTAATATATAAAATATGAAAGCAGATTAACAAAATGTTTTAGGATCAGAATAACACGTGTGCTGTCTTTACACATGAGCTGAAAATAGACTCTGAGGCTTCTTTCTAGCATTCTGCCAAAATATAGAAATTAGCCTGCCAAGGCACAGTGCTCACACAGTTCTCTGATCTTGCCTAAGGAAGTTACCGGAGCACCCTTGGCAAAGCATTATTTATTCCTCCGGCAAATATAGTAACTGTGTTCGTTGTGTGTATATACATAATAGATGTAATATGTACGTTACTCTTTACAGTATATACAAAGCCCTGAAAACCCCTGATTTTTAGACATCTACATAAAACTCAAAAATTGCTAAAAATAAAGCCCCAAAATGAAATTAATAACCCCCCAAAAGAGAAGCGAAGGTATTGCCTGTGCAAAGAAGGGGTCTTGTGCAGGGGCTATCTCTTATGGCTGCCGTGCAGCCTGTCTGTGCCATTGCAGCTGGTGCAAAGGGGCCATTGTGCAGGGATGAATTGCCCCCCGGGGGAGGAGGGAAGTGGGTGCTGAAAGGCAAATCTTGTTAGGAATGTTTCTTTTTTATACTGACTGCCAAAGATCATCCATGTGCCTAAGATCCTGGCATTAACCTCCCCATAAGGACAGTAATATCTCCAGAGAGATTAGAGTAATCATAAAAGTGATTTCTATGGGAGCACCTCTGAACATCAGGCCTCTTTTATTTTGGTGCCTAAATATGGTCGTCGGTGCCTAATTTTAGGCATCCATTGTTTGCAAATACTGTGGGCATCTGTTTTGCTGTGTGTAAAACAGGGACAATGCTTTCCTTGCAAAGGTGCAGTGAGGGTAAATGAACTTAGGGTGAGATCTTTCCCACTGCAAGTCCTTTACGTTTTTGACTTACGTGCCCATATCCTGTAGGCTCGTCTGAAAAGTCCACCCTTAATATTTGTAAAGTACACTGAGCTTGTTGGTGGGAGAAACTGTGCAAATTCAAGCATTAATATTATGTAGCTTCTGTAAGGAAATCCCCCATGGAGAGACTTGGTTTATATTTCCGGGAATCCTGCATTCACTATCAGGCTGGTGTTACTGAAGGGAGACTTTTTCGTGTCTCATCTTCCTTACTATGATTGGGGAAAAAAGAAATCTCCTAACGAAAAGGGCTGTGGCTGCTGCAGTAGCTGTGTTTTTTCCTGCATGTGTCTTCTGTCTTGCAGCTCAGCCTAACTCATCGCTGTTAATAAAATACCGAGGATCAGTATGACGTCTCAATTTTAGCCATTCTAATCTCTTCATAGTACAGCAAGGGACGTGCAACATTTCTGAAAGGTTTGTCACTGGGAACCGGAGCCTTTAGTGCAGATTTCTAGAGCTAATGGGATAGAGATTTTTTCTTCTTTACTGTTCTGCATTCAGAAGCGACAGCAATATAACTGCTAGCCAGATACCAAAGCCAACATACCATCTATTTCCCCTACACACCCCTCCCTCCATTTTTTTGCAGGTCTTTAGGTTGGGGATTCTGCATTTGAACCATTTGCCCCAAAATGATAACCTGGGATTGAAGAACTAACAATTACCTAATTAACATTCTGGTTCCACTGCAACGGTGTGAAAAGAAAAATTAGAGGCCACGACCTGGACCCTTAAAACGTCACATTTGGATAGTAGGAATGGGGCTAATGCACAGAGTTCAGTGCTGATTCTGCTATTTGGAGCTGTTCATGCCTGTCTGTCAGTAACAAATTAACTTGGCATTAGTAATAATAGCACTGGTACGGTACCATGAATAATAAATGTCTTACCTCTATGCTGCCATTTAGAGCTCATTAAATACTGGAATGTTATAAATGTTAGTAGATCAGCAATGACCAAAAAGTTCTTTGTTACGGGAAAATCCCAAAAGATACATTTCTGAGGCAATCACTCCAGCTTCACATTGTGGCTTAAACCTCTTCTCCTGTAAACATTTGGGGCCTAATTCTGATCTCACTTAAACCAGTGTAAGACCACTGATTTCAAAGGCCTTACTCCTGATTTACCCCAGAGTAACTAATAGAAGAATCAGGCTCTTTGTTTCTGACAGCTACTTTTCATAGATGAGTATCTATCTACAGCTAGCCCAACCACAGTCTTCCACATTACCTTTCCAATCATTTCACAGCTGTATCTTGCACCATAGAAATGAACCATATAACCTATAATAAGTGCCAAGCATAGTAAAGTAATTCCTGTTTCACTCTGCTAGAGTTGGCTTGCAGTTCTTCTTGCTATTACTATACCTTTTTTGTCATGGACAATGAGGCATATGCCAAATTACCAGCTATTGAGACATTACACAATCCTAGTATTATAGGTTCCACTGATAGCAAATGTTATAGCTGAGGTTGCAGAATGGTTTCCATTCTAACACCCTAATTCCAGGTGTTCATAACTAGCCTGGGAGGGGGGGGGGGGAAAGGACCATCTCTGAATGAACAATAACAGTAGCAAAGGCAAGAACTAGAAGTGGTCAGGGTCCCTCAGGGGAGTCTTTCCACTAACTTCAGTGGTTACTTCTGAAAAACTGGCCATTTATTTAGATGCCTACATGGGAGCTGAGCTCTTGAAAATTCTGGCCATTGGACCCTGTCCTTCTCAACTTCAGTGGGACCAAGATCAGACCCAACATGTAGTCTTTGTGGAGTGAAATTCACCCCTCTGCAGAGGGCCCATTTATGGCTGTAGCAGGGTGCTGGTGCAAAAGCACCTAATTACCCCTGCTCAGCCAGCTCCAATCAAGAGAAATAGATTGGGGCTGGTGAAACAGGCCTGATGCCTGGCCTGTGGATTGGCTCCACCTGCGGGCCTGACAAGCCAGCAGTTATAAGGGCTGGGAGCCAGCAGAAAAGCCAGCCAGGGAAAGATCAGTCTCCTAGCTGTGGGCTGACTGCTTAGAAAAGAGGGAACGAACCCTGCACGCCTTGTCTATAGCACCACACTGGTGGTGGGAGAACTGTGTGTGTGTAAATAAAGCCACGGGGGCTGCATAATTGGAAGCCTCTTTGCACTTTATTGGGACAGCCGGGGGCCCAGGAAGAGGGGCGGGGCAGAGGACCTATCACAATGGCCTATACAGCCCCTAAACATAGGACTCAGGATGCAGTTAAATGATGTTGGACTTTGTGCGGGCCCTTTGCACAAGGCTGAATCTTATCCTTAGTGATCACAAGCCATTTGACTCGTCTAATACTGCGTAAACGAGAGAGCCCCTGTCCTCCGCTAACTCTGGGTGTTCTATTTGTGGGATAAACGCTCTGCAGGTGTAAACTGGAGGTAAGGGAGCTGCCCCAATTTACACGACCAGGGAATCTGACCCCCCTCACCTTGAATCCTCTTTTATTTTTGCAGCAATTGCTGAACGTAAAGATTAAAATGCAATTCCAGGAGGCCATAACTGCAGCTTCCCCATTGTCACCACCAAGTGTAAATTATGAGTAAAGAAGCTAAAATTGCTTTTCACAACTGGAAATATTTAAATTGCCTCAATGAAGAGTTAGCCCCCCCCCCCCCCCCGGTATAGTATATTTATGCCAATAGCTTGTTGTGTAATTGACAATTGTACACATGCCCTGTATTTTGATGAGAGGTTTCCAATGGGACATCGATCACGCGCTCTCGCGTGGTCACAGTTAAATAATAGCCAGCTACTGTACATTGGGTAAAATGAACAGACTTTCACTAAATCAGCTGACAGAGGAAAAGACAGTGTGAGACTAGCCCAGAAGCCTGTTCCTGACTCCAGGCAATGCAGATCGGCAGGAGACAGAACTGCAGCAGATGGTCTTTGTTTGATTCATCAAATGCCCTGAATTATAGTCTAAATGTAAAAATGCAGGTTAAACTAAAGAAAAGCAGGTTGAAAACTTAAATGCTCTCGCTGTCCTTCTCCTTTATTAATTTAAAAATCACCAAAGTTAGGAGACTTAATTGCTGCCAGCTGTCGGGGCTCTTGGGAGGGCTTGAACTGACACTTAGAACATTTTACTCCTTTGCCATGGAATCTTTTTGCTATTTCTAAATACCCCTGGGGTCAAATTTTCCTCTGTTGCACCTGTGCGTCCTCTGGGAAGTCAATGAGATACCACGGATGTAACTGAGTGGAGAATTTGGATCACTTGGTTCAATTTTTTGTAGTGCTGCCAAAATTAGATATGTCGGAGAAGAGTTTGATTGCAGTTCCATGCTGGCATAATTCCAGACTCTCCGTATGGATTTTCTGTGGAGTGATCCTGGGTTTGCACCAGTACAACTCAGCTCAGACTCTGGATTATTATGCACCTTCACAAGAACAAACCAGTAGACTCCGGGCTAAAGCTTCCACTTCTGGCATGGCAACTCGGGCTGCACAAAGTGGCCAGAAAGCTGTCCAAAAGGAGCAGATGAGAATTCCCCCTATCATGGCATAAAGGTGGTGTAGCCAGCTCCCCTCCCTGACATACATCCTACGTGAAGGGAGATGTTGGGCTCAGCAAGGTGGGCTGAGGGCAGGGCCAGAATGTGCTGAGCTTCACCCAATCTCTGGCTAGTAGACTGGTCCCTCAAAGTTGGCTGCAGCTAGAAGAACTTAGATCAGCTGTGAGGTCGTTTCAGCCCCAGTCTCATCCGAGGAGGTGAAAAGGTGGTGCAGTCACATATCCCCCCCTTCAGATGCTTGGTACAACTGATAATTCGGACCTTAGGATGGGATTTCACCTCTACTGATGTAAATCAGGCTTCTGGCCCCTGGGTTTGAGAGAGTACTTTTTTCTTTTAATCTCATGCAAAAATTCTTATTACAATTTCTTATGTATCTATAAGAATGGCTATACTGGGTCAGACCAAAGGTCCATCTAGCCCAGTATCCTGTCTACTGACAGTAGCCAGTGCCAGGTGCCCCAGGGGAAATTAACAGAACAGGTAATCATCAAGTGATCTATCCCATTGCCCGTTCCCAGTTTCTTGCAAACAGAGGGTAGGGACACCATCCACGCTCATCCTGGCTAATAGCCATTGATGGACCTATTCTCTATTAATTTATCTAATTCCTTTTTGAATCCTGTGATAGTCCTGGCCTGCACAACATCCTCTGGAAATGAGTTCCATAGGTTGACTGCGTTGTGTGAAGAAATACTTGCTTTTGTTTGTTTTAAACCTGCTGCCTGTTTCATTGGGTGACCCCTAGTTCTTGTGTTATGAGAAGGAGTAAATAACACTTCTTTATTTACTTTTTCCACACCAGACATGATTTTATAGACCTCTATCATATCCCCCCTTAGTTGTCTCTTTTCCAAGCTGAAAAGTCTGTGTCTTATTAATCTCTCCTCATATGGAAGCCGTTTCATACGCCTAATCATTTTTGTTGCCCTTTTCTGAACCTTTTCCAATTCCAATACATCTTTTTTGATATGGGGCGAATGCAGTATTCAAGATGTGGGCGTACCGTGGATTTATATAGAGGCAATATATTTTCTGTCTTATTATCTATCCCTTTCTTAATCATTCCCAACATTCTGTTCACTTTTTTGACTGCTGCTGCATTGTCTCAAGAGTCCTGTACCTAAAATAACTGTAGACACCTGACAATGTGGGAGAGCAAATGCCAGACTCGAATTAAAACTAAATATTGATCATGAGTTCTATTGGATATGAATGAAGAGAAATTATTCATCTGACACAAATTAAACTATGCAAATTTGCACACTGATTTTAATGAAGAAACAGACACGCAATAGTTTCATTATTCCTCAGGTTTTCTATTAGATTGAATTTGGTAGCTGACTGCCATCACAGCTGCTGAGTTTCTCTAAAAGGTTAGCTGATGAATATTTATGATTTTGGGACTCCTAGATGAAGCTGGATTTAATATGATACTTTTTAAGTGCATACAAATGATTCTTCAGATACCCTAATATAGTGATTGATTTATCTTCATTTTATCTTGACAGCTTCATTTTTAATCCCAGTTATTACCCTGGTATTCTGGTCTGAGACGAGCGATTTGCTAAGTGACTGCTTTGTTTTATTCCAAACACTGTCGTCCGTATTTTGTGGCACTTTTTGTATGAGAAGCAAGGCTCTGAACAGTCGAAAATCTGACACACCTCACCCATGGAGTGAAAAAATACAAATAAAAATGAAGCTGAACTATCTAGACAGAATCTGGCCCTGGAAAAGATACACCATTGTATCAGTAATTAACAGGCCTGGTTCTCCTCTCATTGACACTGGTTAATTACAGTAACGTTACTGCTGGCTTAGACCCCAGCTGAAGACAGCATGTAAACATGTGCTGAAGTCCGTTCTCATTCAGGACAGCACTAATACGCAGGGTTAATTTTAAGCATATGCTAAGGTTCTGTCCTGAATAGGGATTCTTTATGAATTAGTGACATAGAACCTGATCCAACTTTCATTGAAATCAATGGGAGCATTGTCATTGACTTCATGGGAGTTGAATGCGGCCCTTACACTGGTTTCAGTGAGAGCAGAATCTAGCCCTTTGAATATTTTAAAAATTTCTTTCATTTCAGGGCCTCAGAACAAAAAAAAAATCGAACATGTCGAATGTGCAGCCTGGGGGACACACAAAATTAAAACAAAACTTACAATCAACACAGAGTGTTCTACCACTTCCAGCACATTTTTGAGAATGACTGTTTATCCTTTTTCACACAACTGATGTCGCTGGTTGTTTGCCCATTCCTCATAGCCGATAACATCCCCAGGCTCTAGTACCTGAGGGCCACTCCTGTATCTCTTGCATATCCAACATTGCAATTGATTCAGTGGAAATGATGGACTAACCCTGATTGATTCATAGTTTTAGGTCAGGGCAGATACTTTCCCCTTGAAATGCTTCTGAACATTTTTTCCTCCACAACTTGCTAGTCACTCACAGAAGGTCTCCATTCTGAAAGCCCAGGACCCATTCCCCTTTCCTTGTCTAGACAGAGATCCTTATCATTCAGAGAGTCTTCTGTATCTTTCAACCTACCTGTCCCAGAGACACTGAGTTCCAGATGGATTAGATCTGATTTGGCCAGTCGCTGGCATTTGAAAAGGAAGAGGTCCTAAAATATTCTGGCTGCCTTCCATTGGCCTTTAAATTCCACCTTAGGGACAAAATGTTGGAAACGTACTGTGCAAAACATTGATTTTCTGCCAGATTAAAACAGAACATGCAACAAAAAGTGATTGCTTTATTTCAAACAACGGTAGTCCTGATCCACCTCTGCCTTTTTCTATTCTATTCTATATGGGTTCTTATATCACTCTCATCACATAATATCTGAGTGCCTTCCTGTTGTCCATTAAACAAAGCAACTATCTCTCTTGGGTGGTTTGTTATGTCTCTCAACCTCTCCCCAGGAGGAGAATTGTGTGGGCAGTGGCATGGCTTGATTTGGCAGAAATTTGTTTAGGTTTTGTTTTCAAATGTACATGCTGGTCTGTGCTAGAGGAAGTAGGTTGAAGGCATACGGAGCAGAAGGTGGTGTGGTTTGTGATGGCCCCTCAGTCCTGTTGGAGTTTATTTCACAGTCTCAGACCAGCCTCCAAGAGAGTTCTGTCTCCTCCATTGTTTTCTGCATTGAACAAAGCATCAGCAGGGTGTGCCAGACAATATTTACTCCCTGTGCAAGGAAATGCTACGTAGTTATTGGAGTTTGGGGCCGGGTTTTCTGAAAAAAAGGCTAATCAAATGTACAGTTTGTTAAAATTACTAATGTGTCTGAATAGCAGGATTTGGCTATAAGTTTAAGTAGACCTCTATGACTGTGGGTGGATACCTCAATTTTTAGATCCATTTTGGAAAGGAATCAGCCATTCAGAGTAAGTCACAAAGGCTGATTATTTCTAAAATGCCTGTATTGAAATTCATTGGGGCCTAACTCCCTTAGGCTCATTTGGAAATCCCATCCAGAGTTACTAAGGAGGCAGCATAATCTAGTGGATAGGGAAGAGGACTGGGAGTCAAGAGACTTGGCTCCCCCACTGACCTGCTGTGTAACCTTGGGCAAGTCACTTCCCTTCTCTGTGCCTCAGTTTCCCTTCACACTTTTTGTCTGCCTGGTCTATTTAAATCGCATGCTCTTGGAGGCAGGGATTGTTTCTTACTATGTTTGCACAGCACAAGGCATAGTGGAGTCCTGATCTCAGCTGGATTTCCTAGATGTTACTGTAAGAGGAAGTAATTCATAAATACCAGTTAGTGACCTGGGGCAAAATCCTCAGTGGGCCATTTGCCTGCATAAGGACTTCAGAAATTGGTTCACTCCATTTTGCGCCCACTTTATTTGCATCAACTTAGTGTGATTGAATTTCAAATCACTTCCTGTTTGTTGATGCTTTTCCTCTTTCGGGGCTGTGTCCTCGACGAACGTTCTCTTTAGTCTAACCAACGGTGGGATTTCATCAATGCACAGAGTTGTAGCTCTGTAAGCACCTAACTAGGCTGAGAGGTGTAGCTGCTTGCAGTGCTGCCGTGTGACAGGCGATGATGTTTTACACTTAACTGGAAAGCTTGTTAAATGCTTCATTGGGCTCCTAAAAATCACATTTTGCCCGTACGGCACTGATGAATGACGATAGGGCCCATGCCGCAGGAGGGGAAGCTGCAAAACTGACTGGAAATTAATTTGCTGAAATAACTAATAAAATTTCCACCCATGTGGCTTTAATACATTTCAGTCAGTGTCAGGATTTCTGTGCCACTTCACTCATAAATCATGCACTGCTCAAGCGCGTTCCTCCCCTACTGAACCTAAAGCCGCTGCTCTTGACTTGTGCAGCTTGTTGAAATTGCATGGCAATCCAACCCAGCTAACTGTAAAACATTCTCCTTCATCCTCTTCCCCAGGATTGAGCAGGGCTGCCCAGAGAGGGTGAGGGGAGACTACAGGGGCCATTTGCCCCAGGCTTGAGAAGACCACCAAATTGGGTGGCATTTCGACTTGGCATGAGGGGTCCCAGCGCCACTCAGGTTTGGCTTGGCAGCCCTGGTTCGGCCCAGCTTCCCCCTCCGTCATGAGCCAAACCTGAGTGGCACTGGGACCCCTCTTGCCAGGTCGCAGTGCCACTCACTGAAATCTGGCCTGGCCAGGTTGCAATGCCTGGAGCAGGGGGCCAGCCCCAACCCTGTGGGACAGGCATACAGCTGCCTCTGCTTGGGAGTGTGGTGTGGGCTCACTCTCCAACCCCTCCCCCCTACCATTGTCAGTGGTAATTTTTTTTTGGAAGGATGAGCAGGGCCTCAGTTTCAGATTTTGCCCCAGACTCCCACAACTCTCTGTGTGGCTTTGAGGATGAGCCATCAGTGTCAGCATCCCACCTCCTTTAGAGCAAAGGCTTTGAAATGAAGCACCAGTGTCTAGTGCTCTAGCCTGGGCACCAGCAGATCCGGATTCTGTTCCTGGTTCTGCTCCTGATCTGCTGTGGGACCTTGGCTCTCTCACGTCTCCTCCAAGCCTTTGCTTGTCTACTTGTCATGAATTAGTGACCGATGGGGCTGAGCTGCGAAATGGCAAGGCTGACATTACGGGTTTGGGGCCATACTTGCAAGGGTCTGTGATCCCTGCAAAAAGTACCTCTTAGGAACATTTTCTGAGGGAGAATTCTCAGGGTGGGGAACCAGCTCGAGATGCTAAGGGCCCCAGGTAATGTTGACCTGCAGGCCCTTTGCACCAGTGTAAAGGGCTCAAAAGGCACTCCCCGCCCTTTCTAGCATGGAGCACCTCTGTGCCACTTCCAAGCAACCCCAAATCAACAGACTGTGGCTCCGCCTCCCTGTCGATTCAGCCCATTAAACCTTCCTGCACTTTTCACCTGCACCCTTACACCTCCTTTCTACTTACTGTCTGAGGCAGATTCTGGCCCATGCTGCAGCCCTATCGTGCCTCACTAGTGGACTAGAGTAGGGCATGGAATGATCCCGGGTGAACTCCCCCAGCCTGGGCGGAATGGGGTGTCAGGTCAGTATGACAGAGTTGCCGGCATACCGGGAAGGTTAGGTGGTTAACGCAGTGTTGCATTGTGCATGGAAGTGTATGCAGCTATGCAAGGCTGTAAGTTGGAGTAGCCCCTTTGCCTAGGCTTCATCCCATGTGCTTCACATCCTACGAGACACAAGACGGAACCTCGCCCAGTCCTCTTCGCAGTTGGTATTACAGCAACATCTTTGCTATTAGTAGAACAGTAGCGCTGTCTTTATCCGCGGGTTCTAACTGTAGAGAGAGCCACTGTGCATGTGGTGATACCTGCTTTCAGCAGGGCAATGCTATGGCCTAATTGGCACTGAGCTGTAACATTACTCAATTTGTTGTCTCTTCATATTAGGCCTTTCAACCATACTGCAAATAAACCTCAGAGAGAAATCAATAATTGTTCCCCTTATTGCATTGATTTACATCAAGTTTCCAATGTAGGTCCCAGTAACCAATGAAAAGGGTTGTTTAAAGAGTTTTGTCTCGTTGCAGACCTTACCCGTTTGAAAACACAATAGTGCGAAGAGGGGAAAGAGTTTAAAAGTAAAATTCAGCACCAACGATGAAGGGAAATGTAGATTCATGCTCCACTGACATTGGTTGGTGTGTATGAGCTTTAGAGATGCAGTTCGTAGCCTGTGAACAAAATACAAACAGTGGGATGCTGCCTCAGCAGGTGGGCTAACAATGTAGCCAAAGATGTATCATCAATACAAAGTGACAATAGAAAGCAAAGTTAGCAATGAGATTTCAACCTTGAAGCATCTTCAGAAATGGTGTTGAAAGGGAGCAGTATTGTTAAAGGCAAAGAAGTAGCACAGGACATGCAGTGCTTTTCTGTGCCTGCCTGTGTATTGGTCCACATTGCCAGGCAGCTGGGTTTCTGAAATCTGTGCCTATCTATAAAGCCTCAATCAATGACTTGCAACAACAAAATGTCAGCCTTTCAACTGAACGTGAAACACCCGGCTTCTTGGTGAAGGAGGCACAAGCCAAGGCTCAAGATGCCGTGAGTCTGCTGACTGGGAACGGATATGCAGTAAAAATAATCGAGGAAAAGGCTGGGGATAGGCAGACTGGTTTTTTCAGACTATGGAAACACTGCATTAGTGTTGGGGTAATAAGTTTGACCCTGGCCCATGTACAAAAGCACTTTAATAATCAAGATGTCAGCAGGGTTGTGAGACTTGCTACTGCTTTGGATTTTCTGCGTAGGAAAGGCACTGCTTGTCAAGACCTGAATCAGAAAAAATATTATCATGAGGTGATTAAACCTCACTGAATCCAGTGGGTGCAACTACTGCCATTTAGTTGGGGATAAATGTAAGGAACAATTAAGTTCCGTTATAGAACCACGTAGTTAAAACAATAGCAGCTTCTACCCCAAACACAGACACACATAGGGGGAGGGGTTTCACTGGGTATTGTTTTGTGAAGGTTTATAGGTCGGTGAAAGATAGGCCAGAAAAGCAGAGAGAACCAGAAGCCACAGAAGTACTGGTAGTTTCCCCCTGAGCAAAAGCTAAGAGAGGGAGATTTTGGGCTGGCTGATGGTTAGAAAGAGGCATGAGGTTGTGAGCAAAGAAACTGTTTCCTGCTGTGTGGTGAAACAGGATTTCATGCATTCTTTGTAAATAAACAGATTGTATCAAAGATGATGAAAGCTGGTATTAATTCCTCCTGCTAACCGACACATCTTGCAGCACCCTGAATTTTGGCTAACCACTTGGGTCAAAAAGGGGTAACAAAATTGTCAGATTCTAAGTGCTGTGGCTGTAGAGAAATCAACAAAGCTATTTGATATTCACCAACCGAGAATCTGGTCCACAGTGTGAATCACAAAAAGGGTGAATGGCCAAAAAAAAACCAAAAAAAAGCTTCCACCTTAGTGGAGGTGAAACTGATCGGTACATGTATTTGAATAACTGCTTTGAGTTAACTCCTCTGTCTTTCCTGCACTTTTCTGCTCCATTACTTGTACTGTAAAACAACCTGTAATGGGAGCCTGTAAAAGACTTTCTGAACTTTATACAGGTCAAATCAAAGCGGTTTGTTTAAGATGCATTTATGAGGGTTCGTAGTTTATAAGGGATTGCTGCTGCTGCTATCTAGGTGTGTGTATATATATATATATATATTTAAAATTGTAAATGTTGCAGACCTATCAGGTTAGGCATGTTTTGTAGCTAACCCCTGCAAACATGTTCCTGTTTCTGTTGCCCTCCCGCATCCCCTCGTTAGGTCTGTCTACACAGCAGCTGTGAGGTGTGATTCCCGGCTCAGGTAGGCAGACACACACTAGCTAAAAATAGCAGCGCGGCTGCCGTGGCACAAGCAGTGACTGGGTCTAGCCCTGTTTCTCTGAGTATTTAGATAGGTGGGTAGCCATCACAGCCATGCTGCTATTGTCAGGCATTAGCTCGAGCAGGGCTAGCACATGCATGTCTGCCTGCCCTGGCAGTCGTACCTCCCAGCCTGGGGTAGCTGTGCCTGAAGGGTACAAACCTTGTTTGCTTCATGTCTTGGGTTGATGTGCAAGCTGTCTAGGAGGGCGGCCATGTCTTGTTATATCTTTACACAGAACCTAGCTCAATGGAGCCTTTTGATTGGGTATACAAACCCCACGCGGGGCAACATAGGGTTAACGAGCTAATATGGTCTCAAGTGCCCTGCTCTGCCACACAGGTGAGAGGGGTCAGAATTGGAGAGAGGAGCTTAAAAGGGAGAAGTCCAGCTCCAAGCGGAGAGGAGAGGACCGCTCCACTCCTCAGCTCCTGGAGAAAGGACTGGCTAGAGGCGGGAACGCCTCGGCTGAGCACTGCTCAGCGACTCCTCCCTGAAGGGAGGGAAGACCGCTTGTGGATCCCCTGGTGTTGGGACTACCTTTACCCTCGCCAGTGAGCCTGGCTGGGCTCACAGCTTTACAGAAGCCTGCTGAGGGAAGAGAGCTTTACTACATAGAATCATAGAAATACAGGGCTGGAAAGGACCTTGCTTGAGAAGTCATCAGCCCAGCCCCCTGCGCTGAGGCCGGACCAAATAAACCTAGCCCATCGCCGACAGGTGTTTGTCCAACCTGGTCTTAAAAACCCTCCAGTGATGGAGATTCCACGTCTCCCTTGGAAGCCTATTCCATCTCTGGGATGATTTGCTTGTGCTTGTTTATAGACCATTCCTGGCGGGGACAGACTAGCCGGCGCTCAGCCAGAAGGCCGAGCCTCTTAAGACTAGACTGGTGTCCTGAAACATCCGGCCATCATAGAGCAGACTCCTGGATGAGTGCCAGGGCCTGGCCCAAGGCTTAGGGGGTGCCCTGGCATTGGAATCCCAGTGACAGGCCCCAATCCTGTTTGGGGCCCCTGGGTGCTACCATCATACAAATAATAAATCTTCCAAAGTCTGTTGTTAAAAGCTTGGCAGGAGATCTCATACAGGGTCTGAGTCTTGTGTCTCTCACACTGATGTAATTCCACTGAATTCCAGGTATCTCTGATTGCTACTGGTGGGAGATCAGAATTAGGCCCATAGGATCAGATCCTCAGCTGGTGTAAATTGTCATTGCTTCCTTTAAGCCAATAACAGAAAATGGGCCTGAGTCACAAAGTGTGGCTCCAGACCTGAACTTCCCCAAAGTTTGCAGCTTTATCGGATTTAGGGTCTTGGTTTAAACCAATCTCCAGATGCTAACTGGGAAGAGATCCTGCAAGGTTCTGAGCACCCTCTTACAATAAAGGGGACTTAAACCACAGCTGAAGTGAGTGGACGGTACTCAGCACCTCACAGGATCAGAGCTTTTATTTTTATTTACGTGTTCAGTTGTTATAACTAATTGGCTCAAAGTAAAGCACAATTGCTCCTGTAGTAAATAATGTTGCTTAAATAGCTCAGGTACGTGTACTTTGTGTGTGTGTGCTGCCTGATCTGATCTGCTGAGCAGGTAGCTAACCTGTCTTTACTTGGGATACAATGACCATCTTAGTATCTTGGTCCCATATAACCCCTTGCCCAAGGGCTCTCTAACCCCTATAGCCAAATTATCCACAAACTACCACGGCAACACAACACTTTAAAAAGGCACCACCCTAGGCATGTGGAAGAAGAAGACTGAAGCTTCACATACCTTCCTCGATCATTAAATTCCCTATTTTGGTGTAAGAAGTGTACATTCTAGCCATAGTCTCATTTTCAGTACTGAAAAGACATGGAATTTTCGACGGCTTCACCATGAATTATGCTCTGCAGCTGCCTTCGTCTTCCAGGTTTGACACGAGACGTTCCTGCACTTGTGTCCTGAAGCTTGCCTCCCAGCCCCAGTGCAAACGTGAGACTTAAAATAGCACTGTTGTGTGTGCATCAATCCACACCGATTATTTTTATAGGCTACCCCCGGTCTGGACATGTCTGAGGGCATGAGGCTGGCACAGATAAGTGAAGTGAAATGCCAAGAAGGTTTTTCTGCCCACAAACAACTTAGCTACACAGGATCTTTCTACCATGAGGTAGAATGTGAGATTCAAGAAAATAAGTTACATACAGTCATGTTCTCTTAATCCACTGGAACCCATTTGGAGAAGGATTTTTTTTATGTACTGAAGGAGGAAATCTCCCTCTATATTTGCCTTTCACATTTATTTAATTTCTAGTTATGCTGACTGAAGATCATGTTTTAATTCATTTTTGCTGGCAATAAATGCCCTGGCCACATGCCTATGCCTACCTAACTATGTATGGTTTTCATCACCATAGTAACTGGATCCAATCAGTTGTGGATTTAATCCTCACCCAATACTTCTGTGAATAAGCAAGTGCTGTCCCCTGTTTTACAGATGCAGTCAATTGACTTGCCCAAAGTTACTGAACAAAGTCTCTGACAGTGCAGGGACTCAAACCCTGGTTGCTAGTCCAGCGTGCTACCCACCAGACCATCCGCAAAGGCTGGAAGTGGCAAACAGAAGCCCCCACGGCGGCTCTATGCCATTGAGGGAACCCCTTACTGTGGGGATGCTTCCCTGTCCAGTCCAGCTGGCATTATGACTCCTGTCTGCTGCCTTCATGATTCAGAACAGCTGTCATGAAGCCAAGGATGTGGCCCTTTGACTTCAGAGAATGTCAGGAAGATAAAACAGGAGCAAGTGAAAGAGAGAAGGGGATTTGCTGACAATGTTGGACATTTGACTCGGAGGTGATTCTCTGAAATGCTCCAATGCTAACGGACAGGCATAGACTTTGACAGCAGAAGAGAGACAGAAGATGTAAGAGTAGTTTTATTCCCAATGTTGATGCAGGGTGCAGTGTTGGGGGTACAACTACCTAGTTATGCTGTGACACCCCACCCCGAGTTACTCCAGGAGTCCAGACTTCCAGTTTAATAGGATCTCTCAACTTTCTAACAAATTGGCTTCATTTCAGAACACTTTGATCTTAGTCTCTTAACATAAGAACATACTGGGTCAGACCAAAGGTCCATCTAGTCCAGTATCCTGTCTTCCAACCGTGGCCAATGCCAGGTGCCCCAGAGGGAATGCACAGAACAGGTAATCATCAAGTGATCCACCCGCTGTCATCCATTCCCAGCTTCTGGCAAACAGAGGCTAGGAACACCGCTTTGGGGATAATTTAGTCCATTTAGTGGGGCAAGAAAAAATGAACTTCTGTACTCATTCTAGAGATAGAGGGCTAAGGGGGGGAATTACCTGCACCCTGAATACTGGAGTTTCACATTGCATCCTAACTGACACTGACCTACTTCAATGCTGCAGGTCAGTCTCTGTATTCTTATTAAAATGTCAAAACGGATGCACCTTTCTTTGACAAGTTCTCTTGCTATGCCACACACGTTAGGGGAAGAATAATGAAATATGATTTTATTTATTATTTGTATTGCAATAGGGCTCAACTCACCCAGCCCTGCTGAGTTAAGTGTTGTACAGACATATAACAGAGATGCTCCCTGCCTCCAGGAGCTTACAATCCAAGGCTCCAATCTTGCAAAGACTTACATGCATGCTTAACTTTATTCACTATGACTAGTCCTACTGGAGCCAATGTATAAGGTCTGTATGTAAATCTTTGCAGGACTGGGGCATTAGTAATCATTTAAGAGATTTTTAAGGCGAGAGACACCCTGATCCAAAGCACACTGACATCAACTCCCAGTCTTTCCACTGACTCCAGTGGGCTCTGAGCAGAGTGTATGTAACCCATACGAATATTGCTTTTCTTTCAGAGAGATAATAGTGGTAGCTCCCTGCTGATTTGGGCCCCAATCCTGCATTCGCATCTCTGTGAACAGAGACCCCACAGAAGTATCTAGAGCTGGGGTCTCTTTGCAGGAGTCTGATTTCAGGATCAGACCCTTGGTTTGCTATGATCTGCAGGAGCATTCTCTGAGAACAAATCTGCACTGCAGGCACTGGGTGTGTTTTGTTTTACTATGACTGGATGGATGCCAAGCGCTTTCCCTAACTCATAGCCGCAAACACACCTGACCTCAGGGCTGCACAAAGCACAATGAGTTAGAATCATCCAAGAATGAGATGTTCCTAGCAAGCAAGCTGCACGTGCATTTGTACATGTATTTCAGGGACTAAATTTCTACTTGTGGCATTAATCGTTTTTGGGATATGCCCTTCACCATTGCGTTATATCAACACCTTCGGGCTGGAGAACGTTGTTTGCTCAACAAGAAGGGCAAGAGGCTTGTCTGTAATTATGAATAATATTAAGGACAGCAAGTAAGAAGACTGGGACTAAATTATATACCAAACAATGAAAATCATCACTTGGTCTCAAACAAGAGCTTTCTCCTTCTGGCGTGTTGGAATTACTAATATAAAAATTTCATGTCCTGCCTCTTTTGGGAGACTGTACAAATGGAAGCAAAAATGGCTTTTCAAAACATTTGATCTCATGTCTACCTAAAAACACTCTTTCCTGTGCCATGTAGCTCATTTTGGGCTAACTGCATTTATGAAAAGTGTGTGTGTGTGTGTGTACACACATTTGGGAGAGTTAGTTGATTGGTGTGGTTTTTTTGGCTGAAAGAAAGACAGAGAAGCAGTGTGGTGGAGGCATGGCTTTTAATTGGATACTAAATTTTTACACTCATCTTGGTTGGCAAAATCTTCCAACCCTTAAGTTTATCTAAATCATTCAGTTACAAATTATTCAATGCAGGGCTTCCCAAACTTGTTTTGTGGCTTGTTCAGGGTAAGCCCCTGGCAGGTCACGAGATGCTTTGTTTACCTGAGCATCCGCAGGGATGGCCGCTCACAGCTCCCAGTGGCCGCGGAAATAAATGTCCCTGATATCAATTCCATAGTGAGATCCTTTGTGACACAGTGGTAAATGCAATAGAGGCAGGCTGCAGAGAGGAAGTCTTATTGCCTGGAATGACCTTGAGAAGAGGAGACCATCCCTAGAATGCATGTATTGCAGAGTATTGGAAGCATCTCTGCTCTGGCTCCAGGACCAGGATGATGAATAAAGTATTCCAAAGAACAAGAGAAACCATCCACCGAATACATAGGGCCAAATCGTTACCCCTTACTACTTACACAGGCTTTGGATCAGGCCCTGTTGCTGAGTAGTTATTTGTAGGAGTATCCCATTGATATCCATGGGAATCCTCCAGTGAGTATTTGCTCATCAATGTGAGTAAGGGGCCGACAGCAAACAACTGGCTAAATGCTAGACAGAATAATCTCGGTTCTGTTCTCAGTTGTCATTCCTCTCCTGTTGTACATTCATCTGAAGGACATGATTTCCATTTAGAATACATGGTAGAACCAGGTCAAACATGAGATATTCACTTTTTACCTGACTGGTAACCTGACAGATCATATAGTTCAATTCTTGTGAATTATCTGACTAGACAATTTGCTCTTTGAGAACAGAGAATTAGGAACTGTTTAAGTGAGAGGCAGAGAGGTATATTCAAACAGAGAGACGAGGGCATTCTCTTCTTCTGTACCCACAGAGGGGGGAATTACATTAATAGGGAAAGCATGACTTGTTTGACGATAAATGTGGGACTTATTACTAATTGCAAGAGTAATTCCTTGATAATGATTCTGTAATGATTCAGTCTACTACAAGCTGTAATGCTGTCATTACTCCATTACTCAAACAGAAATCCATGGGAAAACTCAGTAGGGTGAACGGTGATTGAAAGTTGCACATTAAAGCAATTATCCTCAATCTTAAATTTTAAAATGTGCACGATGTGTATCTAATGTTCCCTGGATTTCTTAAAGCTCTTCTTCCACAAATATATATTTTGTCTGTTCTAGGCTCTGGATATTTTAGAACAGTTAATTGTTCAGGGCATATTTAAGGATGATACGCAGGGAATAAAGCATTTTAGCATTAATAGAACTGTGGCAATCCGAAAATAAGTCGCACAGTTACCTAGAATATTGGGGTAGGGAAAGATATTAGCACTCCTTACCCAGGGTTCCTCGGTGAGAACTCACTTCTAAAAGGCTTCAGCTCACCGTTCCTAGTTAGGATTTCAGCTTTGCATCTGAAATGTACTACAGCAAGGTCAGAAATGTTGCATAGCACATGGCCAAACGACGTCCTCCAAACATTTACTGATGCCTCTTTTGGTTTGTTTATTTAGTTTGGAGCGGGGAGGAATGAGGATGGTTTTTTGATTAAAGCACAGGAATGGGAGCCAGGACATTGGGACTGCATATAGACTTCCTGTATGGACTTGGGCAAACCTCTCTATCTCGAGTCTCTGTGTAAGAGCTAGTGCTGGAAAGTTGTAAAGAGGGTAGGCCAAACACACCCATGGTGAACGGCCATTGAGTCCAATTCCACCACAGATGAATGGGACCCATTTGATCACTTGTTTCTCCCATATTGATTCCAAATTCATAGATTTTTAAGGCCAGAAGGAACCATTAGCTCATCTAGCCTGACCTCCTGTACAACAAAGGCCATAGAATTTCATCCCTTTACTCCTATATTGAGCCCCACTGAGAAAATGAGGCACCTCCTCTTCTCACTGGACCTTTTATCGCTAACGTTGATAGAAATCACCAGGAACTGAGGCATTTATACATACTGCCTGTGGCTTCTTTATTATTGAACTCCTAGACAAAGTCCTCTAATGAGGTCCGTTCTGCCATGTGTTGTCTAGTTGATTACCAATGATCTTGGATTAGTTGTCTCTAATAGCTACTACTTTTGAAAGGGGTGGGTGGGTTGAGTGCAGTGAGTGGAAGAGAAAATCCAAAATAATCATGAGCTACATTAACTTGACCTAGATTAGATTATTTACAAAAACAACAACAACCTGCCACAACCCAGAGAGAGAAGATCACATGAGAGATGAGGGGGGGGAGGTTGGACATTTTTTCAAATCTCTAAAATTCCTCCATGGATCGCAATCCTGTGTTCTTTCAAGGGTACCTCTGCCTGAGTAAAGACTGCAGAGAACTGTTTGCTTTAGTTCAGGTAACAGATTAAAGACTGCAGAATTGGGCCATTGAGATACACTTTTACCTATCATCCTCTGCAAGATGCAAGTCTAATCTGCAGTCCCTGCACAGGCAACCTCCCACTGAAGTTGGCTTGCTCAGCAGCAGGGTCACCGCATCACACTGTTACTAGGAGCACATAAGGAAGTTAGGCACCTAGTGCAATTGATTACATCAATGACAGTTTTGCCCACACGAGGAAGTGACAAAACAGCTAGAGTTACTGGAATATGACCATACGTAGATACCCACCAGATAGGCCCCAATCCAAAATGCTTACACACATGCTGAAGTTCACACGTGAGCTGACCCGTTGACTTCAGTGAACCTGCTGCTATGCATGAAGTTAAGCATATGTATAAGTGTTGGCAAGCTCTGGCCCTTGATGACCAGCATGCGTAACTAGTCCCAACCCACTTAAATGGGTTGCTCAGTGGGGAGCTACCTTGACTACAATGGACACTTTATTTCCTGCACTTCAGACAATTGTTTCTGTTGTCTAAAAGGAAAATGGTATCAGAGGGGTAGCCATGTTAGTCTGGATCTGTAAAAGCAGCAAAGAGTCCTGTGGCACCTTATAGATTAACAAACGTAATGGAGCATGAGCTTTCGTGGGTAAATACCCACTTCATTGGATGCATGTCCGACGAAAGCTCATGCTCCAATATGTCTGTTAGTCTATAAGGTGCCACAGGACTCTTTGCTGCTTTAAAAGGAAAATGATTCACTTTAAAAACAAACTTTATAAAAAAAAATATTTATGGTATTGGAGGTAATCCAGAGAAAAACACACAATCAATGCTTGCTGATCTGCACCAGGCAATATATTTTTCAGGTATGGTCTATTTCTGCTTGGAATTATTGCCTGAGGCAGAGCGATGGCTTTAGCAATCCCGCTTCTAAAGGTTGTGCCATGCATTTATTTTCTCATTAGCATCTATTTTCTATTGTATATTTTGAACAAAGGCAACGTTCGAGTGAAGAACTCCAGGAAGAACTTGTGATGCCATTTCAAAGGTGCATGCATGATTGAGCAGCAGTACATCCCAAGAAACACTGCAAAGATGATAATTCTCCATAGGCTGTACAGGGGGAGAAAAGAAAATCTTAACATGCTGTGTGTGTGGGTAATGTCTGTTGTGACAAGCTCTCTCAGATATGGAGTGGATTGTTTGTCAACTCCTAACGATCATTCTCCAAAATAGCAGAGCCTCAATGATTTGCATTTTACTTGGCTTTGATAAAAATTTAGATTCATTTTTAGATGAAAGATGCTACTGTCATGGCAAATCCATTAAAATAAAAAATCAGTCTGATTTTACTAGTTCAAGAGAGCAAGTGTAAACTTTCCATTGGGGCACCCATTATATATTAGTAATACTTAGTATTTCAATAGGATTCAAGAACATTAATACTTGCGACATCCTTAAAAAAAGTAGATTATGATGATATCGCCATTTTGCAGCTGGAGATGCAGTTGGCCAAAGTGGCAAAACGCAGGAAGGAAGCAGAATGGTCTTGTGGTTGAGGGACTGGAGCGGGGCACAGAAGACCTAGGTTTATGCCTTGGTTCTTCTACAGATTTCTTGTGTGACCTTGGGGAAATCACTTAATGTATCTGTGCTTGTTTCTCACCTGTAAATTGGAACTGATAGACAAGATAGACAAAGGAAGTATTATTTAGATTGTAGGTTCTTTGGGGCAGGGATTGTCTCTCCCTGTAATTATCAGTATGTGGGTGCAGCAGTTTGCCTAACCTACATTTGTGCTACTCCTAGAGATTGGAGCCTCTAGGCACTGCTATAATACAAATAATAAATTGACTTGTCCATCACCACAGCAGGAATTGGTCAAAGGGCTGGAATTAGACCCTTCTTCCCAGTCCTGTGCTCAGAGCATTAGACCATATCTCCCATACACAGAATTAGAGAGTACAGGACTAATCCCAGCCTTAACTCTGACTAGCTCTATGGAAATTGACTGGTATGCTACAGCTTAGGACTGAGAATGAAGTGTATCATAGCCCTGAGGGGAATTCAGAGGAGGTGACAAGCATATTACTTCCAGAGGTGGAAGTTGGAAATTGGGAAAGGAGGGCTCTCTGCAGACTCAGAACTTTACAGGTGAGCCCCTGACCTCTGACATACTAGGACCCATTGATCAGGGCATGGGTTTCAGCACGTTTGTCTTATGAAAAGTGCTACAATATCTTTGATGACCACATTTTATTGGAAAGTTGGCACCTCTAGCAGCACAGCATGACCTGACCGCATGATGGGGTGTTCAAATCATACTGATTCAGAGGGAAGAGTGATTTCTGCTTGGCTGTCACCACTTCCTGCAACATCTATCTTAGATCTCTCATTTCAGTGTTGATCTGCCCCACACCTGGCTAGCTGGCTGGTGAGATTACAGCTCAAGCTGATATACTTAATGTCATCATTACAGCTCCACGTTCTGTGTTCACATGTGATTTCATGTTCAGCACCAGAGCTGACCTGAATGAAGCCCAGATGATGAACTGGGAAAA
The DNA here is from genome assembly GCF_020497125.1 of Mauremys mutica. Lineage (NCBI taxonomy): Eukaryota > Metazoa > Chordata > Testudines > Geoemydidae > Mauremys > Mauremys mutica. Next base: position 102,713,913 of record NC_059079.1, on the reverse strand, counting down.
GAAAACATTGTTTTGGCAGTCTGTGACGCTTTTCATGTATTTTAATGGCTGGAGTGACGTTAAGGACATTGAGCGCTAAACGTCACCATCTCTACAAACAAACTTCTCAAACTCCTTCTGCCAGAAGAAGGCGGGATGTTTGCGGAATTCCAGAGAGATAAAATAGCTGAGCTGCCCAAAGCAGCTGGATTATGGCTCTCATTTGACTGTATATGAATGGCCATCTCAGTACGTTCTTCTGAGGAGGGGGAAAGAAGAGGGAAGAGAAGTAATAAGATTTTTTTCTTATAAGACCTCTGTCCGTGTGAGTGAACACTAGGCTCCAACCTCCTACGTGCTGAAAGCCACAAAAGGTTAAGTGAACATTGAGGGCACTCAGCACCTCACAGGACTGACCCAAAAAGAGTGAACCTATAGAAGGAGAATTATTATTCTGTATTACTGGTGTTATGGTAGCCCTATTGCGCTAGGCACTTACAAACACACAACAAAAAGATGATCCCTGCCCTGAAGACCTTGAATTTCTTAGTTTACTACAACCACCTAGCTGAACTGAGGAAACATATCATTACATGTGATCTGTCCATTTTCACTCTTAAAAATTGATTTTGTTTTATATAATTGCATGAGCTTTAATTTTACCTGGAAGCATGATAAACTGCTCCTAATGATGAAAGGAAATGAATCACTCAATATTTGTCTGGTTCGTTTCATAATATAATTGAACAACTTCACTCAACAATTCCTACATGACATGCAGAGTTTTGAATCGCATCATGAAGCTACGAATGACTTGGAAAAGTATTAGCTTGCAACTCGAGCGGATTGATCATACAGTGTAATGGACATTTTATTATGGAAAAGTCCCCTTTCCCTCCAAACAAATCTCTTCCGGTTGCCATTTTTAGCTTAAAAATAATAATAATCACCCACTAAAGCTTATGCTCCAATATGTCTGTTAGTCTATAAGGTGCCACAGGACTCTTTGTCGCTTTTTACAGATCCAGACTGATGCGGCTACCCCTCTGATATTAGAGATGGACTTTCACAATGGAAGTAACTAGAGACTGGCCTTAATTTCTCCAAAAAATATAATAATGATTTGCTTTGCCGTATTATCTGTGAGCTCTGTGCTGTTCTTGAAGAGTGTGTATGTGTGTGTGAAAACTGGAGAGTTCTCTTCTCAGTTCAGTTTCTCCTCTTGTTTGGTCCTGCTGTGAAGTCCCAAAGAACATCAATCTGTTTCCACAAAAATGACTGAAGTCTGCACTTTAGCACTGGACTTATTGCAGATTTAAATAAAAAAAAAATAAGAGAGATTGAGAGAGAGTGGGCCATGTTATAATGTAATGGCTTTGGTGCCATGGACTTCATGGGCAAGAGCAGGGATAAAACTCAAGACTTAAATCTTCGGCTCCTCCCACTTGACTTCTCCATTTGATCTCAGTTCCATTAACTGTAGAAGCAATAGAGATATGTCCACTTTAGAGGGTGACACTGTCAAATACACTTGAACAGGTCTGATGGTCCATCCAGTAAAAAGAACAGGAGTACTTGTGGCACCTTAGAGACTAACAAATGTATTTATTACCTTAGTCTCTAAGGTGCCACAAGTCCTCCTGTTCTTTTTGCGGATACAGACTCACACGGCTACTACTCTGAAACCATCCAGTAAAAGGCAGCGGATGGTACAAATTAGCAAACACATTACAGTATCTTTTTATAGCTGGCAAATGCAGCAAGAAGAATCCTGGAATAAATTCCAGAAGGTCAGCTGGAAGCTCATTCAAACATTCAAAATCTCTCTCTCTCCATCACCATTATGCCACTGTTCAGACTTTCCCCATCTAGTTTATGTGTCACACAATCTCACCTTCAGCGTTCATGTTTTTTTTTCATCTGCAGCATCAACTGCAACAGTGAACAGACTTGGAGGATTGAGGGATGCTGGCCAAGAATCTGGTGAGATTTATGGTTACACAAAGTAGCTTTTTCAAAGAACCAGGAGCCCAAATATAGAGGTTGTCAAGAGATCAAAACTATAGTATCTTAAAAATTGACACTACTGCAAGGGATCAATTGGAACATTAGAGAGCCAAGGTGGGTGGATTGGACCAACTTCGGTTGGTGAGAGACACAAGCTTTCACATTTACACAGAGCTGTTCCGTGCCCACTGATTTTTTTTTCCTATGTTGTGGAATATTCAAGGCAAAGAGACAGACAGTTATCCGTCTTTACCATTACAGCAGTCTGATGTCACTTTCAAAACAAACCACTCCCCGGTTCTAACACTGATCACCACAATTATCAGACTAACTGATCTCATTATAGGATTAGGAAGGTTAACCCTGATGTTTGGTTGCTTGCTGAATGTTGATTCATAGCTGGCAGACACTGACTCCTGGATAGTTAATCCAATAATCATATTTAATCTGACTAGCAAATCAATCACATCTTAAATAATGTGAGGGGGGAGTAATGATTTATTTAGAAGAAGGTTTTTTTCTAATGCAGCCTCAGCAATTCCTTCTATATTTTAAGAAATAAAAATTCTGTCCTCCCCTTAAAAGGAATTTGTTCCAATCCCTTCACGTTTGCTTGCTTGTAAAGTGAGAGAGGAACAAAAGCTTGCTGAAGACATATTTTACGTTGCTTGCTGAAGGCAACATACAAAAGCAAAACCAGTCAAATCATGCCAAGTTATTATTTTGTTGGCTTTCTGTCAGGTGTATAATGAGATTACACTTGCTACACTGTAACTTATTTCTGCCATTCAAGCATGTGTGCCGCATTCACAAACAGGATTTCACTGACAACTGTCCTGTAGTGGATTAACCCTCATTTAAAAACTGACCGGAATTTTAAAAAGAAAATGCCGTACAGGAGAATTTCCTTGGCTTGCCATTTACGTGGTAATTTCATCTTCCTCTGAAAGATTTCATGGCATGAGCGTTCACACTGTGGGACTTAAAGTCATAAATCCCTTTTCCTTCCCTTTGCCTTTTCCCTTGCCAGTAGAGAAGCTCAACCTCTTCCTCAAACCAAACCTTAAAGATTAATAAAGGGCTACCTTTTATCACTGTATTTGCATTTCTTAAGACATGCTGAGGCATGTGACAATAAGGTCACTGGACTACAGGAAACCTCAGAAGGTCAGGCCAAAGGTCACTGGACTACAGGAAACCTCAGAAGGTCAGGCTTTCTTTGCAATGTTGCCAGAAGTTTGGGCTAGGCCTTGGGTCGTTCGAACTAGTACACCCCACCCTGTATATAATTCCCCCGCTAAATCTGAGATGGCCATCTGATCTCATTAGAGAACAAGCTAAACATTACTAAAGATCCCTGGACATCATAGCATATGTACAGCTTAAATTCAGTCTCATTATCGCAAAGGTCAGTGGAAGTGGGGACATCTTCATAGCTGAAGTCTGAAGTCTACCAAATATAACAATGGAATTGCATCAAGGGTGAGTTTGGCCCCATTACTCAGGGGGAGAGGATTTAGATAAGGATGATTTATTTGTGTGCACTGAACTGTATTTACTATCTCCTGGTCCAACAGACTAAACAATCTAAACCTCTGCATCTATGGTAGTTGCACTGGGCCATGTGATGATTCACCTTCCCGCCACGTTTATTAATCACCTGCAGATTTCTAGATCTTGTGTTTTATGCCCTTGTTCGGATCATTGTATGCTTTAAGATGTGTGTCGGGGCTTTAATGGAAAAAGCACAAACATTATTTCATTACGCTTACTTTGGGCCTGGAAGTGCGTTTTCCAGCTAAGCCATAACTTGTCAGGCATACCCTCATGTTTTACCTGCCTTGCTGTTGTCGTACATCAAAGATACTCACGGGATGCAGAGGAAATACAGGGCATGCACTGGCAAATTTCTCTGTAAAATGCCAAGGGCCAAATTCTCCCCCCAGACTACATGCATGGCTCCTCTTTGTTCTGACAGGAGCTGTGTGTGCATTCACCTGAGGGGAGAATTTGGTCTTTGGGTTTTTTCCAGTATTTATTATAGGAAATAGAAGCACTTACAGTATAAACGACATTTTAAAAGCAGCTGTTGGAAAAGGGGCCTTTCTAATTTCAAAATATCATTCTTTCATAGTAAAAGAAAGTTATTGCTTATTAGAGGCATACGCTATTATTTAGTAGCTAGAGGTCCCAGCTGAAATCGGGCCCCATGTGCTAGGCTTTGTGCACACAGAGAAAAAGAGACAGTCCCTGTCCTGAAGAGCTTATCGTTAAGTTAGTCAGAAAAATTCCCAATGAAACATTTTTCATCAATTTGCTGAATCATCAGAACTGAAATATTTCTGTGAAATGTTTAGATTTCGACAAACTTGAGACGGAATCCAGGCAAGGGTCCCATGGAAACCTGCCTGGTTTCCTGTCAGTTACCTGCCCAGCTCCTCCACTGCCTGGGTTTCGGAGGTCCAAGGCTCTGGGGCAGCTGACCATGCAGACTTCCCTAGGGCCAGGGATCCCAGAGCTTCCAGGGTCTGTAGCTCTGGTGTAGGCAGGCAGACTCCCCCAGAGTTGAGGACCCTAGGGCTTCCAGGACAGCCTACCATGCAGACTACTTTGGAGTCAGGGCTCCTTGACTTCAGGGACAGCCGGCTCCCTAGGGTGCTTGAGTCAGGCAGCCTGGGGAGGTGCTGCTCTGGGAGCCATGGGAGTTGCAGCTCCCTGGCAGCCCACCAGGCAGCTTGCAGCTGAGTCAGCACTCCAGCACTCCCCTGAGCCTGCAGAGTGAGTTGAAGGAGAGCCAGGAATGGGAGCTCCCCGTCCGTGGTCCTATAGGAAGTCTTTGGCAGAGGCTGGAATTGAACATGGCTTTCCTGAACCCCAGGCTAGTGGTTTAACTTTGTTTCTAGGGGTATGTTTACACAGCAATTAAACACCCACGGCTGGTTCATGTCAGCTGACTTGGGCTCAGGCTGCAGGACTGTAAAATTACTGTGTTGTAGGACCTCATGATGGGCAACAGTCTCAGAGCCTGGTGTTCCAGCCCAAGCCTGAACATCTCCATTGCAATTTTATAGCCCAGCCCTGGGTGTTTAAATGCTGTGTATACAATTCCCTATGTGATTCAATACATGCTCAGTTTAGCTTGGGCCTATTCATACATTAAAAGCAAAGATCTTGTCAGAAGATTGCTCTGAAACGACATCAATATCAGTAAAGTATTAATTATTGGTTGGTTTGGGGTTTGTTTGTTTTTAAACCTTGCTGCTTTAGAAAACTGGACAAAAAAGTACTTTTCAAAGTCAGATGCTTTCTGTCAATGTTGATCTTCTCAGCTATTCAATAACCAGACTTCAGGGAATAATTTTCCATTAAAGCTACTTTGACTCTTACTCTGTCCCTCACCTATAATTTCCTAATGAATTTCAGCTCAAGTGCTGTTAAAATGTAAGAATTTGACTAGGGAATGGATTGAAAGTCATGATTTTTCTTCTTCCTGCTCCATCTCTAGGCACTTGTTAAAAAGCTTTTGAAGGTAGTGAAGTGTTGTGAGGCTGAAAGCTTGTTAAGAGAGCAGAGGCTGCAGTTTGAGGAGCAAGGCAAAGAAGAAAGCGAGGCAGGAATCTGAAGAAACTTCCTTTCTGAGGCAGATGAAAAGCATGTCGATGTGAAAAAAATAAATCCGCTGTTCAGTTCTTTTTGTTGCATGCTTTGAAATCAAATGGGCTGGGAAAATTCATGTTTGGCTGCATCTTGCTATCATCTGCATCTACGTGTGTGGAGCAGAATGGATGAAAGCTGAGTGCACTGTTAGAAGCTGAGCCTAGGCAGTGAAAGAATGAGGTGATAGAGGAAAAATCTGTGAACAGTGGTTTGTTCAAATGAAGGACCCAGAACCGTGGTGTGCCAGCAATCCACTGCTTAGGAAACTAGGCACTGACGCTGGCAATATCACCAGTGAATGTGTGTCTTCCTCACTTGGGGAAGGTAATTGGGGAGATGGCGGGAAAGCAATTTTAGTGTCATTTGGAGTCTTGAGATTTCCTTCATCCATTTCATTCTGGCTGTGGCAGGAAGACTGCGCTGGTTTTGTTGGCTGATGATCCCCAGCATTGGACAAAGGTTAGGTACTGTCTTGAATAGAAAAAAATATGGTTTTAAAATGTTAGGCAACCTGAGTAACACCACTTTTCAGCTAGTGTGGACATAGTTTTAACACCTTTACAATCACATGAACCAGTCGAGTTGTAGCCACAGGAATCTAGCTAGAAAATTATGGCCTTAGTACAATCAAGAAGCTTGCACTAGAGCTGAGAATGGCTAGATGAACCAGGAGATTGCATCCAGCCATCTCTTTTTCCAATTCTATGGAAGTCCACAAGTCAGTAAAATAAGTCAAGATTTTAATGTATAGATCTTTTTCATAGCAGCTGTAGGCCAAATCCTCCAGTGTAGCAAAGGGAGCTATCCTTTTCTACATCAACTGGTCTAGTATTTTCATACCCACTGCCGTCCAGGAAACACATCCTCCTGGAAGGGCCTAACCGTCTTTCTGTTTAGGTTACAAGACATTTTTATTATTAACATCTTAAAAATTTCAAATATTTAAACTAGATCCCAGGATGTAGTGTCAATCTACTTAGAAGTGGATCATAGCAAACCGTACGCCCTTAAATTTTCCAGGCTTTGTTCATCGTTAGGATGAAGCCTCATAACACTTCAGATCAGTATGTCACATTACATTGTGTAACCTGACATTTGGACATAACCAGACCTGACATCTTTCAATTGTGCATCTGAATCAGGAAATGATGATAATGAAAAAGGAGGTTACTGGAAAATGAAGTCATACACAATATACCTACAGAGAGGACAGGTCTTTGGCCAAGAATATGGGTTGGAGAAGGCAGCAGGTATTTCCTTTGCTGGCTCACTTTTAGGAGCAGTATGAGGAAAAGACCGACGGTCTTCAAGACATTATTCCTAGATCCCATTCAGTAATGTTGTATTTTCATAATTCTGCTTGCCTGCTTTGGGGGAAGGATGACTCTTTATAAATATACAACAGAGAACAGTAAGCAAAGCCCTGGGCAGTGCTGGCTCCAGCTTTTTTGCCGCCCCAAGCGGCGGGAAAAAACCCCAAACGATAGAGCTGCTGCCGATGTGCCACCAAGGAGCAAGACAGCGAGTGAAGGACCCACCGCCGAATTGCTGCCGATCCAGAGCGGGCTGATTGAGCTGCTGCCTAAGTGCCACCACCACCGCTCCGGACCTGCCGCCCCGACAATGGACGCACTGCTGCCCCTTTCCATTGGCCGCCCCAGGCACCTGCTTCCTTCACTGGTGCCTGGAGCCGGCCCTGGCCCTGGGCGAAATGCAGTCACTTGAGTCATAAGCATGTAGCCCGTGGCTAGGGTTTCATTTTAACTGCAGCATGAGGACAAAGATCAGCTGCAGGTTTTCACTGCTGGTCATCTCAAACAACAAGCAATTTCTGTTTGTCTATCAAGAAAAATACAAGCACAAGCAATTGTTATGGCCTTCTGGGTTTGTTTTTAGAAATGACAGGGCCAAATTCACTGAAACGGGCCCAGAGATGTTAATGACGCTGCTGCCTTGCACCATGGGCGGGAAAGCACACTCTGCTTCTGCTGCCAGGTCTCCTTGGGATTCCTGCCGCTTTAATTTCCAGAGCAGCGGGGTGGGAACTCAGTAGGTGTGTTCCAGTGCAGAGACGTGCTGAGTCAGACCTTCCCCTGCTGCCCTACTCCTAACCCCTTCTTCTCTGGCATCTCTCTTTTTTTTTTCACTTGTCTCACTCCACCCCCTTCCCATAGGAAGGGGTTTGCAGCTGATAATTGGGAGTCAGACTGGACTATCTTTACCCACCCCAAGTAGTTCCTTACTCTGTGTGAGGTCCCACTGAAGTCCAATGGGCTGTTTGTGAGCACTGGTATCCTACACCAGCCCTCGGTGTAGCCCTCCAGGGAAGAGGCTAATGTGGCCATCCATGTAGCAACGACTGGGTGCGTGTCACATGGTGTTGAATGTTACATCTGCTGGAGTGGGGGAGTTAATAAATAGTTTTAAATGAAATGAAATTAAATGCAATTAAATTTACTATTGGTAATGACAGGCAGGCTTATTACAACAGTCTGATAACACTAGGATGAAAATAATGGTGAAATATGTACTTAATCATTAAAATGCACACCCTTCGGGCTCTAACAAGCCAAAATTACATTGTGGAATAGGGATGGGCAAATCTGTTTACAAACACACTGTGTTCTGAGGAAGGCATTTAACAGGAAAACTTGTCTTTGACCTTCAGTTTTATTCAGATTTACTTCAGCTTGTGGGTTGTTGTTGGGTTTTTTTAAGTAGAGGTTTGCCAATTCTACTCTCCATTGAAATTCATGTAAAATCTCCTATATACATCACCATCGTATCTGAGCACCTGAAAATCATCAATGGATTTAGCCCCACAACACTCTTGTAAAGTAGGGGAGAGCTATCCCCGTTTTACAGATAGAGAACAGAGACACGGAGTGAAATGACTTGCTCAAGGTCACACAGAAAGTCACTGGCTGAGCCAGGAATTGAACCCAGTTCTTCTGAGTTACAGTCCACAGCCTTAACTGCAAGACATCCAGCCTCAAAGGGGGAAACCCTAGAGCAGGGTTCTCAAACAGGAGTCGGGACCCCTCAGGGGGTTGCAAGGTTATTACATGGTGGGATGTGAGCTGTCAGCCTCCATCCCAAACCCCACTTTGCATCCAGCATTTATAATGGTGTTAAATATATTAAAAAGTGTTTTTAATTTATAAGGGGGTCACACTCAGAGGTTTGCTATGGGAAAGGGGTCACCAGTACAAAAATTTGAGAACCACTGCACTAGAGGATCGCCTTTGATTGAGGAACTGCGAAGAAAATATTCAATGACATTTACTTACAGTGTTTAAAATTCTTAGTTATTCTGAAAGAGACGCACAACTAGAGAATTCAAGACCTATCAAAGGATACTGGCATCCATTTAATAACCTAATATGTCCGAGGAATGATAAGCAATGCAATAACAATGGAAGTTTTAGATTGTGCTTAACCTGAGAAGAGCAACCCCCTGAGGAACAGCTTTCTCATGGCACAAGCACTGTTAAAGGGCATGTTATTAAAGAAAGGCAAGATAGCGCACTAGGGAACAATTCTCATATTAGGTAGTAGTGGGGTTTAAAATGTTCCTGAATCCCTGTTTGGGAAGAGAGTAAATTCTGCAAGTGCCCAGCCATATAATTCTACAAAGCATCCACACACCTTAAGTCTCCAGCCAACTCCCCCAGATCTACCCTTCAGCAGTGACAATTAAGAGAGTGCTGGAACTTTGCAGTCCTATTTAATGCCAAGATGCCAGGCTTTTAAAATATACCAAACTGCTGTATGGTAGCCTGTAGCTTCAAGCTTATCTCCATGTCCAGAAGGTTAGTCAAAAGTCTTTTTTGGGTCACTGCATGATTTTGAAATTAGCTCTGAAGTGAGGAAACACGGAACTCGAACAAACATCTAGAAAACCCTGGTCATTCTTTTCACCTCAACAAATAAGATTTGCCTTCCCAGTTTGCGCATGCATTTTCTTATATAGATAGTTGCTGTAGTGTTGATGAGGTATAGCTTAGTAGCAATATTTAGATTGCTACTGGTTTAACAGTCATGCACTAAAACAAAGCCGTTGGTGTAAGAGAGCATTTGAGAATGTAAATGAAATGTACATAGTATCACTACCATGCTAAAACCTCTACTTTTGAGTAAAAAACAAACAGTTTTTAAAACCTCCACAACTGCAAAACTATCCTGTTTGTTAAATATTCTCAGCCCTGCGTTCACCTAGTCACCAAGGACAGTGCAAAACATACAGAGTTTTAATGAAAATGCAGCAGAGTCATAAGTCTCTCTCATTTTTCCAATCCTGTGTTGCATCCTTACGGCTCTGGGGACCGTAGTCTGCAGAGCACATGATTAAGCATTATCATCATGATTTCAGATGCAGTTCTCTTAGCCTGAGTAATAATTCATTTTCCATCATCATGCACATTGATCTCAAATTGTATGAACTATAAACTACATCCTGTCACTCGCACAGAGCGAGAAGTCCATAAACTAGTCATAACCATTGTGTGTATATTTTTCATTTGAGACTTTTTATGCTTAATAGAGCCAAACAAACTCGTGAGCATGAATTATAGTCCTGGAGTAATGTTGGAAGCATGGCAAAGAAGAGCTTAGTCTGTCACTTTCAGATGTGGGTTGTTGTTTTTTTTAATGCAGTCTACCATGATTGTAACGTCGTACAAATTCAAAACAAAAATGCGGTGTAACGCTGAGTTCGTGGGATATTATGTTCGGCGGGATGCATCATTTAAATTTTGATGGCAAATCATCATCCCTATTGGATTAATTTATTTAATGAATCTTCTATGGGTAAGAATTGCTCTTTGTCAACCAAAAAATTCATTTGAAGTCAAAACTAAAGCCCCATTTCTCAATCTAGGGAGCAGCCTCTTCTGGGATTGGGATGCTAGTGTAGACCAAGAGCTATGGGGCAGGGAAGAGGAGTGAACCCGTGGGGGCATGGAGAGGTGCATGATACTTAATCTTTCTTGTTCCCAAAGCAAGTGTGCTGAAAGTTTCCCACCATGCTCTCATGGCAACTTTATCCACAGTAAAAATACTCATGTGACCTCAACTGCTTGAATGTTACAAGTAGTTTCCACTACCCACTATCTCCAGTTACAAAATGGAGGACTCCCGCCCCTTGTTTTTAAGATGCAAGAGCAAATGAAAATGTTCTGTGTTGATTACATTTGTCCTACAATAGCAACACTTTAATTGCTTCTCTGTCTTCCTCAGACATAATCCAATTCCCTTTGGCCTCCTAGTTTGTTCACACACTAATTGGGTTATTGCCTTGTAAAACAGAGGGGCAATAATATCACGTAAACCTTAGCACAGTCAATTAACAAATAGCCAATCCCCCAGCGAAGTTTAATGGGATTTGGGCACCTACCTTCTATAAACCCATTAAAGAATTTGAGCCAAAATAAATACACCCTATATTTCTATGCCACGTTTTGAGCATTCCTGACTCTCTCCTTTTCATCATAAATTCCTGATGTTATAATAATCCTTAACTGGTAAAACTCCTTTTGACTTCAGTGGGAGATTTGTTTAAGGACTGCAGGGTCAAAGCCTTTGAAGTCTAGCCTAAAGCATGGAAGGACAAAGGAGTGGGGACTTGGAAGGTCCAGGGGGTTGTAATGGGACACAGGGCTTTATGTCTGCAGTCCAGGTCAGAAGTGATTTAAATGATCGCCAACCCACTTTCTACTGGGCAGATGTCCACAGCTCAAAAGGAGACCATTACAGCCGGTTCTGATTGGCAGCCTTGTTCAGCACAGTGGTTGGGAAGTGAATGACATGGTCATCGAACTACACGTTCATCCTTGGAGTTGGTCCCTCCAGATCAGGGCTTGCAATGGGAGGGAAGCTTGGTCGGCCACTGGCTGTGCTGTCCCTGTTGTGTGGATGAACAGAATTTAAATTCACACACGGGTTTTGCTTGGCTGCATCTCCGATTGTGCAGTTCGAGCGTCATTCTCAGTTTTGAGACTTTGGAAACCGCTAGGAGAAGCAGCCTTTGCGACGATAACCCTATGTGTTGCCGTCACTGTAGGAACTGCTGGGAAGCAGGGTGAACTATAGATTTTGGAGAAGGATATGCAATGATTGTACATACTAGTGGAAGACTTGTATCTTCTCATCAGTGTTTTTATCAGGAAAGGTCTTGGAGTGTATAAGAAGAAGCCTGTATTTAGTCCTGACTTTGGTTCGAGGTGACTCTTTAAGACAGGACAAAGGTGCAGCCCATGATGCTAGGATTGTTTTAGGGTGAGTGACCAACCAGTACTGGGAATGAAGTTGGGGGATAGGGGTGAGAAAGAGAGGACACATGCAGCATTTCAAAGGATTAGTGATTACATCATGGCTCCTTTCTGGCTCTGGATCCAATGTGGTACCCCTTCTGAGCTATGTTTCCAATTATACAGTCAAAACAATTCTTGAAATACCTGTTCTAGTCTAATACCTGTATTTGAGCCTTTTCCTAATTTTGTTTAAAAATATTATTTGCATCTGACGAGTCTCCTGCTTTTCCTTACACCAGCAATGAAGTTTTGTCTTCAAAGGTCTGAAGCAAATCATCCAAGCCGTGCTAGAATTAGACAGCTCTGAAAAGTTCACAGACTGTAAAGAACATTTTCTAACGTTTTGGGGCCTGACTAATTCAGAAACCATTTGGCTTTGCAAATCCCATCTACCCGAGGAGAATTGGTTCACTGGTTAGTTTGGACCCAGTCTGGTAACAAAAAAACCTACCAGAACAAAAACATCATTAGCACAGAGGCACTTTAAGAACATTCAGCAGAACCTCAGGGGGCTCATGCACACCCATTGATTGCAGCTCTACTCTTGTATCCTACCCACGCTGCTTTTATGGGATGCAAAACCTCTTGCCACAGCCATGAACCCTCAACCAGTGGATCCCCTGTTGAGTAGGGGGATTTTCAGGTGGCATAGAGCCCTCGTAGCTGATGGCATTACGGAATGGCTAAGAGGAGGGGCCATGGCCAGGCCTCGTTTGCATCCCAGCAATCCCCAGCTATCCTAGTGACCCTGCAGGGGCTGCTCTAATTTGTGTCAGGGGACTGGACCACTGCAGAGCAACCTCAGTACTAGGACTATCTCTATAGCTGTGCCAAGCTCTACTCAGCAACAGCTGAGAGCCTGGTCCCATGACCCCAGTCCCTTCATTTACAATTCGAGCAGTGCACCATGTGACGCCTCTGGCTGGCATCATTTCCTGAAGGCAGTGATGGAGCTGTGCCATGGCAATATCCCCCTCACAATTTCCAGTGAAAACAAGAGGGCTCGTAGCGCTGAACAACTGGAGTACACTTACATATATATGTAATTACACACAACACACACACGGAGGAAGTGTGGGAGCTGAGACATTTACTATGTTATCTAAATAGCAGATGATTCAACTGGCATAAAAATGAAACTGTCCCCGATCAAAGAGTAAATGGTAATGATAGGAACAGTAAGCTGTCGGATGTCTTTTCCATGCCAGCAGTGGAGTGATCCTTTCCTGCCACCCACATCCTCTTTGTATAATGGCAGTGATCGATTTTTGTGGAACGATGTGGGAGGAAATATGAAAATTGCAAAGCCGACACATGCTTTTTACACTCACTTCCCATAAAGCATGCAAGAACTAATGCTTACAAGGGTCATTGTGCTTTAAGTGGTTGTCTAATAAAACCGCTTTCCATACATCCGTAAATGGTATAGGTATTGTAATAATTTTGAAAAAGCAGCCAGTTTATAGACTATTTTTAGGACTCGCTATACTTAACAAGGCCAATTACAAAAGAATTAATTACTTTAATCCATCCTTTAAACTATCGACCAGACAGTAAGCTTGGCCCACATCCTCAAAGGAAATCAATGGGAGTTGAGTGCCTAAATATCTTTGAGGATCTAGGCCTTTGTTACAGCTTTGGTTCTTTACTTCTTAGGAGAAATATTCTTTTTGGATCTTACTCTTCTATAAAGAAAGTCAATTTCTGTCATCAGCCTCATTGAAAACAGGGCTTTTATGTCCCTGCCAACTATAAATTACATTAACCTTGCCAATGAAATTTTGGGTGGGATATTAGCCTGCCTTGCATTTATCTACATTACTTTCCCTTGCTTGCAAATGATGTATAGAAGTTTCTCCTGTGGAAATTCAGAAGGGTGCCATTACTGGTGTGCTATAAAATATTAACTCTGGACATGGTAGAGTCTCCACTGTTCACAGTCTTTCAGTCAAGGCCTGGATGTCTTTCTAAAATATATACTATAGCTCAAACAGCAGTAAAGGGCTTGAGTCAGCAATTATTGGGTACGTTTTTTGGCCTGTGCTAGCCAGGAGGTCAGACTAGAAGATAGTAATGGTCCCTTCAGGCCTTAAAATCTATGTCATTGAAGTCTGTATCATTGCACCTGGGTGTGGCCTATTGCTATCTGAGAACCTATTCCTGAATTAAATAGAAAGAGACTGTATAGTTAAATACAGGGATATGATATACTGAGCAGAGTATTACTGTGAAAACTACTGTGTTTTGCTTCCTTTCTGGAGGACCATTTGGGGCAAATCATGCTTTCACTTAGACCAGTCTATACCCAGAACAATGATACTGCGCTAAATGTGACACCCGCATAACCAACAGCAGAATTTGATCCTTAAAGTCTTTCTTCTAGCTCTGATGTTTGACACTTGAGCAATATTTTGGACTGAGTTTTTACCGCTACTGAGCTACATATGACAGAAGACAGTGTGCAAGAATGAGTTTTAAAGGATTTTCCTTGGGACACTTCCCAGTCATTTCATTTAAACAAACAAACAAACAAACAAAAATGTTCAGGTTTTCTGTGTTAAGCTTTGCCTGAAGAGAAGGAAATGAGTTCCGGGATCCCAACATGCTAGTGGTATTTGGATCTGGAGTTTGGATCTGGTCTATTGCAGAGATGGAGACCATCTGCAAAATTCAGATCTGGCTCCAGGCTGAAATTCTAAACCAGGGGTCGGCAACCTTTCAGAAGTGGTCTGCTGAGTCTTCATTTATTCACTCTCATGTAAGGTTTCGCGTGCCAGTAATACATTTTAATGTTTTTAAAAGGTCTCTTTCTATAAGTCTATAATATATAACTAAACTATTGTATGTAAAAGTAAATAAGGTTTTTTAAATGTTTAAGAAGCTTCATTTAAAATTAAATTAAAATGCAGAGTTCCCAGACCAGTGGGCAGGACCTGGGCAGTGTGAGTGCCATTGAAAATCAGCTCGCATGCCGCCTTCGGCACGCGTGCCATCGGTTGCCTACTCCTGATCTAAACACTGCTCAGCCTTGTCATTTTCTCTCCTGCTCAATGAAAAAATTAAGTCAGGTTTGGATCTGAAATCTGATTCTGTTTATAATGATTTATTTGTATTACTGTAACATCTAGAGCCTTAGTCATGGACCAGGACCCCTGCAACCTAGACATTACACAAGCCTCTCTGCTGTTTTCAAGTGAAAAACATCCTATGAGCTTGTGTTATATTTCCTGAATATTTAAGGCCTTTGAGGATTACTCACGCATTAGTATTACGAGCTAATTTCTCATTTAAATCTTCACGGCTTTACCCAAGAAGCCAGCACACACTGAGATTTTTTGCTTATGAAAATATCTTCAATAAATAGGATCCTTCATGATTTAATAAACTTTTTGTTGCTTTTTTTTAAAATGCCCCTTTGGGATTTATTAGTAATTTTATGGGAAAAAATGGCCTAAAATGTGCTCATCTGAAATATCTTTACATGCAATGTTGTGAGCTGATTGCACTCTAAGAGGCTTTGTGACATTTTAAGTTCTTGGTTGGAACAGCAGCTGTAATGAGATCACCATTAGGGGATTGGCATTTTATGCTGTAATGGCCACAAGATTTTGAGTTGTTACATACTATATGTTGGAAATTGGCTTTAAAAGTATGACAAAGTTGTGATGAAACTAAATCTCACTAAAGTTCTTTATTGCACTGTCTCCAAGTGAACTAGGACAAGATATACAGAAGCTGATCCTGATCCCAATGAAATCAAAGTTCTCGTTGAATTCAGTGGGAGCAGAATCTGGCCCATGAAAAGCATAATAGGGTAGAAAAATAAAAATACCTTCTGTTTAGCACCTAATCTGCCTTTGCTTAGAAAGTGTTTCTTCCCAACCTACATCAATGCACAGCATGAGAACTGCACTCTAAACACAGGAAAATAGGAAGAGGCATAAAATTGGTCTCCTTAAATGTCAACATCCCTCCCAAATGACTGAGCATTCATGCAACATCATGAATTTTTCACTTTCTTCCTCAAGATTATCAGAAGGAAACTTTGCTGCTCCACACTTTAGATACGCACTAACTCCGCTGGCTCCAGTGTGGCTAAACTAACTGGCTAGAAATGCCCAAGAAGTGCTCCAAAGCCAGCCAGAAAATAGCCGGAAAAAGTTGGATGCTGAATCCTGTCACTAACTCCCAACAACCAATGACAGTCTCTGGGGAAAAATGAGAACCTTCAGTGGAAATATGGTACTTAAAGAATGTTCTTTGTCTATCTCGTATCGATTTTTAAAAATTGACTCAGCTCTTTTAATGCCATTATTATGTATATTACACTAGCTAGGGGCTCCAGTTACAGATTGGGACCCCATTGTGGTTGGTGCTGTACAAATATGTAGGCAAGAGGCTGTACCTGTCCCACAATGCTTACAATCTAGGTCAGTGACAAGATGCTCCAGGTGGACAAAAGAATCAGCTGAGCTCGGGACAGAGGGAGAAGGTGATTAAAAACAGGCAGCTGTGTGCACAGAGTATCTTGCAAATCCGCATGGACATGTTGCTGTTATAAGCTGGCAGACTTCTGAAGGTATCACTGAAGAAGGGAGGTATTTGAAGGAGGATAAGGGTAGTTGTAGCTTTACTAATTTTTCAGACAGTTTTCCCCATATGAGTGGCAGCATGGGAGAAGGTTTGCAGGTTTTTAAGGCTTCTGTGCTGTAAACCTTTATCCAAAGTTCCCCAGTCACTTTACAACCCTTAAGTAAGCCTCACTACCCTCTTGTGAAATACACTGGTCTTCCCTTTTTAGAGGTGAGGTAGTAGAAGCAAAGAGAGACTGTGGAACCCTGAGAGAGTCAATTAACAGGAGTCAAATTCTGCTCTCTCTTACATGGATCTGAAGCTCAACCGACCCCTTTGAACTCAATGGACCAGATTCTGATCTCAGTTACATGGGTGCAGTTCCATTTTTATATTAATGGTAGTTGTCCCAAATTTACACTGAGTGTAAGAGATCAGAATCTGACCCAGTGTAGCAGAGCTAACAATAGACTCCCAGGTTGAAGTCCTGATGCCATTAAAGTCAAGGGGAGCTCCTACTTCTGTACTCTAGATTTAATTCAACCATTGTCTATTGGGGAAGGCAATAAGGTCCCCAAACCTGAAAGAGGTGGTAAGTGTCTTCTAAAAGGTGCTCAGCACCATCAGCTCCCATCTGAAGGTACATTCTCCTCTTCCATAAAAACTGCAGTGGTATCCAAACTAATCCAAGAAGCAGCCCGTTCATGTTGAATTAACAGCTCAAATTAGGCATAATGTCAAAATATGAGGACTTCTATGTAATTATGAGAACAGCACCACCTGCCTCTAATTAAGTTTCCTAAACAGTTAATTTAAAATAGTGCAATGAGTAAAAATAAAGATACTCAACATTTTGGCAGTTCAATGGGAGGCTAGCCTTCTTCATGCAATTAACTCTAACAAAGGGTCATTAATTAGGGGTTAGGAATAGCTCAGTGGTTTGAGCATTGATCTGCTAAAGCCAAGGTTGTGGGTTCAATCCTCAGGGGGTGGGCATTTAGGAATCTGGGGCAAAAATCTGTCTGGGGATTGGTTCTGCTTTGAGTAGGGAGTTGGACTAGCTGATCTCCTGAGGGCCCTTCCAACCCTGAGAGTCTAATCTGGTTTTGGATTAATAGACTATTTTTGCAGCACTCTGACAAAACAGTGAGCTACCTCTGGTTGGTTAAGTTCCTGCCAAAAGAAGCTGAAATGCCTGAGAATTAGAAGTACATATTTACATGGAAAATGCTACATTTATCTTACTACTTTCATTGCTCTTCACTATAATCCCAAAGGTTGAGCATTCAGCAGTCTGTAAAGCTTTTAATTAAACTGGAAGCCACAAGAAAGGCTGAATCCCTTCCCTCCCTCCCCCCTTTTCTTAATTCCTTGTGTAGAGAAATTGCTGTCAACTAATTAGGAGGAAATATTACTGGATTGCTACTGGAACATAAATACACATTTTGGGCCAGAGCCTCATCTTGCATAAACTGGCAGAGCTTCATTGACTGCCATGGAGATGTGCTGATTTACACTGGCTCGTGGATCCTCTGTGTGTTTCCAGGGTTGGTTTTAATAACAAAAAGAAACAAAAATCTGTCCCAACCGCAAGACAACACAACTGATTTTTCAGGATCTGTATGGCCTTTGCGGTTACAGAGCTCTTAGTGTAACCTGGCGTGTGTGAAATCAGACACAACCAAATCTGTAGAAGAGCCAAACATACCAACAGGACAGCTGTACTGCAGATAACAGAAGTAGCTGTAGCTGAGCAGAGAAGTGTAACTGCTGATCAAAATTAATTAATTTATGAGACTAAACTTCCAAACAGCAGCACCTGAGAGGTGTCAGTAGTCTGGGAGGTAATCGTGTGTGCAGTTTAGGTGCCAATTAAAATGTTGGCCTAGATGATATTTTATCCTTAAAAACAAGTTTTCAGCAGCTGTCCTTAGGCCTGATCCTGTAAGGTGCTGAATTCCTGATTCTCCACCACCTTATGTAGCTATTTACACCGTGGCAAAGTGGGTGAAAGAGGTAACCCAATCAGAGTTCTCCACTCAGATCTGCTTCACAGGTCTTTTATAATTGTGCTTAAGGAGTCCTCAAGGTTCAAGACAGGGATGAATCAGACCCACAGTCAGGCCCTAGGGTGATGGAATGTGGAGAAATTATTAACCCTTAAAAACTAGAGGGTGGCACCCATGGGTGATTCTGTAGGCTGAGCTGTACACCCAGGGAGAGAGAGGAGCCTATCGAGCAGCTGCCTGTGATGTGTAGTCAGCAGCACAGGGTGCCAGACAGATTCCTCTGTATACTGTGAAGGGGAGGAGATTGAGTTTATGGAGGGGGGGTACAGACACCCCCCCAGCCCTTACACTTACCCTCCAGTTACTCATTTACCTTCCCCCATTTCCCCCCCCCACCTGAACCCAGAAGTTCAGATATTTCCCCCACCAGAACCCTCCTTTACACCCCCAAGCCATGGTGGGGTTCCCCTACCCCTCAATCTTCAGGGCCCTTCTTCCAGAACCAATATTTGTGGCAGATGAGCTGATTAAACCCAGGGTTTATTATAAACAGGCCTTGCTTTTTCCTCCCTGTCTCCCCACCCCTCATATCTGCTCCCCCCACTGCCACTGGCTGATCCCTCTGGTCCCTGCTACTTGGCCCCCCCACCCTTTCCTCACTGCTCCCCCTAAGAGCCATCCCCAATGACTGCTCATGTCCGTTAGACTCCCAGCTACACAATCCGTCCACACAGCAAGTTACGTGGCAGCCTCTGATATATGTGTAGGCAGAGGGGCACCAAAGACATTTCTCTGCCTGCAGGGGGCAGGAAATGCCTGGGCCTGGTTTTCCTTAAAATCGCTGTGAGGGTGGGCATATAACAGGAGCATGGTGCCTAATTAGGCCATGAAGAGGCTCCTGTAGGGGTGTTAGGCATAATTGGTGATCAAACTCAGCTGGGAAGGACATGGCTCTTTATAAAGGAGGGAGCCCAATGCAGTGGAAGACAGACCAGAGAGGAGGCTCTAAGAAGTAATGTTTTGAAAGATGAGTGAGTGTGAATGCTACACGTATTAGGCTGGGTCCTAACAAGAAGTCCTGGGACAGGAAGGTGAGGGAGCTGGAAAGGAAACTCTGGAAGTTGAGGTGGTGAAGGAAAGCTGCTGGG
The DNA here is from genome assembly GCF_020497125.1 of Mauremys mutica. Lineage (NCBI taxonomy): Eukaryota > Metazoa > Chordata > Testudines > Geoemydidae > Mauremys > Mauremys mutica. Next base: position 102,694,230 of record NC_059079.1, on the reverse strand, counting down.
GTAAAGAGAACCCTGGGCACTGACAGTCAAAAGCCAAAGGTTTATGGGTGATAGTGACTCTCTCTTCAGTAGGCCCCCCCCAAAAGGGCTTAGTACAGAGTTGAAACCAAGCAAGTTCTGAGACAGGGGGAAACAAGGGGTTCTTGCCGTTGTGAGCCCAAGACAAGGTTGGCTTAAAGCACTAGTAGTTGAGGGGGACTAGAAATACTTCATGCTGAGACTTTGTTCAGCAGTCTATGTTGGAAGATCTTGGGTGAGGACCTGCAGGAAGAGAGGCTGAGGAACCATATTGTTTTATGTGGACTTGGGACTAGAGTATCTGAAAGGGGTGTGGAACCAGAGCGCTGAGTTGCAAGAAGAGGTGACCCAGCCCTGGACAAGAGCAACTGGGCTAGGCAACACCTAGCCCCCAGGTGCCCCCTAGAGGTGAGTCCACACTTCTACAATCAGATTTTTTTTATGTTTTCTGACTTTCATTGAAATCAATAGGGCTATTCATGGTTGCCTAGAATTTCCTGAAATCTTGGCTGTGATCAGCAATATTCCAAGGTTATTGTGTTACATATAGGCAAACAGGAAATGCCATCAACTGAGTGTACAGACTTTTTGCTTGGCCAATAAGAGACTATAATACTGAGGTCCTCACTACAGCACTCTCACTTTGTGAATGATGTTCCAGCTGCGTTCCCCACACTTGTGAGCAGGGGTTGTAGAAGTAGATCTACTTTATCAAACTACACATGTTAATTAGAGCGGCTCAAATTTTCTAGCAGAACAGTTTTTCTATTGGAAAATGCTGATTCCACAAAATCAAAACATTTTTGTGGGAATATATCACTTTCTTGAATTTTGTGATGAGAAATTGAAGTGCTTTATTTAGATCCAGTCAGGTGTTTCATTTCAATTTATATTATGTATTATCATGGCCAAAACAATAAAGTTGAAACAAAGGGCTTTTTGCTTTTCAAAATGAAGCATTTTGATAAAGTTGTTGTGGCACGTCAAAATTTTTGTTGCAGTGGAAATGTTGAAATTTGAAATTTCAGGTGGGGTTTGAGACAAAAGGAAATTCCAAAATGTTGGAATTTCCCATGGAATGGAAATTCCAATTTCAGACCAGTTCTAATATTTTTAGCAGCCTCATGGAAGTCGGAGAGCTTTGCAGTGCTTGTGTACATTCAAACATAACTTCATTAATTCAAAGACATCCATTTTAAGTTCCTTAGCATTTAAGTCCCTTTACAACATGGGATGTCCCTACAGCTGAGGGGAGAAGGGGTGGGGGGGTTCTTGTGGGTAAAGATGGACACTTTTTTTTTTTTGGCATAGGGGAGACTACTTCCCTGCTACAGCTCTTATTCCTGTAATGCAATGTGCTGTGGTAAACATGCAGGAAAATCCCCTTTGTAAGAAAACAGCATTTTTATTACTGTTCTCAGCCTTTCCTTTCCCAATAAGGCACAGTGTTCTATTTTTGAGTCATGCTTGTTATCTCAGACTCCCTTGGAGCAAATGTTAAGTCAGTTATGTTAAGGTTAATGGATTTTTCAAAACAACTCAATTGGCTGGTAGTACCATGACCTGCCAGGAGGGACATAGGAGAGTAAAAAGTAGCCTTCAGAGCTTTCCTCCTATAGACATCTGAAACCTGGGGCATCTTCACGACAAAAGTTCAACAACTGTGTGATAAGATTAAGATCAGAGGGCTAATGTCTGCGATAGAATGCAATGATCAAAATATTGATGTGGGTGAAAATCTCAAACCCACACAAACCAGCTAATATTAAACTACTCAGGGCCGGCTTTATGACCCACGGAGCTCAATTGGAATACTCATGGCGGTCCAGGGCTTCGGCGGCGGGGGGTCCAATCTGGGATTTCCGCGGCACCAAACGACCCCCTGTTGCTGAAGACCCCCGGAGCAGGGCCCCTGTGGGTGTGGGGCCCGATTCCAGGGAATCGGGTGAATCGGTTTAAAGCTGGCCCTGAAACTACTCAAGCTAGTACACCTCTACCCTGATATAACGTGACCCGCTATAACATGAATTCAGATATAACACAGTAAAGCAGCTCTCCGGGCAGGGCCGGTGCAAGGATGTTTCATGCCCTAGGCGAAACTTCCACCTTGCGCCCTCCCCTGTCCCTGAACCCCTGCCCTGAGGCGCACACCCCCACATCTGCGGCAGCTCCGCCCTGAGGTGCCCCCCAAGGCAGCTCCCCACCCTGAGGCACCCCAGCTCACCCCTGCTCCGCGCATGAGCACCCTGAGCACGCCGTCACTGCTTCACACGCCGCAAGCCTGGGAGGTGGGAGAAGTGAAGCAGCCACGGCGTGCTCGGGGAGGAGGCGGGGCAGGGGTGAGCTGGGGTGGGGAGTTCCCGTGCGTGCCACCCCCTCTCCCCTTACTTGCTGCAGGCGGCCCTCCCTGTGCTCCCCTGCCCCAGCTCCCTCCGCCTAAATGCCGGTGGCGGCCGAAGATCCGGCCGCCGTGGTCGCTGCCGAAGAAAATGGCACCCCCCAAATCCTAGTGCGGTCGTCTAAATGGTTGCACTGGCCCTGTCTCCGGGGAGGGTGGGGGCTGCGCACTCCAGCAGATCAAAGTACGTTCAATATAATGCGGTTTCACCTATAATGCAGTAAGATTTATTTTTTTTGGGTCCCATGGACAGCATTATATTGAGGTACAGGTGTACAAAGGATCTAAAGAAAGTTCAGATTTGGACTCAATCTACAAACTTGTTAAAATCCCATTCTTCCCCTCCAGAACAACACACAAACCCTTAAATGGCTTCATCCCACCTACCAGACAAACAAAATGTTTGTCTCCCTTTTTTTCCTTCAGCAGTTTTATTAACTGCAGTCATAAAAAAAACAAACTAAGTTTACCTAAGTGCAGGATTTGTTTTCTTAAGAGTTGATCCAAGTATAGAACAAATAAGTTTCTCAGCTAGAATGTAGAATCAGCTGATTAGGGTTGGTTTAATGTTTTTCATGATTAAAGTATGCACTGCTCAGTAAATAGAGAGGAAATATATATTTGACTAGCTGCTAATTATGCTGAACTACTCCCAATTTGTTAGATTTTTTCCCATTACAAAGAACTGAAAGCAGCATTGATTAAAAACTTTGATATTTAGCCTATGTTGAGGGAAATGGCTTTGGAAATAAGCCAAATGTTAATTATTTTTCTAAACCTTTTTTACATATTATTTTGAAGTTTCTTGTAAGATGGCTTGACAAGAAGAACATTACATGACTCCAAGGTGACCTAGAAACAATTTTTTATTTTAGAAGTTGAATTGGTTGCTGCTGCTCCATTATGATTTTTATAAGTCCTTTAGTGGTTTAGGGCTGTCATTTTTCCCTTGGTTTTTTTACTGCTATAAGGTTAAGATAAAACTCATTCCAAAATAATTATTCAGTCTCAGAAGCAACCTTATTGTAGAATAATATAGCAAAAAAATTGTATGTCTACTTACAAATAGCAGTTTACACTGCAAATACTTTCCTGTGTAGACAAGGCCTGGAAATATGAGGAATATCAACTGTGGGCTCCATTTATTTATTTATTTTTTCCTGAAGAACCTGTTGGTGGTGAGTGGTATCTCACAGGTTACATATTGTTAACTCACACACTAACTGAAGATATTGATGATTTTTTAACAAAGGCTTGCTTTTTTCAACATGTTAATTAGCCATTGGAGTTGTGCATTAACAAGCAAAAACAATTTTAGACAAAGGGACTAAATATTCCTTCTCCTCTAAACTGCTCAGATTTCACTCGCCTTGGGTCATGAGATGCCATTTCATAGTACTTCAGTTATCACTGGATTGACAGGATCTAATTTTTTTAATATTAAAAACAAGGGTGGGACACACACACACACCCAAAACCCCACTTACAAACCTCAGACTTTTCTGGCTTTCTTTATTCATTGCAAAAAAAAAAAAAAAAGACATGACTCTCTTCCTCTTCTCTCCCCCACCCCCCCAATCTCTTTTTCGGGCCACCTTATAGCTGTTGCTGTTCTTGTAATATGTGAATAATTTCAAGGTAATATAACTATGCTGATCTCAGGATATCCAAGTTCTTTACAAACTTTATTCATTAAACCCTCAGTGTCTCATTTCTAAACTTGTCAGAATTCTAATCTTCTTTGTTTGTTTTGATGGATAATATTGATGTTCAAGTGTTTTATTTTTATCTAAATTTTCAGTTGTACAAAATGATGGCTTTTAAGCATATCTTTAGTGATTTAAATATTCAGTTTCTGGGAAATCATGAGGGGGGGCAATCTATAATTTAAATTATAGTAGACTGTGAGATTCAAAAAGTTAGCTTTATAACTGTTAAAACACAAGTTGTCAACATCATGTGTCAAAATGTATAAAATAGCCTTAACTCAAACTTAGGATGACCACACGTCCCGATAAAATCAGGACTGTCCCGATATTTAGGTGTTTGTCCCACGTCCCGACCAATCTTTGGTTGGGACGCAATTTGTCCTGATATTTCGCTTCGCCGGCAGCACTCGGCTGCTTTTCCCCCCTTCTTCTCGCTGCTCCGCCGGCAGCACTTGGCTGTTTTTTCTCTCCACCGGCGGACACCCCCCCGCATTGTGTCCAGATATTTTCTCCCTCTCATCTGGTCACCCTACTCAAACTCTAACCCCTGGTCTACACTAAGGGGGGGGGTCCAAACTAGGGTACGCAAGTTCAGCTACGCTATGTAGCTGAACTCGAAGTACCCTAGTTCAACTGACTTACCCATCCAGACGCGGTGGGGTCGAACTCCGCGGCTCCAAGGTCGACTCCACCACTGCCGTTCGCGGTGGTGGAGTTCCGGAGTCGACCAGAGCGCGCGGGGAGTTCGAACTATCACGTCTTGATTAGACGCGATAGTTCGAACTCCGAGAAGTCGAACTCACCGCGTCAACCCGGACGGTGAGTATAGACCTACCCTAAGTTCTCAAGCAGCATTTTTGTTACTTTGCTTATCTGTACATTTCAATTAGGATCAATGGAAATATTTTGTCTGTGTGGATGCTGAAATCAATATTTACCAATATTTTCCCGATAAAACTCTAATGTTTCCAAGCCTGCATACCATGGGGCTGGGATGGGGGGAGGAATCCTGACTGTCTTAAAACTGTCAGATGTCGTAGTAGTAAAACTTCTGTTTTTCTTATAGGGATGTGCACTGAGACTGCAGTGAGTTCTGTGAAAACTATTTACTAGCAAATATTTTTTTTGTCTGATCCTCCACCTTCCTCATTACTTTAGGGTTTAATTTCACAGGAATAACAATTTGTGAGCATGATGGATTGATTCCCAGGTTATGCCTGATAAAGGCATTCTGAATGTATGTAATGATAGATATAAATATTTATCATTACAACTTCTGCCTCAATCAACATTTACCTCTTAAATCAATACATCTGTTTAACAGCCATCTGAAGAGAATTCGTGATTTGCTTATTCCTCCCATTGCACAGAGGGGCCAAGTGTCTCACGTGAGGTCACACTGTAATTAACAATCTAGTCTGCATCCCCCAAAGCCAGTGCAGAGCTGCCACCTTTCCTCCCCCTTCAATCAGCTGAGAACAGGCACTAGAAGCTGCTATGCTGCATATACCTCCGCAGCTTCATCAAGTGTGTGCTAATGTTCTGCCAGCCTCTACTAGTAGAAAATCTAGTGTCTGTCCCACATGACCCAGCCCCCCCCACCCCGTAACTTGTTTTGCTATTTGTCGCTGCCTAATAGTCTATTATTCTGCCCAGATCACTTGTTTTGCTGCTCATTTGACTCTGCATAATGAACTTTGCCAGCCAATTGACTCTCTGTATAATTAACAGGGATGGCAGGGCCTTGTTTGTGCCCAGTGTGACATTTGATGGCATGGGAAGGAGTCAGATAATTTTTTTGCCATCCACTTGGTTTTCTGCATATTCATCACAGTAGATGTAGATGACACTGTGGTTATAATGCCAGCAGCAGGTGCTGGTCACTCTTACCTGCTACCCTGGTGGTGGTGCGATGGTGGAAAACTTGTAGAAAAATGCTGGTGTTGCCAAGACTTCGTTATCATTGTAATTTAATACTCATTTCCTTATCTATCCTCCAAAATTTCCAGGACACTAACAGCACCACCATCCTCCCCATCACTCAAACCTATAACCATGGGATTATCTCTGCCTCCTCTACCGCCTTGCCTCACTCATCTTTGTTCAAGTCCTGCTGCTTCATCCTAAATAACATGCCTAAGTTCCACCCTATTCTTTCGATCCCCACCCTAAATGCTCTCATTCAGGCCCTCTTCTCCTGACTTAGATTTCTACTGCACCATCCTCCTTGCTGCCCTCCCCAAAAGCAATGATCCTTCCGCTCCAGTCTCTGCCAAACACTGCTCCTAAAACAATCTTCCTTGCCCACCATTCTGACCAGTTCACTGCCTTATTTTAATATGTAGCCCTTGTGTGGCGCTTTTATCAGATCTCAAAGCAACTCACAAAGAAGCTCAGTATCATTATCCCCAGTGATGAGCTGCCAAAATCTTAACAACCGGTTCCCTACCAAGTCTTTGGTGGCAGGTCCTTCATTCACTCCGGGTCTTCGGTGGCACTTCGGCACTGAAGGATCCACCGCCGAAGACCCGGAGCGAGTGAAGGACCTGCTGCCAAAGACTCAGAGCGCTGCCTGGTGAGTACAAGCCCCATGTGGTTTTTTTGGTTTTTTTAAGTCATCCCTGCCAGGGCCCCATCGAAACTGTTTGAATCAGGCCCTGCACTTCCTAAAGCTGGTCCTGCACATCGGGGTTGCAAAATTGTATCAGGGGCTGGGTAGGGAAGGCTGTGACTCCCAAAACAGCCTGTCCCTCCATCTGACCCCCACCCATGTCCTGCCTCCGACTGCCTGCCTCAGAACCCACAACCCATCAAGCGCCCCGCTCCTTGTATCCTGACCACCCCTTCCTGAGACACCCACCCACACACCCTAACTGCCCTCCAGGACCTCACCCCCTACTCAACTTGCCCTGCTCCCTGTCCCCTGACTGCCCTGATTCCCACGCCTACCCAACACCCTCCATTCCCTGTCCCCTGACTGCCCCCCTAGAACCTCCGCCCCCTCCAACCACTCCATCCCCCTTATCCAACCCCTCCTCCCAGCCGTGGCCAGGCCCCCTTACCATGCCGCTCAGGGCAGCGTGTATGGATGCCATGCAGCCCACTGGAGCTTGCAGCCCCACCCCCTTACCATGCCGCTCAAAGCGGCAGGAGTTGCAGAGCTGCCCTGGAGCAGTCCAGAGTGCTGGCGCCGGTGGCACGGCACGCTGAGGCTCTGTGAGGGGGGGGGGAGGCAGGGGAGGGGCTGGGGGAGCCTCCCCGGCCAGGATCTCAGGCGGGCTGGACAGGACGGTCCCACGGGCCGGAGTTTGCCCACCCCTTTGACAACCGGTTGTAAGCCAGCTTCTAAATTTAACTGGTTCGCGTGAACTGGCTCCAGCTCACCACTGGGTATATTGTTCGTTCTTGTAACCATTGTGATTAACTCTTCAAGATGAGAGAAAAGGGTGATACTTGTCACACACCAACCCCCCTCAGAGGATCCCTGGGCACCTACAGTTATAATGGGAGGGTGGGGAGAGGGAAAGAACTTGCATTTGCTCCCAGGCTGGTCCCTGCCTTTACAGCCAGCTGGAGACACCTAGACTATGTAGACTTCCCTGCAAGAGCTCTGGTGGAAATGAGGGGAAATAATTCCTCGTGAGTTTGGAATTATCTGCTAAAAATGAACCCTGCTACAGTCTGAGTGTTAAATATGGAAGACTGTAAAACAAATAAACACAAGTGACATTGTCTAGTGTGTGTTTTTTGTTGTTTTTTTCTCCATTGGCTGATAGGAGGCCAAATTACCTACTGTCTGGAGCGGTGTTTTGGGACTTCAAATAAACCAAGACTTTTTCTCTACTGCCTGGAAAAAAAAGTTAATTCACCTCTATCAAGTCTACAGCACAAAGCAAGCCAATAATAGCTTTGAGAGCTCTCCTTCTGTCAGGTTATAGTTCATACCCACCTAGTATAGGCAGATAACAATGTTTACTATCACTTTATGACTTAGTCAGCTAGTGAATTGCACTTAAAATAATGGAATGAAGACATTTGTTCTTTTCCTGTTTTCCATTGTATTTATCCAACTCCCCATGGCTGAGCAGTTAAGGAAGAAGGGGAAAAGATTGTAAATTGGTAAGTATACCGGCTGGGGGTGGTACAATAAAGCCCCAAACTCTTTCCTCATGAACTAGAGCCTTTATGAACTAGAGCTGTGCAGAACCTGAATTCCTGTTTTGTAGGAAATGCTGAGATTTTTTTTGAGGAGTTTGTTCTGAATTGGAAAGGGTTTATTTTTGTTCCAAAACTTCCCACAATTTTTTGGAATTTTTTTTATATCATTTAAAAACTTACTTATTTTGGGCCAATTAAAACATTTTAAAATATAAAATTTCTATCCAGCTTTGTATTGAAACATTCCATTTCGAGATGGTCAAGATGGAATGTTTGACCTGATATGCTTCACTTCAGGTTTTTTCTACAATGTCAATCGATTTTTGTTACTGCAGAATATTTAGGTATTGATGAATCAGCACTTTCTGACAAATGTTCAGTCAGAAAATTTTAAACAGCCCCATTAGTAACTCGTCATATATTCAAGAGCAAAGTGACTGAGCTGTGGTGACAGCTACTAACAGCCTTCCCAGCTTTCAGCAAGCTGTAAAGGGAGAAGACTCATCCTCCACTCTAAATAGCCACCAGAGCAGCACCAGCATCCACTTTGCTTTCATAGCCCCAGCCCAGGTCATCCATGTGATAAGCAGGGATCCTGGGCCTTCCTGGTAATCCCTTATGTGCTGCAGTTATTAAGAACCACCTTTTACCTTGTCACAACCAATGTTGCCAGGTCTCTCTCACCACAAGTCTTGCAATATCTGCTATTCTTCTCAAAGCCCCAGCTCCTGGGGTCATGTGAAGGTGAGAATCTCAAGTTTAATTTTTTTTAAAAGTTTGTTTCTAGCCCTTATGGTTGTGGAGAAAAGCTTTAAAACATGATCCGAGTGTATCATAAAGCTCCAAAAGCGAGGAGGCAAACAAAACCTGTAATATGGCTTTTTTAAAAGAAATTTTAAAAATAGTCATGACTTTGGGGCACTTATTTTATTTTGAAGGTTTGGGATTGGCAAGGCCTTTTAAGTGCAGCCAAGTCAATCCATGTGTGACACTTGTCACCAGATTTCCCTAAATAAAATGGTTACCAGAACAGTTACAATGAACATATTCAAATATACTCGGGTGTTTAAAGTGTGTGCTTGGGCAGGTGTTGGGACACTCATAAGAACAAAGCTGAGTCCTTCACATCATGACTTCATTCCTTGCGCAATATGATCAGTATTTTGTCTCATGCCTAGTACTATTTTTGCAGAGGTGGTTGAGGTTACTGTGGCTTTTTTTAGCCAGTCCAGTGATTTATGAAGCTACAGTCGGGTCTGAATTCTGCACACTACAGTGTTGCTATCCACAAAGCTTGGGGATATAGCTGCATTGAAACAGGCCCAGGCTATCTCCGGAACCAGATCTCCGCCTGTGACTAGGATATGCATCAATAGTGTTTAATAGATATAATGGAGGTCTCAGCTTTGCTTGTAGGAGCTGGAGACAGGTTCTTCTAATCAACTTATTTAGTTGACTCTTAGATTTGGAAAAGAATTCCTATCCGGTCAAAAAGTGAATCCTGCTCTTCCACCATGGTTTTCCACAATAGTTAAAAGAAGGGAAAAGTTGTAACTACCCACATACTTATGATTAGGGGAGAGGACCATGGGAGATGAAACAAAGAAGCCAGTAGACTACTTTAGAATGTATTGTCTGTCGAGTTGAACCTAGGCCATGAAGTGCTAAATTCAATTCAAGCTTGGAAAGTTTGAGAGGGTTTGCTCCTGGCGTTCCAGTTCAGACCCATCTTTATAGATTAATTGCCCATCTGTAATGTGTTAAAGTGCCACATTATATCGGGAAAACTATTGCTCTGAATGCTCTGGCCAGAAGTGAAGGGTTTTTTATTCTTTATGAGCAGCTCTGGTCTGTTTCAGTGAGCTCCCTGCTGGACAGCCTGAGAACTCTTGCAGTTAACAGAACAAGTATGCATCAGAATGTGAAGACCAGGCACTAAAATCAGAATCTAGAGAACTGCAATGATTGCTAATTTGGGTGGAACTCTTACATGTACATGGTAACAAGATGACATATGGTGATGTCTCAGGGACTTTCTCTCCACAGTTAGGACCAACTGCAACAATTATGAAAATGAGGCACGATGGATCCTCAAGAGTGACACCCCTTGGCTCAGGGAACTGAACTTTCTAGGCAGGGACACTTTGTCTTTGGGAAATCCTACCACTGAAGATTAGTGGCATCGAATCCTGACACCTTCAGTATGCAACGTAAGACCCATCTCTTTGCCAGAGCTTTCCCACAATAGTAACCAACCCCAAAGAGCGCATGGAAGGAAAGAAGCAATAGAAAGAAATAAGACTGAAAAGATTGTTCTGCTCCCTCCTTCCTAACCTAAGCACAACAATGTGTTTGGGGTTTTTTGTGTGTGTGGTGGTTTTCTAAAATCTTTTAGAAAGGTATTCAGTTATTGCCATAATGAGCTTGCCATAAACTCACAGACAGGAAGAGACAGATGGGCATGAATGGGGCGCAACATGATTTTGTGTTTAAACTAGTGGACTTCTTTCTTCAAAGCAGGATTTCAGAGACTGCATGAGAGAGTTTAAAAATTGACCCCACAGAAAGAGAACATATTCTGATGGAACATGGCAAAGAAATTCTTTTCAAGGTTGGACTTGAATACACAAACAACTGCCATCCTGGTGCTCCTCTTCCTGCAGGATCCATATGATGTGATCCCCTGCCAACACAGACTTCTCTTTATCCCTAGCAAAGCTCTGCAGAAAAGCTCTCTTTCTTTGGACTGCTGAGCAGCAGCTATTTCTCGTGCATGCATTTTTCTTTTAATTATAATTTTGACCGTATCTATATCTCAACTCATAAGTGTGAAATTAATGTTTACATAATCTGAACTAGTTAAAGTAATTTAAAGTGAACTGTCACCTTCCAGTCTTGGCTGGAATAGAGAATAGTACTGTACATGTAACACCACACACTGTCACATTTCAGGAATAAATAACTTGACATTTTGATTTATCTGAAGCTTAACAAGGGATTCCCTCTTACTGGAATTTTAGTCATTCCATTTGAACTTAATATGCATTTGAAACTGGTTTATAAAATAGATTTTGCACTTTCAAACTTGGCTTCTTTCTTACTACCAAATACTTCTGAGTGATCATTTTCCCCCCAGTGATACCAGCCACAGCTTTCGTGACTGGCTCATCAGCCCATCATTATTTTATATTTATTACCTTTCCTGCCAGTGAAAATCCTATAAGGGCAATGGATTATTCACCTCTTTGGTTTAAATGTGACTTGTTTCAGCTCAGATTAATAATTACATTAGTAGTACATTTCTGCTTTAAGGTTTCTAACTGAAAGTATCCTGTAATTCTTACTCAAATACTTATTTCCTATTTAAAAACAAGATTTTACACCATTTCCTTGTGATCAATGAATGTTTAAAGGGACAAATCAAGTAAAATATTTTTAAACCTGTTACAAAATTTTAAATCTATTAGTTAATTTACTTTTCACCATTTATGCTATTTACTTTCTGATTTCCCTTACCTCCCTCAGTAATGGAATGTTTATCATGCAGTGTTAGGATTTACTACCTGATGACAAACTGGGATAAAACTATAAAAAGGTGTATCTCTCACATGGTGAAGCAGCAGATTCCAAATTTCACCAAGTTTATCCTCACACCGAGCTAACAACTGCCAGCCTGACCCGATTGTGACTCGGGTTATTTCAAAGCTATTAGGCCAGTGAAACAGAGCAGCCTGGGGGTAAAGCTCTTCCAAATGTATCAATTACCTACCTTTGTACAGTACTTCACCAAACCCCATTCTCTACCACAGAGGCAATAAGTTCAGCACGTGATCCGCACATAGGATGTGCGTCAATGGAACATTGAATGATGGCTGATGTCCTCTTCAACATGGTTCTGATTAATAGCTAATTTGAGCCCTTATCAGCAAATTAGGCTATTGTATAAACTTTCTGCACTTTCACTGCTTCTTGACTTGTGCAGTGATCTGTCTGTTACTATCCCCTGGCTGGAATCCTGGCAAGAGAAGAGACTTGCCTGTTCAATATATCAGCTGAAGTCTTAAAGATTTTGCAATTTTTTAAAATCTCTTCAAGGCCCTATTCTCTTCTGCTGTGACCCTATTAAAGTCCGGGGAGGCTACACGAACAGAGACATATACAGTCTGAAATCAGGTTAGGCTGAGTAATGACCCGTTCCATACACACAAGAAAACACAATACAAGTAACTGAAAGACTCAAAATAGAGGTCTCGATTCAGCAAAACAGTTAAGCACCTGCTTAAATCCATTACTACTGCTATGAATTTGTATTTTGATAGTTCCTAGAAGCTAGGGCTCCATTCTGGTAGGCACTGTACAAATATATAACAGAGATGGCCCCTGTCCCAGAGAACTTGCAATGTAAGCTCATAGGCAAGAGGTGGCTACAACAAATGAAGAGGGGAAGCACAAGGAAACAATCATGGTCAGTACTGAAAAAGGTTGGTCACCACTAACTAGCTGTCTAACCATCACTGAGTTTTCTGTAGGCATTACAGCACTTGCCTACCTTTAATCACTTCCATAGGACTTACGCATGTGCTTAACTTTAAGCATGGGTTTAAGCACTTTGCTGAATTGGGGCCATCATGCTCCAGCCAACTGCTTTAATTGTGGACCAAGATGAATTTCTTGAGAGTAGTGACCACTGCAATTATTACATGAGACTGCCCCGACGTTTAGTTCTGTTTGTCAGTAGAGTTTCTCAATAGCTCCCAAACTGGGTACATTCTGTCCAGCCAGAAGAACTGAAGCCCCCTTTGATTTAGTGAGATTTTTAACTTCGATTAACCCATCTCAACACAAATTCCAGTGGTCAGTGATGTAATAGATTCTTTCCCCAGAAAACACTCTCTGGAGAGTAATCCTGTCAGGAACTGGAAGTCCTCTCACTTGGTGCTTGTATTTATTGTAAATACCCTGACTGAAGGCTTTTGTTCGGTGGTCTGAGATGAAGCTTCTCATTTTTACCCTTCTCAACTGCACCATTGTTCGAGCCTGGAGAGTAATTAGGATCTGATCTGTGAAGAAAAAAATCCAGCATAAGATTAAAATAGTTCTTCCATTAGACTATCTAGGGGCTTTGTCAAAATAACTATCAGCTGCAAGGAACCATTTAGGCTACATTTACACTTGGAGCTGGGTGGGTGAGTCACAACTTGGGGGAGGGATAGCTCAGTGGTTTGGGCAGGGCCCTCCTAAACCCCAGGTTGTGAGTTCAATCCTTTAGGGGCCATTTAGGGATCTGGGGCAAAAATCAGTCTAAGGATTGGTCCTGCTTTGAGCAGGGGGTTGGACTAGATGATCTCCTGAGGTCCCTTCCAACCCTGATAGTCTATGACTAGACATACATGAACTTTCCTGGAGCAAGTGCACTAAAAATAGTAGCTGTGGTAGCACAACCAGCATGGGGTAGCTGCCCCAAGCATGTACCTGCAGGGTCTGGACAGGTTTGTTTTCAGAGAAACTAGCCCTTCTCGCAGCTCACCACTACCCATGGTTTTGTGCCTATGCTACTGGTTTTAGTGCTAGCGTAACCAAGGCCTGCTTGGGGTGGCACTCTATCTCCCTCTAGTGGCAGCTAGACCAGCTAGTGAGGGAGTCTGCTACAGCCTTGGCTAAGGGATGTGCCTTTTAACTCCTATAGTAGAGAGGCTCATGTATTAAGCTCCAGAGGTCCCAGGTTTGATCCCAGCCCAAGATGACCGGAGTCTGTCAGCGTTACACTAGCAAAATGAGAGCTAACAAGTATGTCTGCTTGTGCTGGGAACGACATACCCAGCTCCAAGTGTAGCTGTAGTTTGTGTCATGGTGTGGTTTTTCCAAGCTACCAGGTCAATTACTAATGTGCCTGTGACTCTCATTGGTCACAACAAAACTATGCCCCTGTCTTGCTCCAAATGAACACACTAGTTCTCTGCTCCCCCAAAAATATAGCCCTGCCACCTCATTCAGGGCATTTTCTAGCACCATGGAGGTCAATAGGAATTTTGCACTGAGCTGAATGTGTGCAAACAGCAAGGGCCTTATCCTGCTCTATCTCACTAATGCCATGTTTCTCAGAAGCTGTCCTGCTTGGGTCAACAAATGCTCTCTTGTCTGATTCAAAGGTCTAAAGATCCTTCCCTTGTCAAGCAGCCTGACTCCTCCCTTTCCCCCATAGACCTATTTCCTCAGTCCAGCCAGCACTGCAATATTGTGGTGTTAAGCTTTCCAGTGTTTGCCATATAGATACTGTGCATTAAGAGAGAAACAAATTGGGGGGCGGGGAGGACAAGGGTTTACACAGAGAAACTTCTTTTGTATTCCATCCCCCTGCAGCTGATCCATGCAGCTGAGCCATCCCCCTTGCATGCACCCCAAAATCACCAGAGGCAGCAGACCAACCCACCCAGCTGCCACCACTGCTGCTGCCACCATGTGGAATAACTACCAAGCAGGGAGGGAATCCTTCATGAGATGCTAAGGAGGGGGAAGCACAGTGGAGCAAGAGATATTGACAGGGTCAGGGTTGTAGGACTGATGGAATTGGGTATGAAATTACAAGGGGGTTGTTGTTGTTGTTGAAGAGGGAATGAGTATGGAGTCGGATGTTTTGTGGGCAGAGGGTATATTACCCAGGGAACATTGCTTCTCTCACTGACTATGGCTTTAACTTTTTTGATGGATTCCTTTGTTAAAAATTGGGCAGCATGTCACCAAAGCTACCTATATAATTAGCAGAGAATACGTCACATCCATTCATCAACATCCAATGTTCTTGCTCTGGGTGCAGTTCAAGG
The DNA here is from genome assembly GCF_020497125.1 of Mauremys mutica. Taxonomy (NCBI): domain Eukaryota; kingdom Metazoa; phylum Chordata; order Testudines; family Geoemydidae; genus Mauremys; species Mauremys mutica. The sequence continues at coordinate 102,679,126 of NC_059079.1, read as the reverse complement.
TGTTTGTGTTTTGATCTATGAATTCCCTACGTGGCTTGCGGTTAATGGTTTGCTCTCATCCTTTCTACCGTCACAGCAGTGGAAATCAAATGGACCGTTTTTGCTTTGAGGTCTTTGACCTGGACTCTGATAGTGGCCTGCTGAGAGTTCTTGGGGAAGAGCCTTTGACTGAAATTCACTCCTCCTGCTGGTCTAACAGCATGAGTTTATGGCCTGAATCAACTTCCTCAGGCTTTTGTCTGAGGAGGAGGATGCATTGAGGTGATGTTCAAGGAGCTGCATTGACTTGGTCAGCATGTTCTTTCTCTGTTTATGTTTATGCGCAGGGCTGGAGATTTAGTGATGGGCCCAATTTACAAAGCAAATAAAATACTCTGATGTGCACAAAGTCAATCCAATTGGATAACTGCCCGTTCGTTTTAATAGTAACCCCAAACCAGCAGGTGGAGTTCTCTCAGGGTAGGTCTACACTACAAGACTATTTCGATTCATCTTAATTCGAATTTCTGGAATCGACCTAATGAAGTCGAAGTTGTGTATCCACAATAAATACACTAATTCGACTGTGTGAGTCCACAGTAACGGGCGAAGCGTCGACTTTGGAAGCGGTGCACTGTGGGAAGCTATCCCACAGTTCCCGCACTCCCCGCTGCCCATTGGAATGCTGGGTAGAGCCCCCAATGCCTGCTGGGGGAAAAATGTGTCGAGGGTGGTTTTGGGTAACTGTCATCATTGAACCGTCAATCACGCCCTCCCTCCCTCCCTCCCTGAAAGCGCCTGCGGGCAATCTGTTCATGCACTTTTCTTCTCAGTGACAGCGCGGGCGCCACAGCACTGCGAGCACGGATCCCGCTGCAGTTGTGGCCGCTGTCAGCTCCTCGCAACTTATCGTCCACCTCTTCCGCAGTCAGCTGCTGAGAAATTTGGCTAATTTTCAATGGTGCTGCGAGCAGTGGTGGACCATGGGGGACGTTTTACCAACATCAACGTCGGGTGGCCAGGCAAAGTTCATGACGCGCGTGTTTTCAGGAACTCTGGTCTGCTTAGATGCCTGCAGGAAGGTAGTTTCTTCCCGGACCACAAAATAACGCTTGGGATGTGCAGATGCCCATACTGATCTTAGGGGACCCAGCCTACCCGCTAATGCCCTGGCTCGTCACGCCCTCTGCAGGCACCTTGCACAGCGACAAGGAACTCTTCAAGTACCAGCGAGCAGCGTGAACTGTGACTGTTCAGTTTCTTCACAGAGAAGCTGAACCTGCCCCTGTTTCTTTACCAAGTTACTGTTGACTAGCCTCTGCAGTTACATACCCCATCCACCCCGCTTCCCCAACTTCTAACACACATTTAAAAATTAAAGTACGTGCTCCACTGTAGCTTTACAACGGTGTCTTTATTGATGACTTTGCGTTAAAGGGTTGAAACTGGGACGCACACTGTGCTGGGTAGGGTGTGTGGTCATGTAAAGACCGCCTCTAAAGTCGAGGTTTGACATGCTCCCGCTCCCAGACCGGTCAGCAGTGCCGGACTGGTTGTTTCAACGGATCTGGCCATCCCTCCTTTTTTGGACTCTGTGTGCGGGGGCTATGTGGCCTTGTTGCGGGGGAGGACGGATACAGATTCCTCTGCTGCATGGCTCTGCGGTCCATTACAGGGACCGTTGCATGACATCTGTAACCCCCCTTCCCCGCTACAAATGCACGTACTACCCCCAACAAAAGAAAACCTGCAAACCACCTCCCATACCAGCTAACCGCCTACTGACTGCACTGTGTGTGTGACATGCTGCTGATCCAGCCCCCGTCTCTGTACCCTGCTAAAGGTGACTGTCCCATGCATTACACTACCCCCTCAACCACCCAACGACCCACCCAAGACATCTAACACAGCGTTGTGTAAAAAACCATGACGGAAAAAGTAAGTAACAGAAAACTACTTTTAATAATCAACAACACAGTAAGGGAAGGACTTTTCAAAATGTAGTGACTGATAGCTTTGGGGTAATTTAACACTGTCCTGTGGTGCAGTGACAGTTTTCACGGCCCCTGGTGACTCTCCTTCTTGTTATTTTTGATGAGGGGGGGATTGGAGTTTGAGGCAGGGGTGGGCGGTTGCAGATACAGTGCAGGGGGGCTCTGTCTTCCTGCCTGCAGTCCTGCAGAACATCGACAAGGCGCCTGAGCGTGTCCGTTTGCTCCCTCATTAGTCCAAGCAGCGTTTGAGTCGCCTGCTGGTCCTCCTGACGCCACCTGTCCTCCCGTTCGCAGAGTGAGCGGTGCTGCTGACTGAGGTTATCCCTCCACTGGCTCTGCTGGTCCGCCTCGGCTCTGGAGCAGCCCATAAGTTCAGCAAACATCTCGTCCCTTGTCTTTTTCTTACGCCTTCTAGTTTGCGCCATCATCTGTGAGGGGCATGGTGCATCAGGTCGTGATACAGTTGCACCTGTGTGATGTCAAAAAGATAGTGAATTTCTTACAATGATACATTTTTTAAACAAAGAAACATAGTCTACTCGGTGTCTGTGAACAAGAGTATGCGCAGCACCTGTCTCATGCGCACTCACTAATGGAAAGTTCGATTTCTCTGAATGCGCTTTCATTGCCTGGGGTATTGGGCTGCAGATCAGAGAACCTTTGCAGGAAAGAAGAATTCGTGTAGCAGCAAGGCATGGTAAGCCAAACACTTTTGGATTCATAGAAGTGAATGTACAGCTCTGTCCTCTTGATGCAGGCAATCCTGAAAGCATAAACTCGGCCCCTGTTGCACCCCCTCGCGGCTGTTCACTGGGAAAGATCCCTGTATGCTGCCACTCTGTAGACTGCAGCACGTGGCTGTTAAGTGAGGCTTCTTGTTATGCAAAGGAACAATTAAGCGCTCCCATTACTAATAGTACCCCAATTACTCTAATTTCATGCAGGAGTGTGCGAGAGAGATCACAGAGCGCGCATGCTGGAAGAAAGCCACCACAACCCAGGGGCCTACTCTGCCATGCTCGTGAGGGCAATGGTCCCGGAGTTCCAGCTTATAGCATGGAAAGGCAAAGTGTGCTACCTCAGGGCACACGATAAGCTAGCTCTGCCAAGGAACCTCCTGCATAGACTTTCAGATTACCTCCAGGAGAGTTTCCTGGAGATATCTTATGAAGATAAAAGTTCCATCCCCCTGTATGTAGACCTTCTGTTCTCCTAATGTCTCTCCCTGTTTAATTACTAAAAAAATGTTAACTCGTTGGTCTTAGCTGCTTTTAATAAATAAATGTTAACTTGTTTAAAGCACTTACGGACTGATCCTTCTCCCGATTCAGGGTCCGTGGTAACGGCTGGGGAGGGTTGGTAGGGGATCTCAGTGAGGGTGAGGAAGAGATCCTGGCTGTCGGGGAAAGCGCCATCGACTGCCTCGTCCTCCTCATCTTCCCCGTCCGCGAACATCTCCGAGGAACAGTCCGTCGACACTATCCCATCCTCAGAGTCCACGCACACTGGTGGGGCAGTGGTGGCAGACCCACCGAGAATGGCATGCAGTGCCTCGTAGAAGCGCCATGTCTGGGGCTGGGCTCCGGAGCGTCCGTTTGCCACTCTGAGTTTCTGGTAGCCTTGTCTCAGCTCCTTGACTTTCACGCGGCACTGCATTGCATCCCGGCTGTATCCTCTGTCTCTCATTGCTTTGGAGACCTTCTCGAAGGTCTTTGCATTCCGTTTGCTGGAGCGCAGCTCCGAAAGCACAGACACATCGCCCCACACAGCAATCAGATCTGAGACTTCCCGGTCAGTCCATGCTGGGGACCTCTTTCTAGTCTGAGATTGCCTGGACTCCTCTGCTGGAGAGCTCTGCATCGTTGCCGGTGCTGCTGAGCTCGCCCCGATGAGCAACCAGGAAATGGGATTCCAACTGTCCAGACAGGAAAAGGAATTCAAATTTTCCCGGGGCATTTCCTGTGTGGCTGGTCAGAGCATCCAAGCTCCGACTGGCGTCCAGAGCGTCAACAGAGTATTGCACTGTGGGATAGCTCCCGGAGCTACTAAGATCGATTAGCATCCACACCTAGCCTAATTCGACATAGCCATGTCGAATTTAGCGCTACTCCCCTTGTCGAGGTGGAGTACCGAAGTCGAACTAAGGAGCCCTCTATGTCGAATTAAATGGCTTCCTGGTGTGGACGGATGCACGCTTAATTCGATTTAACGCTGCTAAATTCGATTTAAAGAGCTAGTGTGGACCAGCCCTCAGGGAGAATACTGTTAACTGCTGCAAACTTGACTTTACAACCAAGAATTTCGGGAGTCGGGGGAGCGGCTATGTCAGTCGATTTCTAGGCGCTAATTATCGGAGAGCCAGTCGGTATTGTCACCGAAGATATTTGAGCCTAGGCTGGTTCAGAGACCGAGGAGGAAAATATCCCCTTTTGCCAGCTTGCTTTCTTTCCTTCATCAAAAGACCTGTTTAGTTTTTAGATAATGGCAAAGGGACAAATCCACATTTTGGGGGCAGCAGAAGAGATGTGGCTGTGCTGAGCAAGGGGGGAGGGCTGGATACGGGGCAGCCGAAAGGGCAGTTTCTGCGTGAGCTCCCTCCTTGGCAGCTCATTTTGGGGGGGGGCAGGGAGGCGGAGACAGAACAGAGGCAGGGAAACATGCTCTATTGCTACATGTATTCTCTCTCCTTCCTTTCCTGGGGAGGAGGGATGCTAGAACATCACTGTCACAAAGCTGTGTGAAGCCAGGGGATTATCCCTTTCAATGCTAATACCAACAAGTGCCGCTTTTAAAATGCAGAACTAAGAAGGGACTAAAATATTGGCTCTAGGATATTTCTGACTACTTCTGAAAATACTTTTTCTTTATACAATGTTTTGTATATTTTTGGCCAGTTAATACATGTATGTGGTGTAACTTTGCTGAACATCTCAATTTTATCACTTTATTTCATAACTAGTTTGTGGTTCATTTTTTTTTTCTTCTGTCCCACAGGTGTCTTGTTAAAAAGGAATAAAAAATTTGTGCTGCACCTTAAAATGTATAATTATGTTGAATCGAATTACTCCGCAGTACTTACTGGATGACAATTGTGTAATTGATACAAGTCTCTGGTCTCTGTCACAGAGACACTGGGCAGTGCAAGCATTTTAAAAAAAGATCAGGTTCCTGACAGAAGAGGAAATCAATGTTTAAATAATGTAATTATAAGCAAGACTACAACTTCCTATGAGCTGTTGATTGGCATTCTTTTTGCTGCTTCCTCAATGTAGTTTTGTGCAAGACACTCTGCTAGGAAGGGCATAAAATGAATTTCCGGATGATCAAATAAGACAGGATGACAGTAATGGTAATTCCACATAGGCATAGTTGTACAATGCCAAAACTTGCTCAGTGGGAGCTATGCTGTTGAACCCCTGATGGAAAAGCATGCTATTAAGACTTGGCTTCACAGTTTGATGTCTGCATTGCAGTTTAGAACACACAGGGTGACACAAGGCTGAGGAACATAGCCATGAAATCCAGCATGTACCCACTTTCTTCTTTCCCCTTCAACTCTGCGTAGCAGCTCAACAACTCAATCCTATTCCCAGCAGACAGCTAAAGTAACCTGGATGTGTGTTGGGAAAGGTCTAGGGGAAAACTAAATCCAGCCATTGCATGTCCACTCTGCAAAGAAGAAAGGACAGTGGATTCACGTTGCCGGGAATCCCTTATCCTACCCCCAATTCCCCTTTTAGCTGCGTACATAGAGCAGTGTTCTATAGACAGCCCTCATGTAGCTTCCACCAATCCTACCCTCTTGCTTCATCACCCACCCATGGAGCAGAACTGCATTGCTGCCACTTCATCCCAGGCTCTTTGCCTTTGGGGGGAGGAAAGAGCAGAAGAGGATGGAGGGAGAAAGGGAATCTGAGACTGAGAGAACTTTCTAACATTCCCAACAGATTTAAAAATAAATTGTGAAACAGAAAATCTACATTTTCAAACAATGTAACAATTCCCCTTTTTACAGCAATGTTTCTTATGAAGAATGTCATCTGAAAAGAATGTACTCCATTTTACTTCTGATTCTATAGTTTGTGTTAACTATCATTGCACTGTGCTATGACTATTTAGCATTGCCAACCATTAATAACTTTCCTGTATTTGTCAATTTAAGGCAGGCTCTACATTTTTACTGTAATTTTTGTAACTCAGATTATTAAATTCAGTTAATATTGCAGGTAAACAAAAAAGCAGATACAAATTAATAGAAAAATAAAGGTGTTACATATCATCCCATTACTTAACTATTTTATGTAACATGTTTCCTATATATAAAAACTGTGTGTATGTCAGGGAGAGTGCATAAGATCTATAATTCACGACCTGGAAGCATGCCACATTTATGATGTGACTTTTAACAGGTTTTTCTTTAGCAGTTCATAAAATACAATAGCTGTTATGAACTGCTCAGAGTTCAGAACTGCGTGACCACTTTTTTGGATGACTGTAATAGTCAAAATTACCATTTTTCTTCTAGCAACAAGGAATTAAAGTTCAAGTAATTGAGGACCTTTCAGCCTGGTGTGATGCTTGTTGCAACTGACAAATTATCATAAAACCCTCCCTTATGCACTAAAAGGAACTTCTTGTTCTTTTTTTAATAGTATAGGATCAACTGGCTCTGTGCTTTTGTGTTTTCAGAAAGCAAAAATTAAAAACATAGCACAATGGAAATAATAAGCAGGTGCTAGACCACTACCATTGATACCATGTCTGACTGTATAAGAAGTTCTCCTATCTTTCACTTCCAAGGGAAAACTTTGTGCTAGGACCTATTAAGGGGCAGCTAGAATAGAACATCTTTGAGAGTGTGGTATAATGTTCAGCCAAGGTAGAACAGAAACCAGAGAAACCTATTTATGGAACTTATAGGTCCCTTGTCTCTACCCTGCCTGCTTGCAGGAACCTCTTTCTAGTAGGCATATTAAAAAATGAAGGACAAGATCCTCCTATGGAAGAAGAAAAAAAACCAGGGTGGGGCTATAGTTGAAAGTTAGCTTCCCTGGGATCATCCATTATGATGGGATTCAGAGAGGAATGGGCTGGAAATGTTAAGAGGCTTTGGCTTCATCCCATGGCTGTGGATCTCAGGGACCCTTATCCCTTGTGGAATCACCAGTCATCTCCTTCTTCAACGGGTGTGTGTGGGTGTGTGAGCAGACAGTAGCAGCCATGGAGGGTATTTTCTGCCCATGCAGAGTGAGGGAGCAGACCCTCACTTGTACAGCCCTCTTCCCTCCACCACCTACAGAGCACAGCCTGAAGCCTACAGCCATGGAGGGGCAGGGCCAGTTGCAGTATTTCACTGCCTTCCTGCAGCAAGATCTCCAAGCGGAGGATTGTATGTTAGCGTAGATCACCCAGAGCCTCCCCAGGCCAGTTATTTCTTCTGTCCCTCTGGGGTATGGGTGGAATAATCACAATATACATCTCATTAAATCCAGTAAACACCTTGGGAGAGTGACTTGCTATAAGTGAGGTTTAGATTAGATGACATTTGGCTCCATTCTGTCTTCAATGCACAGTGCTGACTTTTTGTGTTAAGTAAAAGTTCAAGTTCTGAGCTTGTCCAGGAGATGTAGCCCAGGGGCAGCTACCCCAGAGTAGAGTAGCCAAGAACTGCCCTGCTTAAGGCAGCCTCACCTCCCAGGGCTACCACCTGGTAGTTCTGCAACCTGAATTGACCCTGACTCTCAGTAGTCATGTGCAGTATGAGAACTCCTGCCCTGTCCCATACAAGCTGGTGTTTGCACAGGCCCTGTGCTGGGGAATTCTCCCATGGCTAAGGCTTTTTATTATTTAGCAGGTCCTCAAAGGCTCAGAAAATGAGGACCTGGAGCACTTTCCCCTGTCACCATATGAAATAAATCTGCTCCAGGTCAGTACTGCCCAGAAGTCATTACCCTCCGTTGGCTGCTTGGCCTACCTGAAATTAATTAGTGGGCCTGGCCCATTTTCTAACACTTACCCCCTATATGTGGCCTGCTCTTGTTGGCGGTCTCTAAAGAGAGATCCAGGCCTGAATGGAAATAGGGACTGAACTGATCCGTGCAGCCCCTGAGCTAGTCTCTCCTGCTCAGAGGTGATGGAGAGTATAGGGGCCCCTTGCACTGGCACCCTCTGCTCTCTAGATACAGGTAACTTCAGACCGCAGGGCTGAACCTTTTCTCCAGCACTAAATTAGCCTGACCGAGCATGGTTCAAGCTATTGCAAATGCTTAGGAAAGTGAAGGCTGCTGCTCTTGTCCCTATACATATTTTTTAAAAGAATGTGAACTTTAGGGGAAAAAATCTCATTATTCTACTGCCTTGGTGCTAAATCCCAGCCAGGGAGCAGGGTTTTCAACTCTTTTACCCATCCCGGCAAGGAGAGGCACAGAGCAGGAGCTGTAAGTTTCAGTGGAGTGTGTCTCTCCCCTGACTGTCATGTCCTACACCTGCACCTCCCCTCCAACAAGGCATTCAGCGTTGTGAAGAAGGTCCCGGGGCCTGCAGCACTAACTGCACAGCAGCCCAACTGCCAGCCCCGATGACCCAAGAGAGAGCGGACGAGTCTATCAGGGACCAGCTGTGCTGCGTAGCCTCTTGCCGGGCTGCTCCCTGCCCTGGCACACTAGACGCTTCCTGCCTCTCTAATCCTCCGGACAGGAATGGGGGCCCCGGCTCCCCAAAGAAACCGGCAGCTGCGTCCTGCCCCCAGCGCAAGGGCTCCCCCTCTCCCTGGCGTGTGGGACAGGCCCCCTGTGCCCTCCAGGCAGGGGCTGGCTGACAGGCGACTAGGGCCCAAGGGGGGCAGTCAGGGCGTGCACCTGTCTCCTGCCCAGCGCCTGGGGGGGCACTAGGCGCGGGGCAGGGCTGGGGGCGGGGTCCCCCCGCTGCCTGGGGGCTGAGCAAGGAGCGCTCCGCGCCCCCCCCTGGAAGCCGCTCCGCCCCCGTTCCCCAGCGCGGCGGCCAGGCGGCGCTCTCCGCCCTCGCTGCTGCGCCCCGGGCTCTCTGGGCTGGGAGGCGCCGCGCGGAGCCGGCAGCAGCCACTCGGCAGCGGCTTGGCACCGGGCGGATGCGAGCGGGTCCCTCGTCGGCTCTCGGGGGGAGCTGCGCGGCGGGGCGCCCGGCAGGGGCCCGGGGAGCGCGGCCAGCCGAGCTCCAGGGATTGAGCCAGCGCGGGGCTCTCTCGGATGGGCTGGAGCCGGGGAGTGACGCGCGCCGAGCTCCGGTGAGTACAAGCCGCGTCCGGGCGCGCCGGCGTTCGCCTCTCCCCGCTGGATGGTCCCGCTGCCGGGAGGCGCGGCCAGCATCTGCGGCTCCCCCTGGCACCGGCGCCTCCCGCGCCCTCCCTGGCGCAGGGCTCCTTGGAGCCGGTCACTGGTTCTTTGGGTTGGTTTTTTTAAACCGAACAACACAAAAATACAAAAACATCTGCAGACGTGGCAGGGTCGAGCTGCCCCGTCCTCGGCTTTACATGCCCGTTGGCGGGGCTGCAAAGGTGGCTTGTCGGCTTCAAAAAGGGCACCTCTGTGAACGTGACCAAAATCTGTTGTAACGCACCTCGTAGTGTTCTCCGAGCCCTGGTTGCGGGGCGGGGGCATGTTTCTAAAAGTGTGATTGCAAACCAGTGCGGAGGGGAGTGGTGCGCACGGGCTGGACAGCTAACGGCGCGATGTGCACAGATTAGCTTTCCGGCGTTACTCATGTGGGGAGGGTAAACTTTGTGTGTTTACTGCCGCGCTCCTCCACCGATTGATGGATGATGCAGCCCGAAGCCGATTAGCAAAGGGATGCGATGGATGTTCATTTGCTGCCGGAGAAAGATGGGGAGTTTGACGGGAATGAAACTGCCCTCCGAGTTGTGAGAAATCCTGGGGAACTGGGTGGGACTGGAGGATCTCCAATGGTTAGGGGCTGATTGGATGTACTTAAATCAAAGCGGGGGGCGATCAGTCCCGGTAGCACGGAAGTTGTTGAATTAGGCTGGAGGGGGGTGTGTTTAGAAATGCTTTCTGCTTTCCGTGGGTCCCCAACACCTGTTTGGAAGTGAGGTGTGGCTCCAGCTTGTAGCTGCTCGTGTTGCCTTCTAACAAGGAAGTACCTGGGATGTCACCAGCGTTTTTGTTTATTTCTGCTGCTCTAACCCCAGTTCCAAAAACCTTGACAGTGCAATATTATCTTATTTATAGACCGTTATCTCCCTGCTCCTGTGCACACGCGTCCTTTATTGAGGAGTTGGGAGTCCAGCTCTGATGCTTATCTTTATTTCCATTAAGAATCCTGGGCTACTGGGAACCTTGGTCTGAACATTTGTTTCAGGCTCAGTCTTGACATATAAAATCTCAATCGGAGAGTAATTTTCTTTAAACCAAATTTGATTTAAATTGACGTTGCTGTTGGAGAAAAACACTGGGGAAATGTCATCTCAGGAGCTGTTTTCTCTGTCTCAGGTTTAAAGTCAGCTCTATTTATATATTTACTATTGCTGTTTTTCCAGGAGACTAATCTATATATAATGTGGTTGACTTATTTAAAACAAACCCTCAAAATGGACAAGTTATGAGTCTGAAAATCACCAGCTAGGTACATACAGCTGTTCTAAACACCGGGTTACTGCAATGTGCACATTCCTATTAACAGTGAAATAGTTTCAGTCTCTAGATTTACCTTTACGTTGTATATCTCTGTGGCTCTCAAAGATCCATTTACACCATGAACACGTCCCTAGTACTAATTAACACTCCACAGGAGCAGCTGCAGTGGCCCCGGCCAGTAATCAGTTTAATACTACGTGCTGGAGATTGAAACGATATAACCAGTGATGTTCTGCTGCGTGGTGTGAGAGATCCACTCCGTGCAGCCCTGCTTCAAAGAAGCAGTGGCTCAGTGTGAAGTCGAAGGCATGAGAGGGAAGAGAGATGCACAGGAACGATTTGTTCCTGGACTATATTTTCTGAACCCTTTGAAAATCTTTGTTGGTTTAAGCCACTCCATGTTAATTTAATAGGGGTTTTGTGGCATGGCTGTCTGTAGTCAAGGCAAGATAATACTTACATTTTCTCTGCAGTGTGTGTGTGTGGGGGGGAGGGTGGTAATTGAATTCTAAAATAGAAAAATCTACTTTGGAGTGAAGAAACCTGTTGCTCAGGAGTTTTTTGTATTTAAAATGTTCTTGACTGCAATAGCTTCATGGGAAAAATTCTGTTACACTGGTGGAAATCCGGAGTGACTCTGTAGTCACTGATTTAAATGGAATTGCTCTGGATTTACACTGGTATAAGTGAGAGGAAAATTTGATCCATTTTTTTGATGATGTTAAGTCATATAATCTTACTCCATCCTACCCCCAGCATAACACAAAAGGCTCAATCCTTACTCAAACGAAACTCCCACTGACTAGGACCTGCACTGCCAGGTCCTAACAGTGGGACAGTTCATGCTATCTAGATCCACACACAAAGAAGATTCACTGCACCTGGCTCTCCCCTCTCCTGCTCAGGAGGAGGTGTCTTGAGCCTCAGGTACTGTTTTCCAGTCTCCTCCTTCCCACGACACCTTGGAAGGAGCTCATTTTGGTTGAGATCTGACCGTGGAAGGGGGAGTGAGGATTGGATTGGCTGACAGTTGGGATGGGGACAGGCCAGAGTGGGGTGGAATGTGTCGTAGGCACACATGTTGTTGGCCCTCTGACTTCACAGAGGTTACCTGGAAGAAGTAATACAGCAAAGGGCCGGGTTGGGGAAAGGCTGGGTGGGGGAGTGCCTGGTAGTGCAGTTCCATTAGAGCCGTGCTGCCAGGGTGATGTGCTGCATGGTGGGAAGAGGCTAGGGGCCTGTTATCATTGTGAAGGCATGGGGACCCCATACAGATTGCCTGGGCCTTCTGCTGCCCGCCTGGGATGTGCAGAGACGCCTGGCGCTCAGACAGGTTTGGAACAGAGCCTTGCAGCTTATCGCATGGAGTCAAACCCCGTTTCCCCGTGGCATCATTGGGAGGAGCACCGTGACTGTATCCTCTGGGAAACTCCTCTCTGAGCTCCCTCCTAAGGGAAGCACCATGGGAGGCAGTGAGCCAGCTCAAAGTAATGAGCACTCAATATAAAATTGCACGAGAGCAGTGGTTCTTAAACCTTTTTTTTGCAGACCAACAGGGCCGGCTTTAGCAAGTGCAGGGCCCGATCTGTACTCACCCGGCAGCACTCCGGGTCTTCGGCGGCTCTTCGGCAGCAGGTCCTTCACTTGCTCCGAGTCTTTGGAAGCACTCAAGGACCCACCGCCAAAATGCCGCCGAAGACCTGGAGCGCTGCTGGGTGAGTAAAAATTAAAAAGATGCCAGCGCGGGGCCCTCTTAGGTGCAGGGCCTGATTCCGGGGAATCGGGCGAATCAGCCTAAAGCCGGCCCTGCAGACCAACTGAAAATTGCTGAGGATCTCAGCGGACCTTTTAATGATCTTTCCTAATGTTGTTTGTACCATTAGCTAACTATTGTAAAGCGCTTTGGGTAAATATAAAAAAAATCTTAATAATAATAATAATAATAATCATTTTTTGTTCTACAAATAAAAGTGCATAACTCATATTTTAATATCAGCAGTCTTACCTTTCTAATGTAATGGACGTGCCCACTCTCCCCCGCCATGGTAGCTCTTGAACTGGAGCTGGGAAGGAGGGGGATCTCTCCCTCTCTCCTTCACCACAGCAGCCCCCAAGCTGGGGCTGGGAAAGGAGGGGGGTGTCTCTCTCTCGCCACAGGCTGAGGCTGGGAAGGAGGGCCATCTCTCCCCAGCAGCCGCAGCTCTGGAGCTGGGGAAAGTCACTTCTTTCTCTGGCCGCTGCAGCTCTGCACACCCTAAATTCCCCCTACCGCCTCTTCTCACCTCACTGTCCACTCCCACCTACTCTCTATTCCCCTCAAGGCCTCCACCTCACCTTACATGTGCGTCTTCTCCAGGGTCCAGGCACCTAATTAGTGGAGCCACGCCTGGGCAGCTCCACTAATTGGGTGGGTGGCCCTTCATTCTCTCATGTGCAGCTACCCAGGCATGCACCTTATAGGGAACTATCCACGGACCACCTGAATGGAGCTCGCGGACCACTGGTGGTCCACGGACCACAGTTTGAGAACCTCTGCACTAGAGTGTATTAGTTTTATACTGGAAACATTCTCTGCCCTGGGACCAACACATTCCTTGCAAAGAAGATGGGGAAATTTAACATTCTACTTTGCTGCTGCATTAACCTGCCTTTCACATTTTGCAGTGGTTTTAAACGATGTAATTCCACCCCCTTCCTGCTTGTCAGTTTGGAACAGTTGGAGATCTTAACACTTCTCCGTTGGAGCCTGCTGTGCTCCTAAAGCGCAGAGTTTTAAATAGTCCTTAATTTGATCAGCAAAGAGGAGGACCATATGCTTATTGAACCCTATATCACAGCTCCCCCAGTTTAGCAGAGGAAGAGGACTATGTGATGTTAAAACACAGCACGTTTTACTGAAGAAGAACCATTAGTCGATGGGAAACAGAAAACATTTTTATTGCCCCATCAAGCCAGCTTGCTCTAATGATGTTCAGTTGAAAGGATTTAGAGTGGTATTTAATCAAATTTAGGGACAGTAATATTAAAAGTCCTTAGAAATAATTAGCAGGCTTCTTTAGAGTTTTGGTTAGTTTAGCTGGGTAAGAATGTGATTCATTCTTTTCACATCACTGGCTGAGTGTGGTACTGTTGTGTGTGATCTGGATAATGTTTACAGATCTTTCAGCAACCAGGCTCTCTACAGTGGTCCTTGAATTGCCTATGGCTTTGCTTTATATACTACTTTAGCAGAGAGTTTTCAAAATTATACCCGGAGGCCAGCTATTTGGTTGATTAGTGTCCTGTGTCCTTTAGTATAAACAATCAGCAGGCTGGTATGATGCAACAGGAAATACTGCTTCATGCAATGCGCAATTAGCGCATGGAACATATTGCCACACTATGTCATCAAGGCCAAGAGTTTAGCAGGATTCAAAAGGGACTAGACATTTATATGGATCACAAGCATATCCCGAGTTAGAATAGTAAATATCAGAGGGGTAGCCGTGTTAGTCTGGATCTGTAAAAGCAGCAAAGAGTCCTGTGGCACCTTATAGACTAACAGACGTTTTGGAGCATGAGCTTTCATGGGTGAATACCCACTTCGATGCATCCGACGAAGTGGGTATTCACCCACGAAAGCTCATGCTCCAAAACGTCTGTTAGTCTATAAGGTGCCACAGGACTCTTTGCTGCTTTTAATAGTAAATATGAAAATAAACAAGAGTTTTGAAAGGGATATAAACCTTCTTCTTCAGGGTTTAAGCCAGTGTCTAACTACTGTGAGTTAAGAGGAGACTTTCCTGCGGGGGGCAGGTTATTATTATTATTTAGTTGTATTACTGTACGCCTAGGAGCTCTAGAATATCTCGGCTGTACAATCACAGAACGTAAAGACGGTCCTTGCCCCAAAGAGCTTACAGTCTAAGTATAAGACGAGAGACACCAGATGGCTACAGACAGATCAATGGGGGAGAGTACAAGGAAACAAGGCCACATTGGTTGGCACGATAGGCTGTGGTTTCCGCATACCAGCAACCTAGCCAATGGCAAGGTTTTTGTAGACTTCACAGCAAAGGAGAGTTTTCAGGAGGATAATGTGTCCATTTTAGGGATGTTTAGGGGGAGTTCCTTCGAAGCGTATTATCCCGTAACTGTCTGCAGCACCTCCTCTGAGGCATCTGGAATGTCACCACTGTTGGTGTCAGGATCCTGGAGTAGGTGACCTGTGTTAGTCTGATTCAGTGTGGCAATTCCTATGTTCCAAGAGGGTCTTTTAAAATAATCCCAGCTCCACAGTAGCTAAGTCTTCCCCGGGTAAATTAAATTTGCATGGTTAGATCAGTGTGCTTTCTGCTCTTCTCCTGTCCTTGCATAAGGACCCTGTACTTGACAAATTAGGCTGGTTATAGTGGAAATATTTTGTCTAAGTGAACTTGGTCCTGTGCATCCCTTATGCAGATGGGTTTCTTTAGGAATGCAGAAATCAGCTAACTTGATGCTTCTTTGGGATGGTACAGTATTAGTTTATGTCCTGACGTTGGTCTTCCTTTGTGGTTCAGAACAGAGGAACACTATTCTTTGTTTTCAGGGCTTGATCCTGCAAAGTGCTAAGCACTCTGGCCTTGATCCAGCAAAGCACTTAACCCTGTGATTAACTTCACATATGTGAGCAGTTGCACTAAAGTGCTTTGCTGCATCATGGCCCAAGTGCTCAGCACCTTGGCAGTGTCAAGTCTGCTCTCCCTAAATGTGGGAACGGACCTCCTTCTGCGTTCAATGAAAAGAGTAATTAATATGAATATTTCAAATAATGTCCGTATGGACCAGAAATCTTTCCTGATTAATGCTTAGTGCTTTTCATCTTCAAAGTGCTTAACGAACACTAATTAGACTCCTAATGAGACGCGTGGACGTTGTTCTCCCCAAACCTGTGCTATGAATACTACGCCACAACTGCCCTGAAATCAGGGGTGACATTCAGTTAAAACTGCAAATTCCTTGATATTTCTGAAATGCTCTCAAAGGGCCTGACCCATCAGCCATTGGAATCAATAAAAAGGATCCCATTCACTTCCGCATCCATTGGCTCAGGCCCAAAACCAAAATACTCTCTGCCTGCAACAGTAATCAACAAGCATGTTAAAATACTATAAAATAACCTTCTAGCCAGGCTGAATCTTGCTCAGGTGTAGTAGGCAAGGAGTGGTTGTGATCTCTGATTCAGGGCTCCCTAGTCCTGGGACACCTTAGGCTAGGTCTACACTGGGAGGGAGGTGTTGACCTAAGATACGCAACTTGAAGTTGGCATATCTTAGGTCAGTTTACCTGGCCATGGGGACGGTAGCAAGTCGACCGCTGCCACTCCCTTGTCGACTCCGCTTCCACCTCTTGCTGCGGTGGAGTTCCAGAGTCGACGACAGAGTGATCAGGGATCGATTTTATCGCATCTACACTAGATGTGATAAATCAGTCCCTGATAGATCAGTCACTACCCACTGATCCAGCGAGTAGTGTAGACGTAGCCTTAGAGAGGGAAGGGTTTTGCTTTTGTTTTCTGCTGCAGGTTTAAAATTCCTAAGGTCATAGAATATCAGGATTGGAAGGGACCTCAGGAGATCATCTAGTCCAACCCCCTGCTCAAAGCAGGGCAAATTCCCAGACTTTTTTTTTTAACCCCAGTTCCCTAAATGGCCCCCTCAAAGATTGAACTCACAACCGTGGGTTCAGCAGGCTAATGCTCAAACTACTGAGCTATCAGAGCTGAGCTTAACCAAGCCCCTGATATGTCCCTTTATCCCCCTTTACACAGGGGAGGGGGAGATATCTGGCACTAGCGTTGATTTCCTCTGTACAAGGGAAATTCTCAGCTGGGATCTCAGGCTGGTGTAAGGCCACTTTATGCTGCTTGCAAAGTGGCCTTAGCATACTGGAGAATATGGGCCAGTGTATATATACATATAAATATATATACTAGGCGTGTGTGTGTTAAAGGTTGGTAAGCAAACCATGGTTGTTTCCAGTTCTGACATTTAACTAAAGTCACTTGTGGCTCTGAGCTGCCTCTCTGCATGGTTTTCCTTTGCTTTATTTCAGCACATTCCAGGAATATATACAAAGAGAATGGCTGAACTTTAAACCCAGAAGAATATGCTTTGCATCGCTCACACTTTCTCATGCGCATACCTGACATTTAGACAGAGTGCATGGCAGGCATGTGGTCTGCCTCCATCACCAAAGAGTTGTACCCTCTCCGTCAATAAGGATCACAATCCTTAGGTACTTCAGGATCTTCAACTGCTGGAATCCCAGGAAGCTGTGATGCCCAGAAGTGCCTTTTTCCGTTTGTGTTTGATATGAAGATTTTTGTCTCGAGCTGGTCAAAGATTTTCCGACTGAAGAATTTTCTGCTGAAAATATGGATTTGATTATGTCAAAATGTTTTGTGGAATGTACTGATTTCACTGACATTTTTATGAGATATCATTGAAACATTTCATTTTGACTTTATCATAGTAACATTATATAATATGCATATATTTATAATGTACATTCTAGAACATAAAAGTTGAAGCAAAGGCAACATGAAACATTTAGACTTTTCTGAAATGAAATATGTAGGAATATTTAGTTTCATGATAAATTTCTACTTTTCCATCCCAGTTTGGTACAAAACCACATTTTGAAATCTCAGAATTTCCTATGGGATGGAAATTCTGTTTTTCACCCTGCTCTAATTATGCCCCTACTATAGTTCTGAACTTTCAGATTGACTTGCTCAGTGCACTCTGACGTTCACTTCTATTATAAATACTGTGGACACACCTCTACCTTTTTAGAGCATTTTCTCATCTAAATTAACCCTTCAGTTGTATGAATGACCCAATGGGCTTTCGGTGGTGCCTGTTAGATCATAAACTCCATCAGCGAATAGCACTTCTCGTTCTCATGCTCTTTACTGCAGTTCTGCACCTGGCATTTATGAATAGACACATTAATAATTACTATTCATCTTATTTTTCATCTGTTGCTTCAAGGGGAAAAAAGTCCTTTAATCTTTTATCTCCTGAAGTACATGCCAGGTTATTTGGCCAAAGAGAGACTTCCCTGCCCATCATTTTAAAAGCTTCACCATAGTTTCCCCAGCTGATTTTGTCCTTTCCCATTTGGCAAACACTGATAGTGTTTCTCCTTATTTAACGCACATGAAATGTAACTGTTTCTTTCTGTTTATAATCTTGGTTCTGCCCCCAGCAACTCAAGGATGTCAGCTGTGAGAACAGTATTTATCAGCTAACTGGTGTTGTACAGTACGTTCCAGGAGGAACTCTAAACACTGACTTGAGGGTCTTACCATGGTCCTGACCCAAGAAAGGATCTCTGTTCAGGGATGTGTTTAAAGTCCTACTGAATTCAACTGAACTTAAGAAGATGTTTGCAGTTAGGCATGTGACCTCAAACTTGGGCCCATGGGTCCCCAGGCAATGCTTAGGCCACAGTGAGCATCTCACAGCTCACCTGAGCAACCGGAGAAGGGCACCAGTGATTTGTTAGCTCACAAATGGCTCTTCTCCTGAAGTTCCTGATTGGCTGGGGATCTCTGTATAAGCTAGGAAGAGGCACAGAAAAGAAGTTATCTGAGCAAGGAGAGGAATCCCTGCCTGCCAGCAACTATGGACCTTTCCTGCTTACCTGAGCCCTGCATTCCTGCTTGCTCCTGGTTCCTGTCCTCCTTATCCCAGACCCCCATCAGTTCCTGCTCTCCTGCCTCACTCCAGTCCATAGGTGCTGCATCTGCAGTCATATAAACCTCATACAGAAGGTGTGGTATTGACAGCATGTTCCATTGTAGACATTCATAGCAATTTATCTTATATGAATCAAATCAGGTTTAAGAAAAATCCACATATACAGGAAGATATGAAGTTCTACATTTTTATAAACTGAAAGTCTGATGGTGCTTTATGTTGAGATACCCGAATACAGGTTATTGGAATGATGAGTATGCACATATGGAGTTTTCCTAATTCTTCTATTGGATGGGAGATCCACCAGAGGCAAATGGCATCTGCTCAATGGACTGTTGACGGCACCCTTCCCTTCTTTGTTCCCTGCTATTGCTGGACAGCATGCTTGCTTCCTATAGGAGTCATGCTGCTGGGACTCTGCTATCCCGTAGCTGCCCCTGGAACCACTCTTAGGGAAGTTTCACACAATAAGGGGAAATAATTATAAATTACTATGCTCCATGGATTTGAGAGAAGTGGGGAAGAATCTGCAGACGCCTCCTGGCCCTCTCAACTCTCTCCCTCCCAATCTGTGGACTAGGAACTCGGTAGAACCTTCTTATCCATGTGTACAGATGGGAGCATGGGGTCCGAAGTTTCAGTCATATGGATCATTTATGGTTGGAATATTAAATTCATATTGTATTAAATAATCTATCAAAGCTACACAGACAGCTGCAAATACTGAACCCCCTGGTTACTAAAGATCAGGCATATGTGAAGATTGAAATGCATCTGTTGGAAAAACTATTCTGTGACCAGATGACTGAGTGATTTAAAGCCCTGGTTCAGCAAAGCACTTAAGCACCTGCTTAACGTTATGCATTTGTTCAGGTCCCAACCCTTCAGCAAAGTTAAGCATGTGCATAAATCACATTAACTTTACTATCCTAAATACATTCTTTATAATATTGGATACAATATAGGTTCCTTACTTTTCATATCTAGAATAAATAACTGGTTATAAGATATGATTACATAATAGATGTATACAATTAGGCAGTTATTGTCTTCTGCTTTTAATATTATTTATCAATACTGCGTAGTTAATCACTAACATATGTAATCATCTACACTATGTTTAGTTTGTACACTGCAGTACAACTGTGTATTACTACATAGTTTGTATTTGTTTTTAGTAGTAAAGCCCTATTTAAGAATATTAAGTACCTTTCAAAAGCGGATTGATCACATGGAAAGCACACATCCAAGAGTGATCCTTGCTAATGAAAATAACTTGGATTCTTTTCAAATGAAATACGTTGTGTGATGCTGCTATTGTTGTTAGGTAATTTAAAGGTCATTGATTGCAAATTGATATGCTTTGGAGAGTTTACCACACTGTCATTACCACACAACATGAATATTCAGGAGTACAGAATCTATTGTAAAAAATATACATGTTTCAAAGAGACGGTTTTGACAAAATGTCACTGATTGCATCAGTCAGAGGGAACTCTCTCATGGGATATAAATGTGGGAACTCTCTTGGGAGCTAACAGTTTTGTGTACTATCATAAGTTATAAGGTACATTCTGTAAATGGAACCACAACTGACAACAGTGATATGACAAAGCGTAGTCATAAAATTCAACTGTAAACGTAAAATACAAAGCTAGCAGCCATTAGGGTAGTGTGCATATCTAACTAAGTCTAACCCAGGCTGCTATTATAAAATAGAAAAAAGCATAAATTAGGTGAGGTGTAGGTTAGCCCTAACTTCCCCTCTCATCCATTTTGCGCTGAGGGAGCGCCATTGAGAGCTATTCCTGAATTACGCCAGCGTGAACGAGAGGAAAATCAAGCCCTGTATATTCTATTTGAATTCTAAAACACAAACGTATTGGAAACTTTCTGTTGTAGCCCTAGATCTGGCATTTTTTTACTAGAAAAAGTACAATTGGTAGGGTAAACAGTTTGGATTTTCTAATTTTCATGGCCAGATGGGAAGATTTACTCCTAAGCACCTACAACTTCATCCATCTCTCAAGTCTTTCCATTGTCATTGATGGGATCAGGCCATTAAAAGTGAACTTCAGCAGAGATACTGAGGCAAGCACTATCCTGATTGAAAGCCCTTTGGAGTCAATAAGTCAGTAAATATCAACACAACAGGTCTACCAGTGGCTGGAGTAGGAGTTTAAATGCCATAGTGAGGAAGAGCATATTGTCAGGAGTATTTCTCCTGCAAAGTGTGAGTTAAATGGATGTAAATCCAGAATCAGCCCAGTGATTTATTTATCCATTGGAGTTATTCTGGATTTATACTGGTGTAACAGACTAAAATCTGGTCTTTTGAGCTTTGGAAAATGAAAGTAGGAATGTTTCCCCCACAAAGCGTAAATACCCCCTTTGAATGTTTGTATTTTAAAAGAGAAAGTTCTGCCGGCATCGCTGGCCAAGTAATTGTACCTACTTTCTAATAGCTGTTAATAAGATACCTGGGTTCATTTTTATAGGCCTAATTGTGCACATGGATTGCTCTACAATTCTGTTCATTACATTTTGCATATGTAACTCAAGCGTACAGATACACACTCAAGCGTACAGATACACCCATGGTTTTTCACTGTATGTTGAAGGAAAAACAACCCATCCTATACTGCCACATTCATAGGCATTTAAGGAGCTAAAATGAGAAATCTAAGGTTCTGTCACTAGAAAAACTTTGATTTAGATGTTTTGAAAGGATCAATTTAAAAAAAAAATCCACGTGGCCAGTGACTTTTATGGGCACATGGAGGGAGGAAAGTGTGAAGAGTTTTAAATGGTTGGGATTGAGGAAATGCATGACAACTGCACCCTGTAAAATAATATGCCTGCTAAGGAGCAAATGTTGTACTTCAGATGACAAATGCATCAGTTGCGGTATGCTAACTATTTTTGATAGTGCAAGTCCCATTGAGTATCTTGATGTCAGTGGTAATAGAAACATATTTGCACTTTGCGACCACGGAGGGATGAAATTAAGTAAAGGGAAACGTGTAGATGGCATAGCAGGAAAAACTGTCTAAAGGTGAGACCTGTTTAGCCTCCCAAGGGAAAGGTGAGCGGCAGCCTCATCACATGGGTTATTCAGTGTGCTCTGGGTGAAGCCCCCAACATTCTAATGCACTGAGGGGAATCGACTGGGAATGTCCCCTTCACAAATCCTCCAGATAGTGCAGGAGGTGTGAAAACTGTCACTGCACTGGTCTGTTTGTGTCAGTGGGAAAACGAGCACTTTGTCAGAGCGCCGGGCCAGATTCAGGGCCAGCAGGGGATGGGTTTGAACAATCGGCTTTAACACATCACAAAACCACAGATGGTTTATTCCCTTTCCATGAATGTGAAGTGAATTGTGCCAGGCTAGGCTATACGTCATCCAGTGGTTTGTGGTTTAATGTTCTCTGTGTGACCATGGCTCCAAGGGTGATGTGCTGTTTTCCAAGCAAGTTCTTAAAACAGCCAACAGCAGTCTAGTTATCCTGACAGAGAGGGGAAGTAAATCCACACCGAGAGATTCATGCTTGGGTTTGTCGCGTGGATTTATTTAATCCTCATGCTGTCGCCTGTTTATAACTCTGCCTGGGCTGCTGAACCTCCCAGTTCCACACATCAGCAGGTCAAAGCATTTGTCTCTTTGTTAGCTTGTCATGTGGTCTTGTGGCATCAGGTCTGGGAGTAATTACAGGGTCTGTATGGGGGATAGGGATGGACCTTTGGTATTGTTGATGCTGCAGGATTTAGGATTGCTGGACTAGGCCAAGGAGGTTTTCCCATTCTCTGAGGGTCTGTCTTCACTGCAGAGTTAACCCAGGTTCTTATTCAGGTGTGGCCCCTTGCCCAGCTACTGTCCATACACAAAAAACTCTGACCCATGCTTTAAATCTGGGTTAGCTGGCCTGGCTAGAACCCGGGCTCAACTTTCACTCAAGCTGGAAACCAGACCACTTTGCAGTGTGGATGCAGGCGAATTAACTCAGGTGCTGAAAGTCCTTCAATGCCTTCCCCAAACTCCACCAGGGAGTATGCACATATGGAGTTGCTCTCTGCCTACTCCCTTCTTCTGCTGTAGATGTCACCTATCAGTTTATGCACACCGGTTCAGCATTTAAACTCCCACGTTTGCCTGCTACATTTCTGCTGCACTTCCACAGCACTTAAACAGAGATGGGAAAATCATCCTCCCAGAGTGCTGCCAGCTGGCCAGATACTGATGCCAAGGTTCGGGTGGACCTCTGGTGTGAAGTCAGTAAGAGCCCAAATTAGAGGAGATATATGTGAAATCTGCAGTTCTATGAGGACGTCTTCAGTTAACTGGCAGACACAACCTCGGTGCAGGGAAAAAAATCAAAGCTCTCAAGACAACATACCAGATGACCAGAGGTCACAGCTCCCTGCCTTGGACAATATGCTGCAAAACAGTTAATAGAACGGTGCCACTTAGTGCAGCACTAAGAACCATGGGATGTGTCCCAGAAGTCCTAGCACCGCCTGCACCCCCCAATGGATGAGTGCAGCATTCGTCTGGCTCAGATGTGGATTTGCAGTGTGGATACTCACACCTGGGCTAGCCCAGGTGCCCAGCCCCAGCAGGGGCGGCTCTACAAATTTGGCCGCCCCAAGCAGTCATGCCCGGGAGGCGCCCCCGAGCCGCGGGAGCAGCGGACCTCCCGCAGGCATGACTGCGGCAGGTCCGCCGGCCCAGCCTGCCGCCCCCCCGGGAAAGGGCCGCCCCAGGCGGGTGCTTGCCCCGCTGGGCTCTGGAGCCGGCCCTGAGCCCCAGGTTAACTCTGCAGTGAAGACACTGTGCTGTCTTGGTGTAGACTGCTCACAGGAATAGAGATCCATACAGGACAGGGTAAACTAAACAGGCTTTCATTAAAATACACACTCTACTCAGCAGCACAGCTCAGCACATATACATTCACAGAGGACTCATGTACCAGTGTCACTTCTTGTGCCTCTTTTAAAGAGACTGTGCACTAGTTATCCAACTGTGCATGAATACAATACAGACATGTTGACACCCAGGAAACCTGTGCATTGTATTGAATTGGCCAGTAACTTTAATCACAGAAAAATCAAAGCAACACTTTTACAAGTGACATTTAGTTTTTCAACAATACTGTTTCATACTAGACTTTGAGTAGCTGTAAGTGGGTTCTTAGGTGCTATACTGAAGATGAAAAACCTTATTAATATAGTAGAAGACCCCTACATTAAATATTAGCAATGAATGATAGAACCCTCTGGAACTTGAAAACAAGAGCTGTTCCACCATTACAACAAGGGGCTCAGTCTGGTGGATATTACCCGTCTTCTTTCTCCTTTATTAGACTATTTTATTCTTGTCTGTGTGTATTGGGGGGGGGAGAGGGAGGGACTGTTTAATTTTTTCAAAGATACCAACTAGCTCAAAATTATTTAGCAACACACACACACTGTCTTAACCAGAACCATTGTACAGAAAAGGTAAAGCATGTGTGATTGTCAGTAGAGACCATTTAAGGACACACTACATCTGCAACGGGGTAAAGAAAAGGCTGAATTGTGCGTTTCACCTTGACTCAGCAAGCTCAGGATGTTAACTGTTGATAATGGACTAGCATAAAAAGTGTGTGACTAGATCAAAGGAATATTGAAAACGTTGAGGTTCCAGTATTTTATGACCTGCTGGGGCTAGAAAGAGTGAAATACTTCAGTGGAATTGCTGGGGATCCAATGTTGGAGTATTGGTTTCTTGCCCTTCCAGGTCATGAGATTTGTGCTTTTAATATCCCATTACACTGATTTAGGGTGACCAGACAGCTAATGTGAAAAATTAGGATGGGAGAGTGGGGTAATAGGAGCTTATATAAGAAAAAGACCCCAAAATCGGGACTGTCCCTATAAAATCGGGACATCAGGTCACCCTACACTGATTGTAGTCTTGCTCTTTCCCACTTGAATTTGAACGTGTGTTGGCCATTTTGAACTAATCATCTAGAAATTAACACCATGTACCATTAGTCTCTAATTGTAGTGGTTCATAACAAAACTGATGCAGAAAAAATAGCAAAATGGTAATCAGAAAGGTGTGACTCTAAGGTCTGAAATATCACTACCTTAGAAGGCTGCCGCTAGAGGCTCTTTGCCATCTGAGTATAGATGTTTTCAGGGCTGCTAAACTTCAAACATTAGACCTGCACCAGTAAGCAGAAAAATTTGCTTTCTGATTTAGAAGTGCCTGACTTATTGCAATTTCTTGCAAAAGTATTGCAAGAAATTATCTTTTGAGTCATCAGAACTACAGAAAAGTTGTGTTCCAAGGCTCAGAATCTCTCTCTAATCAATGTGTGTGATATGTACCATTCAGAAAATTAAATGTTCTGTCAAAGAAGGGGTTTAGAAACATCAATTTAAAAGGGGAATAGACAGAAATTCATTAAGAAGGAAAAAAGGTGAGTTTTGTTTCTTTGGAAAGATCAGAGAAGTCTGTGCTCACAAGTTACGTTTGCCAGTTCTCCGACCACTCATCAGTATTCCTTTTCTGAAAAGCAAAAACAAGAGACTGTCAGTGGAAGACATCATTTCAGTGTAAAGATTATTTACTGCTTATAAAAATAAAATAATGAAAAGCTGTAAATATTCCCATTGTCCCAGTATTGCATATTGCTGTGGGGAAATATTTCAACATTTGTCATTCAGACTGCCTCACATTTTATGACCTGAAAAATGTGGCATTTTCATAGGAATTATATAAAAACAGCAATAATACCGCATGTGATCAGGCAAATGCTAGAGACAAATAAACATTCCCAAGTGTTTGCTGGCACGGGAGCAGAAGCTTCAGGTCCATGTTTTGGTTTTCAGTGCTTACTATACCTCTGTTAGGACTGACTGCTTAGACAGACCAGCTGTTTTTTCCCCCATGGCACTGGGAGCAGGTGTTTGTGCTAATGAATTCTCAGGGCTTTGCCCTTGAGGGAAAGAATCCTTTCTCCAACCCCCCTTCTGGTATGCATGGCTTGGCTGCTCAGGTTGTTTGAATAGGACCAGGATTTGATCCCTAGTGCCGAAAGGTGAGCTCAGCCTTCAGGAACAGACACAGGAGCTCCCAATAGAGATTCTGTGGGGCCATAACACACTGCCTGCCAGAAGAGTCATCAACATCTTTCAAGTTTAACCCCCTACACGTGTGAATCTAGTTACTAGTGAGGGCTGCCTGGCTGGGGATGTCAGAGGTTATTTTTGTTGGGGCTAATGGGAGTGGACCTAAGGTGGTTTTGGTAGCTGGGGAAGAGAGAAAGTGTCCATGCCATCCTCTCCCCCAGATACACCATGCTGTTCTGGTTCAAAATAACAGGGGGAGCATGTGACATTAAAGAGCACTGCAGTAAACAGCGTCAACCCATCTGCTTCCCCTTTCATGTTTCCAGCCAGTCCCAAACCCTTCACTGTATTTTCTCCTTAAATCTGCGTCCAGCAATTCTGCTGTAGCAAAATCAACCACATTAGCCTCAGCACCTGGCAACAAAAGAGTTCCATGCCCAGGGGCCCACCAGAGAATTGCCCGGCCGGGAGGATTTTGAGTAAGTCTCGTTGTTACGGTCCATTCTCACTAGTCTGAATCCTGCTCCTCCAAATGCTGTCCTTTCACTTAGCTCTTTTTTGAAGAGGACATGCCGTGGAGGGATTGCTTTCTGTAAATTTAGGAGATGAAACCCCTATTTTTCTGGCAATGGCCTGCAAACCCCAAATTTAGACTTTCATTTCCCAAAAGCTGTTTCAGTTTCCCAGCGTTGAAACTAGGGCATGTAAATCCCTCCTTTTCAGGACTAGCCCTGAAGTATTCCAGGATGTCTCCAAACGCAGTGCTCAGACACAGCAGGTGGCGAAACCGACAAAGCCCATCCCGCACAGTGGTCACTGCTGCTGCTAGCAGCATGAGGGGGAGGGCTTGTTGTTCATGGATATTGAACTCCTCCTGTCTGATGGCAAGTTATATCCTGCTCTGCAAATGAGCAACTTTGTGACTGGCAGAGCTGCAGATGACAGGACAGCTTGCTAATGCATTAATTCACACTCACAGTGTTCTCGGAACTGCTGTCTGCTTGTCATTCAACAGCGTCATCATCCAGTGTGATTACTTTTTCCCCCCAAACATCTTCTGCTGTGTTCCAATTTTAAAAAACATCTTAGTCAGAGCTTTGCTCTGACCGGCCACATTGTATTTCTTACATGACAACCGCCTGCCAGGAGCGGCGCCAGGGTTTCTGGTGCCCTAGGCAGAATTTGGGGGGTGGCATTTTGTGCGCTCCTCAGGGGGCGCACGGGAGCTTCCAGTTCCACTCCCATCGCGCCACCAAAGAAGGGACCCTCCGCCGAAATGCCGCAGGCGACAGCGGCAGTCATTGAGCTGCTCAATTGCCTGCCGCTGTTTTCCGCGGCACGTCGGCAGAAGGTCCTTCTTCGGCGGTGCGACGGGAGCGGAATCGGAAGCTCCCATGCGCCCCGTGGGGAGCGACAAAATGCCGCCCCCCGAATCCTGGCACCCTAGGCGACCGCCTAGGGTCGCCTAATGGAAGCGCCGGCCCTGCAGCCTGCTATGAAACGAACTGATGTAATGAATTCATGCATGGTTCAGTTCTTAGATTCAGCTTTATTTTTTGCATAGATTCCAAAGGGTATGCACGTCTCAGCTACGTCCTGACTTCTGCATGAAATGGTAATTCTAACACAGAGACGATCAGCCTGATTTATTTATATTGGTATAGATTAAAATGTATTCTGATGTGTCAGCTAGGGTATAAAATAAATACACCCCATCTCATTTCCATGAGGAATAGTAACTCTGAATTTTACATTTCTTGTCTCCCACAAACCACTGTAAAATGCTCTGTACTTGTCTTTAAAGTGTCCATTCACTATGGTGTTTAAATAGAAAGGATTCACTATTTTTTTTCTATTCAATTGGAGAAATGTGTTTTTGTTTAAATGGTGTATTGTGAAACGTGGATGTTTCATGCTATTTTAACAATATTCAGAAAAAAAGGTCTTAATTTCTGAAGGGATAGTAGAAACACACATTTCTCCCACTGTATAAAACAAAGACAGGCTTTGGAAAGAATGTCTTTCCAAACATCTCCATCAGCTTGAGGAGAGATGGTAAGAGATTTCCATTTTAAAAACTGCTAGGATTAAAAAAAAAAAGTTAGCTTTTACAAAAAGTAACTGGGTTGGGGGATATGAAATATTGGAACAGATTGTTTCGGTCCTTGTTATCTTTCCCCTACCTGTTGTATATGGTGACAGATTGATTTCCAAACTACTGTGGGAGTGCAGATAGCTTTCTACAATCATCAAGGCAGCTCCCAAAGGGACATTGCCTCTTTGTAGATTAAGCGCCACCTGAATTTATCTCTGTCAAGGTCCTGATGGTGGTCTGGCTGGATATTCAATTTATGGCCATCACTGGCAGGCTCATCGTGCCACCGAAGCTTTTGGCGCACACGGGAACGCTGTCCGTCTCGTGGCATTCCTTGGTACACACACTTTAGAATTCATTCTAATAAAGTATCTGTAACCAGAAAGCTGCTGAAACTGAACCAGTGCTGATGGGAACAGTTGCTAGATTTGGCTTTGAATATCCTCATTTCTGATCTTGTCCTGCCATTTGATATAAGAGCAGAAGATGGAGACAATGAGAACTGAAAACGTCAGTCTGCCTTCCTCCGTGCCTACATTTTACTTCCATACAGCAGAGTTGGTATAACTGTGGTTCTGTAGCTTCATAGCAAGCTTGATGTCACAATGAAGGGTCTGAAACATGGTAGCTGTACAAGAACCCACATCTTTCAGCATCTTCCAATGCTGTCTAGGAGGCTACCCAAAGATTTGGCAATTGCCACCGTCTTGATATCCTGTCCAGAAACAGGTGAATACTGAGCTGGCTGTATTCTCGAGTTAGAGGCTGCTTAATGACAATGGCCAGGGATTTAGTTTTATTCTGATTTATAACCAGACCAATGCATACTACTTCTTCCCTGATCAGATCAGCCATCAGCTGTAGCAATTCACCACTAATGGAGCCAACAAGACGGTGTTGGCGTATTCGAGATCTGAGAGCAGAATGGTGTTCAACTCAACAGTACCAACAGCTGCCTCATGACACTAATCCATCAACCAGGCAGTGCCGATGATGGTGAACAATGGTGGTGACAGAACACGGCTTGGATGCAGTTTTCTCCAAAACAGGTTTTAAATGAGCCTATGTGAAATGCCAGGGGCTTGATTCTCTACTTCATTGCACCAGTTTTGCTGATGTAAAATAGGATGGAGGATCAGACCCTAGGTGGACATCCAACCATCTTCTACCGCACTTCCCATCAGCCATTTAAACAAGATGCCCAGTTCTGTTTATCACTGCACCACAATGCAGTTGACTGAGGCCTTGTCTCGACTACAGAATTAAGTTAACCTAAGTTAGCTGATATACAGCCACTGCAGTAATTACCGTGGTTTTTGATGTCCACACTGCCCTCCTTCTGCTGGTGGTGTGTCTCCTCACCAGGCGGGCTTGCACCGACTTAAGTGGGGCAGTGTGTGTGTGGGGGGGAGTGACTGCCCAGGCTGTGAACCCTGCACAGGGCTGACAGCCAACAGGCGGTGTAAGTAACACTGTGTCTACACAGACACTGCGTCACTCTAACTACATTGACCTAAGCCCTATGCCTCTCATGGAGGTGGAATTATTAGGTTGGTGTAGTAGGTGACTTACATAGGCAGGAGCAATGTTGTGTGAAGATGCTCATAGAGTAGGCTCTGTATTGTAGACCAGACTGGAGTGAGTGAAGCAGGGCTTGGGACTGAAAATTAGTGTTCTCCCCCTGTTGTTCGTATCTGTGGGGTGGAATTTTATAGGAACTCTGGGGCATTTTTTGCCACGGCAATTCCAATTATGAGAAAATATTTTTGGTTCTGTTTCTGAACAGTCTTCTTATTCTGTTAACACGTACAAAAGCTAGGGTTGCCAGGTGTCCAGGACTAAGGTGTTCGGTTTTGTGTGATTAGAAAGTTGGCAACCCTAACAAAAGCTGTGTAACATCATAATGGCCCTGTCAAATAAGCCAATGAGAGATACAATTATTCTATCATCATGCCTAAGGACCCCATCTACATTATTATTATTATTATTTTTATTTATTTGGCCATGTTTAAACACAGTTGTAAACAGCTTCTGTCAAGCTTTTATTGCTTGTATAGATAGAAAAAAACAAATCTGTTACTACTGTATAACCAGTTTAGAGACCCCTATTTTAACAGTGGCAGAATCACAGTTTAAAGCATGGTTCTTTAATGCAGCTGTATCATGTTTTTCCTGCCTACAGAAAAAAAGCTGTTATAACACTGTTAGACCGTAGCCATGTTTAAGCGTGGCTGGGAATAGATGGGATCATAGGCAAAAGGAAGAAAGCTTTGGAAAGAGAGAATCTTCAGCAACTCCAGCATCTCCTTTTTATGCCATTAGAATAAGATATGTATGTGTATTAAAAATGCAAAGGTCTTGAACTGAGAATACCTAATACAAAAGTACAGTTAAAGCACAGAATGGATTTAGTTAAAACAGTTACAAAACAGTCAGGGAATCGGTGCAGTAAGAGGAAGATGCACTGAAGGTCATTCGCTTATGCACTGCTATATTGATTAGCCTGTGGATAATGTATTTGCATAGTTTTGGCCTCCTGGTAACAACAGGGAATACGTGGGGGCGGAATCCAAGGAAAATATTCCAATGGATAAATATTGATTCTGCTTCCTGAAATTGTAGAAATGAAGGTTCTGATGACTATTACATTTTGTTCCAAGCAGATGGGTCCATTATTCCATCCCATAGCTTTCAGTATCCTGATGACTAAAGGTGAGGAGATTGGGTGTGGGACAAAAACCCAAAAGAAGTGAGAGAAGAAAACTAACAATTTCAGAACCTTAAAATGAGGAAGGATCATATATGCAAAAGCTCACGTTTCTCTTGTGCCTGATTTCCCTCAATAAAAATAAGAGTGCAGCGTCCGTTGAATGCAGGCTGTGGCCTTTATACTGAGGGAGAGTGGAGTGGCATGTTCCATACTGCACTTGGATGATGATGATGATTATTGTAATAGTTGATGATATTTGCATTTCCATAGCACAAAAAAACCCCAATCCAGGATCAAGCTCCCATGAGATTAGGTAGAGTACATGTGTAAACCATGTACTCTACCTATTTGGTTTGGTGCTCTGTCCCTCTCTAGTGGTTGTAAAGCCCTATAGCAACTGATGAGAATGCTACACCTTGATTTAGGCTGTGTGTACTCTGCCACTTATGTGAGCAAAATTTATGTCACTCAGAGGTGTGAATATGCCACTCCCGCAAGTGACATAAATTATGCCAGCATAAACGCTAGTGTGCACAACACTATGTCGGCGGGAGAGCGTCTCCTGCTGACATAGCTTCTGCCGCTCATGGTTGTGGTACTGGTACAAATGCAGCGCTGTAAGTGTAGCCATGCCCGAAGAGAGCTGGAACTTTTAGTGCAGGCAGTAGAGGCTCATGCATTATGATCCAGAGGCTCTCGGGTTTGATTCCTGCAGCTGATGATCCCCCAGGAGTACTGGCATTACACACACATAATATAAAGACAGTCTCTGCTCTAAGCAGCTTACCAGCTTCGGTTGTGACACAAGACAAGAGGCAGAGACGACTGACAAATGGAGAGAGGCCATAATAGTGAAACACATCTGGTCTAATATGCAGCCATCGCCACACACCAACTGTCTTGCCATTGTCAACTGTTTTGTCAGCATCACAGCAGAGGTGAACCCTAAGGAGGGGTCTGATGGTGGACGACAGTGGAGAAGCATTGTGGATTTTAACGAGGAGCTCCTCCCATTAACCAAATCTGCCCTTTTTAACTGGTCTAGTCTTATAACGGGTCCATTTTCTATTTTCTGTTATCGTTCTGTTTATTTTGGGTTTACCATGCTCACCTGCCCCTCCAAAGGGGGATGGTATACATCCATTCTACTGTCTTCCCTATC
Source organism: Mauremys mutica (assembly GCF_020497125.1). Lineage (NCBI taxonomy): Eukaryota > Metazoa > Chordata > Testudines > Geoemydidae > Mauremys > Mauremys mutica. Next base: position 102,647,716 of record NC_059079.1, on the reverse strand, counting down.
TCCACCCAGCACACAAGCTGTGCCAGTCTGGAGGCATTTATCCAGGAGTCAACAGCACTGCTCTAAACTGGCCTGTGCACAGTGCATCCTGCACCCTTCTTCCCATGGGTGCTAAGGAGACCAACTCAGCCTGTTCATTCACACGTGAGGGTCTTAAACCCACCTAAGGAAGTTCAGAGTGCTGGCTCCAGAGCTGTCTCTGTATAACCCAACAGCCCCATCTGCTTCTGTATTTTTCTTTGGGGTACTTTGGTTTTTTTCTTTTACCATGTTAATTCTATTACTGCATACTGGTATAGCCAAGGGTTTCGCACCTAGGTTACTGGGCAGGAAGTGCAATCGTTTACCGTACCTCATGAATTAACAGATACTTGTTTACTGCCTTCACTATTAAACAACTTCCATCAATGAAATATAGCTCCATGGACTTAGAATTGCTCTTTGATATTACTGCTGACATTGTGTACCCATATGAGGAGCCCTTTACCATTGGGTTGACTTTCTGTCTCTTTCCCAGTATAAAACAATGGTGTGCAGCCCTAAGAATCGCAGTTCGAGCTGTGAAGGGTTACATGCAGCAGATCTGTGCGTTCTGCTGGGAAGCTTCTGCTGCACTCTGGACTCTGCATTTCTGTTGGTTTGATGTAATATCCTACGTGATAAAAAACTAAAGTAGCTGGTTTCACTGCGTTGCCCCCACCGCTTCTGGAGAGACGTGAGATTAATCTTCCAGCTGCCAATCTACAAAGCTGCTGCCCAAACCAGAGAGACGCCTAGCAAAGGCTGCGCTGCACAGAATATATCAGACAAAACCAATCTTCTTTCCTCAGAGAGCATTATCAATATAACCATACGAATCTTTATCCTGGGCAGCTCCATCGTCACTCCTTGCCTTGCTTCAGTTTGTCATTTCCAGGTCACTTCCCTTCTCTTTGTCAGCATGTTCAGCATTGCTTCCCGTTGGCACAATTATACCACCACCCTCAGGAACACCACTGTGCATCCCAAAGACAGCTCTAGGACTGTGTTACGTAGTGGCCCATTCAAAAACAGAATTTGACTATAGTGCTGAATAGGCGAAACACAAAGCTACCTCTTATTTCCACTCAAGTCAAGGTGCTTTTACAAGTCCTTGTCCAGGCAGATGTGCCTCCCTTGCCATCATGGCCTGCTTCCCATCTGTCTTTGCTGGTGCCTAGGCTGGCAGTAATGGTAATAACAGGCTGGTCGTGCCCACAGGGTCATAGGCACCGTCCAACTTACATGTGGGAAGGGAGAGACCTGAAGAGAGTTTGTTACGCTGATTCAAGTTTGCTTGCAGCAGCGTGCTGCCAGTGTTGTTCACTGATAGATGTTACTGCCTGGAACATAACAGCTCAGGGGTGCTGTAAATATGGAGGCTTCCCCGACCTCTGTTCACTGAAATACTAGCGTGGAGACCTGGAGATGATTGTCTTTCCCAGTAAGAGTGTCGCGAGCTTAGACATGTTTCAAACATTCCTGTAGCACTTTCCATTAGCTCCCTAAGGGCCGAATCCTCTGTCCAGTGAAGTCAATGGGAGATTTGATTTTTCACAGTCCAGACCCTAGAGTGTCTGTTCACAGAAGACGGGAGTGGGTGAACGCCTGCTGGTTTGCTTGGAGATTTGGATCGTACTGCGTGTGCACCACTGACATTAATCTTGTCCCAGAATCCCATTCCTCCCAGCTTCCCTCTAGGGCCCAGGAACCATTGCTGTCTTCAGAGAGCCATTTAACCACTAGTCCTGTGCTGGGTGTTCTGCCAGCCTTGGAGAGGGTGATCTTGTAGAGATTTGGCTGGATACAAACCCTCCCTGTTTTCAGGTCTTCAGTGAATTTTGTGCACAGCCCCAGTTTCAGTAAGCTGAGCCCTTCCACAACCTAGATTCCCTGAATCGATGGAGTCAAATCCTGTCTGGTTTGAGTTGTCCTTCCTTCTGGCTAAGGGAAATATATTGAGTATTGAATATCTTGTGGATTTGATCTTTGAAACAAAGCTCCTCTCTGCTCGGCATGGACTGGGGCCAGATTTTACAGAAAAGTGTGTGCAATTGCACACCTGATTTGCATGCTCATTTAGTGCAACCACATGTACAGTTGTGGTAAGCAGGGCCGGCGCTTCCATTTAGGTGACCTAGGAGGTTGCCTAGGGCACCAGGATTTGGGAGGGGCGGCAGGCAGCTCCGGTGGACCTCCCGCAGGCGTTGCTGCGGAGGGTCCGCTGGTCCCGTGGGACCGGCGAGTGCCAGAGCGCCCCCCAGGGCGTGCCGCCGTGCTTGGCTAGAGCCGGTCCTGCGCCTAGGGCGCCAAAAACCCTGGCACCGCTCCTGGTGGTAAGATATGTCTAGAGCCCTGCAAATCCGTGGATATCTGCTGTATATCCAGGGATGTGGATGCTGTTGTACTGTTTACCATCTTTGTAGACCGCGGATTGGATGCAGATCCAAATATTTGTTTCCACGCAGGGCTCTAGCAGTGAGATAGTGCTGATGCGGATGCAGATACATATAAAAGGTGGAGTGTGGCTCGCGGATCGGATACAAGTTACCACCCTCTACCCCAGAGGTGATGGCAGAATTAAAACTGCTACGACAGCAGGAGCTTAGTGTTATTCATGGATTTTGTGTGTTGTAAAATTTAGTAACAGCTGTGTAAAAAACCTCTGTACGTTTGGAATCATTGGTGTATTGACAAGTTCCTGCATTAATTAGGGAGGACCTGAATCAGAGGACTGGTTCAGAACACTTCCAAACTCTGGGAGACCTTGGGACCGAAACCCAAGACTAAATGCAAATTTTGCAGTTGGTCCTTTTTCAAAAATGGCTGAATCGAGCCCCTGTGCTTTGGGGTATATGAAACTCAGTTCTGCATCTCGATTTTGTGTGTGGGAATGGTATCCACTACTTGTTGTTGGTATTTTTAAACGATTGCCCTTTTTCCTGGAGTTTATTTTTCTGTTTCAACAACCCTGTACTGCCTAGTAGAGAAAACCAAGAAATTCAGAGAGGGATTATTTTGAAACTATATGTTGTTTAAATGTCAGACGTTCATGACCCATACTATACAGATGATATAATTAAATGATGAGCTAGTTGAAGGAGAATAACTTTCAGGCTTGGGGCTCTGGCCTGGGTTCTCAAATCTGTCATTTGGGAGCCCAGATGCCCATCCATAAGCTGCTATTTGCCAGCAGCTGCCACACAGTGCATCTCAGAGACCACAGTTTTTACCTAGAGTTAGAATAATTAAAAGTGCTGTAACTGTGTGTTCACTCTTGGCAAGTGTTAACTTCCTAATGGTGACCACTGGAAATCTATAAGGCCCCTGTTCAGGCAGGCCCTTTAATCTGTGGATAATCCCATCCCTATTCAGCAGAGCACTGATGGATTTTAAATTTGATGACACAAGTAGCCCCACTGATTGTTGCATGCTGAAGCATGTGCTTACGTGACTTGCGGAATTGGGGCGCAGGAGCGGCTATATTAAATGAGGAGTTGGGCAGCCAATTTAGACTTCAAAGTTGAGATTTTTCAAAGCAGTCTCAGGGGTTTAAACAAACATCCTCCTACCAAAAAATTGATCCCGATTAGGTCACTGGCTTGCTAATACCACTGCCAATCACGGTGACTAATATTGTCTCATTGTTTCTGTGTACTCCCCCGTCTGTCTGTCTGTATCCATCTGTGGTCTCTTGTCTTATACTTAGATTTGTGGAGAGGGGTCATCTTTGTTCAGTGCCTTACACAATGGCTCTATGACTAGGGTTCCCAGGTGCAGTAGTGATAAAATAATAACAGTATGATTGATGGACAATGTGTATCTTAATTCCCATAGACGTCTTTGAATACATGACTCAAGCCTTGTAGCGTGAAGTTTTAAATATTTGCCTTTTTTAATAAAAAGAAATTTCTGTCTACATTTGCAGCTTTCTTGATCTCTGACACATCTCCTCTTGATCCTGCCTTACAAGCCGCGCCATAGCAGACTCGTTTGTTGCCAACTCTCACAATTTTAGCACAGGCTTCGTAATATTTGGCGATTTTCTCTTGAATCCCAACAGCTGGAGTTGGATCACGATGTGAGGAGCTCAGCTTTCCTTTTTTTTAAGTACATTTTAGCCCTCGTAGTTGTGGAGAAAAGCTTGGAAACGTAAACCATAAAGTCTCAAAACTCCCAAAGGGCAAATACGAAGAGCCCCAAATGCAGCGCTTAATTTGTGCCAGGGCTTGCCAGGACTGAGCCCTGGAACCTCTAGGCTTGGCAGTTCGTAGCCCCGGCACCTCTGGGCTTGCTGCATCAGTTATGAATGTAACAAATTGCCTGAGCCCAGGCACCTAATTGCTTGAGCCCTGGCACCTCTTTCATTACAAATTAAGCGCTGCCCAATGTATTATTTTGTTTGTCTTAAAAATAATGAGATTTTTTTAAAAAAAAATCTTATGATGGGAGGGGGAAGGGGGCTGAGTCCTGGGTTCTGAACACTTGAGATTGGCAATACAGACTGTTCACCCTAGAATGTCGTCTTCTGCACATGCTTAGACTAAATGCACATATCAGACAACTGGACTGAGCCTGCTGTGTTTTTCCAGGCACTGCAGTTAAACTGCCTTCTTATTTTTTTTCTTTCTGGAAAGTACTTACAATTCTTCTCCCAGCTTCTCACATCCCTTAGTGCTAGAGCCTGTCTAATGGAGCCCCAGGGACCCCACCAATTCATAGCACATAAAAATCACATTTACTAACTGTAGAACTGCTCTGGTGTTGGAGGCAAAACCGTGTTTTCCTTCAGCCCTGTCGTTTGTGCTCTGGCATTAGTTCTGGAGGCAGAGCATTTCATTAAAGATTTATGTAAAGCAGGGGCTGCTCTCTGAGGCAGGAAGTAAAAGTTGCGGCTTCAGCATGCTAATGCAAAGCGGAGCGAAAGGGTTTTGTTCAACTCGCACAAGGCAGCGCAGGTCGGCACGGCCCAAGGTTTCATCTAGGCGAATGAAGCTCACGCCGCCCTTTTCCTTGGCATATAACCGCTGAGTTCATTCACATTTCATCTTACAAGACGTGGAAAAACGTTGACAACAAATTACTATCCTCAGAAATCTGAAGACTCCACGATGGCCCAGCGATACTGAAGAGGCACTTTGTATAGTACAGCAATGCACGCAGCGTTGGCTTTGGGGCCTGGGATTATAGTTACCTGTCTAGAGCAGAGTGTGATACTATCACGAGCTAGTGCTCTAACTGGGGGAAACAAAAGGGATCGTTCTGCTCCCCTATCTACCCTTTCAGCTCTTATTCCGTTTTGAACCAGCATCAGTGAGAAGTGAACATCAAGTCCAGCCACCTGTGTCTCCTAGTTTGAAGACGGCCGCCACTCCTTAAACCATTACAATAAGCAATGTCAGGACTATTACCTTTTTCTGTCTCTGTTTTCTCTCTGGTGCTTTTTATAGAAGGCTTCTGGTTTGGGAATCCACGTAGCTACTTATCAATTGTGGAAACACAGGTAAATCCCTGAATGTGGGCCGAGCACATGGAAATTCACGTACAGCATTTGAGAGCAGTGGAGGCTTTGGTCCAGTGAGGAAGTTGGTGGGAAGAACTGACCTGTAAACGTGCACTCACATCCAGTGTACAAGTAGGTAAAAATCATATTGTATCTTATTCAAAATAAGTTGTACAAAGCCTGAGGAACCTCCACTGGCTGAGTGGTAAATAGAGGTTTAATGGACATGGAGCTTCCCCGAGCTTATTAATTGCTCATATTAATCCTAACATACTTTTTCAGAAGAGTGTGTTTGCTGTTCACAACAGAGGATGCCCATGAAAGGTGTTGGCAGAAAGCAAGACAGACAACACAACTGGTAAACCACATGCAATACCACAGCAAGCTTCCACTACACAAGGACAAGGTTGTGTTTCTGCTGTGACCTGAAGGGACCATGTCTGCATTCTCTGATTTGCAAGTGATGTTTCTGATCACTAGGGTGGGCACACTAAGCTTCTGTGCACAGTTATTTTGTGCTTTCCATCATTCATACATATTGTTTAATTTATCACTGAGCTACTTGTTTGAATATGGAGCTATCACAGGTGACAAGGAACTGTTTCTTGTATTAATGTAAATATATAAATCATACATTATTTAACTAGTTAGTAAAACTAATTTGCTATAGTGCTTGAACCTGAAAGAGGATAAGATTTGAATATTGATTAACTGAGATAATGGTTGTTATTTACTCTCTGTTCTATAATAGTGCTTCCTACTGGATAGAGTCAGAGTTGTTGAACTTTGTGCCATAACCTGTATAGTTCTAACAGTCAATGGAGATTCTCCTTCAGATGCAGTGGTAGGGGCCAGCTTGTGCTTTTGGAGTAGGAGGTTCTGAATTCTATCACTGCTCTTGCATGAAGTTCCTGCAACCATGTAGTAAAAGCAATGGGACAACCATGAAGTCCCAGTTGGCGATGCACTTATTACCATTTGAATTTACCTAGTCTAGCTAGATTCTGTCTGGCTCCATTGAAACCATTCATGGAGAACCAAAATAACATGGAAACCTGGTTGGGATAACTCTCTCTGCCCAGCTGCAGCACTCCACCAGGCACTATAGGGTCAAGTGCTGCATTACACATGTATAATAAGGAAACCTTGTTCTTGAAACACTCTGTGCACACACTGTGGGTGTAGGGAACTAATTGAATCACAGAGGAGTGAGCATGATAGAGGTCAAGTGATAAAGTGAGCAGCAAGCCAAAGGGTCATAACCTCAAGTAGTTCATTACAGTCTGAAATGTCATGTTTTATGGGAGTAAAGGAAAACAGTTAGTAATTTATCTGTATCCGGTTGAATCTGCCTGAAAAAACAAACAAACCCTAATCGTCTTGTTTGCGATAGAAGCCTAGAATCTCATGACAGAATTTGTCTTGCTCTCTTCACTTTCAACAGTGAATTAATGGAGCAGACGGTGACTATCATAAACTAGGATTTGCAAATACCTCTTAGCAGAGCACACACTGGCAAAGTCAAAACCTGTATCCCTTTCACTGCCCTGAAAATGCCAGGAACAGGTGACTTAGCTGACTTCTTGCTCTGTCCTTTCCAGAGGCACTGTCAAAGCCAAGATGATGACTTGTTCAGGAGACAGTGCTGAGCAACTTCGGATGTAGGCTCGGGTACAAAGCTGGGGAAGGACATTCTGATGCTATTATCAAAGCCACAGAAAAGAGATCTTGACAAGAACAGAATCCTAAGAGAAAAATCTCACAGTTTTTCTAACCCATGGCCTAGGATACAGAAAAATCTAAATCTCTCTCTTCATAGCAATAAAGAAAAATCTTCTTCAGCCAATTGCCTTTGGTAGAAAATGTGGTGTAGGAAGGTTAAGAACTGCTAGGTCTTGTCTTTACCTCTTCAGTGATAAATGCAGGCAACAATCAGCTTCCAGCTGTTTATAGTTACTCTATATAATAGGCAGTGTAAACCACTGAGAGATGCTACAAACAACCCAGGGTCCAACACTAACAGTATGGCACTGATAAGTTGGTACTTTCCAGCAGCGTCAGAGGACAGAGGATACTAGAGATAAATCTCTCAGGTATGGCTCCAAATTGGCCTGAGCCAGTAAGCCACACTTTATCAAACTTATGTATGATGCTGCACTGAGGCAATGAGACAGAGAAATGTTGAGTACTTTCCACACAAGTCAGCACAATTTAATGCCCCACTTGCTTTGGGTTAATGCCAGAGGACTTCTTATTAAAATAAAGTAAACAAACACTGTGGGTAATGGACATTTTCCCTGAGACAATTAATGTTTAATTGGAAATAAAATAAAAATCATATTATTCTATTTCATTCCCATAGGTCCCAGTAGATTTACATTCCCGGATATTTTTATACTCGGTACGATGCTAACGTAGACTTTTTAACCATTCATAGACCCAAGACCAAATTCAGAGGTGCGTTTGAGGGAGGCAAAGCTGAATCCAAAAACATCAGAGGACTTGTAAGAAAAAGCTGGAGTTTATAGCAATAGTATAAGGAAGTTCCTCTAGCTTTTCATTCTGTCTTGTGATCTTGGGCCTGATCGATAGTCCATTGCAATGGACTCTTTCAAATGATTGTAATGGACTGTGGATTGTCCCCTGACAGAATATCTGTGCCTATGAATTGAGGAGGAAGGCCTTAAGAAAAATGAAGCGTACTGTAGTGTAAACATGTCATAGCATGAGCTGGCCCTTTAAGACATTAGAGGGCTCAGCTGCACCTGTAACAGACCTAGCTTGCCTCCCCAGGTGGAGGTAATGAGGGCTGGTCTACACTACGGAGGGAAATTGATCTAAGATACGCAACTTCAGCTACGTGAATAACGTAGCTGAAGTCAAAGTATCTTAGATCGAATTACCTACCGTCCTCACGGCGCGGGATCGACGTCCGCGGCTCCCCATGTCGACTCCGCTACTGCCATTCGGGTTGGTGGAGTTCCGGAGTCGACAGGAGCTCATTCGGGGATCGATATATCGCGTCTAGATGAGACGCGATATATCGATCCCCGAGAAATCGATTGCTACCCGCCGGTACGGCGAGTAGAGAAGACGTACCCCGTATGACATCATTCGACAAAGGGTTTGGTGACTCGCAGCAAGGAGAAGAGGAAAGAACATACTTGAGAGAGACTCCTGAGATGGATTCCAGGGTGTGGAGCCCTTGGAGCTGGTGCTCCTTAAAGAGCGGGAGGCCAGCCAGGAAGGTTGGTAATGTAGCAAGAATCCTGGGAAAGAGAGTGAGGTTTTGGGAGTAGACAGCCCCACTCTTTAGGGCCACGGGTCCAATCACTTATAGAAGAGGGTGGGGTTTGGGTTCCCCTATACCCCCACCTAATGAGGTGAAGTAGTGTGCCCCTCCCCCCCCGATATTAAGGGGAGGAGTGAGAACTGACCAGAGCCCTGAAGGGCTAGAGGGGAGCCTAGGAGAAGAGTGGAAATGTGTGGGTGTGACATAGACCCTCAGGAAGGAGTCTGCCTGGTGAGACCGGGGTGAAAGATTTGTTTATATGTACTTCTGGACGCTGGCACCCTGGGAGGGGTTGGACTTCAGTCATTTAGCCACAGAGCCACATTACCTCAGCAACCTGATTGCACTCAGAGGACCAAAGTGTATGAGGGAAAACTGAGGCAGCAGTAGCTCTGGTGGCAGAGGGGATAGGTGGTGCTGCTACGCAGCAGACTCTTCTATCTTAAGGAAAGCCGCCTTGAGAAGACGAGACCGATATCTAACCAGTCTTGGCTTGTGTGGCATGGAGTGGATTATGGAACCTGGATTCTGAGTCTAGTTGTGGTTTTGCTTTAGTGGGGCTTATTTCTGTTTAATTACTGAACTTTGATATCAACATCATAACTTCTTGCCTGATTAGTTGTCTGTCTGGTTGACCAGTGTTAGTCTCAGTGTTAAACTAGAGATCTACGGACAGCTTGCTTGATCTCCACCAACTCTACCAATGTCTCACTCTTAATGGCAATTTATTGCCCTAATAGAGAAACTGTCTGTCTTTCTGTTTTCATCCAGAGACACCTGAAGATGGTCTCACATTGAAAAGACTGTTGAATTAAAACCTAGAGCATGATTTACAACTACTTTGAAAACTTCCTGTGACTTTCATGTGTTACAGTGGTGGTCAGATGCATCTCTGGGCTAAATTTTGCAATACAAAGTAATTCCTGTAAATTCAGTGGAGTTATTTCAGATTAACACCAAGCAAATTCTGACCATCTGTGTCATAACAGATACCCTGAGATTGGAAATTGGAGATATTATGATAGGCACTTTGAGAAATGCAAATAGTAATAAGCATCAGTAGTATTTTGGTGATTGGAGACAATAGCCCTGTTCATAATTATGGAGATGGTGATAGAGAAGGCGTTTCTAGAAACAGTTCCAAAAAATTGGTTTTATTCATACATGCACATCACTATATATGGCTAGTTAGGCTTATTTAGTAAAGGTTATCAAGCTGTCTGAAGTACTATAATTTTCCTTTAAGAGGAATGAAAAGCCCTCCAATGTCGTAATAGGATAAACTTCAAGAAGATAAAGAAAAAAGAACTTTGAAATAAAATCCCCGAAGGTACGTAGAGGGCTCTCACAGTAAAATACTTTTGCTACTGATTTCAGTATTATCAACAAACAAATTCACCCATGGGTGATTTTCTGCCTCAGGTGTATATAACAAGGCAATTAAGGAAAAGCTCAGTCCATAAAGTACAATTTTTACTTTGTTTGTTTCACTGAAGTTACATATATCCCCTCAAATGCTAGTTTGCCCTGCATTGTAGCTTGTCAATGGGAGAGATGTGAATAACCCTGTTAAACAATGGAGCTTCAGCAGAACATGTTGTTCTGATGTAAGGCTTCCCAAGTCATTGTAATGGTTTTAAGCATAAAGCATGTTAGTAACAATGTTAACTGGCTAAAATACAGGCACCACAAGAAATTCAGGTCTGTGGATTCCAATTGCTATTAGAAAATGAGGGCTCTGATGCCTAACTCTGGTCTTGATTATGGGGTGAGGTGGTTCAAGCTGTTGTTAATGGACTTAGGAAACTTTTAGTTCAAAGCTGAGGTCAAATCCAGCCTCAGTCTGGGTTTCCAGAAACCAGAGGCAGTGTCTTGTGACAACTGTTCAGTCACCTCTGTGCAATTAGTTTGTGGTGTCTCTCTAGTTCCTAGTGAATAAGCATCTGCCTCGCAAAACCAACCACTACCCTCACTAACTGCCTGGTGAATCGGAGTCTGGAATCCTCTGTCCTTGAGAGGTGGTGCTTCCAGGGCAGGGTTGAGGCACAGCGACCAAAGCTCCATATTACCTCCCAGAGAGAGGAAGTCACAACGGCCATGTTGCACCTGTTTGTGTGGTTAAACGTAGGGCTTCAGTATCCTAGGCTGTGAACTGGGTACCAGTCATGAATATGACATTCACTTTTTAATAATAAAATAATATTTTTACTTTTAATAATAAAAGGCAGGGGCACAACAGTAGTAATGAACATAAATAATGGGCAAACTAATTGCTGGTGGACCCAGCATACTCAGTAGAGATTGATCAAGGAAGGATGTGACTTCATGGAAGAACAAGCTTTCAGGCATTTGGTGCTGCTGCCCTGCCCCTTGCATTGTCATTCACACCTGCATATGCTAAGTGCTTAGGAGGGACGTCCTTTTTGCTTCTTTTGAGGGGCACATAATGGAAAGATGATATGAGGCAGGCACAGGGGGAGCATAGTTCATATTGCTCGGCATTTCCTGTTAGGAAAGCATCCTGTATATAAAGTATGGTGTAGGTAGATTGTAATGAACTGTCACGGTCTAACAAGAGAATGAGTATCCAGTATCTTAATTTTTAAAGTAATGGAAGAAAATATTTCTAATTAGGATTTTTAGATATTCTCCTAGCAAGCTGCATGATACCTGTTAACGTTAATGGATTTAAGCATGCACATCAAGAGGAGAATGGACACCTCCTGTGATTTTCTCTACATACAGAGTTGTTACACTGTTGTGACAGATCTCTAGAATAGCTGAGGGGCACCATGTCAATTAACCAGGTATTAGAGCTGTTATAGCCACGTTTACAGAAGAGATCTGATCCTTCAGAGCTGTTGAGGTCTGGCATGAAAACATTCTGCTTAGCAAAGAGTCTCTAGGCATTGCCCAATAGGCTGGAATGGTTCCGTTGTAACATTACAAACATAACATTACTATTAGGTCAGATGTTAAGTGTAAGTTCACAACCGTACAATAAATGTCAGGTGTTATGATACATAGCTTCACAATAATGGGGTGCTATAGTATGATTCTGCATAGGAACTTAGGAACATCTACACTGGTCTCAGAGCCTGGCTAATTGATTTGAATTACAATATCAATACAAGCCTGTAGAGAGACCACATTATAATGTCAAAATAGTGAATTTCCTTTCATGATACAAACTATATGTTATGCCCAAGCAAGAAGACAGCAGCTTTCTCATTTTAAGGCTGATTATGTGTCTTAATCCTAAAGAAGAATAGTTTTAATGTTTTGCCTTTGTCCTGATTGTACTCTAGCACTAAGGATTTTCCCTTACAGGGCCTGATCCAAAGCCCACTGAAGTCAATGGGAATATTCACTGGGCTTTGGAACAAGCACTGTCGTCCAGCGCATGCACAAAAGTAATGTTTTCAGAACATGCTGTACCTGTCAATCAAAACCCTGGCCTCTGCAATATGTGGATCACGGAGTGCAGATCTGATAGAGCCATTGTGTTCTGTGTCTGGGCACACAGAGAATGAGAACAAAGACAGTGCAAAGTTCAGGCTCCATTCCTTCCTCCACCTATATTGAGCTCTCTCCTCAAGCACGTCCCGAAAGTGGAGTTCTCTAAAGGTAGGTCTACACTACAATAAAAGACCCACAGCCTAGCCACTCAGCTGGCTCAAGCTTGCAGGGCTCAGGCTGTGGGGCTATAAAACTGTAGTGTAGGCATTTGGGCTCAGGCTGGACCCACAAGGGGTCGTGGGTCTCAGAGCCTGGGCTCCAGCCCAAGCCCAAACCCAAACATCTCCACTGATATTTTTAGCCCCACAGCCCTTGAAAAACTGCCTCCTTCAGGAGCTAATGGTAAATCTACCTCCATGTGGAAATATAGTGGTGTAATAGGCATGGGGTGTTGCAGAAACATGAGCCAGTTTGCATAAAAATCTGAAGAGGAGCCATTTTTAAGACTTCTAGGCCCAGATAGTGTGATTGTGGCCTTCTGATTATTCTAACTCAGGGGTAGGCAACCTATGGCACGGGTGCCGAAGGCGGCACGCGAGCTGATTTTCAGTGGCACTCACACTGCCTGGGTCCTGGCCACTGGTCCGGGGGGCTCTGCATTTTAACTTAATTTTAAATGAAGCATCTTGCATTTTAAATACCTTATTTACTTTACATACAACAATAGTTTAGTTATATATTATAGACTTATAGAAAGAAACCTTCTAAAAACATTACAATGTATGACTGGCACGCAAAACCTTAAATTAGAGCGAATAAATGAAGACTCGGCACAGCACTTCTGAAAGGTTGCCGACCTCTGTTCTAAGTCATGCCAAGGGGCTGGACTGGTATTCAGCCAGCCCAGGTTCTTTTCTAAAAGATCACAGCACACTGGACAGTGTACTGTATCCTGGTGATTTTTGTCCAAATACATTCTACAACTGTCTTCTAGTACAAGTGATGAACTAAAGCTAGCTATTATTGCACATGATTAGCATATGTCATAGCAAAATCTCACCAAACCTGCTTGGAAATTGTGTTGTTATTGTGAAGTGATATTATAACACAGTCTATATTCTGTGTAAATACAGGAAAAGGAGATAGAAGAGAGTTGTGTGTTGCTCTGTACTATCCCCTGGCCAATGCAGGATTGAACTCTCTTTGTTTCTAAATAGGTTGTTATACTATTCTCATCACCATAGTATCTGAGTGCCTTCCAGTAGTGTGTTCAGCAGTATGCCTAACATCTGTCATGTGTCTGTTTTCTCATACACTCCCCAGTGGAGTGTGTTTTGGACTTTTTGTGGTTATACACACACATTTGTGAGTGTTTGGTAGAAAAGGCAAGGTCAAAGAAATGGACCTTGCATTTACAGTGGAAGGTGGTGAGATTTATGATGGTCCTTAATTACCTATCCCCAAGAAAGCTCTGTATCCTGCACAGGGGACTTTTACCTTATCAGTAGAAAGTTCCATTGTGCCAGAGGAGCAAATTTGCGGACCATGGTTTTCATCTCAGAGCTTTAGGCAATCTTCTAGAGCAACTTGGACAGAAGCACCAAAACCTTGAATTTGATTCTGTATTCTATGGGAAGCCAGTGTAGCCAGCAGAGGACAAATCCGATGTGCTCATGGTAGTCAGTGTTGCTGAGGAGACATGCTGTAGGGTTCTGTACCAGTTGGAGTTTCCGAAGTGATGGATGTTTTGTGCCCAGGTATATTGAGTTGCTGTAGTCCAGCACAAAGGTGACAAAGGAGTGAATAACTGAGGCTAGGTTGTCAGTTGCCAGGATAGGACAGAGTCTTAGGCCTGGTCTACACTAGGCGTTTAAATCGGTTTTAGGAGCCTAAAACCGATTTAACGCCACAACCGTCCACACTAGGAGGCACCTTATATCGATTTTAATGGCTCTTTAAATCGGTTTCTGTACTCCTGCCCGACGAGAGGAGTAGCGCTAATATCGGTATTAACATATCGGAATAGGGTTAGTGTGGCCGCAATCGACGGTATTGGCCTCCGGGAGCTATCCCACAGTGCACCACTGACCGCTCTGGACAGCATTCTCAACTCGGATGCACTGGCCAGGTAGACAGGAAAAGCCCCGCGAACTTTTGAAATTCATTTCCTGCTTCCCCAGCGTGGAGAGCTCATCATCACAGGTGACCACGCACAGCTCATCAGCACAGTTAACAATGCAGTCTCCTGAGAATCGAAAAAGAGCCCCAGCATGGACCGCTCGGGAGGTAATGGATCTGATCGCTATATGGGGAGAGGATTCAGTGCTAACAGAACTGCGTTCCAAAAGACGAAATGAAAAAGTATTTGAAAGAATTTCTAAGTCTATGACGGATAAAGGCCACAGCAGGGACTCCGTGCAGTGCAGAGTGAAAGTTAAGGAGCTCAGACAAGCCTACCAGAAAACCAAAGAAGCAAACGGAAGGTCCGGGGCAGGTCGAAAAACATGCCGCTTCTATGCTGAGCTGCATGCAATTTTAGGGGGCTGCGCCACAAGTACCCCACCCCTGACCGTGGATTCCGAGGTGGGGGTTGTAATCTCTGCCATGTCAGACGGGGAAGATGAAGATGAAGAAGAGGAGGAAGACCTCGCAGAGAGCACACAGCACTCCGTGACCCCCAGCAGCCAGGAGCTTTTTATCACCCTGACGGAATTACCCTGCTCCCAGCCCTCACAAGCAACTATTCCAGAGAATGACGCCATGGAAGGGAGCTCTGGTGAGTGTACCTTTGCAAATAGCAAACAGTGTTTTTTAAGCAAGCCTTTTTTAATGATTGATTTGCCCTGAGGACTTGGGACGCATTCGCAGACAGTATAGTTACTTAGAAAAGTTTGTTAACATGTCCGGGGATTGAGAGGAAATCCTCCAGGGACATCTCGATGAAGCGCTCCTGTAGGTACTCCAGAAGCCTTTGCAGAAGGTTTCTGGGCAAGGCATCCTTGTTCCGCCCACCATGGTAGGACACTTTACCATGCCATGCATGTAGCAAGTAATCAGGTATCATTGCGTGGCAAAGCATAGCGGCGTATGGTCCCGGTGACTGCTGGCATTCAAGAAGCATGCGCTCTTTATCTTGTTCTGTTATCCTCAGCAAAGTGATATCGTTCAGGATAACCTGGTTAGAAATCAGGAATTTAAGTAAGGGGGGTGGCCATTTTTCTACTGGGTTCGTGGAATGCAGCAGCTTAAAAAAAACACTTTCCTGCACGTAGCGAAGCGGGGGGAGGGGAGGAGTGAAATGCCGATGATCTTTTCTGTTTGGTCACCGGCGAGGCGATCTTCCCCAAGCTACCGGACAAGCAGTGGGTGGGGGGGAGGGGGAAGGTTGTTGATTAGCAGGGAGCTAGCGTGGTATTAGCCATGCGTTGGGGGGGGAGGGGTAAATCACTGAGACAGTGGCTTACCATGGCCGCATGCAAGCTGAATCCTGATGCCTGGACCTGTGTCTGAGATCTGTAACCCAAGAGTTGCAAGCAGGCACTATTAAGATGAAAAATGCGACCTTGTAGGGAAATCACATGTGCTATGTAAGGTGAATAGTGCTTTTCACTGTGAAAGAGTATAACCATTGTTCTGTAAAATGTATCTTTCTAAATATTTATCTCCCTCATGCAGCTGCAAATATTTCAAGCGTCCCTCCTCCATCCCAAAGGCTAGCACAGATAAGGCGGAGGAAAAAGAAGACGCGAGATGAGATGTTCTCGGATATTATGGAAGTTACACGCAATGAAAGAGCTCATCTGAATGAGTGGAAGGACGTGGTTTCAAATTACAGGAAAGAGGCCAGTGAACGTGAGGACAGGAGGGATGAACGTGAGGACAGGAGGGACAACCGAGATGAGAGGTGGCGGCAGGAAGACCGGCAGGAAAATCAGCGGTGGCGGCAGGAAGATCAGCGGTGGCGGGATGCAACTCTGGGGCTGCTGCGTGATCAAACTGACATGCTCCGGCGTCTTGTGGAGCTTCAGGAACGGCAGCAGGATCACAGAGTGCCGCTGCAGCCCCTGTATAACCACCCTCCCCCCTCACCATGTTCCTTAGCCTCCTCACCCAGACGTGTAAGAACGCGTGGGGGGAGGCTCCGTGCACCCGCCCACTCCACCCCCGTGGACAGCCCAACCAGAAGGATGTCGTTACTCTGAATTTTATTTTTTTAATGGCCTTCTCCATCCCTCCTTTCCTCCTCCCAAAGCACACCCTTACTTCTCTCCCTCTTTTTATAATGAATCAATAAAGAATTCATGCTTTTTAAATGAGTGACTTTATTTGCATAAGTAAGCTGTACTCGAAGGGGGAGGGGGAGTTGCTTACAGGGACTGAGTCAATCAAGGGGGTTGGGTGTTCATCAACAAACACAGCAGTCACACTGTACCCTGGCCATTGATGAAGCTCGTTTTCAAAGCTTCTCTGATGCGCACCGCTTCCTGGTGTGCTCTTCTAATCTCCCTGGTGTCTGGCTGCGCGTAATCAGCGGCCAGGTGATTTGCCTCAGCCTCCCACCCCGCCATAAAGGTCTCCCCCTTACTCTCACAGAGATTGTGGAGAATACAGCAAGCAGCAATAACATAGGGGACATTGGTTTGGCTGAGGTCTGAGCGAGTCAGTAATGTGCGCCAGCGCGCCTTTAAACGGCCAAATGCACATTCCACCACCATTCTGCACTTGCTCAGCCTGTAATTGAACAGATCCTGACCACTGTCCAGGCTGCCTGTGTATGGCTTCATGAGCCATGGCATCAAGGGGTAGGCTGGGTCCCCCAGGATAACGACAGGCATTTCAACATCCCCAACTGTTATTTTCTGGTCTGGGAAGTAAGTCCCTTGTTGCAGCCGTTTAAACAGAGTAGTGCTTCTGAATACGCGAGCGTCATGAACCCTCCCTGGCCATCCCGCGTGGATGTTTGTGAAACGTCCCTTGTGATCCACCAGTGCTTGCAGCACCATTGAAAAGTACCCCTTCCGGTTTACGTACTGGGTGCCCTGGTGCTGCGGTGCCAAGATAGGGATATGGGTTCCATCTATCGCCCCCCCACAGTTAGGGAATCCCATTGCAGCAAAGCCATCCACTATGGCCTGCACGTTTCCCAGAGTCACAACCTTTCGTAGCAGCAGCTTAGTGATTGCTTTGGCTACTTGCATCACAGCAGCCCCCACAGTAGATTTTCCAACTCCAAATTGATTCCCGACTGACCGGTAGCTGTCTGGCGTTGCAAGCTTCCACAGGGCTATCGCCACTCGCTTCTCTACTGTGAGGGCTGCTCTCATCTTGGTATTATGGCGTTTCAGGGCAGGGGCAAGCAAGTCACAAAGTTCCATGAAAGTGCCCTTACGCATGCGAAAGTTTCGCAGCCACTGGGAATCGTCCCACACCTGCAACACAATGCGGTCCCACCAGTCAGTGCTTGTTTCCCGGGCCCAAAATCGGCGTTCAATGGATAGAATCTGCCCCATTACCATCAGGATCTCCAAAGCGCCGGGGCCCGCGGTTTGAGATAATTCTGTGTCCACGTCCTCATCACTGTCATCGCCGCGCTGCCGTATCCGCCTCTTACTCGCCTCGGTTCGAAGGTCCTGGTTCAGCATATACTGCACGAGAGTGCGCGAGGTGTTTAAAACATCCACGATTGCGGTATGGAGCTGAGCAGGGTCCATGCTTGCTGTGCTATGGCGTCTGCACGGTTCACCAAGCAAAAAAGGCGCGAAACGGTTGTCTGCCGCTGTCAGGGAGGGAGGGAGGGGTGAGGCTGTACCCAGAACCACCCGCGAAAATGATTTTTGCCCCATCAGGCACTGGGATCTCAACCCGGAAATGCCAAGGGGCGGGGGAGGCTGCGGGAACTATGGGATAGCTACGGGATAGCTACCCACAGTGCAACGCTCCAGAAATCGACGCTAGCCTCAGACCATGGACGCACACCACCGATTTAATGTGTTTAGTGTGGCCGCGCACACTCGATTTTATAAAATCTGTTTTACAAAACCGGTTTATGCAAATTCGGAATAGTCCCGTAGTGTAGACGTACCCTTAGCCGGCTAGACATTGTAGAAAGTGTTACCCTTGCAGTTGCTACTATGTGAGAGCTCAGCATCCAGGAGCACTTCTGAACTACGGACTGAGTTGACCGATTGTGGATGTGCAACTTGAACCAAAGGAGATTGCAGTGGTGACTGCAAACTTTTCACCTCTGTCTTGCTTGGATTCCTCTTCAGCCAGCTATTCTTCAGCCAAGCACTGGGCCAACTTGGTAGTGGGATGGTCATATGTGGGGAAGGATAGGTAGAGCTGTGTATCATCTGCATATTGCTGACACTTGAGTCTGTGTCGTCTGACCAGTTCCTCAAGTGGCTGCATGTAGATATGAATAGGACTGGAGACCTACAAATAAATTGATACTTGTAGGACTCCACAGGTGAGGGTCCAGAAGTGAAGGTGAAGTTTCCCATCACTAGTCACCGAGTACATCCCTCGGGATTGAGTCACACCATTGTAATGCATTTTCCTGGGCTAGAGCAGTGTGTATGACGGATTTTTTCTTTTTGATTCACTGGCAGTGGAGAAAAGAAAATAAATATTGGTTTTAGGTCAGACAAAATGTTTCGATTTGATGTTGGGTACTTTTAAAATTTTTTTTTTAAATAAAATGGAAGGAAATTTCTAAATGTTTCAACCTTTCATTTTGAAAAGGTCAGAATGAAGCATTTTTATTTTATTAGGATTTTTTTGACTGAAACAATTTTGCTGAAATTGACACAAATTAACAAAATGTTTTGGTTAACCTGAATATGCATTTTTCACCACAAATGTTTCAGGTGGAAAATTTCATCCGACTCTAACCTGGACCTTTGTCACTTTTCTCAGGCGAGACAGCCGTATCTTATTGTTCACAGCGTCAGATGCTGCAGAGAGGTCCAGGAAGACGAGAATGGATGACTGCCCTCGATCCATTGACAGCGGGAGATCATTCATCCATGACACTAAAGTGGTTTCAGTTGCATGTCCTGGCCTAAATCCAGGGTATGCCGGGTCTAGGATAATAGCTTCAACTGGATGAACTACACTATGTTTTCTAGTGAGCCCAATCCTAGTACTACTTTTTCTAGTGTTTAATCCAGTCCAGGTTTAAAAGACTGATGTAACGGGGATTAGTCATTATTTGCCATAGTCCTGTGGTCTACATATATTTACTTTGACGTTTTAATCTGACATTATAACATGGTCTCCACAGACTTGCATTGCCACTATTTTGACATTATAATGTGGTCTCTACAGGCTTGTATTGATATTGTAATTCAGCATTGCAAAGTGATCCCCATGGATTTGCATTAATTTTGTCATGGGGAGAATGTTTTGATGTCTTAAGACCCATTTAAACTAATAGAGAATTGGCACCTTTAAAGGAGTTTGTGCAATGGTAATTTCTCATTCTCAGTAGTTCTCTTTCAAAAACATGCATTTCAAGACAGTTTCCCCAATTATCAGGAGATAATTAACTCTAAGGACCGGCTTGCAAAACTGTATTTAAAAATTAAATTGTGTTTCACTATGACTTGGCAAAACCTCCTCTGAGCATACACTATTAAGTAACAACAATAAAGTTCACCCCTGGTACATTAAAATTTGGGCTTAAGTGATTAGAAATAAATAGGGCTACATGTTTGTCATGGTAAATTTTGAGGGATCTCTTTTAAAATTTATATTTAAAAATGTGTTTTCATGTGGTATAACATACCAGGTTTCATATGGAAGAACCAGTGCTGTCCTTTGGATGATGGATAGATAGTCCAGTGGCTTGTGGGCACTTGAAAAAAATTAAAAAGTTGCAGCTGCATAGCAGCAAAATCTCACAATGGAAGGGTTGCAGTCATTTTGGATTTATGCAATGCCTCTTCACTACTTTGCTTTCCCCTGTCTGCTTTTCTTGTTCTGGACTGATGGTGATTGCCAATGCAATTATAATCCCTGCTGTGATTGTTCACCAAGACCTAAAGGGGTTTTAAAACATTTTTTTGGCCTCTGAGAGATTGAAGATTTCTCTTGATTGTGTCACCATTCTCTTAGGAGTAACAGATTCCTTGTCACCTTTGACAATCATGTATCACTAGAAATAGACAAGCTATGTAATAAACCGCAGTATCTTGTGGTTTATAATGAAAAACTGCATTTCCCATTGAGGTAAAACTGGAAAAGCCAGGTTAACCTCAACAGTAATGTGACTCCCAATGTGTCTATCATACTATTAAACGTAATTTTTAATGTATAAGGCCTGATTCTGCCATCATTTTCTCATGTTGAACAGTACTTTACTCTATGAGTCGTCGCATTCACTTCATTCTAATTACTCATGGAGTAAATTGCCCGGCCTGAGTAAGGGCCCACAGTTGGCTCATAATAAATGATCACATTAAACCCAGTTAGTGAAGGAGTCATTAGAATCAGACAAATGACTGTAAAATGGACTCCTTATTGCTGCATCTGTCCTCTCCTATATGTGCTTAGGTTACTGTAGGGAGGAAACTAGATCATACTCCTGCAGCAGTGCAGAGCCAATGTAGCTATGGAAGAACAAGATGTATTTTAATCAGTCTCATGAATCATTTAAAATAAAAAATTGCCAGCTCAGATTTGGCTGCTTAATCCTTATTGTTGCTGATGTGTTTGATGTCTGAAGTAGACAGCTGAGTGCCATGTTATGCTCTGTGAGGCTGGGCTTGTGATGCTGACACTTAGGAAAACCTTAGTTTTGACTCCTACGCTAAACAAATCAAACACAAAAGTCACTGAAGGAGAACAAGCATGCCACGCCATTATGTCATTTTCATAGCATCACTCTTCAGATAATACCCACAGTTGGGCAAGAGGCAGGGTCTTGAATTCTAAAGAAACCTTTGTATTCTTAAAAGCTTGCTGGCTGGAAGGAAGCCAAATCTAAGGTGTTAGTAAAATGCAGATAGTGAAACTACTTATCCGCTAAGACTCCTGCCTTAGCTTGCTTGCAAATGAAAGGTGCAATCGAACTGGAGAAAGTGAAAATTATCCAAGAGATGTGAAAGAGAGAAAAGTCCAGATTTCCGAGAATATGGAAATATGGCAATACATCACAAACACTGCATTATTTAGTATAGTATTGGAACCAAGTGCTCCTCAGTGCTTTTGTAGAAAATGGTCTTTGAATAATGACTGAGCAAGTTCCAGGAGAGCCTTTTGACTTGAGCCTTTCATGGTTTGTCATTCGTCACTGGAGTGGAATGAAGAGCTATTGTAACATAAAAAGGAACATTTAAAAAGTGGAGGATTTGGTCGATGAATCCCCACTCAGAAATGACTCAGCTTCTGAAGTGCAGTGTGCTGTGGCGGTCTCCACACTATTAGTAGATTGGACGATGTATAGAACGGAAAGATTTTTCCCCTGAGCCAATTAATTATGCAGTATATTTGTGGGTATTTAGTATATTGAAATAAAAAATTGTAATGTGCAGAAATGAAAGTTATGGCATTTTTATAATTAACAGCAATGCAACTCTAAAATTTCCCACCACACTGGGAAAAGTACATAACATTGATCATTAGTATTATCAGAGATGCCAGGTTTAGATAATTTACAGTAGCTGAATGCCTTATCGCCTACCCATTTCTTGTTATGGTGAAGGTGAAAGATTCCATGGAGCTTGTCAAAACAGTATGAGATAATCCTGGTGTCTTGGCTGGTTCTCATTTTCAGTAGGACAGATGATAATAGTCATATCTTTTATATTTAAGTGTCAATCCTGAAGCTCTTTGTAAACAAGAATGACTACTGAATGGCAGCCACCCTTTGAGGTGGGAAATGGCAGCTGTTTAATAGTCTATGGCAACATTGTAAAACCACTTAGGACAGGAAGAGAAGAAATCTGTATCCAAATGAATCAATCGGTGGGGGGGTCAATATAGGAATCTGGCCAAGGCACTGGGATCTACACCTCTGCTCTTTCAAAAATTGCTGTGGGATCTTTAATATCACAGACTGGATGAAAACCTGGCTCTACTGAAATCAATGGGAGTTTTGCAATTGGCTTCACTGGGACCAGGATTTTCCCTTTGGTTTATGTCTCATTCGGATAGACAAAACTTCCAGCAGCACGGTGCTCATTACTTCCAGGATGGAAGTAAATACTGACTCCAGAGAAAGAGTGTCGCCATGAAACACCAGCATGGCTTCCTGAGTTTTCCTGGAAGGTCTCCCATCCAAGCACTGCCTGGAACTGGCTGACCCTGCACAGTTCCGAGATCTGATGAGATCACCATTTAAGATGATATGGCTGCAGGCCTATCCAACAAGGCTGTGGATGAGATTTTGATGTCTAAAACCAAATTCCAGTCCACCTTCTTACTCCCATAACACACAATGGCAGCATTTCTCCTGGGCAGCTTCAGTTTCTTTCTGTTAAACGTTTAAAATCTTCCCAACTCAACCATGCTGCATGAAAATATGAGTATTCGGCATTCTCTGATATTCAGAGTGGGGATTCCTATCAGTGTACTCCCTTTGAGGAGCAGAAGAACAGGTCGTTTCTCTGAGCAGGGGCGGCTCTAGACATTTCGCCACCCCAAGCACGGCGGTATGCCGCAGGGGGCGCTCTGCTGGTCCTGCAGCTCCGGTGGACCTCCCGCAGGTGTGCCTGTGAAGGGTCCGCTGGTCCCGCAGCTCCACCAAAGCCGCGGGACCAGCGGACCCTCCGCAGGCATGCCGCCGAAGGCAGCCTGCCTGCCGCGCGACCGGCAGAGCGCCCCCTGTGGCATGCCGCCCCAAGCACGCGCTTGGCGTGCTGGGGCCTGGAGCCGCCCCTGTCTCTGAGTCTCAGGAGACTATGCAGAATACAGAAAAGAGCAGCTACAGGAAGTGATTGCGCTGCACAAGCTGCCCCAAATAGACATATTGGTGTTATTTAGCAGTTGGTTGCCAAGTGAAATGTTAGGAAGATTATGTTTTTACATTTGAACAAATTATCAGCTTTTCAGAGAACCATATTTTCATAGGCTGCACTTTGCTGTCAGACCTCCTACTGAATTCTCTTGATATGCAAACAAGTTCTAATAGATATACTATGGTTATGCCCTATAAGCTGCTATCTCTGGAGAGCCGTTGATTATCCTGTCATTAGCTTTCACTTTCTTTTTCTTTTTTTCCCTCCCCTCCCCTCCATGGAGATAGCAAGTATTCTTGTCTCTGGGGGTTTCTGGATGGTTAGTGCACTAGTTCCCTTTTAAATGGGGTCCCTGGATATTTGAGTGTCATCAAGGAAACATCATCACTATTTAAAAATATAGCTGACACTTTGAAAAAAGGAGTCTTGGAATTTTAAAAGAATGTATGAGAAGCATCCCAGATCTTCAAGAGCCCTCCCAAAGACTAGAACAAACTAGAACCAAGCCCAAAATATAATGGCATTGCTCTTCAATGCAGGAAAATCCATTGCTGAAGGAGCAGTGCCAGTTTACACTAGCTGAGGATCTGGTCTTTTGTTGGCATACTTTATAGAGATGAACGATGACATTTTCAAAAGTGCCTGTCCTAGTTTCAGAAGTGACTTGGGCACTTAAAAACGTAAGTCCCATTGACTTTCAATAGGACTTAGGCTCATAAGTTCCTATGGGGTTTTTTACATGGTGCTTTAGTCCGCACGAGAGGGGTGTAAATTTTATTCCGCATTAGTGTGTCATGCATTAACTGGTCTGTGTGGACCCTGCTGGGGCACACTAAAAGTTCTGTGGTGTGCATTCATGTAGTGTATTTGAACGGGACTACATTAACACGCACTAGGAAACTTTTAATGCATGCCAGCAGGTTCCACATGGGCCAGTTAGTGCGAAACACACCAGCACAGACTAAAATTTACACCCCTTCCGGTCCAAGTTCCCCCTAAGCTGTGCGGCCGTGCAGCAGGCTATCAAGGGTTGCGCAGACTGGAAGAGGTGCCTCTCCCCTGGCCCCAGTCTTGGAGCTGCTGCAGCCTGTGAGCAGCACCTCTGCCCCAGCCCCAGAGCTGAGTTAGGAACTTTTTGGGTAAAATTTTCAAGGTTTTCATGAATTTTCCAAACAAATCTCTTTATTATAAACCTCTACCCCGATATAACATGACCCGATATAACATGAATTGGGATATAAAGCGGTAAAGCAGCGCTCCAGGGGGCGGGGCTGCGCACTCCGGTGGATCAAAGCAAGTTCGATATAATGCAGTTTCACCTATAACGCAGTAAGATTTTTTGGCTCCCGAGGACAGCGTAATGTCGGGGTAGAGGTGTATTTGCTTCAGACAGTGAATATTTAGACTTTATTACATCAATAGTTTCAGTAACCTCTTTTCTTCACAGCGATAGCACTTATTCTTAATCAGATTCTCAGACTGCACCCAGGGGAGGTCAATATGTGAATTTGCCATAGGGACAGATTTTTAAAGCTGAAATCTACCAAACTAGGTTAATACATAAAATGCCCCCCTTTCATGCTTGCGACCCATCACTACAATATAAGAGGACTTTCCAACTAAGTATTAAGCAATGTGATTGACATTTGTCCTGAATGGTTCCTTCTCCAGTCCTCCACCAGGGGAAAAATTAAAGAGTCTTTTGCACGTGGACTAGTAAGGATCAGTCATACAACTCTTGTTAACATTTCAGTTGTAAGAGTTCACCAATCTCTGTATGTCAATGTTAAATACCTCTAAAATAGGCTCTGGGGTCTAACCTTCCCTCGTTGCATATGCATAACTCCTATCTATTGCACTGAAAATATGTTATATACAGTGGCAGATTAATGATTTTGCCGCCCCTAGGCCCTGAAATAATTGCTGCCCTCAGCCCCATATGAACTTATTAAACATCAATATTTTCAATATCAACACCAATAGTTTCACTTTTTACTTCACTACTACTTTCAAGTATTTTTTTCTGTCTCACTCTCGGCACTAACTGATACAACAAAGGAATCTATTTTGCGCATTTTTGCTATCATTTCATTTCCCCTTTCTTTTGTATAGCTTTTTTTTTTAACTGAGAACTGCTTAATTTCTTCCGGTCATATTATTAATGTTTAGGATTCTCGCGAGCATGTTTACTAAATGCCATCGCGCCGTCATTGGTGGTTTCAATACGCCCTATGATTGGTAGAATCACAGCATCACTGATGCTGCGATTACAAAAATGCTGCTATTATAAATTTGCCGGCCTAGGCTAGGCCGTGTCAGCCTAGATGATAATACGCCGCTGGCTATATATGCCTCATAGCCATTGGCTTAAATTGAAAGCAAGTCAGTCAGGGCAGTAAGTTGTGCACATTGTTCATTCTCCTTTATTTGAAGCAGGAGACTGGCTCATTTCTTAGAACACTGTTCAATTTTAAATGATCGTTTGACCAATTTAAATGTTTCTAGGCAAGTCATGTGACTCAGCCTCTGGCATTAGCGCTTTTGCAAGAGTTTAATGATGCCCTGGACCAAATTTTCAGTAGCAGCTTCTAATTTGCCATTGCAGATATTTTTGTAAGCGGTTTTACATATCTGAGGGGCAGATTCTGATATCCTCACTCGCATTGCGTAGCACCTTACTGTACAGATAGTCACATTGATTTCAGTCAGAAATGCCTGGGGAGTAAGGTGTACTGTTCAACAAGAGTAAGATTGTGTGTATGTATGTACCAGGCTAATTTGTGCATATGACCCACATATCTAATTACTTGATTTGTATGCGCAGATGCACAAATCCAAGTTTTTGCAAGTACATACTACCAGAAATTCAGGTGCTTGAAATGCTGTAGGTGCCAGTATTTTGTGGGCAGGCTTGGATTCCTGGTTCTGCGAATACTACAAATATTTACTAACATGCATCATCTTCAGGTTTGCAAGCATTTCCATTGAAGTGAACTACTCTGAGGCTGACTGGAGCGTCAACAGGCTGAGGTTTATACTCTACAATTTTGAGTGTAGTTGTTTTAACTATGAGGTAATAACTTTGCTGTTCATTTGAGTTTCATATCATGCTGTTTTAGGCCCCAGGCAAAATTTGCTACTAAGGTAGTGTCAAGGAGTAATGCTTGTTGGGTTTTGTTAAATCAGTTATGCAAGAAATAACTCAAATGAACAATGCAGCATTTCATGTAGGTCCTGTATATAAACTAAGCTTTGCACTTGTGCTATATTTTTGGATGTGTTGGGATATCTGAGATTGGAGCATTAATAATTCATTCTTCATGCACATACACACACAATCTCTATGAACTAATCAAGCTATTTCTCCTATAGAATGGGAAGGAAGAAAGAGAAAGTGAGAGATTATTTGTATTTTTAAATAATTGGCATTTACTCAGATATTACAGTGAAGGAGACCATGGTAGTAGTCAAGCATCAGAGGGGTAGCCGTGTTAGTCGGGATCTGTAAAAGCGGCAAAGAGTCCTGTGGCACCTTATAGACTAACAAACATATTGGAGCATGAGCTTTCGTGGGTGAATATCGAAGTGGATATTCACTCACAAAAGCTCATGCTCCAATACATGTGTCAGTCTATAAGGTGCCACAGAACTCTTTGCCATGTTAGTAGTGTATCTAGGTAGATAAATCAATTGCTGGAATGGTCAGTTGAAAAACCACTACAGTGTTTTCTGAATCCCATTTCCTAGTATGAGCTATAGAATTTTGGGGCCGTACCTGACTTGACGGGGTCATTTAAAGAGCACTTCTAAAGAGAATGGAATTAATGTGGATTGTGTGGGGAAAATCTTTACAGTATGCTCATGCAGCCTGATCCTCTGGAAATTGGCTTTGTAAACCACATCTTGACCACTGAAGAGTTAGGAGGTCAGCAATTACAGCTCAAGATTTAGTTCAACCTGTGCATATCTTGGGCCAAATTCACCCCAGATTTTAATGCCACTGAAGTCAGTGGAGTTATGCCAAGGAGGGATTTGTCCCCTTGTTTTTTAACTCAGCTCCTCCTATCACTTCCTTTTCACTAGGCTCACTGGATTCTATCTAGAAGGGCTGGTGCTGGTCAGATTACAAAGACTTTGATTTTTATATGATGTCAAGAATATCCAGAATTTTCTATCATACCTGATGACGATAAACATTTTGGAAGGGCTATTAAACCTCATGCTTCACAGGCAAGTCTCAAACTACTAGAGACCTTGGGGGAGGCAGATTCATCTCTCCTCTGCCTACTGTGGTGGTCTTGCATCTTCCTTCAAAGCATCTGGTACTGGCACCGTCAGAGACAAGATACTGGCCTAGATGCGCCATAGTTCTGATCGAGTCTGGCAATGCCTGTGTTCCTAAGAGACCCAAGTTGCTAATAGCAAAATTATAATTTCATGTAGATTGTGTCTGATAATAAGCAAAGAATTGATACTGGCAGTCCCTTTTGACAGCAGACTTGTCGTGATGGTCACAGAAAAGTGGCTCATCTAGCTTCTTTGCACTAAAGAGCAATTAGTGGACTCTATACCTGTCACTTTTTAAAAGTGAACTCCGTGGGGATCACCGGCTCCTACCATGAGTTAGCGGTCTAACCTACATCAGCACTGGTGCAAAAACTCAGGGTGCCATAGGAGACTTCCTCACTGCACCCCCATCCTGTTGCACCCAATGGGGAAAATCTGCCCCGAATGCAGATCTGAACATCCCCAACGCTGAAACAAGTCAGGCTTATGCTGCTTTGACACTGGGCCCATTTCCAGTGTGTCATAGATCCTTAATTACGGAGCTGCAGTAGAGAAAGGAGTCATTGCTTGGGGCTACGATTGAGACTTCCGGGAATGAGAGGAGGTTTATTATTCAGCTGTAAACTTGCTGCATTATTTTAAATGCCAGCCAAGTCTTTCTGTATACTTAATCCAGCCTGTGAAAATAGAAGACTGCTTGGCTGACCGAAAAACCATTGAACTTGCATAGGCTGAGCATATTACAGAGTTAATACATTTAAACTCCAGGCTGATTACTGACTAGGTTGCTGCTTTATCATCTCTTGCTAGCAGTTCCTTAGAATAGCAATGGGGTAGCTAGCTCATTAAGAGCCTGCATTCCTACCCTGCTGGATGGAAGTGTGCCATAACAACAGGTGGCTGCACTGGGAGCAGGTGCAGATGGTGCCCTGGAAGGATATGCAAGACCAGACGTTTGGGAGCTAGTTTTTGTTACAGACTACGCCCATGCCATCCATATAGCAGAGGAACCTCCTCTCTGATTTGGAATACTCTGGGGAATGAGAAGAGAAAATAAGTTCTTATCCTCATTAACAGAAATCTGTATTTAAGGCCAAATTCTGCTGTTGGTTACACTGGCACAGCCCCTTTGCACTGTCACTCTTGCATTGGTGTAGGTCAGAATTTGGCCCTTAGGGTACGTCTACACTGTGATAAAAGACCCACGGCACAGCCGAAGCTGGCCTGCGTCAGCTGACTCAGGCTCATGGGGTTCAGACTGCAGGTATATGAAATTGCAGGGTAGACGTTTGGGCTGAAGCTGGAGCCCAGGCTCTGGGACCTTCCCCCGTCACGGGGTCTCAGAGCCCAGGATCCTGCCAGAGCCAGATTGTCAACACTGCAGCTTTGTAGCCCCACAGCCTGAGCCCCACAAGCCCGAGTCAGCTGACCTGGACCTGCTGCGGGTCTTCTGTTGCAGTACAGACATGCCCAGTGTGTTCCTGGAGCTAGGGCCTTGGTTCCAGAGTCAGTATATTTGGGTTCTGTTCTACTGACTTGCTCATGTGGACTTGAGCAAGTCTCTTAGCCTCTCTGTTCTTCCATCTCTAAAATACTTTGTAAAGCTCTTGGAGAGCCACAGATGAAAATCAATGATGAATGCTAAGTGCTATTGTTCATAGTATTCCACCCACCATAGAGAATCTGCATCTGCACATGCAAGGGCAGTGGAGACAGCTTATTTTCCAGGGACCATAAATCTAAGGGCTGCATCGAGCCCAGGGATTCTTAAAAAAATCAAAATCTATAGGATTTCTGTGCTAATCAGGCAACTGCTCAGATTATGAATTGCAATATGGTGTAATTAACAATAGTGAAAAATTGACATGCTGTACCTAGCAGTGCTTCTGCTGCAGTTCAGTGATTATTGATGTATGTGGGCTGTAGGATTTGGCTCTCTTCCGTGTGTAATTAGTTATAAATAACCTTTACAGTCAGTTATTTATGCATATATTTTGCATGTGTGTGTGTGTGTATAGATGTGTGTGGGTGTGTGTGTGTATATATATATAATATGATTTATTGTTTTTTAAACCTCTCTGACAGACTCCAGAGACCAATTTACAAATGCACGTTAAGATTTTCGACTAGGAGACAGGTAACAGTAGGTGCTAATAAATGAAAGAACTGTGATTGAAGTGTTGTGACATGCAGCTTTCGGAGCAACCTGCTGCGTGATGACAGAATCATCAAACCTAGCTGAAAGTAATCAGCAGGGACAGATAAAGCTGTGCTTGTAATTATCTGTTTGATATACAGCTTTCTTTTTTCCCCTCTGCATAAATAGTGGAATTGCTTTGCTTGGTGCGGGAGGCTTTTATACTTGTTGGGGCCTGTTTATCTGAGAGGACGCAAGAGTGGCCCTAGCTCTGTGTTTTTGTTTAATTTATGGGTTTTCAGCTGTAGTTCTTTCAGCATCAAGTTGAGCTGGCCTTGGTTCAGATGGAAAGAGAGGCATCCACGCGGCTACAAAGCTGACAGCATTGTAGCGTCAAGGGGCCTGATTCTGATTTCAGCCATAGCACTGTTATACCAGTGTGACTTTCCATCGATGTCAGTAAGTTACCCTCTGGCCCCTAGTGTCAGTTACACCAGTGTAAATCGGGGGTATGTCGAAAGCTGTGCACGGGCTAGCTTGGAATCCAGCTAGCACAGTGAAGTGGGGGCTTCAGTGGAGGCTACCAAGCCAAGTATGTACTCTGGGTCCATGCTGGACATTTACCCCCAAGCCAAAGCCCCGTGTGCAGCTATTGTGTAGACACATCCTGACTGTACACTGCTTGGAGGTGCAATTTTCACATTGTGCAAATTGCTCATTTGGTGGCCACTCTGATTTGGTGCCATTTTACACTCCAGGCAAGATGGAAGGCAGTAGAGAATCAGGCCCCAGTTGTCAAAGGCAAACACCAAGGTGTCAAAAGCAACCTAAACAAGAACAGAAGAAACTTTATTGCAGAGGTCGAAACCAGGCTTTGAATGGAAGGGAAGGACTGGGGGGCCGGGAGGGACAGCTCCCACTATCAAAGTAATATCCATTTCAAAGAGAAAATGGGTTGTTAAATGATCACTTTTCTAGCTGTGGTCAGGGATATGTCCTCAGACATGATCTGAAACATTTCAGTCCCTGGAAATAGATGGCGTTCTTAAGATTCGGAGACACATTTTCAGTCTTTTGGCTAACTGGATTAATAGTGCAGTAATGCAGACTCAGACTTCAAATGTTAAAATAATAAAGCTAAAAGACACTGCCTTTAAAACAATCAGTAAATCAGTTCCTCTTATGTCTTTGTAATTCCTTTTGACTCATGTAATCGTGGTTGCACGGTATGTAATGGTGAAACGTAAGCAAAAGCTAATTCAGTGGCTTCCTATGTGCATCATATACATTTATTTAGTATATCAAAATTCTAAAGTTGGATTTCTTAATTTAAGCACAATTAGGAGAGTGTTGCACACCAAGCGGATATTGTGGTACAAGTCCCAAGATAATTTTAATTTAGAGCTTTTAAGTCATCATAAAATCTCTTTAAATCCTTCTTAAAAACTCTCTCTTCCACAATTCATATAACGGCCACTATATGTTGATATAACATCACCATCCCTCCTGCCTACATAAAGGAACCTAAGGGCATGTCTACACTTAAAATAGCTGCACTTGCGTCGCTCTAGCGCTTCAATGAAGACGCTACTACACTGGCAGGAGAGCTTCTCCCATTAATCCACCTCTGCGAGAGGTGGTAGCTGTGTCGACAGGAGAAGCTCTCTCCTCAACATAGTGCTGTCTACACTGGGGGTTAGGTTAGTATAACTGTATCACGCAGGGGTGTGGGTGTAAGTTTATAGTGTAGATCTGGCCTAAGTTATCACTTTTCTCAGTGCAGTCTTTTCTAGCCTGTTGAAGTCAATCAAATGACTGCCACTGACTGCAGTGGGCTTAGGATCAGGTGCGTAGTTTGTAAATGCTTTAGACCAGGGCCCATATTTTTGTGTTTTGTAGAGTTCTGAGTGCACGGTCAGTGCTTGCCAAATCATAAGTAAAAATTCTTCCATTTTTTAAAAGTCTCTCTCATTTTCCCCATTTTTATGCTTTAATTTTCAATTTCTTCAAACAAAAAAATGCCATTGTTTCATATGCACACCCAGAACAGTTCATTTATTGCCTATAATTATTTGCCAGGTATTTGAAAATGGGTGGGGGAAAGAGATTGTAAGGGTAACGAATGTTGAATTAACGTTTTTAGTTGCCCCGCTCGCTACTAGTTGTGGATTATCTTGAAGTGTACAGCTGCACTAAGAATGTATTTTAAACCTACGTCAAGAGCACCTGGAGTTTATGCACTCTTTTTGGTATTTCTATCGTTCTAATAATAATTGGCTACAAATATACAGTGGAGCCCCATCCCGTATTCCTTACACAGACAAAATTATTGTTGAGAACGTCTAGCCGGGATGAGTAGCATAGGAACTAAAATGTATAGACATCAGGGATTAGATTCTGATCTCACACCAATGTTGATCTCAAGTAACGTCACTGCAGTCAATGGAAATACTCCAGACTTATACCAGTTTAATGAGAACAGAATTTTGTTACAAATTAAGGAAGAAGTTTTGCATCTATGGATTCATACCTGAGTTTTCTCAGTGTTGTACTTCATGGCTCTAGTTCGTTATAGTTCCAAGCAGTGATGGCATTTTAAGGTAAATAATGTGTTTTCTGTGCTGCTTGATGCCAAAGGGCTTTTATTACTGCTGTTACATGAAAAGGAAAGTTACTTAAAAAAAAGTGACATTAACAAATGGAAGGCCTTGGGGAACTATTGCCTGGATGGGATTTTGATTGGAGTTCAATTTAATAGGCCGTAAATCTTCCCATTTCTGATTTACATTCTGCTCCAGACTGGCTACCAAATTTGTGCTAATCAGTGTTTCGTTTTTCCCTATCAAACACATTTTACAGATATGAGTGTAAACAGGAACATTCCCCCAGCAAGGTGACCTTGCTCTTGTAAGCAATGTACTGGTAATTGATTTAGTGCCTCACCGTCATCTATAAATTGGGCCTCTTTCAGTAGCACGCTTAGCAGCAGATTTTTAGATAATTGGTGGGAGTCGTTGGTTTTTCAGTGTAATATTTTGATTGCAAAATATTTCTCATAAATCTGTAACACAGCGACAACTATGATCATTGTCATTTTACTGCGGCGATGGAACATATACTGCTGGAAGATATGACTGACTGACTGACTGACTTCAGATGCGGTGATGTGCACTGTAGCAGGGTGGTCCCCTGCTCCTGCCCTGCGGGGCTAGAAACAGCCCAGGAGAGGGCTGTGGCTGGGGCAAGAAGCCTGGGCTGATTGGGGAAAGTAGGCTCAGCTGTGGCCATGCCCCAATCAGGCCCTGCTGGTCCCTATAAGAGGCTGTGAGCCAGGAGCCCAAACAGTCTCTCTCTGTTTGTAGAGGGAGATGGGCCTGGCTGCAGGGGGCTAGACACAGGGTACCTGAGTGGAGCAGGGCTGGGGAAAGGCAGAGGAGCTGGGGAGCTCCAGCCCGGAAAGCCCCAGGCTGCAGCCTAGCAGAAGGCCAGGGGGTACTGGGGGTTGCAAGGGGCAGCCCAGGGGTAGGCCAAGGCAGCAGGTCCAAGCCCTCCTTGCCAGTGATGAGTTGGCTGATACTGCAGTCCCAGGGCGTGGGGCTAGATGATGACTGGCAGTAGCCTGATACTGAGGTGAGGTGAGGATAGAGGGTGGGAGTGGGGAGAACCTGAGAGAAAGGGGCACTGCTGGGGGGGCAGCACCCAGTTAAAGAGGCACCGAGTTCTGGGAGGGACACGGGGGCCAAGAGGCGGATCACCAGCCTACAGGGGGCGCTCCAGAGCTGAAATGAGCTAATTCCCGGAACAGACCAGCAGGAGGCGCCGCAGGGGTGAGTCCGCTCGTCTACATGCACATGTCAGGAGCAAAACCCCTCTGTATTTTACAGTAGCACTGTCCAGAGGGCCAGATCCAACGCAGTGAAGTCAGTAGAATGAAGTCTGTGGGAGTTTGTGGACCTTGGGTCAAACCCTGACTCCCTCATATAGAAGCTGGGCTGGGAGATGATAGACAGCTGCTGTCCTTTATGGTGTATGATTATTAATTAGGGGGTCACAGTAAGGGAGAAATAGAACAGAATGTCAGTTTCCCCTTGTGGTTTGCCCCACACTCATCACTTGTGATTCCTGTGCATTTGTAAATTGTATAGTTTCAGTATATTGCTCACTTAATCATTCCTGGCATTATTGGGATTGACAGGTTGAATTTTGTGCCATTTTACTGCATCACGGTCTGTAAATTGAATATTTTATAGCTTGTTGAAAAGGTGAAAAGGAAGCAACATCTGCCACCAGCTTCCTAATTACATCAGCATCAAATACATAATAATGTTCTTAACACCACCCACACTTGCTGAGAAGCCATTTATAACCACGGCCCAGGCAAGCCGAAACAGTTAGTACAATATGACTCTCTTTCCTTCAACACTGCTGATCATTTTCCCCCTTCTTCAGCTCCCCTCCTGGCAAAAAAGAAGAGGGATTGGAATTATCTTTCTAAACGGTCTTTCTGTGCTAAGGTGAATAGCTTAAAAATGCATGAAACTAGTGTGGAAAATGTATGTACAAGAAACCAGCCTCACGTATTAAGGGTCCCAGTGAATCTACTGTTGTTATTCATTACTTGTACTATGGTAGCGACTGGCGACCTCAGCTGAGATCAGGCGCCGTTGTGCTAGGTGCTGTTGAAACCCAGAGCGAGACACAGTCCTTGTCCTGAAGAGTTTACAACAGATAAAGAAAGTAGGAGAAAGGTAGTGTTGTTATCCTCACTTTGCAGATGGGGAACTGAAGCATGGAGAGTTTAAGCCCTGGTCTACACTGGGGGTGGGGGAATTGATCTAAGTTATGCAACTTCATCTATGTGAATAACATACCTGAAGTTGATGTACTTAGATCGACTTACTGTGTTGTCTTCACCACGGTGAGTCGACTACTGCCGCTTCCCCGTCGATTCTGCCTGCGCCTCTTGCTGAGCTGGAGTACAGGAGTCGACAGGAGAGCACTCGGGGGGTCGATTTATCGCGTCTAAACTAGACACAATAAATTGATCCCCGCTGGATTGATCGCTGCCCACCGATCCAGCGGGTAGTGAAGACATACCCTAAGTGACTTGCTCAAGGTCACAAAGGAAATCTGTGGGAGATCGTGGAAGTGGAGCCCAAATCTTCTGAATCACAGCCCAGTGTGTCAACCTCAAGGTCATTATTCTTCCATTCCTCTCTCAATCTGTTCCTTAACAGGCTGATGTGATTGCAGAGTCATTGGCCATTATCTTTGAAAACTCGTGGGGATCGGGGGAGGTCCTGGACAATTGGAAAAAAGGCAAATATAGTGCCCACCTTTAAAAAAGGGAAGAAGGAGAACTCGGGGAACTACAGACCGGTCAGTCTCACCTCAGTCCCTGGAATAATCATGAAGCAGGTCTTCAAGGAAACCATTTTGAAGCACTTGGAGGAGAGAAAGGTGATCAGGAACAGTCAACATGGATTCACCAAGGGCAAGTCATGCCTGACCAACTTGATTGCCTTCTATGCTGAGATAACTGGCTCTGTGGATATGGGGAAAGCGGTGGACATGATATATCTTGACTTTAGCAAAGCTTTTGATACAGTCTCTCACAGTATTCCTGCCAGCAGGTTAAAAAAGTATGGATTGGATGAATGGACTATAAGGTGGATAGAAACCTGGCTAGATTTTGGGCACAACGGGTAGTGATCAACGGCTCAATCTCTAGTTGGCAGCTGGTATCAAGTGGAGTGCCCCAGGGATTGGTCCTGGGGCTGGCTTTGTTCAACAACTTTATTAATGATCTGGATGATGGGATAGATTGCACCCTCAGCAAGTTCGCGGATGACACTAAGCTGGGGGGAGAGGTAGATGTGCTGGAGGGTAGGGATAGGGTCCAGAGTGACCTAGACAAATTGAAGGATTGGGCCAAAAGAAATCTGATGAGGTTCAACAAGGACAAGTGCAGAGTCCTGCACTTAGGATGGAAGAATCCCATGCACTGCTACAGACTCGGGACCGACTGGCTAAGCAGCAGTTCTGCAGAAAAGGACCTGGGGATTACAGTGGATGAGAAGCTGGATATGAGTCAGCAGTGTGCCCTTTTTGCCAAGAAGGCTAATGGCATACTGGGCTGCATTAGTAGGAGCATTGACAGCAGATAGAGGGAAGTGATTATTCCCCTCTATTCGCCACTGGTGAGGCCACATCTGGAGTATTGCATCCAGTTTTGGGCCCCCCACTACAGAAAGGATGTGGACAAATTGGAGAGAGTCCAACGGAGGGCAACAAAAATGATCAGGGGACTGGGGCACGTGACTTATGAGGAGAGGCTGAGGGAACTGGCCTTGTTTAGTCTGCAGAAGAGAAGAGTGAGGGGGGATTTGATAGCAGCCTTCAACTACCTGAAGGGGGGTTCCAAAGAGGATGGAGCTTGGCTCCTCTCAGTGGTGGCAGATGACAGAACAAGGAGCAATGGTCTCAAGATGCATTGGGGGAGGTCTAGGTTGGATATTAGGAAACACTATTTCACTAGGAGGGTGGCGAAGCACTGGAATAGGTTACCTAGGGAGGTGGTGGGATCTCCATCCTTACAGGTTTTTAAGATCCGGCTTGACAAAGTCCTGGCTGGGATGATTTAGCAGGTGTTGGTCCTGCTTTGAGCAGGGGGTTGGACTAGATGAACTCCTGCAGTCTCTTCCAACCCTAATCTTCTATGATTCTGTGATTCCTTTATTTCATATTCAGCGTTTTGCCAGATGGTGAATTTCTCCAGAACACGCATGCTGCTGCATCCTTCCACTTCCATTATATGGATCTGTCTTAACACGGAGACCTGATCCCGCCTGAAACTGCCCATTAGTCTGCTGTGCCCAATCCTGATACTAAGAGTATGTCTACGTTACAGTGGCATAGCTATGCTGCTGTAGTGCCATAGCAGAAATGGAAGGGGTTTTCTGTCAATGTAGTTAATTCAGCTTGCCATCAACCTAGCTGCATCTACTGTGGGGGTTAGTGGGCGTTGCACAGGATGTGGAATTTTTCACAGCCCTGAGTGATGTAGCTAGGTCAATCTAATTTTTAACTATTGGCCATGCCTAAGTCTTGTCTGGCAGACACGCTATATTAAAATGCCAGGTGCATTGCAAGTGACTTGATGAA
The DNA here is from genome assembly GCF_020497125.1 of Mauremys mutica. Lineage (NCBI taxonomy): Eukaryota > Metazoa > Chordata > Testudines > Geoemydidae > Mauremys > Mauremys mutica. Next base: position 102,610,895 of record NC_059079.1, on the reverse strand, counting down.
GTATGCATTGAGACGCAAACATGATCAAAGCATGGCACCAGTGCAAAGCTCTGCCTGCTGGAGAAGCAGGCTCTGAGGACGAGGAATTGGACAGTTGCATCTGAGGCCTGGAGTTTGCTGGACTTTGTCATTGACACTGAGATCTGAAGCAGAATTTTTCCAGTTTTTCTCATCTCTTTTTAATAAGAAGGACCCTCCTAGTATGGATATCTACTACATGCAACTATATGATACGACACAGTAACTTTGGCCAAATCCTGAGGTCCTTTCTTAACTTTCATTCAGTCCCTACGCAAACAAACCCCTGTTCCCATAGAGAATTTACCCAAGGAAAGACTGTGTTAGAAAATCTAAATGTACCACCACGTTCTAAAACCATTGCTTTTATTAAAAACAAAAATATTTGGCTCTCACAGCTCATATTCGACATTGTGGCACCAAGACTTGCTTTATTTTAGCTTTGCCGAGACAATGCAGAAGTATACCCTGACTCAGTGAGAGGTAACTAACTGCCCATTAGTCAAAAAGAGATCAGCTAGCATGTGGTTTTCACACAAGGCTTTTCGTATTCCAAAAATACATAACAAATTGATGGTGTCAGGGCAGTGACCACACACGTAAACAGCGGCTGTTTTGCACTCAGCAGTAACTCATATATAGGGCTTTGGACAAGAGCATGTTGTATTGAGAGAAGCAATGGTAGCCAGAAATCTACTGCTGGAGAAGAGCAAGTTGTATTTTTATGGAAGGAGGGCAGCAAGGAAAGAAGTGGCAAGAAGGAAATACAAGGTACAGGAAGATACAGAAGGGTGAACGCTGTCAAGACGAGATAAAGCTTTAACAAATTTTAGCTTAGCTATCAGTGGGAAAAGCAAAAGCAGCTTTATTCCAACCCTCTTGTATAGGGAAATACCAGCCCCACGGACTCCCTTGCTACTTCTCAGTGTAACAGGGGAAAAATAGATTAGCAGTGTAGCAGATTTTTCTAATGTTTATGATAGGCCCTCACAATAAACACCAAGCTAATCCCAAACAGTTGTGAGGCATTGGAGAGAAAGTGACTATAAATCCAGGATGAAAATACCAGTGTATTCATCTGATACCTACAGCCCCCCAGCGTGGCTTCTCCGAAATAGGCACATTTATCTAATCAAAACCAGCTTGGGCTGCTTTTTAAAGATGTTTCTCCTTCAGCCAGCAGTGAGGAGGAATCTTCATGCCAAGTAATGCATTTATCAATGGCATAAAAATCCTGGCACAGGTTTTTGCCTTGAAACTGTCTGCAGAGTTAAAAGTAATGGAAGTTTTTGACAACATAAGCCGAAGTGACATGCCATATTCTACATCCAAAATTGTTTCCACCTGGTTCAAATGTAGAATGCCAAACCACAACTCATGTAGACAAAAGCAATGATGGAGACAGTCATCTCCAAGCCACTCAGGCACTGATCTCAAATGTAACTCAGTCCCTAGAAAGACACTGTGGCCTCATAAATAGGGCCCTGGACTGGCAGTCAGAAGACTTCGGGTCTCTTTCTATCTGTGGCACAGTCTCTTCGTGCCTGATTCCTATCCCAGTCTTTGTCTTGTCTATTTGGACTGTGAGCTCAGTCCCTTACAGTGTGTCTGTACAGTGTACATCACCTAGCATCCGATCTAGGTGTTAGTGTAATACAAATAATAATAAAATAGATGGAAAAAAGATTTATGGTGACTTTACACAGGGATCTCTGCAGTGTCCAGAGATCTCCATAGCAGATCTATGCGCTTCATGAATCCACTGGGCTAAACCCCATGCACAGAGAAGCAGCAGCCTATGCTCAGTAGTTATTCTTAGCCCAAGAGCATAGCCAGCCTGGCCAGCTGGCGTGGAAGATTCCATCTTTCAGCCCCTGGCACTCTTACGAGAGAGCAAACCCTTTAACTCAAAGTGCAGCCCATGGTAAGAGATGGCTGCTCACATGTGGCTGGCTCTCCTTGTTTTCCTCTCAGAGAGAGCGAGAGAGGACAGCTGAGAAGGGGAGATGAAATGAAGATCAAAAGTTAATGGTGCTGATTAACTTTTGATAAAAGGATACAACACTTAACGTGTCAAAGCCAGCTGGAAATACATTATCTGCTTCCCTCGTGTTACCTTCCCTGGTAAGCAATAGCTGTCCTTGCCACAGGGACTGCTGTAACAGCAGCTACTGGAGTCAGTAGACATGGGCAGGGTATTTATTTGCATTTGGAATTTGGCCTTGCGTCATGTGACTGGTGCCAGGAAATCAAGTGGCAGTTTCTGGCCAGCACAGGAGTGTGTCCTACCCTTATAACAATGCTCTGGGACTGTGTGTAGAATGGCAATGGCAGGGGAGGCATTCTTGCTATTTACAGTGGCTCAAGCTATGAAAAGGTTTGGCAACCTCTTCGTTAATCTGAGCTCTGCTCCGCTCCCTAGGTTGGGGCTTTTGGGGCCGGATTTTTTTAAACGTGTTTAGGCACCGAGAGGTGCCGAGATTTTTCAAAGGCACCCAATCAGCTTCGATTTGAAATCAGTAGGAGTTAGGCGCCTAACCAGCTTGAGCACTGCCTAAAGTCTGTTGAAAATCTGGCTCTTTGCGTCCACATAATATAAAAAGCTCATAACCATTAGTACCCTTGTTAGCAGGGTTGGTAAGAAAACGGATGCACGCGTGAAGTTCCTCTCACTCTCCTGCTCTAACACAAAGCCTTTAATGATGATCTCGGCAAGGTTAACCTGCATTTAGTACAGACGGTCTGTATGTGCGCTGGTTACGGGATTAGTATGAGGGTAGTTATGTGACGGTGCTGAGAGCATCAGAATTTTCAGTGTCTTAGTGCTCTCCCTGTAAAGTGAGGTAAATCCTATAAATACTTCCCAGCCATAATGTTTTGGGAAGGTGCTAAGAACCTGCAGGAATAGAGGCCAGATAGCTACCTGGACTGCAAGGACAAAATACAGACACAAAGTCAGATTCGGCCCACTGTCTCTCTCTTGTTTCTGAGGTTAGGTAGTGTAACAAGTTGAAGCACAGGCCTACTAGCAAGAAAGTCTGTTCTCCACTGTCTGCTCTGCCAAAGACTTACCCGGGGTAAGCTGTTTGATCCCTCTGGTTAACAGGGGCCACCATTCCAGTCTGCGGTGGCTCTGCGCACAAAATGCCCATAGATGAGCAGGAATAATCTGTGCAAGAGATGTTGCTGTTCTGAAACTGCCACTGCTCTCCCAGAAAGCTTGCTGCACGGCTTCTGCTTGGACTTTTGGGGAAGTCGGGACCGGGGTGGAAAATTCCTGTTCCCATTCTTGCCATATGCAGAATTTGTAGCAGGCTTCTTTGCTCAGCACCATTTGGAATTTGGTTCTATTCTTTTAGCTCAGTGGTTCAAATCCTTAAAGCCTTTTTTGGCTTATGCTCAATCCTTAATCGGGCACAAGTCATTAGTATACATTTTTATGTAAAAAATTGCAAAATTTTTACATGTAACTTTATATCATCAGGTGCCACTTTTGAAGGATCACAAAATAAAAATCTCAGCATTGGAATATGGAGTTGTCCTGATTGGGATTGGTGGGTGGGGGAGGAAAGCTAAAAATCAATATATTGACGACATTCTCTTATATCTGTTGAGGTAGCTTAATTTTTTAAATATATGTAATACAGTGAAATGAACTTACAAAAGAATTATAATGTAATAGTCAATAAAAGACTAAAGAATCTAATGAAAGGAAGGTCAAAAGAATAGAGAGACAGGAAAAGGAGGAGAAGAATAGGTATGTGATTTAAAAATCCATGTTTTAGTTATTAATATAAGACAGAAATGGTCCCACATTTCTTCCACAATGGAAATACGGGATTCAGTGTTACGTTATATGCCGTGTAATTCTTTACTTCTCGCAAGCTGCATTTTATTCTCTAATATTAGTGTATTAGAACAGGATATTGCCTGAACTGTTATCTCATTATTGGAGAAGCCTCGAATACATCCTCTGAATACATCCTCTCCCTAACATTGTAACAAGCTAAAGAAGCATGCACGACACAGCTTATGCTGTTGTTTACCAGGTGGCAGGGGGTTACTGAGATACCTAGTGGTAAAGTGTATAAAAATAAACAAGGAGAGGGCTGGCTGTTTAGGGTTGTCATGATTCACACAGGTGGCAGTGGGCCAGGTTATCCATCGCCGCCCTCCCCTCATGCCTTTGTGTGGTCATTTTATACATCTGCAAAGTGCTACTGTTCTGATTTACATTCCCTTGGCGGTGGTGTAAATGATCGCACAAGGTGTGGGGCACTGGAGAATTTTCCCTATTGTGTCCCACGTTATATGATGTCACCTAAACCTTATGCAGCGCTTCTCGTCAAAGCGCTTCACAATCTTGAATGGATTTAACCTCCCCATACATGTGTGAGGCAGGGCAGAGCTATTATCCCCATTTTACAGGTAGGGCACTGAAGCACAGAGAGGCTAAGTGACTTGCCCAAGGTCTCTCAGGAAGTCTATTGCAGAGCAGGGGATTGAGCCCAGGTCTTCCAAGTCTTAGCTAGTGCCCAACCAACTGGACCATTCTTCCTCCCTAGCTTTGTTTTTCTCTAACCATGGAGCTAAGTCATCTGAGCGTATTCTTTACAGCAGGTTTCTGTGTGATCAAGAGGAAGATGGAGAGCCACCCAATGTCACATTTTCCCTCCCTCCCCTGTGTTACCTTTTGAACAGGTCAGAAATGTGCACAGAGCTCAATGTCTCTTCCCTTAAATCTACCACTTATGCCGTGCATAAGTGGTTGGCATGCTGGTATTTGTGCTGCAAGCCTGTATCAGATTCTTTCTCTTTTCTTTGGGGTATGGACTTCTCCCACTTGCTCAAGACCACCTGCCAAGGATATTCTCTCCAGAGCCCAGCAGCCAAGGTGGTCACTCAAGAGACGTAAGGTATTTTGCCCGTATCATTCCCACCAGAGGCTGTGTGCTGCTATTGCAACACTTTCAGCCTGAGGCTTTTGGGACCTGGTTTCAGATCCACTGCCTAGCAGCACATTTTCCACCATTAGGGCACCAGTCTTTCAGTAAGTCTCTTCGTAGAACTGTCCAGGTCTGAAGAACCCCCCCTGAACTGAAAGGAAAGGCCACGCGCTGGTTGCCGTAGTTGAGTTTCAGTTGACTAAAGCATTTAAACCCGTGCTTAAGTCCCACTGACTTAAAGTTAAGTACATGCTTAAATGTCTTGCTGAATAGGGATGCCTTCCTGAAACAGGGCTCTGTTGCTATTGCCACAGGCAGCCAAGTGTATCCAAACTCCACAGAAGCAGCTGCGTGGACTAATGTGCACTTTTGTGGAAAGACATTGTTGGTTGGGTTGTTGTGATACTAGCAGTTGTTTCAATTAAAAAGAAAGCATTGATCTTATCTAGGGCTGTCAATTCAGCGCAGTTAACTCACGCGATTAACTCAAAAAAATTAATCGTGATAAAAAAAGGTAATCGCGATTAATCACAGGTTTAATCACAGTGTTAAACTATAGAATACCAATTGAAATGTATTAAATATTTTTGGATGTTTTTCTACATTTTCAAATATATTGATTTCTGTTACAACACAGAATACAAAGTGTATGCTGCTTACTTTATATTATTATTTATTATTACAAATATTTGCACTATAAAAATGATAAACAAAAGAAAGTGTTTTTAGTTCACCTCATGCAAGTACTGTAGTGCAATCTCTTTATCATGAAAATGCAATTTAGAAATGTAGATTTTTGTTTGTTACATAACTGCCCTCTAAAAGGAAACCATGTAAGACTTTAGAGTCTACAACTCCACTCAGTCCTACATTGTTTTATTTTTGAATGCAGTTATTTTTGGGACATAATTCTACATTTGTAAGTTCAACTTTCATGACAGACATTGTACTACAGTACTTGTATTAGGTGAATTGAAAAATACGATTTCTTTTGTTTTTCACAGTACAAATATTGGTAATAAAAATAAATATAAAGTGAGCACTGTACACTATTCCATGTTGTAATTGAAATCAATATATTTGAAAATGTAGAAAACATCCAAAAATATTTAAATACATGGTATTCTATAGTTGTTTAACAGTGTGATTAATCGCCATTCATTTTTTTATTGGTTGACAGCCCTAATCTGATCACATTGATATCCGCTTGCTGCACTTTCACATTCCAGGAATGGGATAATATTGCAACACCTCAAGACAATCATGGCAAGCAGACTGAGACACGTCTTTTCTGTTTTTTCTTACCGCAGTCAACATTTTCCTCTTTGTTTCCGTCATTACTATGACTGACAGCATAGGTCACCCAAAGCATCGCTCGTAAACTAGATAGAATGCACAAACACATGCTGCCTGAGATTCATTGTAAAGGAGGTTCTCATTTTTCCATATTGTGAATGAAGTGATACTTCAGGCTCACGTTAAAAAAGGAGGGAAAGAGCAGTATAGTTTTGTAAAACATTGAAACCAGCTAAGTCAGTGCCCTAACCTCAAGTTGACTTGACAGTGACCTTCTCAAGCACGAATAAGGAAGTTTTATGTGAGAACTTTGTCACTAGAGTTGTTAGTCTTTTGTATAGTCATCCTTCATCACATGCAAACTCTGCAGCAATTGTAGCAACATCTCCCATGAACCATCAGCAGGAATTGAGGGCCAGGAACTTCAGTACTGCAACACAGACCTCTGCCACTTGAGCTAAGAGCAAGTGCATTAGGCAGTAGCAATTGGTATGCTGTTATCTTACAGCAGCCCAGCTCCTAAAGGGGGATGCCAGTGTGTTTCAGAATGAGACACAAAATTAATTGGAGCACCACAACAGGACAGGGAGGAGAGCTTAATTCTTTACCAACGTTTAAGAAGGAAGTAAAACAACTGTACATGCCACTTTTATTTAGCTTTAGAACGATGCAATGGTTCAGGCAGTATCCTGTCCAAATACATTTCTATTAGGTAATAAAAATGGTGCTGACAGTGAGGAATTGCTTTGCATTAATTATAACCCTGAATTCTGTATTTTGCATTGATGCAAGAATGTGTCATATAAATTTATAGCTTTTTAACTTTTTTTTATTTCTGGCTCAGACAGCCCATATCCATGAGATTTATTTCTTGATCTATATGCACATGTAATCTTTCTTGGGATTATTGCCATAGAAACAAGACGTAACATGGAGAGTGTTAGAAATGACAGATGGGATTTGGCTGTCTTTTCCCATTTAATACACAGTGTCTGAAGAGTGTACAAAAAGTAGCAATTATTTGCTATGGGAGGGCTATTGCAGACTTACTAACAAGGACATCTGCACTCTTTTTAAAATTAGATGCTACTGCTTCCATTCTGGCTAGAGTGACACCTTGGGCGATGTCATCAAGGCTGCTTGGAGGTGTGTTGGAGGCCTACATGGAAAAATCTACCGTATCGCTTGCATCAACTCAAAAACTAAACAGTTGGTCAACAGCATAAACAATCAAATGAGCCCATAAATCTCAATGGGAGAGATGCCCCTGGAGCACCAGCCGGCACAGAGAATCGGAATGGAACAAAGGCCAGGATTTTCAACAATGGGAGCCTGAGGTTATGCTCTTAAATCCACATTGAGACTCCGAAATAAGTTGCCTGGTTTTCAAATGTGCTGAGTACTCAGCAGCTGTTGTTAAAGTCCGTGGGTGCTGAGCACCTTTTGAAATTAAGACACTTAGGTGGCTCAGCGTGGACCTAGAAACATAATTTCCAGCATCCAGTTTTGAAAATCTTGGCCTAAATAATGCTGATGCCTTCTCTGGTCCTTTCCCACATTCCAATTATTCCTTCTATTTCCCTGTTTCCTTCTTTTATTTTCTTTGTACTCCTGCCTTCTTTTCTTCTATGGCTCCCACACTCTGTTCCTCTGCCTCCCCTCCCAACACTGTCTCCATCTCCCTTCTCACCTCTTCCCCTGAGTATCCCTACCGTACCTCTCTCCACCTGACGTGCTGCCCCTTCCTCCCTGTTCACTCTCGCCCCACATCCACTCACTCATCTCCTGAGAGCCACAGAATCATCAGCTTTTCCCCCAAGACCCTTATCCAGCAAGCCACAGGTGAAACTCTCCTTTCTCCTGCTCCGCATGTTAGCAATAGCTCCACCAGCACCTGCTCCACTGGGCATGGAAATTCCAGCCTCCAGCTGTCTCCTGGGAGGTCCTGGGTTTCAAGCCCAAGCGTCCCCTTTCCTACATGGGAATCTCCAGGGCCTAAAGCAGGGAACAGGGCCTAGGGGTGTGCCACATTCCTGCAAACATTCTCCACTACTGTCTGCTGGGGTGGGCTCGAGGTAGTTTGGGACCTCTCTTCAGTCATTTGCCCTAGGCAGTTGCTGTCCTCTTCTATTCTTAAAACTGGAGCTGAGTTTTCTGTGCTCAAGCAGTAACTTTCCTAAAGCAGATGTGCTCAAGAAGCAATGCTGCATGTAAATAAGGACATCTCACAGCCAAGGAATCACGTTGGTTTTGTAAACAGAAACACTCCTTAGTCTCATTAAGTGCTGGGGGTGTTTTAATTTGAAACAGGAAGATGTTTGAGTTTACGGGAGCAGATCAGATGGCTCCTGTCTCTGATATGAATCTCTCTCTGTTTCAGGGAGGCATGCCCCAAACGCTGAGCTCTACCAGTATGTTTACCCCCTGTGGCTTCAGTCCTCATCTACACTCAGCAAAAGAAGATGATCAAGGGGGACTGATCTTCCAGGATGGAAACCTTGCCTCAGCATCTCTTGATGCTTTAATCCAACATCTTATACCTACAACTGATTACTACCCTGAAGTAAGCAATTCATAGTATAGTAAACAGTTTAATGTTGATGACTCGGGGCAGCGCTTTATGTAGAAATGTAAATGTCTGGGTTTTGAATCAAGAGAGCGTATTTAAAGCTGCCTACAATTAAAGCTTGGCAAATTGACGCATTGCTTTAAATGCCGTTGCACTGCCCTGTGATTAAGTTTCCATGAGAGAGCTTCAGGTTGCGGAATCTGTTGCTTTAAATAAGACACCAAGAAGTAAAGCTCTGGTGTTGATGAATTAGTGAGCTGCCGAGCGGGGGGCACCTCAAAAATAACAGAGCAGCCTGGAGAAGTTTAGTGCTAGCCTGAAGCAAAAAATAGCTCTAAGCCTGAACAGGCAGTAAATTTGCAGAACTTCAGCGGTTGCTAAAATTGCCCAGGATTGTGTGTGTGAGAGGCATTCCCCTATTGAAAATAGAGCCCGGTTCATGGCAATTCATAATAGCCACCTAGGATGTATTGTGCTCAACATTCCAATGGCCCATCTGACTATCCTGATCTTGCTTCCACCAGTGTAAATCCAGAGTAACTCCACTGATGCATTGAGAATCTAATCCAAGAAGCTAAATCCTCCTCTTTTGCACTAATGCAGCTGATTGACTTTGGTGGATTTGCATAGCCCCAGAGGAACTGAGGGCAGAATTTGACTGGAAGATTTTTCAGTGCTAATGTGTCCCAGTGGGATGACTTGTATTATGAAGAATCATAGAGTGTGACTGACTTCTGCGCAGTTATAAAGTTATCAGTGCAGTACAGGCAGTGTCTTACATTAGCAATTGCTCTGTTTCTGATCACCTGAACATAAACAGATTAATTGAAAAATGAGAAAAGCAATTAAACCAGGGTTTTTGGGTTGGGTTTTTAGCAGTCCCAATACGATGTGAAATATTTCATGAGCTGTTCAGGACATCGGTGGTGCTGCCGGATGGTAACCCAGGCCGCCTGGGGGTTGTGGACCCAAAGCAACTTTGCACAATATTTCAAGGATTCTCACTTGAGATTCATGCATGTGCTTTAAACTCACTGTACAAATATATTTGTAAATAATTGAACCGTTTATTTCACAGATCTGCCCGTACCACAGCAACAGTGACTTGTAGGGCTGATGATGACATTCCTACAGTTTGGCCTCTAAAACCAAATCTGGAAAGTTGCTAGAGTAAATCTTACCGAGTGCTGACAGGGCGAGCCCTGAAATCTAGTGACAGATCATTGTCATGAGTCTGGGTGCCTGGGCTGGCCAGAGCTGGAAGTGAGTGTTATGGAGGTAGCACACGCTGCTGTTGGGAGAAGGGTTTAAATCACAGGAATAAAGACTGACATAAGGGAGGAAGGATTGTCCAGTGGTTATGGTGCTAGTGTGGGACTTGGGAGAGCTGAGTTCAGTTCCCTGCTCTGCTACAGGCTTCTTGTCTGACCCTGGATTAGTCACTTAGTCTCTGTCCCTCAGTTTCCCATCTGTGAAATGGGGATAGTTGCACTGCCCTACCTCACAGGGGTGATGTGAGAATAAAGGCACTCAAGATTGTGAGGTGCTCAGATATATGATCATGGGGCTATGAGAGAGAGAATAAATTTTGTTGTCAAGGTCAGAAATCCGTGCATCTTTTAGACATATGCTCTTCTCATTTGCACCAGTGCAATCCGACTGGCTTCAGGGTAACGGAAGACAATTTTGCCCTCATGAGTGTAACTGGTTAGAAAGAAAGGTGTATGTTCAGATATTTAATAAGTACAGTTTAAACTTCTGCACTTTAGCCAATGGGGAGACTACACATGTCCCATGGGCAACCATAAGTAAAGCCTGTATCTAGATATGTATTTATATGTAAAATCAAGGCAGAGAGTGGACTCTAGTGACTAAATACTTGTAACCTGAGGAATCAGCAACATCTTTATCTTGTGACAAGGAGAAAATCTAAATATGGATTCATGATATTTTCTGGTAAATGTTACACACTGTACAGCCCTCTTAAAGTAGAACTGACTGTTTCATTTCCCCAGAAGGCCTATATCTTTACATTCCTGCTGAGTTCAAGACTCTTCATTGAACCTCATGAACTTTTGTCCCGAGTTTGTCACAAGTGCGTTGAGCAGCAGCGACTGGACGACCCGGTGCTGGATAAGGTTAGTTCAGTTCTACCACGGGAAGGTTCATGGCATTTGCAAAGAGCAGAGAGCTCTAGGGCTGATGGAAAACGCTGCTGATTTTGTCCTTAATGCATCTGTCCTTCTCTCTCTCCTCCCTGTTTGAATGTTACTGGTCCCATATGGGTTATTGTTGTTCCTGAGAACCTGACATAGTGGCATTCTACTAATACCATCAATAACCAAGAGCAGAGCTCCAGGTGCTAGTCCTTCCAAATCCTCTTCTAATCTCCCTTTCTCTCCCGCCCCTCACCGTCTCAGACTTCCCAGGTGATCTCCCTTCTCACGTCTTTAAGGCTCTGATCCAGCCTGCAGGCTGCAAGGAGGTAGGATTTAAACAGCACACTGTCAATTGCACATGTCAGCAAACCACTGTCTTTCCCATTTTTACTTAATACGTCTGGCCTTTTGCTTTCTTGCTTCTGGTACAGCACGTAACAATTCCTTACCTGTCACTGTGATGTCCACATAATAGCATGCAACTACCCATTAACCTTCCGGTCTCTGTTCTGACAGATCATTCATACAGCCGGGATGGGGGAGCTCCGCTATATCTCGCACACAAGGAACCATGTTTAAGTAATAGTAAGATTGTGAGAAGCTAACAGAATGAGAAAATCCAAGCTGTTCTTGCGTCTTAGCTCATCCTGTTGTGCCAGAGAACTGTAGCAGATTCTGATATGGTATGTTACCATACACACTCGTCCTCTGGCAGTGCCTATGAGGAGGTTGGAATTGAGAAGATTAACTCATCCAGTGCCAGATTCCATCACAACTTTCATGAGCGTGTCAGTGAGGACTTACCCAGCATGTTGGAGGTGTTTTTTGTCCTAGATGGCACTTTGGTTGCTGTCAGGCATGGTGGAGCAGAGAAGACTGTGCATCAGTCATTCAATACTATTGTTACTGAAATACCAGAATGATCAAAATTATTGGCAGTATCATTGTCTCTTGCTTTCAAACTGGGAATCTCAATATCAGCTCAAGATTTATGCAACTGCATGAAACCATTAAACTGAGAACACTTTGCTACATTTTGGCCCCAATATTCATCCCCACCATCCAAGTTTGTGCACCCACTTTTGCACCGGCAGCTGATTGCATGTGTAAAAGCAGTCACCTCTCCAAGTGCCTGACTTGCACATGAAAACTGCTGCTTGTGTGCACAATAGAAATATCTGCCTGTGTTCGCAAAGTCTGAAACAATGGCTCTGAGATGTGAAATGCCTGGGTTAGTGGCACCTAGCCCAGGTGCCACTAACGGTCATTTCAATGTGAGCATTAAGTATTCCACAGCTCACCAGAGCTTGTAAGAAAAGAGAGGAGGTATCATATTATGAAGATCTACCCAATCTGCCTTTATCTACCCAATCTGCCAAGTAGGCCTGGTGCAGGGAAACGGGGTCACGGTTGATTTGATTTCCCTAAGGTGGGGTTAAGCTTTAAAATTTTGGGAAGACCTGCTTATGAGCATCTTTCCCACACAGCCTCAATAGCAAACACTCTCTTGAGTCATGTCCTGTGACCAGCACAAATGTCTCTCCTTCAGTCCATAACCTTAGTAAGCATCAGTTTACCCAACTGGACCAAAAAATACTCCCAAATCCTTGCTGTTTCCACCAGAGCCTTCTCCATAATAGCCACTTGCTGGTACTTGAGCATGTGTCTTCTAATGCTAGCTGGCAGTGACTATTTATAGAGCTGTGGTACATTGAAACCTGTTGTTGGCGGGAAGCTGTAATATGCATTTTAACCAACTTCTTCAGAAATCAGAAGGCTATTGAGCATAACTGTATAATTTTTCCTGATTACAGGGTGCACATTCGTTTCCCCACTGCATGCTCCATACGCAAGCTGTTTGTTTTGGTCCATGTTTTCTGTAAATAAAAATGCAGTTGTTGGTTAGAGCAGTGGCTCTCCACCTTCCCAGACTGTTCTACCCCCTTCAAGAGTCTGATTTGTCTTGCATATCCCCAAGTTCCACCTCAGATAAAAACGACATGCTTACAAAATCAGACATAAAAATACAAAAGTGCCACACCACCTTATTCCTGAAAAATTGCTGACGTTCTCATTTTTACCATACAATTATAAAATAAATCAATTGGAATATGCATATTGTACTTACATTTCAGTGTATAGTATATAGAGCAGTATAAACAAGTCATTGTTCGTATGAAAATTTAGTTTGTACTGACTTCGCTGGTGCTTTTTATGTAGCCTGTTGTAAAACTAGGCAGATATCTAGATGAGTTGATGTACCCCCAGGGTAAGCGTACCCCTGGTTGAGAATCACTGGTTTAGAGCAATTTGCTCTGCCTGTTGTCTTGGATTATGGAAAAATAAAAATTTGGAAGCAACATGCATTAAAATATATTGAGATAATGCTCCCCCACCTACATCCCCAAATTTGTCTGACAGTCGCATAATCGGATACATCTAGACCTGCTCAAAATTGGCTGCAGGTCCATATTATATGAGTTTGTGTCAGGGCTGGCTCCAGCCACCAGCGAAGGAAGCAGGTGCCTGGGGCGGCACATCCGGGTCTTCGGCGGCAATCCGGAGGCAGGTCCCTCTCTCCCTCTTTGAGCTGCTGCCAAAGTGCCACCGAAGAGGAAGAGAGGGAGCGAAGGATCCACTGCTGAATTGCTGCAGAAGAATGAAGTGGCGCGATTGAGCTGCTGCCGAAGTGCCGCCGATCGGCTTTATCTTTTTTTTTTTTTTTTCCCGCTTCGCCGCTTGGGGCAGCAAAAAATCTGGAGCCGGCCCTGGTTTCATGTTCTCTTTGTCTTGCCCAACCCTCCTTCCTGATGGCTTATTCCATGAGAAGTGGACAGCATTACCAATAATCAGAGATGCAGTAAAGCTACCAAATTGGCTGTGTTGTACATCTCTTCTTCCTCTATGCTACATCTACCAAACAGTGTCCACTCCGTGGTATATCTTACCAGAAAGCAAAGAAGCAAAAGAATCATCTATTTGTTGACTCAAGAAACTCTTTCCAACCATTTTTTTTCAGCAAAGTGATTGCAGTATGAGAGGGGGAGGAATTTATGTTTCAGATCTTTTAAAACAAGGTATCACAGTTGCGCCAACAAAATATGTCCATCCAATCACAAACAGGCAATTGTATGTGCAAAATACATAAATCTGCATGTAAAACAGACAGTTGTGCATGCAGAGAGGCACTTGTATATTTTGCATGCAGAAATGTGTCATTTGTGCACCAGATTACTTGTTTGCATGTGAGCAGATTTTGCTGGTGCAGCCATAAGTGCCTTCGTTGAAAATCTGGCCCCAAACGCAGTTCGGCGGGCATGTGTCAGAACTTCGTTGAATGTGTTTTCAATCAGTATCTATTAATCTTGTCTCTGTTCCAGGCGCGGATCAGAAAATTTGGGCCTAAACTCCTACAGTTGTTGACAGAATGGACAGAAACGTTCCCCTATGATTTTCAGGAAGAGCGGATGATTGGCCATTTGAAAGACATGATTGACAGGATAGCCCCGTGTGACGAGGTGAGGAGGAGATCTCTCGGGAACTTGCATCCCCAGGGGATGCTAAATTCACCCCTCTACCCTGTTTCCCCTTTATTTTTTTGCTGTTTTACACATTCTGATCCGTTCCTATTGCTGAAGGCGTTTACAAGGGAACCCAGATTCTGCTCGGGTTGCTGGTAAAAATCCATAATAGATCTATTTAAATCAATGTGTGTCTATCTAGGTACTCAGATAGCCATAGCATAGGCACCTCACAGTCACTAATGGCTTTTCTCCTGACCACATCTCTTTGAAGTAGGGAAGCATTATCCTCATTTTACAGATTGGGAACTGAGGCGCAGATTGGGAACCTGGGTCTCTTGAGTCTGCCGCTAGTGGAGAAGTCCATTGCCCTAACTAGACCATCCTTGCTACCCAAGCAGTGACTAATGGAACATGCAGATGTGTTTAATGCAACATATGTGGGATAGATCTAAAGTGATTTTACATGGCTAAATAAAATCTTTGGTTGATTGAGGACATTGAAGTAAAGCTCATTATCCCAGAGAAGATGAGTCTTCATAGAGCTACCTGGGGTCATTTACAGTCATACTCTGCCTCCTGATTCTCTTTCTGTCTCTCCTTCCCTTTTTTCCGTGTTCCTCTCCAGGCTTATTTCCTTATACCCTCTCCCACTCTTATTCCTCATTTTCCATCTCTCTTCTATTCCCTCCATGTCTGCCCCTGTAGACTGTGAACCTTGCCTTTTTGTCACCTTCTTTCACTAGCTGACCCAGAGCGGTTTTGGTTCAGAGATTTTTATCACTGAGCTGATTAATATTGTGGAGCTGGGATCCAGATACAGAACATCAGATTCAGATCATGGCCTGACTAATGTCACTGGGATTCACAATAAAGACCAAAAGGTCAGTGGGCCAGAACACTAGCTCAATTTGTATCTTGTTCACTTTAGGCCATAAAAATTTAAAGCTCAGTATAAAACCATCAAGGGTTGGACAGTGTTTTAGGGATCTCTTATTGGCTCGGTTGAGTGGCTTGAGGGAGATTTTAAACACTGAAAAATGAGCGGAAAGGGTCTCCTCTGAAAGTGACAAAATCTGAATGATACCTAGCACTTACCAGGCCAGATTCACATCAGAGTGATGCTGGCAGAAGCTGGTGTGAACTGGAGCTAAGGTGACCAGATGTCCTGATTTTATAGGGACAGTCCCAAATTTGGGGTATTTTTCTCACATAGGCACCTATTAGCCCCCCACC
The DNA here is from genome assembly GCF_020497125.1 of Mauremys mutica. Taxonomy (NCBI): domain Eukaryota; kingdom Metazoa; phylum Chordata; order Testudines; family Geoemydidae; genus Mauremys; species Mauremys mutica. Next base: position 102,595,150 of record NC_059079.1, on the reverse strand, counting down.
TCCTGTCCTGATTTTTGACACTTGCTATCTGGGGCACAGAGCCTACAGTTCCCTTTTTCTAGGAGTGAGCAGGTAAGGGACCAGTGCCACCTGAAACCTGAGCACTGCTGGCCAGGGAGAGGGCACGGCCTAGTGACAAACTTATGATGGCGATTGTATGACGGGGATGCTTGTGATGGTAGGGGACAGGGCTCAGCCGCCCTGCAGCTCACTTCTGGTTTATGCTGTGTGTTCCTACAGCTCATACTTCAGGATTTCAGCTGGCCATTGGCAGGGATTGGGAAGGATTTTTTTCTCCCGGTGTATTCTGTTGGGATTTTTTCTGTAAAAATTCTGTGACAGAATTATCCCCCGGGTGAGATTGGCGGTGACCTTAGGGGAGGGTGGAGTTGCCTTCCTCTGCAGTGTGTGTATGTGTGGGGGTCACTTGTCAAGATTATCTGGGTGTATCTCACTTAATCATTCCCCTGCCATTATGGGGACCTCGGGCACTGGTGCACCTCGGTCCCTCCTGTTCTCTGCCTGTGGCATATAATAGTCTAGACTCCTGTGGGCTGTAATATGTCAGTCTAATTTTGGTGGTTAGGTTTAGTGAGTGGGTGGTGTGATATTCAGGACCTCAGCCTAGATGAACTGGTGGTACCTTCATGCTTTAAACTCTAAGTGCCAATAAGGGCTGGTCTACACTACGGGGGGAAATCGATCTAAGATACGCAACTTCAACTACGTGAATAACGTAGCTGAAGTTGAAGTATCTTAAATTGAATTACCTACCGTCCTCACTGCGCGGGATCGATGTCTGCAGCTCCCCATGTCGACTCCGCTACCGCCGTTCGGGTTTGTGGAGTTCCGGAGTCGACAGGAGCTCACTCGGGGATCGATATATCGCGTCTAGATGAGACGCGATATATCGATCCCCGAGAAATTGATTGCTACCCACCAATACGGCGGGTAGTGAAGACGTACCCTAAAAAGAGCCAAAGCTCTCTAGAGCTGAGACAGTAAGAGACTCGTATCCTTTTGCAGACTGGCCCAGAGGGGGATCCTGTAACCCAAACTCACAAATGGGTTACGTGAGCACAGCCTCTAGGGGGCCTTTGGTGGAGATGGAAGCAGCCCCAAGGGAAGGTAGTGGTGGAGACAGCTCCCCTCCCCTGAAGCCAGATGCCCAAAGGGAAGTGCCTTGCTGGCACCTTGATTGGCCGTAGCCTGAATTAAACTGGCCCAGACAGTTCTCTGCATCTTCATGCCATGCTTCAGGGATTGACTGGGGAATCCTTCCAGCACTTCTGGCAAGTGAGTCATTTTATAGCGACGGTGAGGGGGAAGGGACAATGTGACAGTGTCCTAACGGAAACCGGAACTGGCTTCCAATCCTGTACTCAGTCCTCTAGCCCAGGCTGCCTCTCAGAGTAAGAGACCATTTTTCTGTTTAAAAATCCCCCCAGAGAGTACCCCAAACATGTGAATGCCTGTCACAGGCATTCAGCACAGGCAGTGGGAACTCCCCTCTGAAGATCCCCTTGCATAGGGGACTAAAAATGCAAATGTGGTTTGAAAAATTCAGGTTGTACCTTCACACTTGGCACGCAACATATCTGTGTGTGCCAGGATGCACAATACTCCAGCACTGCCACTGTTGTCCTTAATGCTAATTAGCTTTGTCACCCCAGGGACAGGAGGATAACTCTGGGATTATAGCAATTAAAATGCCATGTACACTTTACAGTTTAATTCCTCAGGAAAGAAGAAGCCACAGATACCGTACTTGGGATAATCAGCACACGCCTTCCTCCCCAAAGACACATCTTCAAAAAATGTCTGGATAAGGGCATCTCTTTTCATTGGGGATCTGATCCTGTAGACACTACTCCCATCAATTTCCCCACTGATCTCCATGGGAGTTTTGCATAAGAACTGCAGGAGCAGGTCCTTAGTTTGCCTACCAAAGTTTATTCCTTATGCTGATTAACAACAGTACTTGGATGTAATTACAAATGGGGTGTGATGTAATTATAAATCACTTCTTCTGAGCTTCACCCTGGCCATTGCAATTGCACCACATCACACTAGATACACTGGCCTGACAAAATGCTATTTGCAAAGCCATAAATATTCAGCGTGATGCCCTAGATATAGCCTATTGATATTAATGGGAGTCATGCTCCTAAATCCACTTGTGCTTGGCTGTAAATGGTGATCGTGTGCTAAATGTACTACATTGTACTGAATATTAATCCGAGATATGAAATACAGAGATTCCTGTGGAGTAACATGCTGACTGGAAACAGAGGTAGCATTAACCTCTGGATATTATCTGGTAACAGGAATTAGTTGCAATAAACAGTGAACCTGCTGTTTCTAAGTCATTTGCAAATGCATATGCTTCTGGGGCAGGAATTAAAGCCTAAAACCAAACATCTTTTATGAGTGTTGCATTACGTGACCTGCAATATAAAAGCCTGTTTGTGACAGGTAATACAACCTGAAGTATCTCCCAGATGCTTTACAACTGTTTAGTGAAATGCAGCCCCTTTGGGGGGCAGAAAGTGGCACTTCTTAACTGAACACAGCAACTTGTGGTCTATTATGCTGGAAGCCAGACTAGATGATCATAGTGGTCCCTTCTGGCCTTTAAAACCCATTAACTCTATCCATAGCGGAGTGGAACAGAGCAGTGGAGAGAGGGGATGCCTGTGGGACTTGAATTCAGATTCAGGGGCCTGGCATTCAAATAAATTCAGAAGCCGAGAGATATTAAAAATAGCACAAAGCCCATGCAGATGATAAGGAAAAGGGCTAATAGTGCATGGAGAGTCTTTAATTACTGCTCGGTTAACCATGGGATGTGGAGAAGTTCAGTGTCCATTGGCTGCATCCAGGCTCATTCTAGGCTTTAGGACACAGATGTGGGCAATCCAGTTAAAAAAACAAAGCAAAACTGCATGATTGAAAGAGAAGGGAAAGGAAATGTGTCCCTCCTATCCACATGAAACAGGAGAGAAATGGAAGCAGCTGCTGTTGGGCTGGGCTGGCATAGCCACTGGCAATACACTGGCTGGCTGTACACTGGCATTGCTACCCTGGTTTGGCTGGCCAGGAGGCCACCATAAATAAAATGCTAGAAGAGAGTGGGGGTGGGGGACTGCGTGATTGTTGAATGGAGCCTGGCTGCAAGGGAGCACAAGGAGAGTGCCAGGGACATACTGCACCCAAAAAGGCCTCCCCAGACATGGCAGTGACTCACCACTACGCCCCCATGAAGGAGACACCCCAGGCTGCATCGGGTATCTGGGCTGGTCCTGTGGCCAGTTATGCTGGAACCTCACTCAGCCCAATGGCAAAGTTTGGGAGGGGAGTCTCACCCAGATTTTCTCCTCCTGTGTCTCTGCTCCCACAAATAAACCTCTAGCCAGATTGACGTTTTTTCACTGCTACTTATAAATTGCAATGTACATGTTAACAGCCCAAAACTGGCAGTGTGTCTCATAAATTATACAGCTCTATTGAAATGCAGCCATCTCTGGGGTGGAGTGTATACCCCAGCCTGGGTACAGTGTGCTGCACATAGCATGCAGGGAAATTTTTCACCCAGGACGCTGAGGGAACCCCCCCGACTCTTACAAAAATAGCTTTGGGGTCTTTAATACCCATGCGACATTGGAGAAGACAAAGATCCCTACAGAATAAACTGCATAGCATTCAGTTTACCTGCATCAGAAGGTGTGAGACATCATGTAATGGTCCATGGTCAGGAGCAGAGGGGAGACAGGTCTTGGTGTCAGTCGGATTGTTGTTGACTGCAGACTACAGACAGGATAGGACCCCCTCCTTCCCTTAAAACTAATGGAGATTCTCCCTTAGCTAATAGAGACAATCTCCTGCAACCTGGGGGATGCAGACAGAAATAAACTATCTGCACCAGATCCTCAGCTAGTGCAAATGGGCACATTGACTTGAGTGAAGCTATGCCCATTTACAGTAGCTGGGGATCTGGCTCATTAGGTCTTCTGGACTCTTGTACTTCGGTATCAGTTTGTTCAGCACTCGCATGCCAATGTTACGACAGAGGAGAGGGATGGGCACGGGTGAGGACTGTGTTGGGGTGGGGAGGGGTTTCTAAACATTGTTTTTGCAAAGGGGAACTTCCCCCCCCACTTTTTTTTTAGCTATAATTGGCCAGAATCTACTGCTGCTTTGATCATAGAATCATAGAATCATAGAATCTCAGGGTTGGAAGGGACCTCAGGAGGTCATCTAGTCCAACCCCCTGCTCAAAGCAGGACCAAACCCAACTAAATCATCCCAGCCAGGGCTTTGTCAAGCCTGACCTTAAAATCCTCTAAGGAAGGAGATTCCACTACCTCCCTAGGTAACCCATTCCAGTGCTTCACCATCCTACTAGTGAAAAAGTTTTTCCTAATGTCCAACCTAAACAATCCCTGGAAATTTTCCCACTGACCACTCTGAGATTAGGGCTGGGCCCAACAGATGTGGGAATCATTTCTCCTCCCTTCTCTGTACAGAAAAATGTCCTAGGAACATATCATTGCAAGAAAATAACATTTAAAGCTCAGGCAGCAGTAAATTGTGACTGCATTTGAGATCTGCACTTACAATACTGAGTGATAAGCTTATTCTGAATGGAGCTGGGGTAGATCCTTCTGAGACAGAGTCTGCTGTCACTTACATCCTGGAATTATCCCCGTGCAAGTCATCGGGGAGAGGAGAATCAGACCCCATATCTGAAACACAGCAATGGAAGAGACGGATTCTGAATGGCAAATGAAGAGCCATGTTGTGGAGAGAACTGTCACATCTTAAATCAGAGTCAGAAGTTCATGAATGTTCTGGGCTGGAATAATTAACGCTTCCTTAAGGTTTGCAGCAGTTGTAGGAAGATCTCTAAGGCAGCTGGCCTCCATTCAACTACCTGCTGTTTACCCACAACAGGACCCCTTTACAAAAAGCCTGTCTCTTCCACAGGCGTTCACTGTGTATTGAGTTTGGAAATAACTCCTACTTTTAGGCTTTTCTAGTGAGTCCGTGTAAAAATCCAAGGTTGACATTACACTGTGTGTTTTAGGCTCAGTTTAAAGGGACTGCATTAGCCCTGCCTGATTGCAATATAGTGGGGAAAGCTTCCATGCTCGGAGTGGGATTTCCAGGTTTTATCACTTGATCATCGCAGGCCACATTGGCTATGTCTGTACTGCAGCTGGGAGCATGCCTCACGGCCCAGGTAGATGCTTAGTCTGGGAGTGAAGTTAATGGTAGACTCCCAAATTGCTACATAACAACCAGTTTTGGAGCCCAACATCAGCTTATTTCCTCTCTGGCCCTGACACACACCCCTCCACTCCATCGTGCCCCCTCCCCCTCCCCGTCTCTTGCTCTACAGGCACCAGCAGCGAAAGGTTTGTGTTGAAGATCAGTAGGACTAGTTGAATAGGCCTTGAGCTTTGCAGTGAAGCATGTGGAGTAGCCACTGCTACACTATGTTGCTTTCTATTATTATTTATGGAAATCAAATCCTACTGAGGAAAACAGAAGGGAGCATAAAGTCTGGCAACTCAAGTATGCAACTATAATTAGACAGGCCAAAAAAAGAATTAGAAGAGCAACAGGCAAAAGAGACAAAAACTAACAGCAATTTTTTTATAGTACCTCAGAAACAAGAAGCCTGCCAAACAATCAGTGGGGCCACTGGATGATCAGGGTGCTAAAGGAGCACTCAAGGAAGATGGCTGTTGTGGAGACACTAAATTAATTCATTGCATCGGTCTTCACTGCAGAGGATGTGAGGGAGATTCCCACACCTGAGCCATTCTGTTTAGGTAACAGATCTGAGGAACTGTCCCAGATTACTGTGTCAGCAGTGGAGGTTTTGGAACAAATTAATAAATTTAACTGTAATAAGTCAACAAGACCAGATGGGATTCACCCAAAAGTTCTGACGGAACTCAGATATGAAATTGCAGAGCTGCTAACTGTGGTATGTAACCTATCGATTAAATAAGCCTCTGTACCAGGTGACTGGAGGATAGCCAACATAATGCCAATTCTTTAAAAGGCTCCAGAGGTGATCCCAGGAATTACAAGCAGGTAAGCCTGACTTCAATACCAGGCAAATTGGTGGAAACTATAGTAAAGTACAGAATTGTCAGACACATAGAGGAACATAGTATGTTGGGGAAGAGTCAACATGGCTTTTGTAAAGGGAAATCATGCCTCATCAATCTGTTAGAATTCTTTGAGAGTATCAACAAGCATCTGGAAAAGGGTGATCTAGTGCAGTGGTTCTCAAAGCCGGTCCGCCGCTTGTTCAGGGAAAGCCCCTGGCGGGCCGGTTTGTTTACCTGTCATGTCTGCAGGTTCAGCTGATCGCAGCTCCTAGTGCCTGAGGTTCGCTGCTCCAGGCCAATGGGGGCTGCGGGAAGCGGCGCGGGCCGAGGGATATGCTGGCCGCCCTTCCTTCAGCCCCTTCACATAACACAAAAACCAGGGGTCACCCAATGAACATGTTAGGCAGCAGGTTTAAAACAAACAAACAAAGTACTTTTTTTATACAACGCACAGTCAACCTGTGGAATTCGTTGCCAGGGGATGATGTGAAGGGTAAAACTATAACAGGGTTCAAAAAAGAATTAGGTGAGTTCATGGAGGATAGGTCCATCAATGCCTATTAGCCAAGATGATCGGGATGCAACCCCATGCTCAGTGTCCCTAAATCTCTGACTGCCAGTAGCTGGGACTGGATGACAGGGACGGCTCACTTGATAATTACCCTGTTTTGTTCGTTCTTGCTGAAGCATCTGGCAATGGCCATTGCTGGAAGACAGTCGACTGGACTATATGGACCATTGGTCTGACCTAATATGGCCACTCTTATGTTCGTAGGTATTTCGATAGCACCCACAGGTCCCACTCCCGTTGAGCTACGTGTTGTACAAACATATAACAAAAAGATAGTTCCTTCCCCAAAGAGCTTACAACTTAACTGCAAGACAGGTGGATACAACAAAACTGTGAACATCAAAAGCAGCGTACCAGAAGCCTGCAGGAGACGGAGTAGCTATGCATGTCCCTGGACGTAGGCCCTGAGAAGGTGTGAAAAGCATTGAAGAGAAAAACGATATTTTACAAAAAGTTCTTAGTATGGCAGGGTCCCTTTAATATAATCCTACTGCTAAACTGTGTTACGTACTCAGGAGACGCCACCAGTTTACAGCTCAACTTTTTCTGAAATAGCCTTAATCATAATATAGCAGGTTAAGATTTTGTCATGGTTATTTTTAGTAAAAGTCACGGACAGGTCATGGGCAATAAACAAAAATTCAAGGACGCCGTGAGCTCTCTGTGACTTTTGCTGCTGTGGCTCCAATGGTTTCCCCCACCACCGCGGTGGCTGGGAGCTGTGGGGTTCCTGGAAGCTGCGGGGGCTTTCCGCCCATGGTGGCTGGGAGCTGCAGGGTGACCATATTTCGCAAAGAGAAAATGGGACACCCTCAGCCGCTCGCCCTGGAGGCTTCTCCTCTCCACCCATGTGAGACTGTTGCCCGTCGCTGGAACCCTGAGCAGGGTCCCCTCAGGAGTCTGTCACCTGTCCCTGGAACCTGGCGGGGGGGCCCCTGTCGCCTATCATTGGAACCATGCTAGGGTCCCGCTGGCTGCCAGATCCAGAATCCTGCAGCCCCTGGGGCTGAAGCAGAGAATGTCATGGAGATCTCTGGATCCATGACCTCCGTGACATAAACGTAGTCTTAATTATGATCTAGGGTGGACTCTCAGCTCTTCCTGTTAAATTGTTGCAGGTATTACATGGAATATTATGCCGTGCAACTCTTGCTGATTTCGCATGTGGCAGAAAAGAGACCCTGAGGACTAACAGTGACTTGGGAGCACTTTGATTCCTGTGTTGTACCTGCGCAGCTCCTCTTTGCAAGCATTGGAGTAGTTCCTCTCTGACTAAGGGGTGAGGAGGGCTCCCTGTGCAGATGGTTAGACAGTTTACTCCACTCTCCTGCCAGTTGACTATGAAGGAGATTTGTGACCACGGATCTTTTGTAGTTGACGGAACAAGCTGCCGGAAATATGTCAACGTCGTAGAGTAACTTGGAAAGGAAGGAACAGGAGGGAGGCTAGGAACAGGCGGGTTTTCTGCTGCAAGACATCTAATTAAAAATTGATGCTTTATTTTAAGCAGCAGTGCTGAAAAAGAGCTAAAACAGTAGAGAGATTAGCCTTCTGCTTATAAGCTTTTGCTTCTTTGCCACTTAAATGAAGGGCCCAGCCCTGAACAGTTGCTGTATGCCAGTAACGGCTGAGCCCCTGCAGCTCCCGTTCCCTTTTCTGGGAGTCCCAGGGCATCTCAGTGCATCTCCGAATCAGGCCCAAATCACTGCTGTTCCAAATATTAATATGAGCTGTAATTACAAGAGATTACGCCTGAACAAACGCTGTAATTAACTTAAGGAAGAACTCCCACCCTACAGATGCAAATTTCCTTTTGGAGAAACAGCATGAAAGAGGCACCGTGCCGTTGGTTGTGCTTGTTTGAAAGAAAGCTGCCAGTACTATGAATCTTACAAATCAGAGATGGAAAGGAGCCATTAGGTCATCTAGTCCATTCCCTTAGGCTCCTGCAGGATTTTCCCCTACAGGATATTCTCCTGTCCTTTGTACAGTCTGGTTTCTAGCGGCTCTGTGCAGTGTTTATAAAAGTACACATGCTGAGAATGGTTGCTTGCCAAGTGTTGTGATTTGCATTTAGAGAGAGAAGTTTTAATTAAAATTTTGAGTTCCTGAGCCACCTGCAGGGCTCTGCTATCTTCTGAAGGACTTTCCTGGTTAAGAATTAAACACTTTGTTTAAATATTAAACAATGGCACTCTTCTTTTAATTGTTAAGCTAGCAGCGAAGCAGAGTAGGATGGCATGCTCTCTAGCACTTAGCTCCCATATCATCAAATGTCACTTTGTGGCAAGATGTTTACCAGCAGGAGTATTCCAAAATATAGTGTTGAATCTAATTTAAAGCGTTATTTTCAGTTGCTGATTACAGTTTAAACAAGGCTGGAAATCCTTCTCTGATGGCAAAAGCTATAAGGCTGTTTACAAATACAGGGAAATGCTTCTTGGAGAAGACTGCACTGAGCAAAATGAGTGTAACTCTCTTTTTTCAATGAGTTTCTTGGAGAAATTTTATTTAGAAATATTCCTGCTTATGTATGTTCAGTGTCACCCTCTTCTTGCTCTATCTATTATCTGGGGCATTTATATGAATCTTTGTTTTCTGTGGCCTATTTCTAGATCTGTGTGAAATGTTCACTACAAAAGCAGGGGAAACTAGAAATGTAGATCAAGGTTTGTGAAACGTTTTTTTAATGTTCCTGAATCATTCAAGCAATGCTGGGTTGATTTATTACTTTAAATAAAAACAGTCAGGAATTTGTTATCCTAGAGGTAGGATACATAAATATTTTGTGTCAAAACATTTTTGATGGAAAATTGGATTTTCAACTGAGTGAAAAAATTTTCCAAACATTGTCTGCTTTCTGTATATTTTTTTTCTGAAAAACAAATGCCCAAAAACCAAAATACTACAGTCGAAAATGGAAATATTTTGATTTCCAGCCAAAATGTCTTGGTATTTGAATTTCTACTGAAAAATCAACATTTTCTGCAGAGAAACCCATTTTTCAACCATCTCTGTTCACTGAGATTCAAAACCAGCGGAGATGTGTCCATGCCCATATGGGCATAAACCACAGAAAGTGTACAGACACTCTTCACTGCTTCAGAGTCAGCCCGATCTGCAGTAACCAAAAGCTCTGCCTTCTGGGCACTTGGTAACATATAAGAAAGAAGTATGGGTGAGCTCTCTTGCATCAGAGCCAGGCAGCAGCATGCTGGAAGAATCTTCATAATTATCTGAAGAAACAAAGGTTCTTGTGTTCATAGAAGTAGCCTTAGTAACAAAGGCCTTGTCTACACTACAAAGTTTTGTCGGCAAAAGCTGCCTTTTGCCAGCAAAACAGGGGCGGTGTCCACACTACAAAGCAACTATTGTCGGCAAAACAAAAGCACCTCAACAAGAGGCATAAAGCTTTTTGCCGAAAAGTTAGAGACAACGCGTCAGTGTGAAAACCGCTGTTTGTTTTGTCGACAGAACTGGCTTCCACCAGTATCCCATAATGCCTGCCGTGACCGCTCTGCTCACTGTTTTGATCTCTGCTGCCTGCAGGCATGCACCCCTCCCCTTTCAAAGCTCCAGGAAGTATCTGACAGTTGAGTGTGTTGCTCCCTTTGGGGAACAAAGAGCAAATCATGAATGTGGAATGCTCCTGTTCTGCCCGGCACTAGGAACACAGCGCTGCTGCTGCAGGGAGCCGAGGAACTGCTCTTCTGCTTTGACATTCCTCAGACTACTAAATGGAAATTAAGGGCCAGTTTCTGCTGTCTGTTACTATTGGTCAAAATCCAGAGCAGCTCACTTTAGTGGCTCCACCTTTCTTTCCTGTCTGCGGTGGCGCTGGTCCGTGGGTTGGGCTGTCACGAAGGAGCACAGCTAGCTTGCACACCTGACTGGAGGCTGATTCTGCGGTGCAGAGCTGGCGGGCAAAACTATAATTAAGTTGACTGGCCTTCTGAAATCGTCTTGGTGGAAATCAGATGGTAGCCTAGTGCTAGTCTATGGATATTTTGGGGTAGGAAAATTGGATTTAAAATACACCATTGTCGAGACCTGTGGCTTTTGTATGTTTATCTCCTCCTTCGTTTTTGTTATGTTTCCTCTCCAGGCCTACTGGAAAAGGATGAATCAGCTTTTGCAAGCCCTGAATCAGAAGCTTGCAACCCTTAGCCATGGGCAGGAAGGAATAGTCAAGATCAATGCTGCTGTCTCTGACAAGCTGGTTGCCTTTAAAAGTAAACCGCCGTCAATTCAGAGAGAAATCCTGACCGTCTGTAGTGACCCCTATACTCTGGCTCAGCAGCTAACGCATGTGGAATTGGTAAGTGCAGCACATGTGGAATTCCTAACTTTGCATTCAAGGGTGGCATTTTAAAGCCCAGCAGCAGCTGTGTCATCAAAACCCAAGTGAAATGCATACGCTGCTGCAGCATAGTTAGCACAGTATCAATACTGCAGGAGGAAGGTAATAAGTAATAATTGGAGATATACCAATCTCCTAGAACTGGAAGGGACCTTGAAAGGTCATGGAGTCCAGCCCCCTGCCTTCACTAGCAAGACCAATTTTTGCCCCAGATCCCTAAGTGGCCCCCTCAAGGATTGAACTCACAACCCTGGGTTTAGCAGGCCAATGCTCAAATCACTGAGCTATCCCTACCCCCATGGTTAGTGGATTAGAGCAGAGGACTGAGAAGCAGGGTATGTGACACTGCTTTGTCCTGTGACTATGCACAGGTCACTTAGGCTCTTCCTTTCCCTCAGTTTGCTCATCTGTGAAATGAGGACGATGATAATATCCCCCTGCTTCGCGATGAATTTAGTTCAGTTCCATTTGCAAAGTCCTTTGAGCCCCTTGAATGGAAGGTGCTGTGGAATGGCTGACCTCTATCATCCCAATTTTGTTCGATATTCAAGCTTTTACGTTGCTCAAACCCAGTTCTCTGCTACACAAGCATCTTCGTTGGTGTTTTTCCTTTCTCAGTTTCATAGACCTGAACTTATGAGACTTCAGGTAGCAGTGTGCCCACTCAGTCTTACTGTCCCCCTCCTCCCCACCCAATCCAGTCCTCAGCAGGCTTTTGATGATTGTTGCTCCCTTACCTGGTGAGGCGGGGGCAGTTTCTTCAAGGTGGTGGGGTGACATGAAGCCTTCTCTCCCGTGCAGTTTCAGGTCCACTGCATGGGTGTTCCACCTCCCCAGGCAAAGATTATGTGGGAAAAAATGAGGAGACTGGTGGCACCTTAAAGACTAACAGATTTATTTGGGCATCAGATTATGTGATGGTGCATCATAACCTCACTGCTGCTCCACCTCGCTGCATCTGTCCTCATATCTTTTTATACCCTTAAGCTTCTCCATTGCTGGTTCCTGGGAGGACACTGTTCACTTCTGAAGCCCCAAGAGTATTTTTCTCTGTTAATCTGAATGTAAAATAACTTAAAAAATGAAACCGTGTGAGGATTAAGAGTTGGAGGGAATATTATGGAACTCGAAGGCTTTCTAATCCCACAGCTGGCCATATTCTGCTCCTCAAAGAGGAATCTTTTGGAATGAAACCCATGAATTATAGGATCCATCTATAGGATCCACCAACCAAAAGGTTGGTTTTCAGCATATGTGACTTTGGCCCTCTTAGCTTTCTGTAGCTCTAACTAAACAGCACCAGAGACTGCGGAAGCCTTTTGTGGCAGTGTTTGGGTTTTTTTCCCCGCATGGAACAACTTGACTCTAAGATGAGTTTACTGCAGTGTACAAAGAATGATGCATTGAAACAATCTGCAGCTTTCGTTCCACTTCACTATAAACAGAGCTCCACTGTGTCTGCTCCTACTTCCTTGCACCAGGTGTAGTAATTACTCTGCAGTTCGTTAGGATGGTGATTATTCTTCAGCAATCTGAGCTACCCTATCACCTACATTTCCTTATGAGGAGCAGAGAAATTCCATGGGATTTGCTTATAGGACCAGCCCTGGAGTCTTGACGCAGGCAAAATGCCCATTGACTTTGCAGGTGCCTTATCGAGGTGAGGCTCTCAAGATTGAGCTGAGTGAGTTCACTTTGGTGCTCAGATACCCACCAATAATTCATTACTGAGATCAGGTGGGATTTTCAAAAATGCCTGAGGGATTCAGGAACTGAACTCCCATTGAAAGTCAGTGGTTCTTCGGTGCCTAATTAATGCTCTCTTGAAAATTTAAAATTACACACATAATAAATCATAACCTGATGGAATAATAATAACAATTAATAACTAGCTTTTTATGACAGGGTCTAGTAGACCTTCTCTGCTTTCTGCTGGAGGTGTCGGCTCCCTGATACACCCCGCTTAAGGAAAACCTGCTCAGACCAGACTACCAACAAGATTTAGTCTTCTAGAGGCCTAGAAGGGCCAGGAGAGAGACTGACCAATCAAGAGCCAGCAGGCCACTTAAGAAGGTTTGCCTGGTTTCTCTGAAGGGCAGTGCTTGCTGAGGCTGAGATGGGAGTGAGGTGCCTGTGTACTAGTCCAGGGGTTCTCAACCTTTTTCTTTCTGAACCTCCTCCCACTGCACAACATGCTACAGAAACTTCACCGCCCAACTGTAGCACAACTATTGTTTTTCTCCATAGAAATGCTACAGCAGCATTAAGGGGTAGGAAGCAGGGCAGTTGCCCGGGGGGCCATGCCACAAGGGGCACTGCGAAACTAAGTTGCTCAAGGCTTCAGCTTCAGCCCCAGGCGCTGGAGCTCAGGGCTCTGGGCTGCAGTCCTGCATGGTGGGGCTTCAGCTTTCTGCCCTGGGCCCTAGCGAGTCTAACTCCAGCCATGTTTGGTGGACCCCTGAAACCAGATCGCAGCCCCCCAGGGGGCCCCGGACCTCTGGTTGAGAACCACTGTACTAGTTCACAAGCTTGGGGCCAGGTTAGGGCCTTTGCATAACAAACTGTGACTAAGCAGTGACCATTTATTTTTGTTCGATAATTAAAGGCACCTACAGCCAGATTTTGAGTTTATTGTTTAACGGCTGATGCTGAGCTCATGGCAAGGGCCGTTCTGTTCCAGCCGGGCTGCCACACTCTTCTATAGAGCTTTTTATCAGTAGATCTCAAAGAGCTTTACAAAGGAGGTCAGTATCATTATTTCCATTTTACAGATGAGGAAACTGAGGCACAGAGAGAGGAAGTGACTTGCCCAAGGTCACCCAACAGGCCAACAGAAGAGCTCGGACTAGAACCCAGGTCTCCGGAGACCCAGTCTGGTGCTCTACCCACTAGGCCACATTGGCATGATAATAACAAGAGGTAGCTAATGTAATTAATGTTCTATCCTACTTTCATATATTGGATAAAGTGTGACCTTGGGCACATGTGCAAGTCAAAGGGAGTGGCACGAATGTAACCAAGATCAGAACTTGGCCTGTAGAGCTCAGTTCATTAAGAACTTAGTAGCAGCCAGCCTTGGTATAATCAATTGTGATGCCGATATCAAGCCCTGTAAAATGTCACATCTTACTTTGTTTTCTAAATCCATTTGAAATGTATTGACAGATGTCAAACCCCAGAGACACAGCTATGGGGCAGTAGGAAGTAGCTCTCTCCAGCATAGAAGGAGAAGCTTTGTTAGCTGTAGGGCAGGAGCACTCATTGTTTATGATGATCATTCCTTTCTGAAACCCTGGGAAATGTCTCATTTCAACGAAACGTGTAGAGCTAATGCCTTTCAAGAAATGTTACTTCATGCTCCCTTTGAGCTTGTGTCAGGGAGCCTGATTCTTTGGGGAGCTAAACTGATATCCTGTGCAGGCAGGATCGCAAACACTAGCTCATTTTTTAACCTGTAACACCTCTTGCCATTTTAGTGGCACTTACTCATGATGGGAGGGAAACCGCAACTGTTTTATAGCTGTTGGACATCCCTCGTCCTTTAACTGTCAGTTCGATACATTATTTACTTTTATTTTTGACACTGGACTGATGCTCTCCGGGTATCTAGGTGCATGCATCTTCACTGCCATATTTCCTCCATTTGCATTTAGTCAGTACGCTTGGGCACCCGGCTACCTTTGGTCTTGTTTAGCGAATGCAGTAGTAGTAAGGGCCAAAGCAATATGTACTGAGCTTTTACTTATCACTGGAGATCACAAAGCATTGGTTATCCCCCTTGTATGGGCAGGGAAATGGAGATACTGAGAGCGGCAGTGAGTCGCCCAAAGTTACACAGCAGGTCAGCAGCAAAGCCAGGAACAGAACCCAGATCTAGTGACTTCCAGCCCAGTGCCTCACGGGCCCACCATTTTATGAACAATACAGACAGGTCTTCAGTGTGGTTTATCGCCACCACAAGCTATTTATATACTGTTGGCTGGAGGTAGTGAGATGATTTTATTCTCCCCTGTTTATCACTCCCCTGTTTCTGGTGCAGTAACGTTGATTGTTTTTGTGAAAGTTAAAGTGGGGAACTTGCTGGCTGCATAGCACTTCATTAAAGCCCCATTTCAACTTGATGCCAAAACTTGGCTAGTAAAGCTAAAGTCTTGCAAAGCCAATAAGAAGAGACTCTGGGGATTACTCTCTCTCTCTCTTTCTCCGTCTCCCAAAAGGAAAGGCTGAGTCACATTGGGCCTGAAGAATTTGTGCAGGCGTTTGTACACAAAGACTCTTTGGACAGCACCAAGGTAGGATGTGTCACCATGGAAAGTGTCTCTCCTTCAATTATTTGGTTTGTTCTAGATGAACTGGTTTGAGTAAGAGTGTAAAACTAACCGTGATTGAGGAGTATGTGGATTAGGGCCATGCTACAGGCAGTGCACACACTTAGGGCTTGTCTTCACTACTGCACTACATCCTCGACAAGCACGGTGTAGACACCCCTTTAAGTCGATGCAACTTACATCACTTGGGGAGTGTTTTTTTCACACCTTGAGGGACACAACTTACATCAACTTAAGTGGTAGTGTAGACAAGCCCTTAGTCTAATGATGCAGTGAGGATGGAGCTCATGGTCAAGATTCTCATTGGTGAATCATTGCCTTTGAAATTCCCTGCTGCTGGAAATATGTCTGAGCCTCAGACTGGCCACCTTTAGAGACCACTAGATATGTAGCCCCGTGTTGTTCAGGCCACTAGCTGTGTCTTCTCGTATCCACAATGTACCTGTAACATTTGTAGAATGTGTCCAGATACCATATTAATGAATTGGTCTATGATGAGTGAGTGTAATCATCATTATCATCATCTTCTTCTTCTCTTTACATAACAGCTTGGAGCCCAAGGGCTCCCAAGGGACAGAAGGGAATGGCATGCAGTATGGGGACCTTAGAGCCTGATCCAAAGCCACTGAAGTCAATGGTAGTCTTTCCACTAACTCCTGTGGGGTTTGGATCAGAGTGAGTAAATTGACAGAGCCGCTGATGGTTCATCAATAAGGAAAGTGACTTCACTGCCACAGAGTGATAGTTTTGAAATGTTTCCATACTACTACTACTACCAAAAAAACCCACGTCAGGATAAGGCCAAATCCTGCTGTCAGCATCCCATGGGGGCTCCTGTTGAGTTCACTGCCCCCCCCCACACACAGTGGCAGAATTTCACCCTTAAATGCTGGAAATAGCAGGAGATAATCTATTTTTAATGTTGGCCAGATAATGGGCATTCAAATAGTGTGTAATGCAGCACCAGTGGCGCGATAACATCTCCATGCTGGCCAAGTAATAGGTGTAGTAGTGGGACCAATCCTGCTCTCATTGAAGTCAAGAGGAATTTTACCCTTGGTTGCAGAGGGAGTGGAATTGGGTGAAATTACTGCCTTGATACTATAAGAAGGAATAGCGTCCTTCATATTCATAAAGGAGCTTTGGTGTCAGAACTCCACGGACAGTAAAAGTAATCAATGTAAAAGATTCTGCAAAAATATTTGATCACAAAAGTGCCTGATTGTACTCAGAAGTGTCTTAAGAGACTTTCTTAATGGAAAAATTACTGCCAGGGCTTTCGATTACTGGGGAAGTGACATCTGTTGCCAGCATAGGCAAAAATTGAGCTAGTTAAACCAGATTCAAAATCATCTGGAAGTTCTGTTCTGTCCTTGATAACTCTTAGAACTCTCCTGTCTCCAAGGAAGTTTTGTTAGTGCAGGGAAGATAGACTAAAAATTATCACATTTTATGCAAGATATTTAGCAACTTCTGTCAACAAGTCTCTGCCAGGATTTAATGACAGTGAAATGCTAAAGCCCCATTTTAATCTACAACTGGAACTGAGTCAGGGGATCTGTGTATTGCATGGCTTTTCCCAAGCAATTACAACACAGTGAAAAGTTGGAACATCGATGGGATCTGACTCTATCCCATAAACAAGTTAAAACACTAAACTGCCCCTTACTTGGGTATAGTTTTAGTCCCATGCTGGCCCAGAAGAAAATTTAAAAGGATAAACCTATGTGGTGTGTACCCATGAGTCTGTCTATCTGCCTGTCTGTCTCCTCGCACTCTGGGTATTAGATTACAGGGATTGCCTGTAATAGTTGGGGTTATAGGGCAGGTTGCGTGCAATAGCAGAGGTCTGCACTCATTGACCCAGGAGGTCCCTTCCAGTGCTATGTCCTGTGTTCCTATGCACAAGGGCAGATTAGGGTTTTGTGGGGCCCTGGGCCAGAGCAAGTTGGGGCCCCCTCCCCACCCCTTGCACCTGCAGTCCCCCTGCTGCGCCCGCCAGGGAAATGGGGTCGGGTCACAGGGGCTTCCCCCGCCCCCTCTGCCCAGCACTCCTGCCAGGGAGCAAGGTCGGGGCATGGAGGCTAGTCCTGCTCACTGGCAGGAGTGCCGGGAAGGCAGGTGGAACGAGGCAATCCCCTGTGCCCCAATCGCACTCCCTTGCTGGAGTGCAGGGTGGGCAGAGCAACGCAAGGCCCTGCACCCCATCCCTGCACCCTGGCTGGAGTGCTAGGTGAGCAGAGCGGGTCAGGGCGTGGGGCCGCCCATTTTTCTGGGGCCACCCCAATTGGCTGGGGCCCCTAGGCACAGGCCCTGTTGGCCCACTGGCTAATCCGCCACTGCCTATACATCTCTCAATTTGAAGAAGAGCATATCAACACCAAAAAAATGACAAAGGCAGTTTCACGAGGCCCTCAACTTCCATTGACTTCAGTGAGAGTTGAGGGTGCTCAGCACCTTGCAGGATCAGGCTCTTAGCACTGGGCCTGGCTAACGCCCAGATCTTTTATTTTAAAGACTGCAGCTTGTTTATATGTTCTCTGTTCCAGTGGCAATGGCCTTTGCCTTACCCAGCTGAGCTGTGGCAGCCCCTTGTCACTCCTTTATGGATTGGAGGGACCAGTATATACTTAGAAGAATGGGGGAAGAGTTGTTCCCACTTAGATCAGAACTGAATTGGGCCTGGTATCTCTCCAAGTATCGCTCTCGGAGCTAGAGTAGAGCTTTCCAGTCTCGGAGCCAGTGGCTGCTGTTGACTAACTCTATCCTGTGGCCATTCTGTGTGCCGCACTCCCATTGAATCAGTGGGATCGTCAAGAGTAGATCAGTTGCCATATTTGGCCTTCACTAAAGATTTTCCTATAGGTATCGTGTAGGGGACTGGGGTTTTTCAAAGGTGGCTAAAGGAGTTAGATGCAAGTTCCATTGAAAGGCGATGCAATTCCGGCACCTAAGGCCTGATCTACAATTAAAAGTTAGGTTGACAAAGCGACATCAGTTAGGGGCATGAAAACCCTCAGACCAACAAAGCTGTGCTGACCTAACCCCTACTATAGATGCAGCTATGTCAACAGAAGAATGTTCCATCAATGTAGCCACCGTTGTGTGGGGAAGTGTGTTCCTGCACCTACAGAAAACCCTACCATCCGTGGAATGTCATCTGCATTATGGGGTTCTGTTGGCATAGCAATGGCAAGGTAAATATGTCGGTAGAGTCTCCATGGTGTAGACGTACCCTTAATTCAGTGGTTCTCAACCAGGGGTATGTGTACCCTGGGGGTACACAGAGGTCTTCCAGCGGGTACATCAACGCATCTAGATATTTGCTTATTTTTACAACAGGCTACATAAAAAGCACTAGTGAAGTCAGTACAACCTAAAATTTTATACAGATGACTTGTTTATGCTGCTCCATATACTGTACACTGAAATGCAAGTACAATATTTATATTCCAGTTGATTTATTTTATAATTATATGATAAAAATGAGAAAGTCAGCAATTTTTCAGTAATATTGTGCTGTGACACTTTTGTATTGTTATGTCTGATTTTGTAAGCAAGTCGTTTTTAAGTGAGATGAAATTTGGGGTACACAAGACAAACCAGACTCCTGAAAGGGGTACAGTAGTCAGGGCAGAGGTTCTCAATCTTTCCAAACTCCTGAAGGCATCATTGAAAATCCCAGTCGAAGTTCAGCGCCCACCCCACACCAACGCACTGTGATTGGCATTTCTGTTTTGTTCAGAATAGGATAGGCAAAAAATAAAAAAGGTCTATGATGTAAAGAAACTAATTGTGATGAGATTTCAACTACCTGATAAGAACTTGACCTTGAGGGACATGACTGAAAATGGACAGGTGCAAGTAATAATTCAGGTTACTAAGTAAAATTAAAAAGAGAAAGGGATGAAATGAGGACACTGAATTTCAGCGGAGTGAGTTTTGGAAGAATGGGGGGGGGGAACGTGGCGATGAGTGAAATTGAATTGGATGAAGCAACAGAGGGAAAGAAGACCGAGGGGAAAGAGGAAATGTTCAGCGATAGATTAATGTCTGCCCAAAGGCTTTGCATGTCATCTAGCATTAAATATAGCTGGAATTTAAAACAAAAAGCCAATGTGGAGGAACATGAAATGCAAAGAGTAATTAAGGATAAGAAGCAAATGCAAAGAAACATCAGGTGCAAAGGACAGATTACAGAATGAAGACCAGAAAGTGTGAAAAAAGTGCAGTAATGGCCTGGTGGAGAATCCAAATGATTTGTATCGATAGGCTGAGATAATTTTCAAGAGATTTTTCAAGAAAAATACAAAGGGAATAAACAGCTATTGGTTATACATATTCTTTAAACGTTGATCCACTCGTTGAGGTATTGTTCTGTAACAGCGCCAGTCTTTGCTGCAGTGCTTAATACCAGAGTGAGGGCTTGGCTACACTTACAAATTTGCAGCGCTGCAGCAGGGTGTGAAAACACACCCTCTGCAGCGCTGCAAATTGCGGCGCTACAAAGCGCCAGTGTGGTCAAAGCCACAGCGCTGGGAGCCGCACTCCCAGCGCTGTCCGTTATTCCCCACAGGGAGGTGGAGTACGGACAGCGCTGGGAGAGTTTTCTCCCAGCGCTGGCGCTTTGACTACACTTAGCGCTTCAAAGCGCTGCCGCGGCAGCGCTTTGAAATGCAAGTGTAGCCAAAGCCTGAGAAAAGAGTGAATACAGCCTTACGCTGCACTGAAGTATTGACTGAGTTGAAGGAAATGTCTTCAGTGGAGCGAAGTTATCCCACTGGATAAGGGTCTAGAGAATAAGGCGACAACTGCCTGAAAATTTGCATATGTAAGGTGACACTACCAAATTACGGGTTGAGTCCTCAGCAGTTTACACTCAGCATGGCTGAGGAGAGGAGATGGGATGGAAAAGATGGCTCTAAGCCACTTTGCTTCTCTCTTGAGCCTGGGTTGAGCTGAGGCCCTAGGTGAAATTTAGAACAACCTAAAGCAGAGGTGGGCAAACTACGGCCTGCGGGCCCCATCTGGCCCGCGGGACCATCCTGCCCAGCCCCAAAGCTCCTGGCCCAGGAGGCTACACCCAGCCCCTCCTCTGCTGTCCCCCCTCCCCCGCAGCCTCAGCTCGCTCACTCCGCCGTCGGCGCAATGCTCTGGGCGGTGGGGATGTGAGCTCCTGGGGCAGCGCAGCTGCAGAGCCCAGCCTGACCCGCTGCGCTGTGCAGCATGGTGGTGGCGGCGGCGGCAGCATGGCCCGGCTGCAGCGCCGCCAGCCACCGGTGCTCCAGCAGCGCGGTAAGGGGGCAGGGAGCAGGGGGAGTTGGATAGAGGGCAGGGGAGTTCGGGGTGGTGGTCAGGGGCTGGTGGAGGTGGTCGGGGGGGAATGGAGTTGAATGGGGGCAGGGGTCCCGGGGGGGGGGGCATCAGGAATGAGATGAGAGGTTGGATGGGGCGGCAGGGGGAAGTCAGGGCAAGGGTTCCGGGGGCGGTCAGAGGATAACGAGAAGGGGTGGTTGGATGGCGCACGGGTCCTGGGGGGGCCGTCAGGAATGAGAGGAGGAGTTGGATGGGGCGGTGGGAGTCTGGGGGCAGTCAGGGGACAGAGGTCCCAGAGGGGCCATCAGGGAATGGGGGGTTGGATGGGGCAGGAATCCCAGAGGGAGGGGACAGATAGGAGGTGGGGGCCGGGCCACGGCCTCCTCCCCTAACTGGCCCTCCATACAATTTATGAAACCCGATGCAGCCCTCAGGCCAAAAAGTTTGCCCGCCCCTGGCCTAAGGGCTGCTGTGTGTTACACTAGCTGCGTAGGATCTGGCAGTGCCCCGTGCACTGTGTCTTGTCATTTCCTGTCTCCTACATGGAGTGAGAGCAAAGCAGGTTATAAAGCCCTGATTGGAGACCTTCCCTTAAGAGAGCTTTGGTTGGAGCCCTAAAACCTTTCTCTGCCTCTGTTTCCTTATCTGCTAATTGGGGATAATATTTAATGTACCTATCTCACAGGGGCTTTGTGAGGCTTAATTAATTAATGTTTATTAAGTGCTTTGATATCTGCAGCTAGAAGAGGTTCTAGAAGTGCTAAATATTATTATTTATAAAGCTTAGATAAAGAAAAACTTCTACTAAAATCTTTGTGTCTGGTAGATTTCTAATCAGTCGTACCCACTGGTTCTTATGCACTGGCACCAAGCCATCTTGTGCTGCAAACTCTGAAGGGGGACGCCTTCATCTACACCAAAAACTGTTTTTGTTTACTTCTTTTTTGAATGAATGAAAACATTTTTATTAATGGTAAAGTTTTGCAAAAGTGGGCTTTAAACAAAATACCTAAGATACCTGATATCGTACCTCTAATCCCAAAAGTGAGAGTGCTCACGGAGTTTCTTAACAAAAGGCCCAATTTTCCAGAAGGACCCAAAGAGATTTATTAATCTATGGGAAAAGAATTGCCACCAGTAATAACAAAAGCAATGACTGTAAACAATTTTATAAAAGCAAAAAAGCTGCTTACTCTTGGGGCACCTTTAATAGATTCTGTTTGTTTCATTTCTTTTATTCGCTGGTATTTATATTCTACTTTTAAAACAAATAGAAATGTCAGCCCTGCAAAGAATTTCCCTGAAGTATAGTAAAGTGATTTCTATTTCTAAACTCTTCTACATCCAAAATCATAGATCAGGATTTTCTATTTTTGAATCACCTTGAGCATTATATTACCCCCTCTTCCTGTGAAGACTCATTGCTCAACTTTGACGTTTGCTTAACTTTACATACTGCGAGTAGTCCCAGTGCCTTCAACGGATCCCTCTGCATGCATCAAGATTTACTTGCCATAGATAAGCACTGTCTGTTGACTTTCTTACTCATATTTGCTTAAGACTGCATTGGGGTGGGAAATTATCCTCTTTAATAAAATAAAAAAATCAGTATCCACCAATACCCTCTAGTGGCTGCTAATATATGTACAGATAAATCAGAGATCTATAGAGAGCTGTGAGTCCTAGAAAGGAAATTCCCAGAATTTATTATGGCTGGGTTTTCTAAGACTTGAATTTTCAAAATCTCAGGGACAGATCCTCAGCGGGTGTAAACTGTCTTCGCTCCACTGAAGACAACAAATCCATTGAAGTCAGTGGAGCTAGGACGGCTTATCCTAGCTAAGGATGTGTCCCCATGCCTAAAGAGACTGTACTGTGAAAAATAGGGAATTATACCTCTTGTAATACCTTTTGCTGATTGTTTCCCTTGGATCCAAGTGTCCTGTTTCAAGGCAACCTACAAAACAGAACCAGGTCAGCTGAGAAGACATTTCAAACAGACAAGAGAATAAGAGAAAGAAATAAACACTTTTTTTCCCAAAAAGAGGTGAGCCATAACTGTCTTTTCTTTTGCTCACCCTTCTTTCTCTTAAACAAATTAGAGAGTCGTCTTGTCCAGGAAAATGCTGTGGGCAATTGCATTTGCTGAGCTGTGGGAAGTCATGGAGTCAAAGGAACAAACTGAATGTGTTCTGGAATATTGTGCTTGTCTTATTTATATTGATGTCGCTCTTTAAATACTGCAGTACCGTGGCTGTTAATATTCCAGTGAACAAGGATCAACATAAATTGCACTGGGGAGCATTTGTTGCAAGCAAAATGGGGTGGTTCTTCATACATTGATTTGATTTGTATAAAGCAACAATCTCAGCTAAACCCCACACATCTGCCAAAACCCACCCACCCACTGGCTTTCTGAACTCCATCCTTAATGCATAAACCAATGTGTGCATGTGTGTGTGTGAGAGATTTGTTTCAAAACAGTGGCAACAATCATTCCCTTTGTATAGCATATATCTTAACAAACAAGAAATCTAAGTAAAATACAGTTATGTCATTCAATGCTTTTCTTTTTTCCCCCCAGTCTTGTTTCAATGAGCAAAAAAAGACTAGTAACCTTGAGGCCTATGTGAAATGGTTCAATAGACTCTGCTATCTTGTGGCAACAGAAATTTGCATGGTAAGTGAAAATGTGTGGCAGTGTTTCATCACATGCCTGATGTGCCAGTCTGAGATGGTACATTAATAAGCAATCCCAGGGATATATTTTTCATGACCCAGCTAAGTTGTTCACATACGTTTTAGTAATGTGCTCACAGAAACACCCGGGTAAATTACAAACATAGAGCAAAACAGAGCTGGGGCGGGAGAGAGGGAGGTGGGAAAGGAGTGAATCTGTTGATGCAGTGAGTAAAAAAAAAACCCATTCTGTTGAAGCTGTGAGTGTGTAGCAGGTGTGGAGTTGTAGAATGATGAACTCTGCAAGAGAAATAATCTGAATGATGCCATGAGAGTCTTTTTTTTTTTTTACTCCCTTGAAAAGATTCCAGTGGAGAATGAAAAGCAGAAAAATCTTTGTCTTCTGTCTTCTGAATGCTTTTCTGAATGCTGAATGTGTCCAAATCCCAAATGAGCCTGCTCCAATCTTCCATTCATCGAGAAGAGACAAGAACTGCCGCAACCTTCTTTCTCCATTACCCGCTCCTCTTGTCTTCTCCCTCTCAAAATTCCTTTCCTCCTCCTCCCTTTCACTTGACCTCACTCGCCTCCCCTCTGACCCCTTCACCTTAACCCCTCTGTCTTTTCTGGCTTATTCCCTGCACAATCCAAGCATGTCCTGGTGTTCCCCAAGCTCAAAAAATGCCCCCTTGACTCCGTCCTGTCACTAAAGCTACTGCCCCAGCTCCCTTCACCCTTTCGTCTCTACACTCATTGAACATGCTGTCTACATCTGTCGCCTTGAGTCCTCTCCTCTGGCTGCATCCTGGATCTCTGCTGATCTGACTCTGCCCTCTCCACTCTCCTGCGTCTGCTCTTACCACGGTCTCCAATGTCCTCCTCCTGGCCAGATCTCATATGTCTTTTACGCCATCTGCATCTTCTTTGATCTCTTTTCTGCCTTTGAATCTGTAAATTAGAGTTCCCTTCCTGCAATCTTGGCCTGCCTTGGCTCTTGTGATCCTTTCTTGGTTCCCCTCCTCCCTCTCTGGCTGTTCCTGCTGCATCTCTTTTGGTGGGTGGCTCACCACCTCATTCTCCATGAAAATCTCACCAGAATCTCTCCTAGGACCTTTCCTCTTCCATCTCAGTGCCCTGTCTCTGGGCAATCTCATCCCAGTGCAAAACTGAAGAGGAGCTGAACGACAATGGCCATCAGCGCCACAGCTCAAAGTTATCATTGTGTCATTGTTTGGGCCTTTCACATGGTTCTTTGATACACTGCCTATGACTGCACACGTAATCTATATTTAATGCTCATTTAAAGTATTTTTATTATCAATATTATTTAATTTGGATTCTGGAAATGACACCTGTTTTAAAAATGTGGAGGACGCGTTGTGGAGGGAAGGGAACACGGAACCTTTCACCCCAGGGTTGACAGATTGAGTTGTTGGTGACTCAACATTGTTACCATCTGCTGACAGTTTTGTGACCTAGTTGAAAATAATATGGTGATCTCAATCTAGTTACCACTAGACATGAGTCTCTAAACCCACAACCACCATCCAAATTAACTCGGATTGCCATGCTTGTGAAAAGTCTCAATAGAAAGGCCAAACTGAATGACCTGTGGATGTCTCATCCTTGGATGTAGTTCTTCAAAGGCAGGGCTGAGGCAAGTGCTCAGATACTGTGGTGATGAGTGTGATATGAAGCCTAGACAGACAAGAGGAAAAACAGATAGAAAGAAATTAGCAGACAGATATTGGGGTAGCTTGCACTGTTCTTGTCAGTGCTATTTCATCTGGGGATCACTCCCCACTTCTGTTACTTTTTCATTACCAGTAAATTTACCTTCGGGACAGGAGAAAGAGTTTTTAAATACATTATGAGACAAAGCCTCCATAGAATGAAGGTGTGGTTGTTGTATAGGGGTGAAATCCTGGCCTCACTGAAGTCAATGGCGAAACTCCCATAGATTTCAGTGGGGCCAGGTGTCTATTAATATTTTTACTTGGTAGCTTTCGAGCTATTTGGACAGTTTATCTCTGCAGTCAGTAGTCTCTAGAGGCTGACTGTCTCAATCATTGACCTGGCACTGAAGCAATGAGCCGTTAAAGGGTTTTGGCCCCATGAAAGCTTTGATTCAGGAGACTGCTGGTCACAAATGTCATTAGTCAATCAAACTGCTGTACAAAATTAGGCAATAGCTGGGCTTTTTTAAAAAACTCTGCTGAGTTAAAGTTAGGATTTTCCTGGGTAGGGCACCAAAGCCTGTCATTGCCTACGATTTTCCATGTGCTTGTCGCGACTATTTATTTATTTAATCTGCAGCCTGCGAAAAAGAAACAGCGAGCACAAGTCATAGAGTTCTTCATTGATGTTGCCCGAGAGTGCTTTAACATAGGGAATTTTAATTCACTGATGGCAATCATATGTAAGTATGGTAGATGCTTCAAAATAGAATTTTTCTGTTTGGCATAATGGCTGTAAAAAGCACATCTGACTCCTAACTGTTTCCCTCTTTCTTATTTCCTCCTAGCTGGAATGAACATGAGCCCCGTCTCCAGGTTAAAGAAGACCTGGTCAAAAGTGAAAACAGCCAAATTTTTTATTCTCGAGGTAAAAAAAGAAGCTTAATTATTTGTATTAATCAAATGTATTCAGGTGCCCAATACTAAGTAGAG
This sequence comes from Mauremys mutica, assembly GCF_020497125.1. NCBI lineage: Eukaryota > Metazoa > Chordata > Testudines > Geoemydidae > Mauremys > Mauremys mutica. Next base: position 102,569,102 of record NC_059079.1, on the reverse strand, counting down.
CCGTGGTTCTCAACCAGCGGTCCGAGGCCCCCTGGGGGGCCGCCAAGCAGAACCCGTGTTAGACTTGCATGGGGCTGAAGCTTGAGCCTCACTACCTGGGGCTGAAGCGTGGTCCATGAGCAACTTAGCTTCACAGGGCCCCCTGTGGCATGGGGCCCAGGGCAATTGCCCTGCTTGCTACCCCTTAATGCCGGCCCTGGCTTTTATATGCAGAAAACCAGTTATTGTGGCACAGGTGGGCCATGGAGTTTGGTGGGGCCTCAGAAAGAAGAAGGTTGAGAACCTCTGAAGGAGAGGTTCTTCATAGACTAGGGTTCAAAATCTCTCTGGAGAGGCACGTGTGAGCAGAAATGTACCAACAGAAGGTGTAAAACAACTATCATGCAGAGAGCGGCTGGAGCACCTGTATTCTGCCTCCACTCACCAGGGCAGAGTAAGGTGGGGTGAATGGAATGTGCCAAAAAGTGGGTGTAATCAGCATGAACTCCTCTATAAAGGATCATTCATGAGCCTGTTCCTGCTCTCAGTGAAGTCAGTGGCAAAACTCCCACTGCACGATAGTGCCATAGTGCTCTGTGTCTGGCACCCAAGCGAACCATTCCACCTCTGAGCTGGCGAAAGCAAGGCACATGGGGACACATAGCTTTTGTGGGGGGCTGTTACAGTGTTATATGGAGATGTGCCAGCACATTACTGCAGGGGATTCACCCTGATGCCAGCCAGATTTAGCCTGATATAAACGGTGCATAATTTTGCGCCACCTGTTCAGGCAATGGTCTTTTTTTTCTCCATTGGGAAGCAAGAATTTGGCCTGATATCTATATAATATGTACAGTGATGCTGTGATTAGCTACCCCATATATGCCACCTTGTTCAAATAAAATTGTGCTGATTTTAATATAAAAATCAAAGATACAAACAACCACAATCTATACATGTAGGTTTCTAGCTGTTTCCATGGCCAGCACTTATAGGAAATTAGGTAGAATTATGTATCTCCTGAGGATATAGGTGTGGCCTCTGCCCAGGACTTTGGAACAACCAAAGGAGAGACTGTCTTTAGGTTTTACACTGAGCCCCTACCAAACGGACTGACTAGATTTGGGGAGTTCATTCAGTGCTAGCTGAGCTCTCTGACACTGCCACATTATGATGATCTCTATTAATCTAAAATCACATCTGGATGCCTTGGTAAATAAGCATTAAGCCAGATAAATGTGACAAGAAAATGATGATGACTTGTCCATCCCTAGACTGTACATGTTCAGATCTCCATTACTGCAACTTGGTTTTAAATTCTGACAAGAAAAAAGAATCCAAGTCCTTTCTGATCAAATACACAGCAATTGTCTCATTTTGCACCTAGCATCAGATGGACCCTACTGGTAATTTTTATAACTACAGAACTGCGTTGCGAGGGGCTGCCCACCGATCCCTCACTGCACACAGCAACAGGGAGAAGGTAGGTCTGTCCTCGTCTTGTGGTCTTGTTTATTCCTGAATGGATGGGGGATGATTAAAGCTGGTGGTGAATCACTGGAATTTGCAGTGTGCACTTGGGGTGAACCCCACCATCACCACCATCACCAGTCTTAGGCACCACTTAAATCCCACTTCAAACCTCAAAATAGTACTTAAGTGAATCCGCAGTGGTCCATAGGTCTTTTGCTGCCCCTCCTGCCTGATCATTACATACATCTCCACATCCCTTGAAAATTCACTTAGGGCTTGTCTGCAGAGGGAAACTGACTAGCTTTGAAGCGGCGTTAATTATTCCAGAATAAAGGGTCCATGTGGGGGAATTATACCTGTGCAGCTACAGTCAGGGCCGGTGCAAGGATGTTTCACGCCCTAGGCGAAACTTCCACCTTGCGCCCTCCCCCGTCCCCAAGCCCACGTCCTGAGGCGCCCCCCCCTTGCGGCAGTTCCCCCTCTCCGCCCTGAGGCATCCCCCCCGCGGCAGCTCCCCATCCCCCACCCTCCACCCTGAGGCACCCCCCCACACCCCAGCTCACCCCTGCTCCGCGCACAAGCATGAGCACCCCGAGCACGCCATCACTGCTTCACTTTTCCCGCCTCCCAGGCTTGTGGCGCCAATCAGCTTAGGCGCCGCAAGCCTGGGAGGCGGGAGAAGTGAAGCAGCCACGGCGTGCTCAGGGAGGAGGTGGGGCAGGGATGAGCTGGGGCGGGGAGTTCCCATGCGTGCCGCCCCCGTCCTCCCTTACTTGCTGCAGGCGGCCCTCCCCACGCTCCCCTGCCCCAGCTCCCTCCACCTAAATGGCGGTGGTGACTGGGGCGGCCGAAGATCCGGCCGCCGTGGTCACTGCCAAAGAAAATGGCGCCCCCCAAATCCTAGCACCCTAGCGGTCGCCTAAATGGTTGCACCGGCCCTGGCTACAGTGCAATAGTTTTTCTGCTCTAGCTATACCAGTCAGTTTCCCTGTGTAGGCAAACCCGCCTTATGTAGTGGCTGACTTGAGACGGTGAGCAAAAGGTGCTATTCCTCAGAGATGACTGAATGGCACTTAGTTAACAGTAGGTGACCCCGACTTGCTCAAAGCACTGTAGGCAAGTCTGACACTTACAGCAAACCTGGGGCCTAATTCTACCCTCAGATACCCAGATTTACACAGTGGCTCCCACTGCACTAAGCGAGAGCTACCCCCTGGTATCTAAGAGCTGATTTCCTGTGCTGAAAGAAAAGGATGGAAGGTTTCCCAAATTTTAAATCAAACTGAATCAAAGAGAATCCCGCTGAGTTTTTAATGCTCAATGTGCATTTGCCAGAGGAAGATACATTTGAATAACACATTCCTTGTTTGTGAATGAATGAAACTTGAAGATAATTAAATATGAGTGCATGTGATTTCAGAATTATTTTCTTCTTATCACCTCTTTTCAGCTATGATTATAGCTGTTATGAGTGGTATGAGCTCTATTGTATTTCTTCTGGTTTTCTTTGTTTTTCCCCATTCACTCTAATTTTTATTTTGTTAAAACAGTTTTTAAAAAATGTTGTGATAGCACATTGTTATAAATAGAGAGCAACCCTCTGGGTGCAGCGAAGCAGATGCTGCATTCGTAAGCATAAAGTGAAATTGAATATTCATTGCTAGAGGAACTGGGCTAGATTCTGATCTCACATCTGTGCAAATCTGATGTAAGTGCACTGAAGCCAGTGGAGTCGCACAAGGTTTACCCCGAAATGAGGTCGGAATCTGGTCCACGGGCTGCCATTGTTGCAAGGGAAATATGCAGAGTTGTTCTGAAAACCAATACCCTGCTGTGGGATGAGCTGATGAATTGGGTATTAATGAAGAGTAGAGAAATTCCTTGAACAAGCTCACACATGCTTCATCTAGAACCTGACATTTTGAGATGCTTATGCAATCTATTCCGCTGGTGACAATCGTATATATTCAAGCCTGCTGCTTTATTACTTTACCTTAATTCCTGTGGAAGTTCTCTGCCACATCCCTATCTATGCCTAGTTAAGACCAAGCGCCACGAGGTTAGTAGATTGATAGGAATCTATTTTACTCAAGGAAAAAACCCACCTTCTATTTTCTTTGTGCACATATTAGCCTAAGAAAATGTTCATGCATAAGGCTCAGTGGCTTATCATTGCTGGGTACATTAAAATCCTAGATACGTCACAGCACATAATTCAGACCCCAGATCTTCCTAATTTCATTGCTTGTTATAAGCAAGGTACCTGGTCAAGGTATTTTGTTGTATTGTCATTGGATAAAATTCAGCAGAATGTGATCGCAGCCCATGGAAAGTGTTTCAGGGTTTTCTGTCAGTTGTTTAGCAAAGCTCACCTTTTGGAACCACAGAAACCTAGTTGTTTTCAAATTGGACTGTGTTTATAATGTTTTTTCCCAATCACTTGCAGAATAAGTATATTTTCTGCTATAAGCTGTGTATGGAACCTCTGTTCGGGAGCGGTGGGCAAAAAATGATGCATTCTGGAGGGTGCTAGATAAACAACGTCAACAGCCAAAGTGTTCCTAGATAAATACGTCCAGGCATCAGAACACAGAGAGGTTTTGAGGAGGGTTTAAAAAAGGAAAGGGTTATGAATTTTGATGGACAGTTTGTCTGAATAGCGGATGGCGTGGGAGCCTGAGGGACAAGCGGACAAGGGAGTGGCATCACTGAGAGAGAGAGAAGATGGGGAGTTGACAGTTTGATTCGTTAGTAGGTTTGATAGACAACGTGGGGCTCACTGGTGAAGGGTCTTAAAGGCAAAGCAACAGAGATTGATGCATTGGAGGAGAAGCCAGTGGAAGGATTCAAAGAGAAGAGTGATGTCTGCTCTGACCACGTCACCTGGGGTTGGACAGGATGAGCTGAGTCCACATACAAGCCAATCATTGTAGGGGGGAGGGATAGCTCAGTGGTTTGAGCATTGGCCTGCTAAACCCAGGGTTGTGAGTTCAATCCTTGAGGGGGCCACTTAGGGATCTGGGGCAAAAATCAGTACTTGGTCCTGCTAGTGAAGGCAGGGGGCTGAACTCAATGACCTTTAAAGGTCCCTTCCAGTTCTAGGAGATAGGTATATCTCCAATTATTAAAAAAATCATCAATAATCCTCTTTCCCCCTTTTATTGTCACCAATTCCTACATTATCCACTGTATCTTATTTGCCTTCAATGGTCTCATTGCCTTATCCAGGATGTGGTCCTACCTAGACACCTTTGCATTGGATTAGTTGTCTAAAAAGCATTAATTCTGGGAATGATTTAACAAATAATGAAATCCCTACAATCTGGACTTCAAGTTACACGATCTGTTGAGTTTGGGATTCAGTTTGTAGCCTTATTCTTTGCTGAATGTCAAGTGATGAATGAAAGGTTGACACTAAATCAGAGGGTAGATTTTCAGCGCTGAGCATTTGAGATGAATAACTTAGAACCTTAATTGAATGCCTGATTTGACTTGCAGATACTCAGGACATCTGAGCAGGCACATGGGCCGCACACGTTCGAGTGCACACTTGATGTGCCGTGCATTCCAAAAGAGCTCTGGCAAAAAGCAGAAATGGGCCACAAAGAACATGACGTGGGACAGCAGCTGCTATTGATGGGCCTGGCCACTAATTTTTTTCTGTTGCAGCTTTGAAAATGAGAGGCAAAATCCTGTCCTTGCTAACCTGCCCTGTGGAAACAGCAATAGCAGCTGAGCAGGAGGTCTAGGGCACATTCAGACCATACCCCAGTTAGCCAGTCCTCCAGCTAGCTTGCTAGGGAATGGTAGATAGGAGCACTGCCCAGCTACGGTATGAGTGTGGCTGCCTCCTGCACCCTTGTAACACAGAGGCACAAGTTTGCAAGATAAGGCAAGATCTGGACTGTGCTTACTGTTTTTCCAGGTCATCGTGCTCTCCGTGTCGTGTGTGCCAAACATTCATAGATTCTTATTCATAGATTCATAGATTCTAGGACTGGAAGGGACCTCGAGAGGTCATTGAGTCCAGTCCCCTGCCTTCATGGCAGGACCAAATACTGTCTAGACCATCCCTGATAGACATGTATCTAACCTACTCTTAAATATCTCCAGAAATGGAGATTCCACAAACTCCCTAGGCAATTTATTCCAGTGTTTAACCACCCTGACAGTTAGGAACTTTTTCCTAATGTCCAACCTAAACCTCTCTTGCTGCAGTTTAATCCCATTGCTTCTTGCTCTATCCTTAGAAGCTAAGGTGAACAAGTTTTCTCTCTCCTCCTTATGACACCCTTTAGATACCCGAAAACTGCTATCATGTCCCCTCTCAGTCTTCTCTTTTCCAAACTAAACAAACCCAATTCTTTCAGCCTTCCTTCATAGGTCATGTTCTCAAGACCTTTAATCATTCTTGTTGCTCTTCTCTGGACCCTCTCCAATTTCTCCACATCTTTCTTGAAATGCAGTGCCCAGAACTGGACACAATACTCCAGTTGAGGCCAAACCCGCGCAAAGTAGAGCAGAAGAATGACTTCTCGTGTCTTGCTCACAACACACCTGTGGATAAATAAAACCACTGTGAAAGGGATAGTGACCAACTGCTTGCTGGGATAATCTACCATGCATTCTGCCTTGTTTGGAGTGGTTTCCAATTTTCTGGCATTTTCACTTGTTCCTGTTTTGTGAACAGTGCACAGGATGGCTCTCTAGTGCAGGGGTCGGCAACCTTTCAGAAGTGGTGTACCGAGTCTTCATTTATTCATTCTAATTTAAGGTTTCGCGTGCCAGTAATACATTTTAATGTTTTTAGAAGGTCTCTTTCTATAAGTCTATAATATATAACTAAACTATTGTTGTATGTAAAGTAAATAAGTTTTTTAAAATGTTTAAGAAGCTTCATTTAAAATTAAAATGCAGAGCCCCCCGAACCAGTGGCCAGGCCCGGGCAGTGTGAGTGCCACTGAAAATCAGCTCGCATGCCGCCTTCGGAACACGTTGCCATAGGTTGCCTACCCCTGCTCTAGTGTCTCTCTGTGACATTACCTAGGTGTATGGAATATCTTTGGCTGTTCTGTCTGCCTTAGGTACATCTCTGGCCCCCAGAACCAGAGTATATGAGCACCTCACAGCCTTTAATATATTTCTCCTCACAACACCCCAGGGAGGCGGGGCAATGCTATTATCCTCATTTTATAGGTGGGCAATGGAGGCGCACAAAGATGAAGCGACTTGCCCAAGGTTGCACCAGAAGCTTGTGGCAGGGCCAAGAACTGAATGTGTGGCTCCCCAGACTCCATCGGTGCCGTGCTTTTTCTTTTTTTAAGCACTGTATTTTTCTTCTCTTGTCTCCTCCATGTAGTTAGACAGAAGTGAAGCTAGAGTGCCCAATGGCCTTCTTGGAGTGAGATGGGATGCAGTTTGGCCATGGTTGGGGGAGGCACTCTAATGCTCAGGGCATGGATGCTGCCCAGCCTCCAGACCAGCTAACCAGGGACCTTTGGTGCTAGCACCATCTGGCGTGCTGGCATCTCCCCTTACCTTGCTTTCAGGGCGTGCTAGTGTCAGCATTCTGCCTGGCTCTCATATGTGTGTGGTGAGGGAAAGGTGTTTCCTGCACCCTATTGCTTCCATCCTCTCAGCGCACCCATGGAGGCTCAACCTGGAAGTTAGCCCAGAGTCATGTTACATTGACCCAGCTATCTTCTCCCTGCATAAATGGTTTATTTAGAGTATTTTGTATTTGCTTAGGAATGAGTAGGCTTTAAATAAATGTATGCTAATGCGGCCCTTCAAGCTGTGACACGAGACAGTGGCTAATTTCAGAGTTAATAGAAATAAGCCCCCCACAGGGCAGAGGGACAGATCACGTGACAATAAAGGGTTTGTATTCTGTGCAGAGTTCAAAGGAGCATGTTTGTGAGAAACTAACTCTGCTTTCATGTATGCAGTCAGCTGACCTGTGTCATCCCCAGAGTTAAGTCGTTCCACAGGGAATCACCATTTTGCGTTGATGATGTTTGTCTAAATTGCTTTGAAATGTTGGACTCTGTACAGCATAATGCTGTGTATGTTGTTGCTATCTGATACCATGGGGAAGTGCTTGTCTGATTTCATTAACTTGGTTCCTTCTGACGGAAACGATTGTCTTTCTCTCTCTCTCTGTGAGCGTGTGGGTGGATTGGATGGTTTGGGGGGAATCAAAAGTTCTGTGCTAGTCAAGGATAATAGCTGGCTGGATAATAGCCCGCCTTACAAATATAACTCTCTAGTGTATCTGCTTTCAGTACAGAGATTCTGAAACTAAAACACACAGGGTGATATACTCTTATTGGGGACATTTATTGGGGTTTTTTGGTCTTTGAGCAACCATTAAAATCCTATGTGAAGAGAACTAGTGATCTCGGTCACTTCTGGATGGTGATCTAAGTGCCTCACTTCAATTTCTAGTGGTCACGTTTCCATATCACAAAAAGACTGTCACAACTTTCATGAAGTGGTAACCTCAGCAGACTTGTCCTAGACGGATTAACTCTCTTTCCCTCAGGGCTGCTCCCTGTAGGGAAGGCTTCAGGTTCATTGGCCAGCCATGGGACCAATCCTAAGAGCACCGTCAACTCGCAATTGATTGGCACTTCGTAGGATCAGGCCCAATGTGTTGGAGTTTTCAGTGCGCCCTTTCCCATACTGTATCCATTCTATGAATCGATATAGTACTGGAGTCTCCAGGGAGACCAGTCTGACCTTCTTTTGGGAGTACTACATTTACATTCAAGAAATCCTCCATAACCTTCACAGAAAGAAACTTGCAGGAATGCATCCCTTCATCAGCTCACTCGATGCAATACCTCAGTTGGACCAGAAAGTGGTTTCTGGTTTTATAACAAGAGCAGCATTCTGGTTTTGGGGGTCCTTGCTTACATTTCCTTTTTAGTATCTATCAAGTGCTTGCACTCCCTATTGGTGCATTGTGAAGGCTGTAGACTGGAAAATCACTGGTGACATTCTACCCTAGGTCCACTTCAGATACTACCTCAGCTGCTGTTCAGCAAGAGACTGAATAACCTTTACTACTTAGCTAAATGATTGCTTCATTGTCATCAATTCCCATAGCCTTGCATTTCCTCAAAGCTATTGTACTTTCACTTAAGATATAGTTCAGCTCATTTACTAATTGGCCAGTAGATCCATTTGGATACTGAAACCCACATGGCGTGTTATGTCCATTCACGGTGATCAAGCCCATACTTGGCTACTTAAATTGCAGATGTGGCAGCTACAAATTGATGCTCACAAGGTTAGTACGGACTCACTGGACCAAGCCCTTTGAGTGGCCTTTCCTGAGTATGGTCAAGAATGAAGACACAAACTTGATCTCTGATGTTGGTGTCCTTGCTAAAAAGATGCTCCGTCACTAGTTGGTCTGCCCATAGCTCTCAGCATTTGGGTTTGGTCCTGGTGTCATGAGAGCTCCTTACCTCACTTTGAGATAGGCCCACTGTAGTCTATAACCATACCAGGATGCTCAAGGCTTCGTACCAGGACCCTATTCCTAAATCCAACTTTTGAATTTGTAAGGCCAAATTCTTCTCTAACCTAACTCCACTGAGTTCAGAAGATTTACACTAAAGTGGAATTAGGCCCCTACTATACAAAACAAAACTAGATGATAGTATATCATATTGGTTAGAGGGAAGGCTTTGGATCTGAGTGTGTCTTCCAGTTTGCCCCAGATGATCCCCGGTGCTTGTTTTGAGTCCTCAAAGGCTTCTCTGATTAGGTCTCTTTGATTACTACTGACATTTCTTGGTGTACCAAGCATTTAATTTCAGTATTCCCTAGGATAGCCCTTACTGAGCCTTCGCAGGAGTGTCTCTGACTTTTCATCTTCATTTCCACCAAACCAGGAATAAAATAACCACCTTTCTTTCGCCAACTCTCTTCACTGCCTCCTTTTTTCACATGGCCTTGTTAAAATTGGTGCCAGACCAGTCCTTTTGCCTTTTAGTCTATAGCTTTTCATACCAACGTGTTAGGATGAATTTGTGTTGCACCCAGAGTCCATGACGTTTTGTGATGTTGACAGATTATGGGCTAAACCAGTGGCTCTCAGCCTTTCCAGACTACTGTGCAGGAGTCTGATTTTTTTTGCGTACACTCAAGCTTCACCTCACTTGAAAACTACTTGCTTACAAAATCAGACATAAAAATACAAATGTGTCACAGCACAATATTACTGAAAAATTGCTTACTTTCTCATTTTTAGCACAGAATATAAATATTGTACTTACATTTCAGTGTATAGTATATAGAGCAGTATAAACAAGTCATTGTCGGTATGAAAATTTAGTTTATACTGATTTCGCTAGTGCTTTTTATGTAGCCTGTTGTAAAACTAGGCAAATATCTAGATGAGTTGATGTACCTGCTGGAAGACCTCTGCGTACCCCCAGGGTACACGTACCCCTGGTTGAGAACCACTGGTCTAAACACTACTTTTCTCCAATCAGGAGAAGTAAAGTGAAAGCCATAATTTTGTTGGTTGTGGATCACATCCTCAGCCAGTGTAAATCCACATTACTCCACTGGAAGTCAGTGGAGCAATGCTGATCTAAGCCATCTGAAGACCTAACCCTGTGTCAGTAGTGGCAAAGCATTTTACCAAAGGTTCAGTGTAAATCACCCTGTTTCATCTGAGTCATTAGAACTTCTGCTTTTCAGCTTAGAGTTTTGGCCCCTTTGGGGCTTATCTACACAGGAACGTGGCACTCTTACTTTGAAATAAGAGCGCCGCACATGGAATTATTCAGGAGAATAACTCCATGCAGAGATACCCCCTGATTCACAAGATTTTATTATTCCATGTTTGTTTATTTTGGTGTGATTGTTAGCATAACTGCATCTGTAGCAAGGGTTCTCCATCCTCATTGTATTCTTTGGCTCCTGGCTATCTTTAAATTGTTGTCGGTGAATCTATTGGCTTATAAAACAACTCTGTAGACAAAAGAGTCTTATCTTTGCTCAGGAAAGCGATGCCACTGAAATATTAAGAAGGAATCGGAGACTAGTTGTAATTATTGCTTCATTTTTTGCCCATAGTGCCCACAGATTGTTCATTTCAATGGTGCAACCATCCCCCAAATCATTGAAAATACCTTTGTACCCTCCTTCCCTGGTGCTTGTCTATCATTGTATTGCTTTATAATAGAACAGTACATTGGGAAGTTAATCTTTTTTTCCCCCCTTCTGACTGAACTTTTCTTTCCTGCAGTGAAAATACGGAGCCACAAAGATAATCGTTGTCATTCCCTTCACAGATTGTCATCCCTTTCTTCAGCCTATTGATCAAAGACATTTACTTTTTGAATGAAGGATGTGCTAATCGCCTTCCGAATGGGCACGTCAATTTTGAAGTAAGATCTGCAAATGTCTTTATCTACTCCCTCCTGATAGCACTATCTGAGACCATTTGCGCACGTTTCAGTGCAGTCCAACAAAGACTAGATCCTACAAAAGGGATGACCTTGTGTGACCCTCCTTGAAGGTCAAACCAATCCCAGGATTCCCTTAAAAAGAATTCATATATATAGAGAAAAACATTCCATTCAGAGATCAAAAAACCAAGGAGTTTCTAATGCCAAATGAGTGGCAGATCCTAACTAGTGTCCTTTGGGTTAGCTGGTATAAATACAGTATCAGCGGCATAATTGATTATACAAACAGCCTGGAAGGAAAGGGGAATTTTTCAAAGACAAAGGAGAAGTATATTTATCATATATCCATAGATAAGCAAGGCAGTGTACAGTGCCCGATACTTTTGTGTACTGTAGCGGTTTCTCATTTTATAGGTTAAGAAAATAGGGAGGTTTGCCAAAGCAGGTTTTAACAGGGTGGCTTGTCCCCTTAAGGGACAGAGGCCTGGGGCCAGACGCCCATAGTTATGAAGTAGGCACACCTGGGCAGGGATCAGTGGGTGTTTAAGAGACTACCAGAGGAAGCTGGGGCCAAGAGCGCACAAGAGCTGCTGTGAGCAGGAATCTCCTGCAGGACACCCTGGACCAGGGAGCAGGGTTTGGACATGGAAGCCAGAGCCAGAGGGCTGAAGAAGGCTGAGAGCTAGGGAGAACAGACTCCATGGGTGTAAGAAGGAGAAGACTCCAGCCAGGTAGGGCCTGGGAGTGGCCTGCCAAAGCAGGAGAGGCTCCTGGTTCAGGTTGCCAACTCTCTAGGATTGTCCTGGAGTCTCCAGGAATTAAAGATGACTCTTTAATTAAAGATTATATCATGTGATGAAACCTCCAGGAATACATCCAACCAAAATCAGCAACCCTACCCCTGGTAGGAAGGCCTGGAAGAAATTTTATTTGTGCCTCTAGCCTACCTCGTGCATCATAAAAAGCCCTACCTTTACAAGCCAATGAGCTGCAATAGCCAGGGGGAGGAGAGTCTCTCTCTCTCTCTCTCTCTCGTACGCTTGTGGCGCACACGTATACTCAGCCCCAACCCCCTGACGATGACCACACAGGCACACATGCCCAGTCCCGCCCCCGTCTCTGAGGCTGCTCCAGGCACGCTGGAATTGATGTGCTGCCTGGGCTATCGGGGAAGAGGCATGTGTCCCCCCCGGCAGATTTTTTTTGCATTTTTCTGCGTTGGGCGGGGGGGGGGTTGGGCACAGAAAAATACAGGCCATATGAATTCTGCGCCCCCGCATCAGTGCAGAATCCCCCCAGGAGTAAACTTTTGAGTGTGTGGACTTTTGTTGGACTTTAACTTGGGATTTGGAGTTTTATTTTGAGATTATTTTATGTTAATAAACCCAGTCCCAAGGAGGAGTGGCTTTGCCACAAAAAGGCTGTGTGGAGTGTATTTAAGGAGCCCTTTGAAGAGGGGGAAACTGAGGCAGGGGCCTACACCACAACCTGAGGCCACAAATGGGTGCTTGGGAGGTGGCATACCCTGTTACAATGCTGTCAACCAATTGCAAACGTTATGTAAATATAAGAATAGAGCTTGAACTATATAAGGTCTCATCTATAGTCACCATGTTAATCAGGTAAATCACACACATTTGGCCTGGGAATTAAAACTCATGATCTTCTGCTTGGAAGCCTCTACTGATTACACAACAGGAGAATTTGCATTAACCACCATTATACACAGTAGAAAGACGTGTCCTCGCTGCAGACCAGACACCAGATGGTAATAGTCACAAATTGTTACCTCACCCACCTTGGCTCTCAAGTTAATAAGGAACTCCCAGCATCACAGCTAAATACAAGGTGGACCAGATTGTTCAGCATAAGTAGTTAGCACATATTGTAAGGAACCATTTACGATAGAATAGCCCCGTAACTCCTCTGCAGTCATAAAACAAGAAGAGGGGGTTAGTTGTAGTAAGGCATAAATTCAGTGTCTCTGTTCAGTCCATTTTGCTATGACATAGAGTTCCTTTCCCAGACTTGAAGTGCTCTGTTTGGCTCGAAAGCTTGTCTTTCCCACCAACAGAAGTTGGTATTACCTCACCCACCTTGTCTCTCTATATCATGGGACCAACATAGCTACAGCTACACTGCATATAAATAGTTGAGTAATTCTGAGTCCATACACTAGAGGGTAGTGTTGCACTAATGTGACAGGATGCTGAATGCAATGTGCATGCATTCCACTTTTTAATATTGCGTTATGCGTCACCCCTGCTGTATTCTTGAACTTCTGTGAAAATGCAGAGACGAAGCAGCTTCTGTACAATTGCCCTTGTATAAATAAGAAGAAAATTTGCTCCATCAGCTCTCAAGTGCTTTCTGAATCTCATCTGAAAACATCTTTTCTCTTTTGCTTGCTTCTCTAAGTTTCTGCCGCCCTTAGAGGCATTGTAGCAGAAGGCTGTCCCCACACAGCGAGCCAAGCCTGTTGCTCGTGAGTGTCGAGTGGTGCTTACGGTGTTGTAAGTTAGAGCCTGACTGTAAGAGGGCATCTTTCTTCACTACAAGCTAGTGATGTGATCCCCTGCTCGCAAACCCGTACTCACAGTAGCTTGTGAGGGCTAGCACAAGTATAGAGAGTAGCGTTGCCATGGTAGCGTGGCTAAGCTGTGCTGAGTACATACCCACTGTTTTCAGAAGTGTTTGTCCTTGGCACAGCTGGGTCACCACTCCTGCCACTGCCCAGGCCTTCGCAGCTGCACTAGCTCTCCTCGAGCATCATCTCACACACGCCACTTTTGATACAATGCATTTGCCATGTCTATCATATATTGCATGAAGCCTTATATGATATATTACTGTAAAGCATTTTGTACAAAGCTGTATTCTAAACCTGGGACACATCCCAGAATGGCACTCAGTTTTATGCCATCCATTCGGGAGCAAACCCTATGCATGGAAACGGTAAACTGTTTATTTCTACTTGAGAGTAGAGCAGGATTTCATGTGAAGATGGAATGTAGGATACCCCGACCCTGCTTTTTCCCCTTTCAGCACAGTATGGAACCCAAGGGGAAGTCTTATTGAGAAAATGCTCCCTTCTGAATTTCGTGGGGTTCCTTTACAAATGCATATCCGTGCAGTTTGCATTAGGAAATCTGCAGCCTCTGCCCAGATGTGATCCTTTCGGTGATATGATGTTCTTGTACTAAATGGACTTTATAATATTTGCAGAAATTCCTGGAACTGGCTAAACAAGTAGGCGAGTTTATAACGTGGAAGCAAGTGGAATGCCCATTTGAACAAGACCATAACATTATCCACTACTTGCATACAGCTCCCATCTTTACTGAGGATGGTAAGAAATCCCTAAATATTTTTTAACCATTCAAAATAATATAAATGTGACTGTCTCTCCATCACCACTGATAAAACCCTTATCTGTGCTCTGGTGATCTCTCACTTTGACCACTACAAGCTGCTCCTCTCTAGGCTTCCTGCCTCTTAACTTGCTCATCACCACTCTATCCAGCATGCTACTGCAAAAATTACCTTCTGGTCCATTAATTCATTGTTGTGCCACTTTTCCACCATATCTCCACCGGGCATCTTGGAGTAAGTCACTGCGATGGTATTGTGTCTCTAACCAAGGAATGAGGCTGTGCAACCACATCAGGGACGATCATGAATGTCAGTCACCCTCTAGCCAAAAGCAGTTCTGGGACTGAGGTCAGGGCTACCTTTCCCTACCAATCAACAATTTCAGCTCTCCAATCAGTTGTCCAGAGCCCCAGGCTGTGCGAGTCCAACTCACGTCCCTCACTCCAGTGAGGAAACACTTTTATTTTATTTTTTTTAAGTATTTTAAGACAAATCTTCCACAGTAATTACTTTAAAATATGATCTGATTCCTGTTCCGAAATTAGTCCCTGTCCCATCTCTCTTCCCCATCTCCTCTTTTACCCCCTCCAATTTGGGGTCTAGCGTGTCACACTGCTTCATTTCATACGGGATTATTTCAGTCGCATCCTGTTAGATCATGGCAGACATATCAAGTGACAGCAGCTACATTCCCATAAGCTAGGCTGCAGTTGGGTTTATTTTTCCTTTTGATTCTATAGGCATTTTTCTACAGCCATCCAAGTTAATCACACCAGACAGTTGTTACTTCATAGGCCACATCAGAAGTCAAAATACAGCTAGGAAAATTAAGCTCCAATCCCATGAGGAATGACTGCCAAAAAGGAATGATTAAAGCAATATGTATGGAAAGGAGAGGGAATGGGGGCTTCAGGTGGTGCTTAGGGTACTATGTGTAGGGAAGTGGGGGTTGTAGATATCTCAAAAGGGCTGTTTTCAGGCTGCATGGTGACCTCAACTCCCTAATTGCTTGCAGACCCTCTCCCACACATAAAGAGTCATATTCATGCTGGCTTCATGAGATGCCCACAGTAGAAGCCAGGCTACAGCTGGCCTCCCCTACTGCCCAAGGTAAAGTGCAGTGCAGAAAGACCTGCCATGAGTAAAAGAGAGACAGAGCTGACCGGTCAAATAAAACAAATAAGCTCTCCGTGCCACAATACAGAGTAACAGTGGGCTAACTCTTGAATATTAAAACGTTACTGTATTATATCACAGAATAAAATACAAAGGTGACTGTGGCATTACAGAATAAAGCATAACTAAATGGTGTAATGCGAAAGTGTCCATGAATACAAATTATGACCTACTTATAAAAGTCCATAAAGCAGGCTAGATGGTAATGCACGAACAGCTCATGCAGCTGGAATCTTGAATGCGTACCCTTATTTTTGCACTATAAAATGCATCCTGTAGTTCAGGGTTCTTCAAAAAAGATCTATTAACTTAGATCAGTTTATACGATTATATGTGTCATGAGGGTGTCATTTCTGCATGGCGTTTTCTCACTCTGGATGCTGGACTTTCATTCTTACCTAGTGTGCTATTTGTTTAACATGCCTTGTCTCTTAAGGAATTTGAAGAGGTTGCAGATGAAAATGGGGGTGAGGGAGGATTAAATTCAATGTTAAAATATGTGAACTTAATGTAGAAGACTGGGGATTTGTCTCTTCAGCTGTCAATCCTTGATTTTTTTACTTTTTGATAACACATTGGGGGCAGGTTTTCAAAGGCACAAAAGGGATTTTGGCACCCCAGGCTTTCGGTGAGAGTTAGGCACTTAACCGCCCTTGGATTTTTAAAAACATTCTGTTTATTGTGTGGGACAGTAGTGACAACAGATGAGGAAGATAATATGTACCAGCAAAACTCACAGGGAATGACTGTAATTTGGGGAAGCAAAAGGATTTGGGGTTCCTGATGATATTTGACTGACTTTTTTTTATTAGGTTTGTATCTGGCTTCCTATGAAAGTGAAAGTCCAGAGAACCAAATTGAAAAAGAGAGATGGAAATCCTTGAGGTAAGAGTTCAAGTTATAAAACCATACTTACAATACATGCACTACATTGATAGTCAAGAATTAAACTTGACTGAAGTTTGAAAATTTCTTAATAGAACTGGCATCAAATATGTGTCTTGTTGATTGTGCTGAAGGTGTTCTCAGCTTAAGGCTCTAGTCTGCAAAGCTGTAACTGGACTGATAAAATAATAGTCCTAATATAAATTATACACTGTAAATAAAAAGTGCCCAGTTCTTATTTACACTGCTCTGACTGTGTAAAGGTGCCTGGGAGTGGATGTAAAACACTGCCAGAGTGTCACGTGTATCCACTTTAAGGCTCCTTTATACTGCCGGACCAATGTAAACAGGCTTTAGTGTAAATGAGAATAAAGCCTCACAAATAATACTGAATGAGCCCAAACCAAAAAGCACTGATTATGCATGCTTCTTTGTTTCATCTTCATCATTGTAATGTTTCAAATTTGCAGGTCTACTATTTTAGGAAAAAGTTGAAGACTCAGATTATTGCAGTACGACAAGAAAAAAAATCAGCAAAAATATTTTGCACTACTGATTCCAAAGATGCCTATTTGGGATTTAGTTTTTCTTCTTCTTCCTTTTTATTTTTGGACTGCTTAATGTGATGAACTGGCTTCATCCATTGAAATTAACAGAATTGACTTACCGTATGCACAATTATGCTTTTCTAATACTCAAGAGAGGAAGGACAACAGATTATTTGTGGCCATACCAAAACTATGTCAGTATCACTGTAACCTTGTCTCAGATGGAAACAAAACAAGAGCAAGGAGAGTCATGGTGCTGCAGCAGAGAATGGTCTTCACTGGAAAACTAAAGACGCAGTATGCACATTTCAGAAGCAGGTGCTTCAAACAGCAGCTCGCTAAATCCGTTGAGTATTGTAAAATCAAATTCTGTCAAATGCAGCAGCAATCTGGTTAATTGCTAAGGAAGGAAAGAAGGATTTTATTTTACATCAGCAGCCTCCTGCCTTGTTGAACAATGCACTGACTTCAGCAGAGATAAGCTGCCCGTGGATAAAAACTCGTGTAAACCACATCAGCATGAAAAGTCATGCAAACCCCATGAATTTTTACATAGAATGATTTGAACTGTGAACATTGGTTATTTCTTCTTTCTCCAATTGTTCTTGCCTTTCTTACTGTGAATCTTGGCAGACTTCTCTGGGGCGTGAGCTGAAGATGAGACAAAATACAGATGTTCTGCTTTCACTGAAAGCTGTGGGAAGCAAATGGCTCCGAGTCCTACTTACTGCTGTTTTAAAGTATGTAATCTATTCCCTAATTCTGTTGGTGCTGAGAGAGGTGTTTTTAAGGCGCCTTACGTTATTGACAAGTGATAGAAGGTGATTGTGTGAGGAAACTCATTGGGTTTGTTTTGTCTCCTCACTTCAGCTTTGGTTCCAGGGCAACACGATATTGGGACACAGGGAGTAGGGCGGGGGAGGAAGAGCAGCCTAGATTTGTGGACTCAACAGTGCATTTGAGAGATGAAGAGTTTTCACTCTATGTACCAATGCACTAGAGCAGTGGTTCTCAAACTAGGGCCGACGCTTGTTCAGGGAAAGTCCCTGGCGGGCTGCGCCGGTTTGTTTACCTGCCGCGTCTGCAGGTTCAGCCGATCGCAGCTCCCACTGGCCGCGGTTCGCCGTGCCAGGCCAATGGGGGCTGCAGGAAGGGCAGCCAGCACGTCCCTTGGCCCGCGCCACTTCCCGCAGCCCTCATTGGCCTGGAGCGGCGAACCGTGGTCTGTGGGAGCAACGATCGGCCGAACCTGCAGATGCGGCAGGTAAACAAACCAGCCCAGCCCACCAGGGGCTTTCCCTGAACAAGCGGCGGCCCTAGTTTGAGAACCACTGCACTAGAGTAAAGACTTAGCAACACCCCATTTTTATTCTGACTTTTTATGTGCTGAACCGTGCTCCCCACTTTCCTTTCATGGAGATGATGTGCTGTTTGGAGTGGGGACCACATCTACCTTTGTGTTTGCAGAAATCAGGGTGCTACTGTAATATAAACATTAAATGTCTAAAAATGAATTGAGCTTATACCGGGTGCAAACCAGAACTCTAAAACTAGTTTGCTTTGCTCTAGAAGACTTTACCTATTTCACTCCCCTGAGCAGACCCCTGGTACTGTTTGTGAGCATAAGGACATAAAGATATGCAGGGGTCAGGTTTGAAAAAAGAACCATACAAAAGCATAGCAGCAATAAAAAATGCCACATTATACTGAACTCCTCCTCTAATTACAGGCTCAGTGTTGGCATTTTAGCGGTCCCAGTCTTTTTTTTCTGACCAACAGAAAGAGCTTGGTTCTACATTGAAGTCAATGGTAACTTTCCCTCAGCAAAGAGTGAAGGATCATGTGCATAACTTATCAGAATTGCTGCTGGGTTTAAAGAAAAAACCAAACCAAGGCTCATTAGAAACTTGGCTGTGTCTGTGTCTGGCTTTAGCCAGAAAGTTATAGCCATTGCTTCACACTGTAGTCCTCGCCATAGTAACCTGTACCTGAGTGTGTTGCTGCAAGGTGCTCCCTCATTGGGCTACATCTGGTATAGGGTGCAACTTCTTGTTTCAATTGTTATCCATAGGGTATATACTGCACTTATTCCCATAATGCTACACTGGCTTCTGGAGTGCAATTCAGGGTGTTGATTTTGATCTATCAAAGGCCTGTAGGGTATTGGTCATGGCCACCTGAGAGACCACCGCTCTCCCTATGCTCTGTCATGAGGTTTGACGTTGGCTGGGCTGCTTTTCTAATAGTTCCTGGATCTGAATACGTATGGGCTAGGGGCAGGGCATTTTCAGTGGAGGGACCATGGTTCTCCCTTTCCTGTTTGTCTGTCAGAGATTGAGTTTGCTGTAGCGTTCCTCTGTTTACTCAAGCTTTTGCCCAAAGCGGCTAACTGCAGGGAGGATGCAGAATCATTTCAGCCTGGGAACCAGTGTTGTTTTGATGCTGTTAATAGGTTTTTTTGTATGCGAGTGTAAAAATAGTCAGAGACGTGTATTTTACAAACCAAAATTTAGAAATGACAGCTACTGAAATGAAACCGTTTCCAAAAATGATGACATTAGAAACCTGTTAAATTCCAACCAAATCCAGGGCGGTGTTCATAGACACATTAATAACGATTCCAAGGCTTATGTGTACTCTCTGAATGGTCATTTTCCTTACTGTATATATCTTTATAACAGGCATATTATGACTTCATTGTGCTAATGGGTCTCCTTTTATTGTCTGGCACTGCAGCATCGTTGCATCTGCTTTTTAAAGTGGAAATTATTATTCGTTCTTTAACAGTCAGAAGGAGACTAGGATAGCTGAAACAATGAGGAGGGTTTTTTTGTGGATACAGACTAACACAGCTACCCCTCTGATACTAGGATAGCTGAGATTCTAGCCCTCCAAAGATATGAACTAAAACATTATTTTTCTAATAATAATAATTAATAATACTTTTCACTGCTACTACATATTCTAAGAACTCAAAGAACTTTCCAAAATCTATTGAATTAAGCTTCAGGAGATCCTTGTGGGGATCAATAGTTTGGTCAAAACTTGCAAACCTGGTGATTAAAGTTAGGCACCTAAGGGCCAGATCTACAAAGGTATTTAGGCACCTAAAGATGCAGTAGGACAGCTAGTGGTATTTTCAAAAGAACTGAGCTGCCTAAATCCCATTTAAATTAATTGGGGTTAGGTCCCCAGGTGCTTTTGAAAATCCCGTTAGGTACCTATTTGTATCTTTAGGCATCTAAATACCTTCAAAAATCTGGCCCCTAAATCCATATGCAGGTGCCCGTTTAAGTGGTCTGTTTTGAAGAGATGCTGAACGTCCAGAGCTCCCATTGACTTCAGTGAACATTGAGGACAAGCCATGCTTCACATGAGGCACAGAGCACTTTTAAAAGTTGGCCCTCAAGGTTGGAGGCTGAGACAGGCTGCCTGCTTCCTGCATGGTCACTTCAGTGGAAGATGAAGGCACTCAGCAGCCTGTAGGCTTTAAAAATCCTGCCCTGCCCTCATTGACATGAATGGCAAAACTCCCACAGGATTCAGCAGGAGCAGGGGAAGGCCCTAAATTTGTCAATTACATCTGTGATTTATGCATGGCTCAACCAAGGAATAAATTCCCATAATAGATGAGAGCATTATGGCCTTGCTTCATTCACCTGCTTAACGAGTAAGGGGACAATAGCAAGAGAAGGTTCCATTAACAGTTTGGGGGTGGAGGTCTCCCTAAAGTTTTCTAATAATTTTATATCAGCAATAAAATAATAAAAAATAAACAATCGTTTCCCATTACTGACAGGTGAAGAACTCTTCAGAACTACAAGAAAATGAGCTAGTAGCAGCAGGCACTGAGGTGTTATAAAGCACAGAGATTTCTAGACTAATTCATTTATAGTCACTCTCATGGCTTTCTAATTCCATTATTTTCAATGGATTTGCGGTTGGGAAAACTCCTTATGTAGATTCTACACTGAAGAATAAAGCCAGACTAAATGTGTACTTCTGTAGCGTTACTTGTAGTGTAGAAAACGCCCAACCTAGTAAAATGTGGAAATATTAAACATTAGTATAACTTCTCTGCTGTGACTGCAGTAGTCTAAAAAAGTAAACAAACAACAATAGTTCATCTGGGTCTCTCTAGCAGGGCTGCCCAGGGCGGGGGGAAAGTGGGGCAATTTGCCCTGGGCCCCACAGGGGCCCCCACAAGAGTTTTTCAGGGCCCCTGGAGCGAGGTCCTTCACTCGCTCCAGGGGCCCCGGAAACCTCTCGCAGGGCCTGGGCCCCCGGAGCATCTTCCGCAGCAATTCGGCGGCGGAGGGTACTTCCACTCTGGGACCCGCCGCCAAAGTGCCGGGTCTTCAGCGGCAATTCGGCGGCGGGGGCCCCCCACCGCCGAAGACCCCAGGCCTCCTGAATCCTCTGGGTGGCCCTGCTCTCTAGGATAATTATAGTGGTAGCAGAAGTCATATTTTTACTTCCTAAGGTCTCAGGCCTGCAACTTTGCGGCCTTATGTAGAGCCCAGGAAAAACAAAGGGGCCTACTGAGAGGCTTCTGCTTGTGTCAAAGTCAGTGTGATAAGAATGCTGAGCATCTTGCAAAAGACGCTTAGCATGTCACAAAATCATGTCATAAATTCCAAACCAGCTTCAATCATGTTACCTAGCTAAAAATGGACAGTTGGTTCAGGGCGGCACTAAAGATGCACTTCAAATTCAGAAGCAATTTAAAATGCAGAAATTTTGTTTATCAAGTTGAAAATATCTGCTGATAAGATAATCACACACTTAAAATCAGTCCAATCCCTTACGGATCCCGTGGTACCTTTATTGTGTTTTTATTATAAATATATTGTATACTTTTTGAAAACATGGGCACTGTTTTGCTCATGACTAAACCATTTGGAATGGAGCTCAGCTTATTGAATATCTAGGTTACTTGTCAGCAGTGATTGTGATATTATTGCTGTTCATATCACTGTAAAAGGAGTACAAAGTTAATGCAATCTAGCCTTAGAATTACTTTGTCTGAAATTCATGTAGGGTCTGATCCAAAGCACAGTGACATGCCAATGGAAAAATTCCTATTCATATCAACAGACTTTGGATCAGACCTGCAATTACTTGACATTTTGCTGTTGAAAATCATTGATAGAGAAGAAATTATAGTGGTGAATGTCGTAGTTATTGGCCCTTATCTTGGGCCCAGATGCTGCCCTCGGATATACAGGTGTACTTACCAGAGGTCAAAATTTGGCCTTCGCATGAACTTTCATTGACTTCATTGGAGTTACAGCAGCTTAGACTAGGGCTGAAATTGGCTTGAGTTCATTTATACATCTGAGATCAGAATTTGGCCTTTGTGCTTTAAAAACTTTTTTCTCTATTCAAACTGGCAGAAGCAATCAATACTGTCTAAGGAGTATCTTTAATTGGGAGACAAAAACCCTTTGATTTTTAATCTGATTGTTTTCTCATGACCGGTTTAGGAAATAAGAAGGAAAAAGGTAAAAGACAATTGGTCAGTGCTCATCAGTTTAAAACTGGACCAAAAGCTCTTCCTGTCTCTGTGCTTTTTATAGTTTTTTTTTAATTCTGTCTTTGGTTGTGGACATGCAGCTTCCATTGGCATCAGATGATGCCTCCCACATGCATCCAAAGGCAGAATTTAGTCCTAAGCGTTTTGGGGTTTGAAAGCAAAATGCTTCAGAGATCTGTTTCCTAAAATAAAGAGGCAATTAAAGCCCAACACTCATGAGCAACCGCGACCCTACAATCACAGCTCTGCACACTGATCTAGTCATTCCCGCCTCCTTCTATGAGCACTGGGGCCCCAGATCATGGGTCTGGGAAGAAGGGTGAGGAAAGACTGCATGCTTGCTCCCCTGCAGTAGTACCAGTTCAAGCCCCTCCATGTGTGTACGAGACTGGGCTTCCCAGGTCAGGTAGGGATGGGCTGGAAGTAACCCAGTGTGCAGGAGCAACCCCTCTCTTTGTCAATAACCTTCTTTAACCATGTGAGGATTCTCTGCGGAGTGGCATTCCCTGCTCCCTCAGTGGTAAGGGCAATGGCTGGCAAGGAAGCATGGAATCATGACCAGGGATCCTAGAAATCCGTTTGCCCCGGAAAAACACAGAATTTGCATTTTTATAGAGAATCATTAGTTTTTACATTTTGTGGAAAATATATATATATATAAACTATTAATGACATTTTACTGAAAGTACCACTGTCACTTATTCAATGTGCGTAGCCTCCCCCCCATTTTGCTTGATTTTTGAATGCACCTTAAATTTACATAGAGTAAAATCCCATTTATCTGAACCTTCATTATCCAGCTCTCTGTGTTAGTTGTACCACCAGCCACCCAGGGCTGACAGCATCAGGGCTCAGGTGGTTAGCCCTGGGCAGCTGGTGGTTCGGTTAACACAGAAAGCCAGATAATGGAGGCTTGGCTAAAGGTGGGGTCTACTATATTTCAATAAAACATTGTGTTCAACTGATACGTATATATTGTCGCTAGGGAAACTAAAGTGCAGCATTTCATTTTAATGGGAATACGGATTTTTATGTTATTTTTTATTGGAGAATTTTTTTTGCGGGGGGGTGGGGTCACGAAAAACCAGGATCCTGGGTC
Source organism: Mauremys mutica (assembly GCF_020497125.1). Taxonomy (NCBI): domain Eukaryota; kingdom Metazoa; phylum Chordata; order Testudines; family Geoemydidae; genus Mauremys; species Mauremys mutica. The sequence continues at coordinate 102,545,603 of NC_059079.1, read as the reverse complement.
ATGACCAGGAAGCAGTGCAGACCCAATAGGTCTCCATGTAGCTGAATCTGGTTTCTCTAGGTTTCCTGAGATCCATTTGGTTCTTGGGACATACCTCAGTTTAGGGGATGACCTTCCTGGCAGTTTTGTATGGAGGCAGATCACATTTCCTCCCCCAATAGAATAATTCTGAGGAAACTGTGAACTAGGAAGTTGTAGAGGGGATTTTAATCTATGGAGGAGAATTTTGTGCTTGTCTAAGAGACAGATTTTTAGTCCAAGTTTCTGTAATTTCTTCTAAACAGCAAGCCCAAACCACTACTTTAAAAATCGAGAAATGCCTTGATGGTGTCGTGTTGCCAACTTTCATACTTCATTGTGTTGCTGCAGAATGGAAATGTCAACCCTAGCTAATGGGTTATATAAATCTGAGCATACACAGCTCCCATTAATGTCAGTGGCAGCTAGGCACATGCAGAGAGACGAGTGTGCAGCAGAATGTGAAAGCTGTACCTAGCCTTTTGTGTCAGACTTTGGTATTTTGTGATGAAATTATATCACCTTAAGTGATATTCCAATATTTCTAGTGCTTTCCCCTACTGGTGTTAACATCATTGTACAGAGCCAATCCATGAGCTGAGCAAAAGGAGCAGTAATCAAGTTACGGTATCCTTTTTATGGCGACGTTCTTGCAGGCTGATATTCAATTGTGCATTTATTTATTTCACTGTTGTGTGAAAAACAAAGCACTCATCCAGCTACTAATTCTTTTTTTTTTTAAATGTGTCTTCCTCCAGCATCTTCATGTGCATTTCAAAATGTCAGAGATGGACTGAATACACTTAAGAGTGTGAGTCTGCACTGCAGTGCACCTTGTTTTGTTGTTTACACTTGTGCAACAGGGATGTCAGAGGCTACCAGATCAGATGGGGAATGATCTGCATGCACTGTGTGCAGAGGCAAAAATGACTATCCAAGGTGTAAGGCATCAGAGAGACAGGCTGTAGGCCTACAGATACTGAAAAGGGGTGATAAATTATTTGCTGCTCCTCTGTTGTTTTTTTAGTTAATTTAATTCAATAACTACTATTTAAGAATAGCTACAGCAAAGAAGGTGGATTTTGCAGTAGAAGTGAGTCTGCCAAGTGGCTCTCACTCTGGTTCTTAGCAGTTACTTTCTTGTAAGTTTCCAATAGACAGTGGGTGAAATTCTCCCTGGCATCCTCGGCACGAGGGCTAGAATGGGATTCAAATGGTGCATAAGCCTTGAGCTGGTCCTCTGCACCCGGATAGATTTCATCCAACATGAAGATACACCAAAAGCCATCATACAACTAGTTTATGGAGCCATTGGAACTGGGCAAACTAGAGAGCACAGGGCATTAGGCCTTGGAATCTATGAATCTATGTTTCACCGTTTTCTAGGCAGCTGAAGTAGGACAAATGTAACCGAACTTTCAAGTCTCTCGCCTCCCCAGGAGCAGAGAGAATTGGTATTCAGGTATGAGACAAATACTTGAGTGTTACTCACTGCGCAAACTGCCCTTTAACAAGGATCCTCAGTGACTTTACTGACTAGTATCTCAGGAGTTTTAGCCTCCAATAAAACACAGATATTTTGGGAAGGGGACCTTTTAGATTCAATGTGAAGCAATAGTAGGGTGGCCATATTTCCCAAAGGGCTAGCCCAAGCCCACCCTGAACCTTCCCCCTACACAGGGCTGGCCCAAGCTGCTCGCCCGAACACTGACTGCCTCCCTGCACGGGGCTGGGGTCACTGCTTATCCGAGCCCTGCCTGCCCCTGCCTCTCCTCCCCCCTCTCCCCACCAGGCTGGGGCTAGCGTTACCGCTCACCCGAGCCCTGCCTGCCCCACCCCCAAGACTGAGGCTGGCGTCGCTGCTCGCTCAAACCCTGCCAACTCCTTGCCGGAGCCCTGCCTTCCCCCCGCACAGGGCTGTTTGCTCTTGCCAGCGTGATCAGTTGGCAGGAGCAAACAGGACAAATGCCCACTTTTGTCAAAAAATGTCAGGACGGCTGGAACCCAGAACTTTAAAAAGGGACTGTCCCGGCCAAAAGGGGATGTACGGTCACCCTAAGCAATAGGCCAGACCAATTAAAAACTGCTGGGACTTTTCTTGTTGTCTGGCTGCTCCTCTCGATCATGAATTCCATCTGAGTCAGTCTTACTCCCATCTGTGCTCCCCTTCTGCCATTGTGGACAGACTCAGATTGTTGCCCTGCAAATTGAAGAAATCTGGGTGAGCCTGGAAAAGCTGCTAATTTCCTCCTGGATGCCTTTGCCTCTGTTGAGGAGGGCTTATGACTAACAAGCAGCTCTTCCAAACTTCAGTAGGCGTTTCGTATCCTCCTGTGGCATATGCAGGCTCTGTAATCATACCGAGTACCCTCGGCCCAAAAGACCAGGGGTAGGACTCCCTTCAGAGCATCGCCTGCTATATCAAACAGCCAGCACAGGCTACTGTTGCAGGAGCAGGAAACCTTCCTACTTCTGTGAAGCTCCCAGGCCTTGCTGAAGTGGGGAAGACTCTGGATTCACAAGCTCAAACATCCTGTAAGTCAAATATTTGAACTAGCCAATCTCCCTTCAAGGTACCGTGGGCTGCCATCTAAACCCAGTTCACTACAGAAAGTACTAGAGCACTGGTACTTTCCAGACAGCTGTAACCCTATCAGCTAGCTGTATCTGACCAATACTATGTCAATCCTATACTGAGCACCTTTTAATGTTCCTGTCTTCCTGGAATGACTAACCGTATAATGGCTCTCTGGAGTTTGACGCACCCATGGATAACTCTGAGTTTGGGGGTGTAGCCTGAGTAGCTGAGGAATACGAGCTCCTATGTGTTTTCATAGCAGACCAAGCCTGGTTAAAGTTTACAGTATGCTTTTCTCTCAGATTCCTACGGCCTGCATCTGGCAATAGGATGTATTGGATCTTGTACTGGGATGACTTGTTACAGTTCAGTGTTTCTTTGCCTATCCCATTAACTCTTCACATTCAGTGAAAGGGACAAGCTCAGTGCTATTAAATTAAAGGAAGCTTTTAAAGAGATGATTCTTACACATGTGCGTAACTTCCCCTAGGAGGTAGTAGTCTGTAAAAAAGAGTGAAACTGCTGGTGTAACAATTATGGAAATTAAATCAGTGTCCAAGGTTCAGAACACTGGGATGTATGCCATGAATCTTTAAAAGTATGAGCATTCAATTTGCATAGGACAGAAATCTGATTTAAGAGTTGTTGCACTTTTAGCAAGTTTTATGAAATGTGAAAGCATCTGCTACTGGTGGCTCCTAAATGGACTCAAAAGCATTACTCTACATTCCAAATGTCCACCAAATTTTACCAGTGGTGGTGTCAAAGCTCAGTTTTTACCCCTCTGCTATACAACTCCCCGCGCAACTGTGCTTAGAAAACTGGGCACTATGTTGTGATAGATATTTTTATAAAGCAAGAACCAAACTGGGCATTGAAAGAAATATGGTATTAAAGATGCAAGTGTCTCCTGAGCACGGGTACTGAGTAGCTGTGTTTTTTCCTGCAATTTGTTAATTTGTTTCTTTGTTTTTGTTGTTGTTGTTGTTGTTTTAAACCGAAGTTCCTTATATTCAGGTCAAATAGGTATCCCAGTAACACCTTTTGTTAAATAGGAGTTCTCAGTTAATATTGACCCTATATTAACTGCACAGGCAGGCAACAGGAAGGTTACTTGAAAATAGCTATTATGATTTTGTGACTGTACATAGACCTTACATAATGTTCATGGTAATGTGCATACTATACCCTGCATAAACACTGCAAAAATAGCATGGTCATCAGTACGCTTTATAGCTGTTTGTGGAAAATGTCTTAACCTGCATTCATGATTATAGTATCCACCCCACTCCAATGCCTTTTTATACAGCTGTGGTGAGATTGTTATGGACCCATTTTGTCAGTCATGTTCAAGCTAATTTACTTATGTATAGAATTTATATATTACAAACCTAATTTATACTGTGTTTTAACAGTTTGCCTGAACTGTCTCTGGTTTCTAAATTTTGTAATGTGAGTGTCAAATAAAAAAAATCAATGAAATGTTGTTGGTCCAGCTGTTCAGTTTTTAATGCATGTGCAATTTTATTCTTGGAGGAGACTTAGATAACTGGATCATCAGAACAGACAGCAAATTCTTTCTGCCTCTAAAGTTCCTCTAAAAAAAGACAGACAAACCTGATTGCACCAGGCAGTTTTCAAATAAACAGGTAAATTGAGAAATGCCTCATAATTTCTGCCATTTTTCTGGAGTTTCCACTTCACTGTTTTATTTTTTCCTGTGTAGGTATGAGATTGCACTGCACTGTACATCACAATAAAAGCGAAACACTGATTGTCTTGATTACTAGTTATCAGAGCTTAAGAAAATGTTGCTACAAACATGAATCCCAGACCTACATCTTCTGACTCACAAGTGCTATGAAGGTTGAAGATTTTACAGTCATTTAATATACAATTCCCTCATATGACCATGTTTCATTATATTATGATTATCTGCATTGCAGTAGTACCAATTGAAATGCTTACTATGTGGTAAGCATTTATAGTAAGATTCAGCCCTGAAGAAGCAAAGTGACATGCGCAATCGCACAGGAGATGAGTGGCATAGAAGTCCTGTCGCCTGTCCCATCCTGTGTCCTGTCCACTGAATCACACTGCCTCTCTAACTGTACTACTTTTACTTAACATGCAGGCTGATCCGGCATTGCTTTTACTCATGTGAGTAGTCCTTACCCATTGGAGTCATATCACTGACTCCAAATCTTGCAAATCCCTATTCACACAAGTGACCCTTGCTTGTGTAAACAGTGCCATTTTTTTTCTATTGAGTAGTTCTGAATTGTGAAAAATCCCTCTGTCTTCAGCTAGATTACTCTAGTGAGTAAGGCTCTGGGACATAGTAGCAAAAGAACTAGTGAGTGCAGAGCGGGATGAGAGAACAAACAACACAAGACCTGTGTAGTCATGTTGCTACTGGAAGATAGTGCACTGAGGAGCTGTATAAGAACCTATACAGAATAGAAAAGGGGTGGCAGTCCCACTATCCCCTCCCGTCCAACCTGCCCCTTTTGGGGATGCTGAATAACACTGCCACCATCTCTCTCCCCCTTCCACAGTCTGTCCCATAGTATTACAGCTGGAAATTCTGTAAACAATTTTACCCCTTCAGAAATGTGATCAGTATAATTCAGGAGACCATTACCCTCAATGATATGCTTCTGAGCCCTTTGCTGAACTGCTCTATGTTATCTCTTTATCACTGCTATTATCTCCCTGAACTTACACATGCCATGATCACCCAGGCCATTCCCCCCTCGCAGTAGGGGGTCAGGGAGTGAATGTTGTCTCTCTCTACACATCTTAGAAATGCACCCTGTGTTTTTCCAAAACCATCCACCCCAGCCCTCTTCTTAATGACGGCAACACATGTCACATTGACCATGTCCTAGAGCATCCAGACAGCTCACTTCCAGTACTGACCAACCCAATGGATCTACAACCCTATTGCCAGCAGCACATAAACCAAACTACAGTACACACGTTGGAAATCTGTTACAAAGACAACTAATGCAAATCATAACTACTAACCAACCTCTAGCATTGACCAGAGAGCAGAAATATGAAATCAACAAGTCCTTAACTGAGAGAGGCCAGGTGGCCTGAGCACAGTATAGGAAGCCAGGAACTGACTCTGTCCTGTGGCTTTGGACAAGGCACTTAACCTCAGCTTTCATTTTCCCAGCTGTAAAATGGGAGATTAAATAATATTTAGCTCTGTCGCACAACTGCCCGAGGATGGATCAGTTAATGTTATGAAGCAGTGGGGGGAGGGATAGCTCAGTGGTTTGAGCATTGGCCTGCTAAACCCAGGGTTGTGAGTTCAACCCTTGAGGGGGCTATTTGGGGATCACTACTGCATTGAGCAAGGGGTTGGACTAGATGATCTCTTGAGGTCCCTTCCAACCCTGACAGTCTATGATGAAGGCTATGTATTATTCACCCCAAAGATTAAATAAAAGGAATAAATTCAGAAAATTGTATTGTGAAGCAAATACTGCAAAGACAGTCTCATTCACATTTCCTTACCACAGTTTATACATTTGATGCTATACAGTCTCTAAACATTGTAACACTTGATTTCATAGATATATTTATATAGAGAGACACACAAAAGTGCCCACCACACTGACTCACAATAAAAACTTGAATTATTTTCAAGTAGGTTTGTATCAAAAATATCTTCTCAAACTGCTGTCAGTCTCAGTAACTACACAGCACATGAAACCACACTCCCTTCCCCAAGTTGCCACGATTAGAACCCCTCTGCTTTTATTTCCTCACGGTTGTTAACTAACAACCCCCTCAAAAAAGGCCATTTGTAGATAGGCTGTTTCCACCTTTGATACATAATTCTGCCTGCGTAAACCTGTCACATCGGGTGAAAATATGCTCACAGATTGTATTCTCTATAGCAGAGGTTCTCAAACTGTGGTCCGCAGACGAGCTCCATTCAGGTGGTCCACAGATAGTTCCCTCTAAGGTGTGCACCTGGACGGCCGTACATGAGAGAATGAAGGGCCACCCACCTAATTAGTGAAGCTGCACAGGCGTGGCTCCGCTAAATAGTTTCCTGGACCCTGGAGAAGACGCACATGTAAGGTGAGGTGGTGGCCTTGGGGGGAATAGGGGGTGGGTGAGAAGAGGGAGTAGGGGGAATTTGGGATGTGTAGGCTGCGACGGCCAGAGAAAGAAATGACTTTCCCCAGCTCCAGGGCTGCAGCTGCGGGGGGGGGGAGACATTCCTCCTTCCCAGCCCCCTCCCCCCTTCTTCCCAGCCCCAGCTTGGGGGATGCCATGGCAGGGGAGAGAGGGCACATCCATTGCATTAGAAAGGTAAGACTACTGATATTAAAATATGAGTTGTGTGCTTTTATTTGTAGAACAAAAAACATTAATTATTATTAAGGTTTTTTTATATAGTGCTTTTATCCAAAGTGCTTTACAATAGTTAGCTAACAGTACAAACAACGTTTGGAAATATCATTAAGTGGTCCACCGAGACCCTCAACAATTTTCAAGTGGTCCGCGGAAAAAAAAGTTTGAGAACCACTGCTCTAGTCTATAGGATACTCCTAGGATACCAGCAGCCTGATTCCCACTACTGCTGTGCCACCACTGCCACCTGCTGAGCAGAAAGGAAAACTAAATAGTAATCATCAAAACAAATGTGATTTTTTTTAAAGACTAACAAATTTATTTTAGCATGAGCTTTCGTGAGCTGCAGCTCACTTCTTCGGATGTGCATCCGAAAAAGTGAGCTGCAGCTCACGAAAGCTCATGCTAAAATAAATTTGTTAGTCTTTAAGGTGCCACAAGTACTCCTGTTCTTTTTGCGGATACAGACTAACACGGCTGCTACTCTGAAACCTGTGATTTTTGTTGTTCCCCTTATTGTTAATATTGTGTTCCTTTTTTAACTAATGTAACAGTTTGTGTGCAAGCATTTTGTTCTGCACACTGCACACACAGGTACAAGGTTTGAAGCGCTGCTCTCAAATATGTAGCTTTAGCCAATTAAATGAATGGCTACATTTTTGTTATTAACACTCGTATGTATAGAAACCCACATACCAGGCAGCACAAGGGAACCCAGTAAAGTGAGCTGCAGAAGAAGCACTGGCAGAGCCAGGAGAGAATGCAGCTTCCTGTTCATTTTCTTCTGCAGCATTCATACATGTGAACTAGTCTGTAATGCCACTACCTTCTCCTCTTCCCAAGCTCTCCTTGAGACTCACTTAAAAAAGATGTTCATGAGAAATTGTCACTGGCATTGGCTAGATAGCAGGCCAATTGCAACCAAAAAAACCCCATTATTGTGCTTTATCCTTCTTCCTCGCCCTTCTTCTAGTGCTTGTTTTCTGAGTTTGTGAGCTTCTGGGGGCAGGGACTGTTATATGTTTGGAAAGCTCTTAGTATATTGTAGATGCTGTTGTAATGGTAATAAATGCTAATAATTAATCCTCCAACCCTCTAGACCTTAGTTCCTCTTCATACTGAAGAACAAGCGGATAAATGGGATTTTCAGTTTGATGGAATCCATGTTTAAAGCCTTACCTCCAAGAACTCTTCCTCCAAGGAAATCTTAATGAAACATTCACACAAAGCTAAAATGCCACGCTTGTCCACAATAGGTGCATGACTAGTCACTAGTGCTTGGCAGGAGTAAAAGTGAAAAACCCAATTGTGCACCTATACTAAAGTCATGTTTCACTTTAGGTATACAGTCAGTTATAGTAAAAGCCATGCTACACCTTAGCTGTTCAGTACTAGTTAGGGAAGGCGTTGCTCCGGGAAAGCAAATCCCAGAGTGTGCGCCAGAGTCTTGCCAGCCCTGCTATGCCAAGGATGACAATTCCACAGAGTGCTCTGTGGCTGAGTCACTAGGAAGGAGAATCCCAAATATATCCACTTTATCTCCAGAGATTTAAATTTCCCCTCAGAAAGGCTACTGTAAATAAATGGGTCTGAGTACTGACATATTTGAATGATAGTTCAGGTCTAGTTTCCTATTATTTGGACTTGTCTTCTCTCAATACTAGGTTGGTTGGGGTTCATCAAATCACACTGCTCCATGTGTATGCTGAGTGCCACAGGAGTCAGGAAGAAAATTTTCCAGTGTACAGAATTGTACATGTGGTCAGATGCACTATACCAAGGGTTTGCTTACCTCTGCAGCATCCGTGCTGAAGCAGGATACCAAACGTTATTCATTATAGAAAATGCCATGTTCCCACAGATATCAAGTGCCTAATGGTCAATATCAATCTATTCTATAACAAGTTATATGGAACCAGAATCTGCCACCCTTCCTCTCTGATTTTGCAAGTACAGGCAAGTCGCATCTTAGGCGCATTTAACATGCGCGAATTCAGCTTTGTGCGGTCGGCAAAAACAGGAAAAAAAGAAAAATACAAATATAAAAACTGCATCTGTAGTGTGGGTGATTCCGCCCGCCATTCAACTCAACGAGTGTTTCACTATATGTGGGAACCCCCGCGTAAGATGAGACTCGCCTGTAGTTCCACTGAAATCAATCAACTGCATCCACCAATTTTGGGCCCCATCAGGAATAAGAAATAGATGGTCTCATTGTTTCACTTTGGCTGAGTGATGCATATATTCTCTCTATTTAGGGTTCCAATCAATTCTCCAATGGCTAATAATGGCATGGAGGATGAGTGGTTGCAGCTTTCTGGCTTAGATAGGAAATCAATTGTATTAGATATTACTGCAAGGCCAGGGCTGGCTCTAGGTTTTTTGCTGCCCCAAGCAAAATAAAATAAAATAAAAAAATCTCAGAGTGCAGCTGCCGAAGCAACAACAAAAAAACCCATCCGGAATGCCGCCCTTGGAATTGTGCTTGGTTTGCTGGTGCCTAGAGCTGGTCCTGTGCAAGATCTTCTGGTGTTATATAGGAGAGAAACCCCGAGGACAATCTGTTAGCGATTTGTTTAAGTCTGTCCATGATAATATAATTAGTCAACCTAGACACCAAATTGCCAGAGAAGAATTTAGAAACAGGAGAAAACTTTCTCTGGCTCTCACGGGGAATATGAATCACCTAGCGAACAAAGTGAGAGAATGTACTGTTTGGTCAATTTGTTATGAGGAATTGAGGCTGTATTCATAAACAGAGAGAAACATTTTTTAGACGGTACAATTCATTACAAAAACTGACAAAGACAGTAATAAATTGGCTACTGACGCTAGGTGAGGGATAAAGAGGTAGAGATGTATAGTCCCTTTTAGCCATTAAAAAGGGATCACTTCAGAATCTAAAGCTGATGCAGCACATGAGGTATTATTTGTTAAGCATGTATCTCACTATCGGCATGACACTAGTGCTTTGAGATCTGCACTGGCTCCTTGTTGCTTTCTGGGTATAGTTTAAGGCAGGGGTAGGCAACCTCTGGTACACGTGCCGAAGACGGCATGTGAGCTGATTTTCATTGGCACTCACACTGCCCGGGTCCTGGCCACCGGTCTGGGGCGCTCTGCATTTTAATTTAATTTTAAATGAAGCTTCTTAAACATTTTAAAAACCTTATTTACTTTACATCCAACAATAGTGTAGTTATATAATATAGCCTTATAGAGAGAGACCTTCTAAAAACGTTAAAATGTATTACTAGCACGCAAAACCTTCAATTAGAGTGAATAAATGAAGATGCAGAACACCACTGCTGAAAGGTTGCTGACTGACCCCTGGTTTAAGGTGTTAATTCTGAGCTAAAATACTTTGAATGGTTTAGGACAGGGGTCTGCAACCCGCGGCTCCGGAGCCGCATGCGGCTCTTCAGCCTCCTTGTTGTGGCTCCCTTCGGCCTTGACAAAAGAAAAAAAAAGAATAACGGTTATTTATTAATTTATTTTTTATTTATATATTATTTTATTTTTGTTTATTTTGTTGCACAGTTATCTTGGAGTTCGAGGTGATACTTTAACATTGAATTTTTAAAAAGTTTTTATAATTTGTCAATTAAAATATGCGTCACATCCACGTCTATAGCCCTCGCCTTTACCTGCAGGCGGCTTCTTGAGTGTGTGACCCCCGCGGTAAGCTAACCATGAATACATCCCAAAAAAGAAAAATCTCAGAAGAAAATAGAGAGTTTAATTCTGCATGGACAGATTCCTTTGCCTTCACTGCCAACGACGCTGGCTTACCTGTGTGCTTGATATGTGGCGAGAAATTAGCAAACAACAAAAAATGTAACGTTGAAAGACATTTTCAAAACAAGCACTCAGCATTTTCTGAAAAGTACCCAACTGAAGATGGGCGAAAGAGAGCGATTTTGGAACTACTACGGAAAGTTGAGCAGAGCAAACATACTTTCAAGAAGTGGATCAACTCTCCAAACTCAACTACAGCTGCTAGTTTTGTGGCAGCTCATGAGATCATAAGGAGGGGGAAGCCATTCACAGATGGAGAATACATGAAAGAATCGTTCATAAAAATATCAGAGCATCTATTCTCTGAATTCAAAAACAAACAGGAAATTATTCAGAAAATTAAAGAAATGCCTCTCTCTGCAAAGACCGTCAAGGACAGGACCATTAAAATGGCAACAAACATCACCAGTAAGCAAATTGATGACATCAATTCAGCTCAAGCATATTCAATTGCCTGTGATGAGTCAAGTGATGTAAACGATATTGAGCAGACAGCACTGTTATGCAGATATGTGAACTCTGATGGGCCGCAGGAAGAACTGATTGAACTCATACCGTTAAAGGGCCAAACGCGGGGACAGGACATTTGTGAGGCTGTTTTGAGTTGTCTAAAAGCCAAAGGAATAAACACCACTCACCTGGTGTCAGTGTCTACTGATGGTGCACCCAGTATGAGAGGAGCACAGAAGGGCTTTGTGAATTTACTTCAAAAGTCGCTGGATCAAGAGCTGATGACGTTTCACTGCATCTTGCACCAAGAAGCACTGTGCGCTCAAACATTCCCCCCTGAATGTGTGGAAGTGATGAACATCGTTATTAAGATAGTGAACAAAATAATTGCAAATGGGTTAAACCACCGACAGTTTTGTTCATGGTTAGATGAAGTCGAGAGCGCATATTTGGATCTCCTGCTGCACAACAGAGTTCGGTGGCTGTCAAGGGGAGACGTGCTGAAACGCTTCGCTGCTTGTCTGGAACATGTGAAAACCTTCTTGGAAAGCAAAGGCCTCAGCTATCCCGAACTGGGAGACCTCGATTGGCTGGAAAAATTTTATTTCATAGTGGATATGACAAGTCACTTAAACATGCTGAATAAAAATCTCCAGGGAAAGGGAAGCACGGCCCTGCCGTTGCTGGAGGATGTTCTGGCGTTTGAGCGCAAGATGACAGTGTTTGCCAGAGATGTATAGAGAGGTACGCTCTCTCACTTCTCCTCCCTGAGAGAGTTCAAAGAAGAGAACAATCACATAAATTGTGATTATTTACACCGTGCAATTATGGCAATGCAAGCTGCATTTGGAGAAAGATTCAGCGAGTTCAGAAAGGAAAAAAACACTCTGTCCTTCCCTGTCACACCGCTGGACATCGACCCATCCCTGCAGAACATATCCGCATTCACAGGGATAAGTCAGCCCGATCTTGAAATTGAACTGGCTGACATAGCGGATAAAGACTTATGGGTGTCCAAGTTCAAAAGCCTGACAGCGGATCTCGAAGAAGTCGCCCGTCAGAAGGCCACTCTCGCTAAAGAGCACAAATGGAATGATATTGAAAACCTCCCCAAACCCGACAAACTTGTTTTTGAAACATGGAGTGCCATTCCCGACACGTATATGAACATGAAAAAGTATGCATTTGGAGTCCTGTCCATCTTTGGCTCAACATACTTAAGCGAGCAAGTTTTCTCGAGCATGAACTTCATAAAGTCCAAATATCGCTCCCGCCTCACAAATGAGAGCCTACAGTCCTGTGTGAAGATCAAAGTCACATCTTACAGCCCCGACAAAGGGAAGATCAGCATCGAGCTTCAGAAACAGAAGTCACATTAAACAGGTGAGAACACTAGCATTTAATAGGCTATTATTATTCAGAAAAAAACATTTATTTCAGACCCGGAGCTGATGTAGTTTTTTATTGTATGTTCAGGTGCTTCGGTTGATTGCTGGCCGAGAAAGAAACCCGAAGAGGATGAGAGCACACTGAAATGGACTTGTCAAAAAACGTTCCTAATTTTATGTTTACTTTTTTAAAACTGCTAAGCTGCAACTATATGTTTTTTTATATTAAAGTGGGCTACGTTTTATTTTAATTTTACACAAATACGGGAAGGACTCAAAAAGGCCTGCATAGTTCAGTGTTTAATTTATTTCAAAGTAGGCCTACACATGCACACTGCACTTCTGTTTGTTGTATTCTGTTGTTGTAACAGGCAAAATTAAAAAAAGATTAAAACTTTTAAACACTGTTTATAAGCAGTGTTATGTTTTGCGGCTCCAGACTATTTTTCTTTAGTGGAAGAGGGGGCAAAATGGCTCTTTTGATAGTAAAGGTTGCCGACCCCTGGTTTAGGAACTGCCTACCTGAGAGACCTCCTCTTTCCCTGTACAACACTGACACATGAGATCAGAAGATGAACTCAAGAGCTCCTGAAGTATTATTTCACTAGTGCTTGAAGCATAAACCTCAATTAAATTACCAAACTCTGCGTAAATCATGCTGACTACACCACTGTCGTACTTCGGGGTGCAATTCAGATCACTAAGGGGTTGTGTCATATAGCCTGATCTATAGATTATGTATTGATTACTTAAGAATTCCCAGTTAGCACTTTGAGGGCAGACAGATTCTCATCCCAAGCTCAGGCCCAGTATTATTAAAATTACTATATAATTGGGAACCCCAATGTGCACAGTTGCAACACTCACAATATAGGAATTCTTCTATATTTACAAATAGTTTACTAATACTTTTAGCAAAGTTACAAACACAGACATTCAGTAATGGAGATAGAGAGACTACAGCATGTACATCTGAACATCCATCTACTCAAACCATCCCTTGCAGAACAACCTGAAAAGTTACCACTTGGCTTCCTCATCATCTTCTTCAACATCACCAGTGGGCATTATTCTGGCACCTCCCAAGGGATCTCTCTCCTACTGCCCACAGGCTGGGATGCAACGTTTATAATATGATATGCTGATGCCATGATATCTAATGCATATTCAGTAGGGGTTTTCCTTGTCCTTATTTGCATTTCTTCATCCTACTAATGTTGAGGTGTCCTTCTTTTATAAGTTAGTATATTAATACATGTAACTACCATTTCAGCTCATCATCATACTTGTCACCCCTTGCTGAAGCAGATTCACGGTTATTACTTCCATGTTCCTTGTGGTAGCACGTACGGGAACATTCTAATGCCTACCATTGAGCAAGCTCTTCTTAGTTCCCCAAATCTAAAGATAATCCTTAATCTATGGCTACAACCCCACTCTGGCTTCCACCAGCCTTGGTTACAAGCGGCAAGGTGACCCCAACATACTCTCAGTCCTGAATTTCCCCAAAACCATGTGCTCTGCAATGTCCAGCCCTTTCCTGGGCCACTCAGAGAAATAACAAGGTTTGTTGCTCCTGTAAAAAGAAAAAAGCATACTACAGCTTATGAACTTAACTGGGGTAAACACACCCTTCCCTTCAAACATAGCACTGAGTTGGTTTACAGTATCAATGAAACAAATGTATTTACAATAGGACATAGGTTAAGTGATGCCAAGTAAAAGGAACAAAGTTAGACAGGGTTAAAGCAAATAAAATTGAAAACATACATCTAAAGTCTAAAATTTAATCTTGCAAGATACCGGCTGGGCTTTGTTCAAGATGAGTTCTTTCACCAATTTTCCTTTTTCCCAGCCACGGCTGATTTTCTCTCAGTCAGGACCTGGCACAGAAGCACAAGGAGCTAGTCACCCTTGTCTGCCTAGGCAAAAGATCTTTGCCTAAGCAGGTTTCTCACCTATATTCAGTTTCTAGAGACTTCAACCCCACCTTGTTTCTCCCTTTGTTTGGACATAGACTGTAAAGCCTAATATCAATAAGTATCCATAATTCTTTATATAGTGCTAATACATACATTTTACAATGACATTAATCACCAGTGTGTCAAGCTTTTATAAAACACCCCATTCAATAAATTTTTATAATACAGTAATATTGTATGCAATCAGTTGATTCCATTTCTTATCACTTGAGGTTCAGACCCCTTGTCTTTATAGCCCAGATAAAGTTTCTCTCTCCTGATGGAAGCTGTCTCCACCCTGACTTGTTAGCAAGATAGCCTTGTTCACCTACTACGTAAATGAACCTTCACTGTGTCTGCCTGATGACCGGACTGGTCAGAGAAGCAAATACACTTTCCTTTACCTAGGGCAGACCTGTTTACCAATTTCCCCTGACATGCCTGGTTTAAACACATTTTAGTCATCATTCCAGCATATATCCATAACTCACACATACATCATGCAAGAGCATTAATGATCAGAAAGTTATTAGTTTTCCAATGACATGTTAGTGTTCCAATGACATATTAGTGTTCCAATGACATGTCACCTTTTAGATACAGATTATACAGATTATAACCAGAGTGAGTTGGTCAGGACAGCTGAAACCCATTACCTGATACCAGTGAGCCCTTGCCCTCTGGCACTGGGTTGCTCTAAGGGTCACACAACCTCAGTTAGTGGGGCTGATATCTTTACCTTATCTTCTGGTTGCTTCCCTTTGCTTACCATCATCACCTCAGTCTTCTCAAGGATGTAACGTCAGCTAGCTCACTCTCATTCATGCTCATATATTGAGAATGAAACTAAACCACACTCTCTGGGTCAGGCAAAATGGATAGATGGGGCTGAGTATTATCAGCATATAGAAAATATGAGATTTCATCCCATGTCTCCTCCCTATTTCCCTCACCCCGCAATGGCCCTATATGCTGAAAAGGAGGGATGATATGATGGGGCCCTGTGTGGCACCCTCAGGAGAGAAAAATAATTACCTAAAACTACTCTCTGGGATCTCTCGTATGGAGAGAATGAAGCCACCACAAGACAGCTGGGTCCCCAAGTTAGCTGGCAGTAGTCCATGATCAATGTGTGATAGATCAAGCAATATCAGTATGGACATCTTATCTTTAACTATTGCCAGAAAATCATTGACAGTGCAGTTTCAGGTGCTGTAACCTGTTCTGAAGCCAGACTAACAAGGACTGAGAAGCTCAGAGGCATCTATGTAACCTGCTCCACAATCCTAGCCAAAAATGGAAGATCAGGATGACCCTCCTTAAAGGAGGTCATGACATTCTCCATCAGAAAAGGACTCAGTGTTTGCTCACTAGCCTTCACCAGCCAGGTAGGGCATGAGTCCAAAGCATGGGTTGTGGAATAGAGTCCAGCATGTCAAGAACTTCACGGAGCAGCACCAGCACAGGTTCTAGCATTGACCTAGCCATCCGCTCAGGGTCCTGCTCTGCTGTCACAGATAGACAGCTCAGTACGGAGCCGGAGCAAAGTTCTCTGCAAAATAGCAAAAGCTGTTGCCTCCCAGAGGGAAGTGTAAAAATGAGTCCCCAGAGGAAAGCAGCCTAGACAGAGCGGGCTATGTGCTATGCAGGTAGATCTGCTGAGAGAGATGGTGGAGGTACTAACATCTCCTTCATCTCCTGCACAACCAAGGGCACAGGAGCTGGGGAAATCCTGGGTCAGGAGCAATAAGGACATATTACTACATTATTCACCGGTGTGGTTAGCAGCAGCTGCCCTGGGTACAGCTATCACAGTATTTGTTCTCTCACAGCCTTCCTGTGAGATTGTTTCCCACTAGAAATCAGACTCCCCCACGGGGCCGGCTGCGAAGGGGCAAGGAGAAAGACTGGTGGTGCGGGTCTGTGAGTAACTGAATGAGCGCAGTGGGGTGGGTTAGGTCCCCAAGGCCAGATCCTCAGAGTTATTTGGGTGCCTAAATCCACTGATTTCAATGGGAGTTAAGTGTGTATAATATCTTTGAGGTTCTGACCCACAGCGCGCAGCTGAGTGCTTTCCACAGCTCCCAATGCACAGTCTCCCTTGGACTCCAGCAGGCCCGAACCCTTATTCCCCGCTTACAGTGCCCCACACATAGGGTCTAAGCCTCTGCGCCTCCTTCTTCCCCCCAACAGGGGGCGGAGTTTGTGTCTCCCTTTCCCCCCAACAGGGGGCGGAGTCTCGGAGCCTCAATGCTTCCCTATCGCCGCTCCCGCTAAGGGGCGGAGTCCCGTTGTTTCTTTCTCATCCCATCCCTCGCTGAGTGCGTGTGACGTCATCCCGCACCGGGGGGCGGGGGAAGCGAACCGCCGGTATCTCTAGTGCTCGGGGGCGGTCGCCATTTTGTTTCTGTGCGGAGGGCGGGGACGGGTTTCGCTCAGCTGCTCGCCTGCCGTAAGTGACCTCCCCCCGCATCCCGATCCCTTGTCAGGGGCCGGGGGGAGGCCGACGTCGTGGTGGACTCGAGCCGGCTGAGCTCGAAGCGGGTCACTTACCGCCTCGGCCAGGGCAGGGGGCTGCCCGAGGTGGGGTAATTGTGGCGGGAAGGGGCCTGAGGGGGATTTGAGGAGGGAGGGAAAGATTCTGAGGGGGGGTATTTTGGGGGGGTGAAGGACCTGGGGGAGGGGCAGGCTCGTGGGGGGTGACTGATTTCTGGACAGACTTCGCTGGGCCCTCACACGGGTGGCCCTGGCACCTGCCCAGTTTGCAGATAACCCCCCTGTGAGAACCCCGCTGGTCAAACAGCCCGGACATACGCATCCCCCCCACCCCACCCCGCGGGAATGCCAGGGGGACACGCGCCTTGTACCCTGACTGCGGATCGGGGCCGGCAAAGGAAGCAGATGTCAGTGGAGGAGCTTTCCCTGCGCACGCTGGGCCATGGGCCCTCCCCGCTCTCACATCTGGCGGCCCAGTTCTCCGTGGCTGCTCACGGGGAGGAGGCTGGCCTGTGATGGACCTGGGGGTGAATAGGTTAGTGTCAGAAGCTGAGGTTGCCCAGGGAAGCCACGGGATGCGTTGGAGAAATGCTGCCGTGGTAACCCTCTGGTGCCCGGGCATCACAAACGTGAAGGGAGGGGATGAGCTCGGAGGGTGGAGGTTGCAGGACTTTATCCTGGCGGTGAACAGCTGCATTGTGCTTTACAATAGGGCAGGGCCTGGCTGAGACCTTACAGAGTGAAGGTGGAGTAACAGTGGGCTGCAGCTCAGCTGCTTTTCCAGTTGGCTACTTGAGGATTTGGGAGGAGGAGCTTGGGAAAATCTTCACTCCACAGCAGAGACCACCTCCACGTGGAGGTTGTGAGTTCAGCAAAATAAGCAGCAAAGGTCTTCAGTTTCATCCTATTCATCTCTTCAGGGTGTAGCAATACTTGGTCTCCTCTTGCCTCATCCCCTCCCCCTGTCCCCCGTGATAATGTGGGACCCCTGGAATTAGTGGGGAGTTGAGTCTTCCCTTTCCTTGCATTGGTCCCTGGTTAGTACTGACTGGGTCCCTTTTTGCATTTAATTTGTGTACACTTGGTATGCTACGATGGCACAGCTGAACCATTGCAGTGCTTTAGCGTAGATGCTGCCTACGCTAATGAGAGGGTGTTTTTCCTTTCTGTGGGTAATCCACTTCCCTAAGAGGTGGTAGCAAGGTTGACAGAAGAGTTCTTCTGTTGATTTAGCGCTGTCTACATGGGGATTTAGGTCAGTTTAACTACACAACTCACGGGTATGGATTTTTCACACCCCTGAGTGAAGTAGTTAGGCTGACTTAATTTTCTGGTGCACTCCAAGCCTAACAGCTGCCTCACTCTTGCAAGACTGAATTGGTTAGGGTGTGATGATAAAAACTGGAATCCTCATTAATTTGCAGCTGAATGAAGGGAAGAGGAAAATTCCTCATCCCCAAAAGAGAGAAATTGAAGTCCTCGATTATGAGAAGTGGATATAAAGAGGAATGACTTTGGAGTAGGGAGTGGAGGCAAAAGGTGAGGGATGGAGGGATATATGGGGGAATGGCTTCTCCCTGAAAATATAGTCAGGTATGCGCTGATTCTGCAAATGCTTATGCATATGCTTAAACTTTCCTACCCTGAGTAACTTCATTGAATTCAAGTTAACCACGTTTGCAGGATTTAGTCCATACTTTTTATACCTTTTGATTCATCCTCTCTTGTAACACCGTGCTTCCTCTTTTTAAAAGCTGGTGATAGAAGTGATTTTTTAAAAATCTTTTTGAAAGAAATTTGGTAGGAAGGATTTTTTAACTTTGTCAGAAGTCAAAAAAAGCAAATTGATCAAATTAACAACATTCTGATGCTGTTACTTTGTAATATTCTTTGTATAAACTTCAGTGTTAAGAAATGCTTCTAGGTGTGGAGAGAGACAAGTCAGAATTGCTGATATAACTATCAATGATCAGTTTCTGAAATGAAAGGTCGTTCACTTGCCTTCTCATTGCAGTCGTATTCAAGTATGATGATTCTAGTTTTATACTTCAATTTTAGAATCTCTATCTTAATATACGGAGTGAGTTACTAGCACACTTTTTATATATATATATATATATATATATATATATATACACACACACTGTTTATTTTACATTTTAAAATATGTATTCAGAAGATTCCTTTGGATGTACAAATAGACTTTGATTTCCTGATTGTATAGCTATTCCCTAATTTTTTTTCTGCTTGTCAGTAGTGCCATGTGCCTGTCTCAGCAGTCACTACATGGAACACTTGACAGCAGAAACTCTGTATCTGCTCCTGCACTTCTTTCTGGTAGAGCAGCCAACTTGAAAAATGCCTGCATAGTTCTGTGCTAATGGAGTTTATGAACTGTGGTTGGTATGGATTATAGTACTGCGGTGCTGCATATTTACCTAGGTACTGAGTTCAGAATGTGATTCTATAGATAATTCTAAAATCTGGCTCTGTTACAATGAGATTGGCGAAATAAATCTGTGCAATATCTTAAAACTTACGTTCTGAATTTATATATATATATATATATATATATATATATATATATATATATATATAGTCACTGGTTTATATAGTAGTCACATATAAAATAATGTATAAAGAGCTAATTGTATAAGCTTTGTTATAATGTGGATTTTATTGGAAAAAATGTTTGAAGACTGTTTACTTTTGAGTACCCATGTTAATATACAGCACCAAAAAACAACGGTTACAAGTGTACACTAGTTTATGGCATAAAGTTTGAAAATAAACATAACTTCTATAAACTTCAGTTCTGTGTAAATAAATATTTTTAAGAAAATGTGCATGTTACCTCACAGTCTTTTCCTTTGCACCATACCATTGCCTATTCTCATTCTTGTCCATTCCTCACTCTCCTCAAAAGGACTGACTTAAGGGTTCTCTCACCTTCCTCGTATTAGTGAATTGGAGTCCAGAACAATGAAAAATGGATTTTCACTTTATTTTCTTAAGTGAGGAGGTGGTTTTCTTTTCCTCCTCTTCACAAAGCATAGTGATATGGATGTGAGGCCTGAAGCTAGCATCTCCACTTAGTGTGCTCCTATGAGCCCCTACTGGCCAATGACCAAGAAACCATATTCCATAAAAAACCTGGAGGAGAGGAGGGAGGAGGTGTACTGCTGTTGGCTTTTATGGAGGCATGAGGGATAAATCTGGGCAGTGAAGAAATTCTGTATAGGACGCTGATGATTCAAGGCTGCATTTTGATTGGCCATATTGCCCTTGATGATGTCACAGGTGTGCATGACCTCTGAGTGGTTATGTCATAGATACCTTTTCTTTTTATGGATGTTGGAGCTAAAGAAACTAACAATATTCTCAACTGAGGAAAAGATGTAAAATGAAAAAGAGTTTTCAAGGTCATTGAGTCTCATAGGTTCAGGACTTTAAAGATTATCAGTGCCTTGATATGCATCTGGAAATGAACAAGAACACTTGCAAAGACTTGAACAAGGGTATAATTTGCTTCTAGTGGCTCACCCAATTAAATTGTTGTAAATAATAGCTATATTTTGAAGCAGCTGAAGCTTCTGGGTGGCCTTTCTAAGATAGTTCTGTATAGATTGTTATAGAGGTGAAAACATTATCTAAAAGTTTAGAAGTGACAAAGGCCGGATAATTTTCTGTATTAGAGAAAAATGGATTGAGCTTTCCTGACTCTGTACAGTGTAATTACTGCTTCTAGAGAATCTGGCAGCTCCAAGGCCTCTAATAAAAGAATCTGCATATTTAATCCATAATCTGTTCCCAAAAAGATTATTGTAATAATTTGTGCTGCTGCTATCCATTTTTAGCCACACCTCTGTTCATTGGCAAAGTAAAAATTCCCTGATCCTTCTCATGTAGATTGGTCCCTTATTATGCAGTTCTTGTTCTAAGAGATTTCCCAAAAATGTCCTCATTGGAATAGTTTTGTTCCATCTTTATTCAAAGACTGCTTTTATTAAGCAAATCATTTTTTTCAGTCACTTGAGTCGTCACTTAAGACAAATGTCAGTGTAATCATAAAATGTAAGTTACTGAGGGAAGATAAGTTAGACAACTTATCCCTGTTTTATTTTTCCTTGTAACTAAATGTAACAAGTTTAGGATGAAAAAAGTTTTATGTACACATCCAAGTCTTAAGAAGTCAGGAAAAAGAAAACACAAAGCACTTATATAAAACAAGTAAGTTATTTGTGGAAACATTTGCTCACTTCTTCCACATTTACTCAACTCTGAGTTTTTTAAGATAACCTGTTTTTCCAGCCCTTAACTCACTTTTCCTCATTTTACATTTAGGAGAGTATTCTGTCTGTCTTGAAAAACCAATAAACGCTTGGAAGGCAGCACAAAGTTCAAGAATTATTCTCTCTAGATTCTAATTCTCCAAAATAAAATCCCATCACAACGTCTTGAATTGTGGGCAAACACATTTTTTTTTCTGTTTTGTCATTGACTACCTTCTCTTTGGAAGTTTAAACCCCAACGGAGTATCAGACTTGTCCTTGTGGGTTACTTTGACGTGACTGATAGGTTTTTAAATCTTCATTCATCCACACTCTGTCTTCAAAAAAGACTAGACCAGGGGTAGGCAACCTATGGCACGTGTGCCAAAGGCAGCACACAAGCTGATTTTCAATGGCACTCACAGTGGTCCGGGGGGCTCTGCATTTTAATTTAATTTTAAATTAAGCTTCCTAAACATTTTTAAAACCTTATGTACTTTACATACAACAATAGTTTAGTTATATATTATAGATTTATAGAAAGAGACCTTTTAAAAAAGTTAAAATGTATGACTGGCACGCAAAACCTTCAGTTAGAGTGAATAAATGAAGACTCAGCACACCACTTCTGAAAGGTTGCTGATCCCTGGACTAGACACTAAATTAACTTGAAATTGTTACACTTAATCAAACATCCTGCAAGCAAGGCCCCTTTGCTATATAATGTAGGGTTTTTTTGTGTCACAGCTAACAGCCCACCTCTTACTCAGTGTTCCCTTAACAGTTTGCTACCTGTAATTTTGTAAATAACACATTTTAAAAGTCCTTAATGGTTTGTGTTCCATAGATCTTCCTTAATTTGCATAGTGATGAAAAACATTCTTGAGGTTTTTGGAGTGGATTAACTACGCCAGCAGAAGCTCTCCCATCAGGGTAGTAGCATCTTCACTAAAACACTATAGCAGCACAGCTGCAACGCTGTACATGAAGACAAGCCCTCAGTGTAGGATTGAGGACTTAGTCTGTAACCATTTTTGTGTCATGACAGCACAGAGTCCTAACTATATACAACTCTTAGGCTATGTCTGCACTGCTGTAAGGTTTCCTATGTAGCTGCTCAATGCCAGCAGAAGAAAGCTCTCCTACTGGCATAATTAAGCCACCCCCAACGAGCGGCAGTAAACTCTGATTTCTGTATGAACTAGCCTGTTGAATCTGGATTAGTAGATTGTATTATTTCTGTGTATACTAAAATATAACCCTCCTTTCCCTTTAAATATTTCTGTGACAGATGCGACATTCAAAACGAAGTCATTGCTCTGAGTGGGATGATAGAAAGAGCTGGGAACAAGGAAAGCACAGTGCTCCCCATAAACGCAAAAAGAGGTCCCACAGCAGTGTACAAGAAAGCAAACCCTATAAATCACATCATTTTGAAGTTTCAGACAGGTAAAAGACTCTTTGGATTATCAATACTGATATCTCTAATTGTAACTAAAATTAATTTAAACCAAAAAATGTTTTTGAGTAGACAAGACTGGTAATTCCTTTAGGATTTCGCTCATTATTTGCCATGTTTAAGAGAGAATTTGTTTTACTGATACAATGATCTAAATTATTTAATTGTGAATCTGATACAAAATATTAACATGTAATCTGTTTCTGTGAATACCCACATGGCAACAATATATAGTATTAAATTTCAAATAAAATGTTTCTCATGTATATGAGGATGGGGAAGGAGATGAAGGTTTGCCCTCTTAGAACATTTCATAAGAGGGTAAGTATGGGTTAGATTGGTTTCATTCATTGTTCAGGTGTCTTTTCTCTCTCTTTTTTTTCCTTTAAGAGGGGATATAGGTGTTCTGTTTCCTTCCTTTGAGAAAGGAGGACCATATTTAAAGAGCTCATCAGTTTGCTTCTAAAATGGTAGGAGTGGATGTTTGGCAACACAAGATGCTCTTTTCCTTGCTCTGCAGCTTTCATGGCCCCTGCTTTCTGAGGGGAAAGTCTTAACCCCAAAAATCTCTCTGGTTCTTAGTGTGTTAATACAGAGTACTAATAACAGGAGTAGCTCCCTTTTAGATTTTTCAGGGTGGCAAATTGGTTTTAAATTTTTGTCTTTTATGCTTGTATGTTTTAAGGACATGGAAGAGGATCATTGGTGTATACCAAAGAAAGGGTGGGCTTGCACTTTATCTTTGATTTTTGTATGTTTTAAAGAGAGATTTTGAGTTGTTGGAGTGGAGTTATGCCAGCTGTTGAGACAAATATTTCCTATTTGGATCTGGATTTCTTGTTACTTGTACAGGTTATTCTGCTTACACAATTCCAAAGTAAGGTAATATATGTTAGACAGGTGACTTAACCAGCTCCCTCATATAAACTAGCCTGAAAATCTCTAGATGTTTGCTAGAGGGGGAGATGTTGTAAAGCAGAATTTATGCTATAAATAAAAATGTCATAAATGTTCAGTTAAGCATTAGCAACTCAAGTAATTTTTCTTGTTGGACCACAAGTATTTTTAAAGTGGAGAAAATTCACTTTAAATGTATTTTCAGTCATTATTTGGACGATAGATCCATAAATGAGAGAGATCATCATGACCGGAGATATGTTGAGGAATACAGAAATGACTTCTGTGAAGTATATGACCACAGGCATTATCACAGAGACTATGAAAAGAGTCACCATCACCACTATAGCAAATCCTCTGGTCGGAGCAGGAAAAGTAGTCATAAAAGGAAGCATAAGAGACATCATTGCTCCAGTCACCATTCACATTCGGTATGAGTAATTTTTAACTTTATTATTAATAGATTAGTGATAGACTTCTTAATTGAATGTTAAAACTTCAGTTCCTAAGCCACAAGTACCTTGGACAGATATATTTTATATATAAAGGGTTCATAGCTGAATCTCTTCCTGTGTGTGTGTGTGTGTGTGCGTGTGTGTATATAAGTGAGTATATATACTTATTAGATGAAAATTTTGGTACATAGTAAACAGATAGTACTAGGGAAAAAATATCATTAGTACTATTTTATCCAAGACTTGGTTCCGTTGGAAATATCCTTTGGCCAATAGTTAGGTTACTGACATCTTCTAAATTCTGTTCTGGAAATGAATGCAGGCACCTTTCCTGCTTCACAATGCAACTGTCACAGTGTGGTCAAACAGCTATTTTACAGCCAGTTTGAGACCCCGCTGAACTCCAATACTAAAAAAATTGAAATATGTATCCCCGTATTTAAATTTGGTGAACATGACATGCAACTGATGCCTGTAATGTGTTAAAAGAGAGAGACTTCACTTCCATACCTTGCTCCTCGCATAATTTTGATCATTCATATGTCTGACTGATGGCTGTCGAATGTTTTATTGAAGATTGGATAAGCATGCTATCTGAATTTTTTTACTGTGCCCATTTGAATATCTTCAGCTCTAAGTTTTATGATTCTAAGTATTCATACTTCCCCACTTCAGTAGAAGCAGAAAGATGTGTTAGATTATACACTGCAGTTCAAGGGCTTTTGAGTAAATTTTTCTCTTTTGTTTCTCTGAATATGAAAAAAGTAATATTGCTTGATAAATTTTTTAATTTCTAAAACCATTATGTTTTAAAACCTTTACTGGTCAGTCAAGGAACTCTCCCCTGGTTAAAAGTTCGTATATGTACAATACAATAAAGATTATTTTTTCCTGTTTAATAGCAAGCTATTACTAAATAATGACATTGCAGTCTTAATCTTAGTCTTCACTTAAACCAGTGTTTGAGAGACAATTATGTTTTTGTTTTCTGTTGCTTTATCACTTGAAGTATTTATCTGAAAATCTGTTCCTTGCCATGTTTTTCTTCTGTAACATAAACTGTGCCCTGTGAATTTCTGGGGACTGAATTTGAAATTGCTCCTGCCAACTGTTCGTGCCCTGGTGCGTAACTGAATGCCTGAATATCTCCCTGCTGAATGAATTGCGTATTCTGCCCTGAATTCACTGTGATATATTGATTGGCTGGACGATCTTGGTGCCGTTTCCAGAAGAGTCACCGAAGGAAAGGATCCAGGAGTGTAGAGGATGATGAGGAGGGTCACCTGGTCTGTGAAAGTGGAGACATGCTAAGAGCAAGATGTATAGAACATTTTTCAACACTTTTTTTTAAAAAAACTTTTCAGCAGAAACTCTGTTTAGAATAGTATGTCAGAGGAGGGGGGCTAAAGAAATCTTCATTGTTCTTTGTTTTGTTCTTTTGTGCTTTTTTGTTCTTTTGCATATCTTTTCTGTAGAATTTAAATACTATTGTTCAAAAGTTCCAAAGTAGTAACTGAAGCTTGAGATTAGAACAAGAGATAGTTGTTAGCTAATTGTTTTCATGACACTTGTCCAATAACGTAACATATTCAAATGCTGAGATTTAAGTTTAATTATGCTTTTATAATGGCACATTTTAAAATCTTACATTAATAACATTCATCATTGGTTGAGTAGGTCAGTAATTGTTCTGACTTGTGTTTGTTCTTTTTAGATGAAATTATTGCCACGTTAGGGGAAGGGGCATTTGGAAAAGTAGTGGAATGCATTGATCACAATATGTAAGTATGTTAGTCATCTTCTTAAGGGCACTGTCTCAACAAAACCCCTTGGTTGGGATCAGAAATGATAGTCCAAATGTTATATTGCTTTGACACAAAATACAGATTCAGATAAAATGTAACATGTCATATATTCTGAGGAGGAGTCTTTGTGCTTATCAGTATTGAAGGGACATCACAAACCTGAAATCTAGTCACACTTCAAAAATAAATGTAGTTTCAGATACTATTGCACCTGCTGCTGAGTTTACCCGTCAATTTTTGTGTGGTTCTTCAATTATATTTTACTATCTTTTAACTGTTTTCTCTATCCTGTTGCTATGCAAAAGACGCACACAGCACTTACAACATTTGGCAAAAAGTGAATCTGTGGTTATACACAAAATGCTGGCCAGTGCACAAAGTAAGCAAACTGAAAAATATATGAAAAAATATACGTGGTTATGGAATATATCTTTGTGTTTCTGTTTCTCAGACAGCATAATAAGCTTGTTCTGTGATCACATTTCCCTTGGAAAATGTCTGCTAGCAGAGTGTTCCCTTCAGAAAGAGCCCAGTTTATAATATTTAACACTACTTTTTAAAAAGTACAGTACAAACATCAACTAAACAGCAACTCCTCATTAATTGCCAGGCATAGATAAGTATTATTATCTCTACGTCACAGATGGGGAAACTGAAATATAGGTGGCACAGTCCTTCATTTCTTGTGCTCCTACAACTCTTGTTGACTTTGGGGGATTTTGGGTATGCAAGGGGATGTGGAATTAAACTCAAAGAAATTGCTGTAGATAAGGCCGCACAGTGAGTGAGCCAGCATTATTATTGTTAGTTACTATTCAAGAGTTTGAGACCGGAGTTTCTAACTCATAGCAATTTATTCAGTCCACTAGGTCAGTGGTTTTTCAACATATCCATCAAACCTCTTATGAACACACAATAAGACAATGTCTTTCTTCCTCATAGAATATTATGATTGTTTATCAAGGAAATGGCATATTTTTTGATCAAAACATTCCCCTCCTTCCTTCTGTGTGTATTGGATCATTTCAACAATGTACTTAAAGCTGCAGATTAAAGTAATTAACCAGGTGTTTCATATCTCCTGTTCCACTAACATTGTTATAGTTGATTTCGTCATCTCCTTTTGATGGTTAATTCATGCTGTCATTTGACTAGTCCTTTTCAGGATCTTGGTGTTAAATCTTGAATGATTTTTAAATCATTACCATTCCAACTAATCAATTGGAAAGACAATATTATCTGAATGTGTGAGAGAGGGTGAATTTCTTGGATCTGTGCTCAGTTTTAAGAGAGACAAAATTACAATTAGGGCTTTCGATGAATTGCAGTTAACTCACACGATTAACTAATTGTGATTTAAAAATTAATCGCGATTAATCAGTTTTAATTGCAATGTTAAATAATAGAATACTAATTGAAATTATTTTTGGATGTTTTTCTACATTTTCAAATATATTGATTTAAATTACAACACAGAATACAAATGCAGTGCTCATTTATATTTTTATTATAAATATTTGCAGTGTAAAAATGATAAACAAAAGTATTTTTCAGTTCACCTCAAACAAGTACTGTAATGCAATCTTTTTATCATGAAAGTGCAACTTAAAAATGTAGATTTTTTTTTGTTTTATTACAGAGCTGCACTCAAACACAAAACAGTGTAGGCATTAAAGTTTTACAAGTCCACTCAGTCCTACTTCTTATTCAGCCAATCGCTCAGACAAACAAGTTTGGTTACATTTGCAGAAGATAATGCTGCCCTCTTGTTGTTTACGTCACCTGAAAGTGAGAACAGGCATTTGTGTGGCACCATTGTAGCCGGCGTCACAAAATATTTATGTGCCAGATGTGCTAAAGATTCATATGTCTCCATCTTCAACCACCGTTCCAAAGGACACGCTTCCATGTTCCCAAACTTGTTTGTCTGGGTGATTGGCTGAAGTAGGACTGGCTTATAGACTCTAAAGTTTTACATTTTTATTTTTGAATGCAGTTATGTAACAAAAAAATCTACATTTGTAAGTTGCACTTTCATGATAGAGACTGCATTATAGTACTTGTATGAGGTGAATTGAAAAATACTCTTGTTTTTTACAGCACAAATATTTGTAATCAAAAATAAAGTGAGCACTGTACACTGTGTTCTGTGTTGTAATTGAAATCAATGTATTTTAAAAGGTAGAAAACATCCAAAAATATTTTAATAAAGGATATTCAATTATAGTTTAACAGTGCGATTAATCACGATTAATTTTTTTAATCACTTGACAGCCCTAATTACAGCATTAACATTATAAAACAAAAAACATGCAGATTTATCAAATTACAATAGTGGGAAACATGCCTTTAATCTAAAAAAAACAGGAGTACTTGTGGCACCTTAAAGACTAACAAAGTAAGCTAATTCTTATACCTTATCAAAGTTAATTTTCACTGCAGCCAGCTGGGACATTAGAAAACAGCAAGAACAATGTGGTGTATATTGCAGAGAAACTTTTTTTGCAGTACTGTCCCTTCTTTGGAAATGAAGACCCTTGTTCAATATTTTTGTCACCTTGAGACTAGACTACTGTAACACATGCTGCTTGAGGTGAGATCTTGAGGCCATCTGGAAACTGAGGCTAGCGTAAAACCTAGCTTCCTGCTGATTAACCAGAGCTCCTGTTAAAAACCATATAATGCTTGTCCTGCCTTCAAGTGCTAAAATCAAATGCCCAAAAACGAATCTGCAATTCTCTAGTGTCCACAATCTTCCAGTGTCCCCGGTGGTCAGGGTGTATTCAAATTTTAGATGTTTGTTTGAGAACTAATATAGTTAATATTCTTTTTCAAAGGAGAGGAATGCATGTAGCAGTTAAAATTGTGAAAAATGTTAGTAGATACCGTGAAGCAGCCCGTTCAGAAATACAGGTATTGGAGTATTTAAACACCATGGATCCCAGCAGCACGTTGTAAGTATAAACATGCAATATAAGCCAAAGAGTTAAGGATTTGCAAAATGAACCACGTATGAGTTGAGTATTCACTTCACTTTCTTTCCTTTTTTTAAAGCCGCTGTGTCCAGATGCTGGAATGGTTTGATCATCATGGTCATGTTTGCATTGTGTTTGAGCTTTTGGGACTTAGTACCTATGACTTTATTAAAGAAAACAGTTTTTTGCCATTTCATATTAATGACATTAGACAGATGTCATATCAGATTTGCCAGTCTATAAATTGTAAGTAAACTTAATGTTTTCATTAATGTCTGCATGCTTATCTAAAAAATTTTAGGAAATATTTATATATATATTGTGTGTGTGTGTATATTGATTTCCATTTTCTCCTTCTTTTGTAGTTTTACATCATAATAAGTTGACTCATACAGATCTGAAGCCTGAAAATATTTTGTTTGTGGAGTCTGACTGTGTAGTAAAGTACAACTCTAAAATGGTAAATTCACATCTTTTATTCCAATTCCCATTGGACTGTCCTTACACCATCTTTTATTTTGGTCTTTTAAAAATTAACTTGCCGTGTGTAAAAGTTATAGTGGTAAAAAAGGTTGTCTTTCCTAGCTTCCATATGCTCACTGAGATGTGCTGTCTTTCCTCTTAACAGACAAGATTGTTTGGTTGAAATCAGACCAATCTCTAAAGTAGCAGAACAATATCATCTGATAGTTCACACATGGCCAGTGTTGCTTATTGAGGTTCTGGGGGTTCATAGAGAACTTTTGAGCTAAGAACTGTGAGTTGAACTTATGCTTTTCCTGGATACAAAAGTCCAGCATGGAGATACAGTTTCACTGTCTTTTTAAGAAGTACTTGTTAGATCCTTGCTCAAGAAACTCTCTCAGTATTGAGAATTGTGCCAGTTTTGCCCTGCATCTAATCTCTCATTTTCAGGGAATCTTTTTAGAAAGTTGTAGAGACACTAGTGGTGATGCCTCAGATTTACTTGACCTCTACCAATTTGGTTATGATATGGAGAACAGTTTGGTGGTGTCGGTCAGTGTTCTGGCAGTTGACAAGGACAAGCATCTATGCTGTTTTTTCTGTATCTGTCAGGTGGTGGTATGCCAATGGGACCTGACCAGGGATGGAGAGGGTTGCTTTCCATTCGTTTCTGAGAGAGACCCAGAGCGTAGCATTGGGGTAACTGCTTGTCTGCCTAATAGCTTTGCCATGTAAGGTAACATAGTGTTCTGTTATGTTGCCCCTCCTTTTTTAATGTGCACAAGCTGCTTATGGAAATAGTGAGGTAATTTGGGCTTTGCTGCCCTCGGTTTGTGGATGAGATCCAGGCCTGTTTCAGTTTATTTAGATCTACAGTGGTGTAAGATCTACGGTCTCTATCAGCATGTACCAAAGATTTAGGGCATGGATAAGGATCTTCCTGGGTAAGAGAGGTGTAACATTAAGGATAACAAACAGATGAAAGGGCAGAAGTACAGTAATATGTGCCTTCTCTATTGAGTTTGCATTTTGTCACTAAGGTTTGCAATTTCTGGCAGTTTTGCAATTTTGGATCCTCTATATTTGAATGTTCAGATAACATAATAAGTAAAAAAGCCTTCTTACTTGCATTTTAGCAAGAAGGTTTTGTAATTTTTATTTTGGATGTAGATTTTGCCACAGCTATCCATGCCTTGTCATATCCAGATTGACTTGCTGTTATGCACTATACAGAATGTGGCTGCCCGCTTAGTCAGCAGAGCTTCTCCCAGAAAGCATATATGTCTGTGATTCAAAGATTGCACTGGCTTCCAGTTAAGTTAGAATTCATCTCAAGTTGTTGATCTATAAAACCCTTTGTGGTTTGGGTCATGCATTCTTTAGAAACCACTTTATGCCTCATGTCTTGTTGGTTGGTTGAGTGTATTGGGACATTCTAGCATAAAATATTAAGATATGTTCAGCGGAGACAAAGAATTTTCAGCAGCGGATGTTGATTTTGGAATTTCCATTTGTGCATATGTGCTCGCTCATGCACTGAGCTTCAGTGCAACAGAGCCCATATTTGCTGACTTTCAGGACAAGTTGCAAAGCTTGTTCCTTTTGCTTTGTGTATTGTGGGATTTTTCATAAGAACGGCCGTACCGGGTCAGACCAAAGTCCATCTAGCCCAGTATCTGTCTACCGACAGCGGCCAATGCCAGGTGCCCAAGAGGGAGTGAACCTAACAGGCAATGATCAAGTGATCTCTCTCCTGCCATCCATCTCCATCCTCTGACAAACAGAGGGTAGGGACACCATTCCTTACCCATCCTGGCTAATAGCCATTTATGGACTTAACCACCATGAATTTATCCAGTTCTCTTTTAAACGCTGTTATAGTCCTAGCCTTCAAACCTCCTCAGGTAAGGAGTTCCACAAGTTGACTGTGCACTGCGTGAAGAAGTACTTCCTTTTATTTGTTTTAAACCTGCTGCCTATTATTTTCATTTGGTGACTCCTAGTTCTTGTATTATGGGAATAAGTAAATAACTTTTCCTTATCCAACTTTTCGTTTTGGTTTTTTAGAGTTGGGCTGAATGGGAGTAAATGTAGGGAGGAAGTGCTGTTTTAGAGGGCTGGGCTGGAAGTTTATCATGTCATTAGGTCAACTGGAATCCTGTAGGTATTTTAAAATTATATGTGTATGAACCTAGAATTTTAAATAAGCATGTCTAATTAACAAAATGTAACACGTGTATTTTGATTGTTACAGAAGCGGGATGAACGCACACTAAAAAACACAGACATCAAAGTTGTAGATTTTGGAAGCGCAACTTTTGATAATGAACATCACAGTACTTTAGTGTCTACAAGACATTACAGAGCTCCTGAAGTTATTTTAGGTCAGTAGAGACTTTCAGGCCTTCTCACGTATGGGATCTTGGTCCTTAACTACTATTCACTCCAAAGCATCATTATTTTCCATAAACGGCTCTAACTAGTTGTTGGTATTCCTAATTATTTAATATATAGTCCTTTCTGCTATTACCATCTAGTAGGTAAATGATGGCTTATCCTATTAATAGCTCAACAAAAAGCCTCTTTCTTATTCTTAACTCTTCCTTTCCCCACCTATGACCAGAGAGGTGCTAACAGGCCATTTCACTTTGAACGGCCCCTTGAAATATATTTTAACTACTTGTGCTAAACCGTCTGTTCCGCCTTATATTTGGCTGTGACACTCTGGGTATGACTACACTGCAATTAAAGGCCTGTGTCAGCTGGCTCAGGCTATGGTGCTGTAAAATTGTAGTGTAGATGTTTAGGCTCAGGCTGGAGCTTGAGCTCTGGGTCCCCATACATGCCCCAGCCCGTACATCCACACCTCAGTTTTGTAGCCCCGCAGCCCGAGCCCTGCAAGCCTCAGTGACCTGACGTAGGCCAGCCCACAGGTATTTAGGTGCAGTGTAAGCATACGTGCTGAGTACATTTCCCAGACCTGAAGAAGAGCTCTGTATGGCTTGAGCTTGTTTCTCTTGCCAACAGACGTTGGTCCAATAAAAGATAGTACCTCACCCAACTTGTCTCTCTCCTGGGACCGGCATGGCTACAACAACACTGCACATTAAAAAAACCTGACAGTTCTCATTTTTTTCGAGCCAAATTCTGTTTTCTGTACTGTCAAAATGATTTCAGGGAGAGAAAAAATGTAAGGACAAATGGCTTAGGAATTAGGCAAACATTAGGTGGCGGTTGATTGGTAACTTATACAGTTTCAGCCTAAGCTAAAAATTAAACATGCTTTGGAATTTTTGTTTGTCTTTTGTAGCGCTGGGGTGGTCACAGCCCTGTGATGTTTGGAGTATAGGTTGCATTCTAATTGAATATTACCTTGGTCTTACAGTATTTCAGGTATGTATGTTAAGCAGTTATGTACCATGTTATTACGGGCTCTTGACTTGATTTTCTAGTGCCATCTACTTAAAAAGAATGTAAATATAAGAGGCATAAAATATGTTTGCAAATTTAAGTGTTATAATAGAAAGTGTAAATAGTGATACATTTATATAAAGATAACATGTTACATACAATGTCTTACAAAATATAAAGTAGTCATTCTTTTTTAAAATCCTCTTAGCTTTCATAATTTTCTCAAGCAAAACACCAGAAGTTACATAATGTATTTGTAGATGTGGTGATTTACAGGGAGGAATGAAGTAGATAGAACTAGGTTCCAGTAGTCTTTTGGCTGATGTTAAAGTTTCAGAAAATTAATTCAGATGAACATGGTGAATTGCTAGGTATGCCACAAGTCCATAGACTTTGTGGTGGTCTTATACTGCATATGATCAGGAGAGTATAGGGGCAATTATATAGATGAGTAGGAGGAGATATGATATTAAAAGGCTTCCTATGGTTTCAAGAACCTTTGATATGGTAGTTACGTTCTTAATAGGTTAGAGCATGGATGGAGTGAGTACCTCTAGGTTCTAATCAAAACTCTGTCACTGACTTACTGAGTGATCTCAGGCACATCACTCATTCTGTCTGTCTCTCAGACTATACATCAGTAAAATGGTTATAATAGAAACAGGTATTTAAGAGTAATGTTCATGAAAGATGAAAGCCACTATACATTTAAATTGTTATAATACAGATCTACTCAGAAAATTCTGTTGTCTACAATATCTTAAACCAAATTTTGCTGCTAAAGTGGGTACATGTTAATTTCCTAAACACTGTCTAGACTATAAAAAAGCTGATAAGATAGGAATAATCTTGTTTAGATTATAAACTTTTGTTCAGGGAACACTTTACTCTGATTGGAAAGCATAGTGACTACTTACAGCACTGCATAACTGATTTTTTTGGTAATGTGTAATGATTCTGTGATAAAGGAATGGCTGACATTTGATGTGTAGAATAAGTATACTTAAGTGGAAGGGAAGAAATAGTGTATAAATTGTAATGACTTTTTTTCTACAGACACATGATAGTAAAGAACACTTGGCAATGATGGAGAGAATGTTAGGGCCTCTACCAACTCACATGATTAAGAAATCAAGGTAAGTATGGAATGGGGGGGCTAATAGCAACTCCTATATTTAGGTTGTGTAACACTTTTGATTCTTGTGACCTTTTTAGAGAAAATCTAATGTTTCTCTTGCTGCAGTACTTTGAAATTCAGCAGAGTGAAAGTCCTAGAGCCAGAGAAGTGCTATAAATTATAAATTGTGCTTAAGCAGCGAGATGTTTGTCTATAGAGCTATCGTTCGTGCTGAGGAATTCTGGAGCATCCAAAAACAGCCCCTGAAAATCTAAATTGTGCAAGTGATTATCCATAAGACCAATTCTTAAGTCCATCAGTAACTCACTAGTCAGCTGTATTGTACTTTCCAACAGTGTTTAAAGTGCATGCAAAATTTGGGTAGCAGGACTGGGAGGGAGATAGCTGTAACATCCCAAACATTTCCAACACCTAGCAGTGTTGAGAGCATAAATAGAGATGGATGGATTTAGAGAAAGAGACTTCACAGTCAACAGTCTTTTGAGATGAAAGAAGTCTCTTCTTATCTCTACTGGGGCAAGTCAGCTGGGTCTGAGGACACTCTTGTAACTGGTGAGGTGTGGAAGTGGTGTGGATCTGGTGTATAGTGGGTCCAGGAGGTGGGGGGACAGTGCATGGGGTGCACTTCAGAGCCTAGTTCTTTATAAAATCCCTGCATCTCTGTGCACAGTGGGGTTTGGAGGATGGAGCTGGAGCGAAGCTAGTGGATTTGCCACTGTGCCAATCCATTCCCAGCACATTGAGAGTGAGGGGTGGAGTGAGAGGCAAATAGCACAAAGGTTACTCCATTTGTGAGACTAAAGAAACAGGCATGGAGTAATATCAGTACTTTGGAGTGGTCTGGTCTGGGAAGGAAGGATTTCTTCCCCACAACACAACAGGCACCTCCAGAAGACAGGCTTGGATGGTTGGGCTATGGGTTGTGCAAGGATTTAAGCTTTAGACAGCCTCTCTGCAGATTCAGGAAGATAGCACTGTGTTAGTTACATTAATTGCTTGCTTGTTGGTTACTTTTACAAATAAGTTTCAAAAGTTATTTTTCGGAATGAATGCTTACATTTGGCAGAAACTGGATAAGACTCCTGCATCCTCCTCTACCCTCCATTTCCTCCTCCCCCCCCCCAATCATCCTACTTGCTGTCGACAAGTGCATTTGTCAAGCATTTATTTGGACCCAGTAGCTTTTATGTGTTTGGGGAA
This sequence comes from Mauremys mutica, assembly GCF_020497125.1. Lineage (NCBI taxonomy): Eukaryota > Metazoa > Chordata > Testudines > Geoemydidae > Mauremys > Mauremys mutica. The sequence goes on along the minus strand of NC_059079.1, from coordinate 102,510,461 downwards.
TATAGTCCCTGAAGACTTTGATAGTATCCAGTTGTACTAAGAATTTGACTTTGACAACTTTTTTCAAAAACTAGAAAGATTAAATGTAAGAAACCGAAATTATGATACAAGACTAACAAAAGTTATAAAAATCAGTAACGCTGACATCCTCTCCTTTACATGTACCACCAGTCTAAGCTGAGGACAAGTCACTCTCTTCTTTGAAGCTTCTGGCTCTCTAACTTTTGTCAGTAGTGTAAATATAGTTTAAATGTTTGCTTTTAGTGGTTTGAATGCCAAGGAAAACGAAGTAAATAACCTTCTTTGTCAGTATTCTGATATAGCAATAGATAACAGGTTTTCTCATGTATGTATGTTAGCTGGAAAATAAAGGGTTTTTTAATCCAGGTATAGAGGGATATGAAGTATACATCATTTTTATGGTGCTTCAAAATTACTTAGAAAGATGTAGATATTTCCAGGATCAAACTTACAAAATATTGCTTAATAAAACTCTTTCTATGCAGAAAACGCTATTTTCAGCATGACCAATTGGACTGGGATGAACATAGTTCTGCAGGTCGATATGTTAGGAGACGTTGTAAACCATTAAAGGTAAAACCCAAAGCCATCAATTTCTTTCTCAGCTGGATTCATATTTGTGAAGGATCTATGTAAATGAGTTTTTCTTCTTTCTTTCAGGAATTAATGCATTGTCATGACTCAGATCATCAGAATCTATTTGACCTTATTCGCAGAATGTTGGAGTATGATCCAGCCAAAAGAATTACTCTTGATGAAGCCTTGCAGCATCCTTTCTTTGATTTGTTAAAAAATAAATAATTCAGAGATCTTGTGTTTCTCCTAGGAGACTACATAGACTGTGTCAGTCAACAGAGCTAGCATGAGATTTTTGTAAACTTTAATTTATTTTGTACAGTTAAATTTAAATATTTCCATATGTTTTGTATCACAGCCATGTTTATCTTGTTGGTCAGTTATGGTCTTAATCATGGATATCAAAAATGTAAAAATTAAAAGTAATTTTCATTTTTGAAATAGGTTGCATTTTTTTAAACTTGTTGGCATACTAATACTCTTTCACAGATAGGTCTAACAAATATCACCTTTTTCTTTAGTTTGAAACGAGTCCACGTGTTTAATCATTAAAGTTTAAACGATGCTGGAAAAAATGTTGCATATATACCTAACATTAGGTATGTGCCCATACATTTCTGTATGGAGACATGTAACATTATAAACTAGTATCCTTTAAATATTTCAAATATTTTACATGCAGTTTAATTTTAAAAGCCCTTAATTGTTTTTTGTTTTTCAAATTCAGGAGGTCTTACTGTAACCTTGCTATTTAATACCTACTGAGCAGTTATCTTCTGAACTATGGTTAATGACAATTGCAAATCTAAAGAGAGGGGAGTGTACATTTGCGTGGGTCATTTTTTCCAAATGTTTGGCGTAATGCACATGTGCATAAATATAATCTGACTAGTCCGAATTCCTGGCAAGTACTCCTTGGTTAAGATGACAGTTTACTAAGAGTATCACTGACATTTTCACTTTATGTTTGTTTGAATCTCTAAACACCAACAATTTCCTTAGTAAAGTGTCTCACAGTGAGTGTTTTTGTGGGACTCTCCTGCTCTACCAAACATAAAAACCTGTCCCTTTACTCTAATGAAAAAGAGGGTGGAGGAAGTATTGTCTACCCATGAATTTCAGAGTGAGGGAATCACTAAACTTCTGACTACCAGAAGAGACTCTTTGCAAATTTGTAGTTCTGTTAAATAAGTTTAGGTTGGCCAGCTGTTGATAAATACAGCAGGAATATGGCAGTAAAAGTCATGGTTTTTTTTCTATAAATTGCAATATGACATCTCAAAGTATCAGTGGCTGTCAAAAGTTGAACAAAAGTTAATCACTGAAACCCTGGTCCTGCAAGGAAAACCTGTATTCATGCAGAGTCACAGAAGTGGGTGCTGCACATGAGCACATCAGTTCACACATGCAGTTCTCTTTGTAGGATCAGGGACCAAAAAGGTGGATACAAATTTCCATCTGCATCATTGGAAGTTTGTGTGTTGAATGCTAAATAAATTCTGTTACACTTTTCTGTCCCAGTTGTAGCAAAATCTTCCTCATTAATGGAATGGACACCTGCATGATCTCCTCCCCAAGTATTAAGTCTTCATGATTTAAATATTCTCATGAAGTTGGTCTGTATTTACTTAAGAACTAATAGTTCTGCTTTAGCCTCAGGAAGTCATAACTCAGGCCTTTTCAACGGTGCAAAAGAGAGGGGGAAGAGAAGATGGTTTCCACACTCAGCAATTATGACTAAGAATCCAAGTCCTTTTCAGACATATTTTCAAGAAAAAATTGGCACTGATTGCCAGCCCATTTCCTACCTGCATCACAGTTTTGTTGTATTACTCAGTGCTACTTAACTCACTTAACACAGCATGATTGGCTTGCTGGGTGGAAGGGTCTGTGCTTCTGGAATGTCATTCATCTGGTGGTCCCCATAAGAGTCTGGGTTTGGTGATGTGCAAGATACAGCTATTTAGCCAGGTCTTTACTTACTTTTCATACCTTGCTGCAGTGCAGTCCTACAGACTATGTAGTAAAGCCAAGTTAAAACAGGAAAGATGCATGTGTGTGGAGGTGACTGCACCATTTAGAATTCTTTACAGCTGAAATGTTCAACCCAGCCTTCCTTAAAAGCAAAAAAACAGAAAAATGGTTCAGCTTTTCAGAAGACTGATTGTAGCCTAGACACCAGGCTCTGAGTCTGTTTCTTTAAGTGATCCATAAATCAGAATAAGATTCAGATTAGTGGTCATGTTCCATTAGGCTGTTTTTGGGTAGGGGTGGAGACTAGATCTTGGGGCAAAGCTGCTTGTGTTTGGTTCTGTCTCATCTGATCTCCTAAACACTCTTGAAACAGTAGAATTGTGCTGGGGAAGATCTTTCATAGCCCATTCTTCTCTGTGTACATACCAACTCACCATGTATGATTATCTTTCATAACACTCACCCCTTCAATATAGTCTTCCCCCTCCACTCCCTTGCAAGCTCCATCTCTCTCTAGTACTTTCACTTTGCCTAGCTGACAGTATAGAAAGAGAGAGGTGATGTATTCCTCTTTCCTATCTGCAACACCTACTGCTGTGAAATACAGGCCTCTCCCAAATGGGTAATTTCCCTTTGTTCTTAATTTCAGTCCTCTCAAATTTATTTACCACAGCTATCTCTGAGGCAAAGTGGGAGAAAGTAAGCTCACATTGGCAATGCTATGCAAATCAGAGGCAGCTGTTGGGCTTCTGCCTAGGTAGCAGTCCTTCCAATGACCACCTAGTCTAAATAAATGCATTGTTATAGTTATCTCATCAAACTCTGGAGTTGTACCAGGCTCAGGAAAGTCTAGAAATTTGAAGGGAGAAGATCAGTGTCCCTGCTCTGTCCTGCTTAGCTCAAAAGTGAGTATTGTAGCCTTCAATAACACAGCTACTAAAAGATGCTACATAGGCTCCTACGGTGATAGATTTGAAAAGGAAACATCAGAGCCACAAGCACTAGCTTGTTTGCTCTGAGATGGAAATGCAATTTTTTTTTCAACTTTAACAGAAAAAGTAAAATCAAGATTATATATATAGCAGCTCTGCTGGGGGGTCCCAAATGGTGATGCCGGTGATATAGGTGTGGAATAAGACCTTTCTTGGCTGATTGCAAGAGGTTCCACAGGTGTTATAGAAGTACTATGGAGCTTTGGCTGCAGCTGGGGACCAGAAAACTGCCAGAATCCTTTTCTAAGATGTCTGTCCAACTTGTCTTGCTCTCTTCCTTGACTTCCCACAGTGTTACCTTCACTTGGAAAAAATCAGGGGGTTGAGGAGGGAGGGAGGTTTAACCATTGTTAGCTAACACATCTTAAAATGTGAGTGTGGACAAGGCAGTTTGCAAACTCCCCCTATGTGTTGATCTCAACCTGATAGCCTATATGAAAGCTCGAGCTGCCCTGGCTGCACTAGAATTTTATTCCATGTTGGCTAATGTGGTAATAAACCCACCTTTTTTGCTAGTACTGATGTACCTGTGTGGTTTTGCTTCCATGTGCAGCATACAGCCACCAATAGCCTCCCTTCCTTCCAGAATGCAGCCCTCGGTGAATAGTGGTAGAAACAAGGTTGAAGCCCTACAGTTAAGGGGGGAGGGAGGGACAAACTGGAAAAGAGGATGGGGGAAAAAAAGAAGAGATGGAAAGGGAGTTAATAGAAGAGATAAATAGAAGTGAACTGGAAGAAAGTTCAGAGGAAAGAAGAAAAGTGAGGGAACTGAGATGGAGAGAAAAATAGGAACAAAAATAAAGCAAAATAGATTTGGGACAAATATAAAGACAAGAAGGGAAAGGAACTGCTGGAAAGGGAAGAGGTGGGATCCACATCAAGGTTGACATGTAGGCACCAGGTGCAAGAGACAGCCACATAGTCATCACAGGTATGGAGCAAGGCATGTCTCCCATCCCAAAAGGTTGAAACCATGGACTGACTCAGAGAAAGAAGGAAGATTCACAGCAAGCCAGGAAGAAAAAGCTTACCTGGAAAGAAGAACAGTCCATGCCATAATGGTGATGGTACAGAAGTGCAAGAAGACATTGATGCTTCCTCAGCATTAGAACATTATTGTTATTCTCCACAGTGATCTAGTTTGTATTTTCTCAAAGTCCTCCAGCTTACTGAGTCATTTATAAACCACTTTCACAAGCCTACATACTTTACTGCACTGCTCCTCTGTGCATGGAGCTGCTTATGCCAACATTGCAATTCCATTTTTCTCACCGTGAACTAAGCCTATAGGATCCATCACTTTACTGGATCTGTATGTTGCAGTATTGTATTGTTCCTAGTAAAATGGACTACTTGTAAATGAATAGTCTTTGGCAAAGTGGGATTAATTCCTGCATGTGCATCCTCTCAGAACCTATGATTGGCCACTCCGACAATACATGTACTTGGGAGCAAATGAGGGATCCACAAAGGGACTTAGGCACCTAAAACCCAAACTTAGGTTCTACTGCAATCCACAAAACTCCTGATGATCCCTGTAGATACCTAAACTCAGCCCCTACATTCTTCAGAGTATGAAGGTCTACCTACACTTGCAACTCTGCAGCAGCACAGCTGCAGTGCTCCAATGTGGACAATGTATGTTGACAGGAGGGCTTCTCCTGTCAGGGTAGGTAATCCACCTCTCTGACAGGTGGTAGTTAGGCCAACAGAGGAATTCTTCCATTGACCTAGCACTGTCTACACCTGGGGTTGGGTTGCCACAGCTATGTCTCTGGATGGGTGCAGATTCTTCACACCCTTGAGAGCAGTAGCTATGCTGATATTCCCACTGTAGACCAGCTGTAAATTCCCTCAGTACCTATGTTCCTACCTCTGAGCAAGCATGCTGCTGTCTATCATCCACCTAAGCCCCAGACGATGCAAAAACCGGAGGAAGATAGGTGGTGTTCAGCTGCCTAAATCATGTGGAGGGCCTAATCTGGCAGACATGCTCATAGGCCACCTATCAGATTGGGTCCCATTTAAAATCTGGCTGGCAGAGGAGAAACTGCCACTGTCCATGCCCACCTTACAGCTTTTAGACCAGTGGTTAGAGCACCCACGTAGGAGGGCCTGGGTCCCATTCCCTTATTTCAATCACTCATTATTTATGTAAAGGGCAACAGCTTTACTAGGAGAGATTGAGGGCACTCAACATCAGAGTGGCCTGTAGGCTTACAGCATTATCCAGAGGGTGGGAGACCCCTGTTCAAATCCTTTCTCCCCCGCTGGCGGAGAGTGGGGGGAATTGAACCCGGGTCACAGGTGTGTGCCCTAACCAAGGGGCTTCTCCAGCCATTTTCTGTGGAGGCACCTACCTCATTCTCTCAAAAAGTGCGTAGGCACCTAAGCCACCTGACTGCAGAGAGAATGAGGTAGGTGCCTCCACAGAAAATGGCTGGAGAAGCCCCTTGGTTAGGGCACACACCTGTGACCCAGGTTCAATTCCCCCCACTCTCTGCCAGCGGGGGAGAAAGGATTTGAACAGGGGTCTCCCACCCTCTGGATAATGCTGTAAGCCTACAGGCCACTGTGAGTAAGGCTGGCAGAATCTGTTCCCCAAAGAGGAATTACAAGTTATATTTTATAGCATGTGTGCCAGAGGCTAGGAAACTGTAAAATTCTCTGAGCATTACTTTTTCTAGGTTAGGGGACTATGATGCTCCTAAATTAATAATTTGCATGATACATTACAACACAAATAATAAAAGGGGGGCAGTTTGATATAAACAAACTGCAAGAAGGTGTTTTTGATAATCATAATATGAGTTTAATGACTCTGTCCAATACCAGTTTCCTGCAAACACATGTTTCCAAACAAGATCAGGCACTTTAACCCGATTAAACTATTACACGTGCATGGCATCATCATTATTACTTTAGTGCCACCACAAAAGTGCACGGTGTTTGGCAGGCAGTCTTTGTTGACAATCTAAACTTTAAACAGTAGCTTTTGTAGAAGGCAGACATTTTGTCTTGTAGATATCAGTCGACATGAAAGGTAGCTAGAAGGCGATAATAGGATTCTTTTCTTATAGATATCTTGTCACTCAGTCCGCATGATAAGAATGTCTGACGTCTATTTTCAATCTTCCTTTCCTTGAAATAACCAGGGAAATTCAGTATTATTGGTCTGGCCAATCTTCTGCCGCCGGAGGGCGCTAAACTCTACGGGCAAAACAGCGACAGTTCAACGCAGAAGAGCTTAAACTAAAATCTATTGCAAACTTGGTTGAGGAAGCTTTCCTGAACAGAACTAAAGGGTTAGACGTACCCGCTCCAACAGCACCACTTCTCTGATGAGATGCAACAGAATGTCTCATTCCAGTCTCCTGTTTTCCTTTGCCTTACACAGTTTAGTTGTTCTCCTCTCTCACGCTGTATTTAACTCTGTCGAGGACTGTGGGTTACACACAAGGTGTGCGAACCAGGCGAGGCAAGGTGAAGTTGTATTGCTGCTTGTCTGTCATGATGTGGCACATCGCCCTGTGACAAGGTTGGGGTTAGCTCAGTTTGCCTGTGTGTTAGCCTACGCAGGGACAAATGTCAATACCTGGATCTGGGGGATTTGGAGCAGAGGCTTGGCTACCAACTCTTACTATGAGGGTGACCAGATGTCCCGATTTTACAGGGACAGTCCCAATTGTTGGGTCTTTTTCTTATATAGGCTCCTATTACCCTCCACCCCACCTGATTTTTCACACTTGCTGTCTGGTCACCCTATTATATACAAGGGCCTGGCTAGAGCCCACTGCAAAGCGGATCCTCAGCGCATTGAAGGCCACTCTGATTTTTGTCAGCCCCTTGCCTGGCTGTACAATTCAATTGCCCTGTGGCTGGAGTCTCCAGGCAGGGGATGCTGACAGCAGGACGTGCGGATCCCGCAGCCAGGCTCCCCCGCCCTCACCCCCACCCCTACCCCTGTCCTGCGGTGTAATGGGGGGGAGGGGAGGAGAGGGCAACGGCTGCTGACTAGAGACCCCAGCCCAGGTGGGTGAGGGGAGACCAAGCCAAGCCCCAGCGAGAACCCGCGGGAATCCCAACTCCAGCCCGGGGAGGGGGAGGCTTAGCGGGGAACCCCCAGCCTTCGGGGGTGAGCGCTGCCCACAGAGCCCACCCCACGGGTGGGGAACATGAAGGGGCGTGGCCGGGTGTGATCCAGGTGGGGGTCGTCTTCCATCGCTCCTCAGGCAGCGGGGCGCCCCCCCTCCTCGGGGGGGGCGGGGCAAGGCCCTGGACACCGCTGTGGGAAGCCCCGGGGTGGGGGTGATGGGGTGCGCACCCCCCCCCCAGCTCCCAGGCGCGCGCCTGCCGTTAGGCGGCTGAGGTGGCAGCAGCGGCGGCGGCGGCAGATGAGTGTCTGTCCCGCCAGCCTGCTCCACCCCTGGGGAGCGCAGGAGGCGCCCATCTCCTTTTCTGGCCGGGGCTATTTGCATAGCCCCCGCGTGCGCCGGGAGCCCGGGGAGGGGGAGAGGGAGTGGGTGGGATTATCCCTGAGTTCACCCCCCCCCCGCATTGGGGATTACAGAGGCTCTCCCCCCTCCCCAGAATAGCGGGGGACGGGCCCCCCTCCCCCCAGTTTAAGACACACCGAAGGAGAAAACCAGCTCCTCCGGCGCTTCCTGCCCCACTTCTCCCGCAGCCGCCTCCCGAGCGCCGCCGCCGCCGCCTCCGCCGCTGCGCGCCCCGGGCAGGAGCCGCGCGGGCGGGCGCCCGCTCGCCGCAGCCTGAGGGCGGATCGGGGCCGCCGCAGAACCGCTCGCTCTGCCGCGCGCCGAGCCGCGGGACCATGAGCCGGGGCGACGGGAGGCTACAAGCGGCGGCTGCCGCTGCCGGGCTGCCTCCAGCCGGCGCCCGGTGCGCTGGGGGCGGCGGCTCCGCAGCCCTCTGCCTGCTGCTCTCGCTCACCTCGCTGGCCGCCTGCCTGCTGCTGAGCGCCAAGACGTGCGAGCTGCAGGGCAGGGTGGCGGCGCTGGAGGAGCGGGGCGGCCCCGGCTGGGCACCGGGAGCCCCCCTGAGCCCCGAACCGCTGCTCGCCCTGCTGCAGCCCCACATGGAGCAGCTCTTCCGGGAGGTGAGTGCTGCGGCGGCCGGGCACGGGCTGCGGGCTCCCTGCAGCGGATTTTGCCCCCTCGCCGCCGGCGCTGGGCTCCGGCCCCACCTTGGCCCCCCCAGGGATGGGGCTGAGCCCCGAGCCCCTGCATGTGGCGGAGGGAGTGTTGCAGCGAGCAGGCCGGTGCCTGGGGGCTTTGCAGGTCTCTTGGGGGTGTATGGCACAGCCCTGGCTTGGCAATGGGGGGCTTGCGGGGGTCCTAGGACGAGCCCCAGCTCCCCCTGTGCCAGGGGGCTGGGGTCAGAGTGACCTTGGCGGCCGATCAATACCTGACCCCTATAGAGCCTAAAGGATGGGCAAGACCGTCCCCTAACATCAAGCCTCCAGCTTGGGTCCTGACTATGCCGGGGGTTCAGTTCCCAGTGAAGTGGGCGGAAGGTACTGGTACTAGGCAGGATCGGGCCCAGCTGTGACTCTGAATCGGGCCCGTATCATTATCCCAAAGAGAGACAGGAGAGGTTCATGACTGCCCGAGGTTACATGTGTGCAGTCAGTGTTACCTGCTAACTGGTGGCAGGGTGCAGAATAAAACCCGGGCACAGAGAGGTTAAATGAACTGCTTAAGGTTACATGGTACCTGGTGGCAGAGTGCGCAATAAAACCCCTAAAGTGCAGTAGTTGTTGATTACAAATTTGAACAGCAGACCATGAAAGATGGGATTATTGATTACTTACCTTGCAGCTAAAGTAATTGATTGAACTGTATAAGCACATCTGGACTTTGAGACGAATACTGTTGATAAAAATGAAACGAAAAATCTAAATACTGTGGGTCAGATTCTGCCACCTTTATTCACACCGAGTACTTTACTTTGTGAGTAGCCCTGTTGCTAACTTGTGGAGTAAGATGTGGAATTGTTTGCCCCTTCATTAGCAATTTATAAGGAGGAAAAAATCCTAGGTGATATTACATCTAGTTACGTGTGTTGTGCATACAGCAAATTTTATTCCTGTGGGAAAAGAGAATCCCTGTATTTTAAAAAATATATATCTTTGGCTGTAATGGACAACTATTTTTATGTTACACATGCTTTAACATGGTCCCCCATTATCTTACAGAGTATCATAAAGCATCATATAGTACAATGGTGCTGTGTTGATTTATGGATGATAGGAACACCAACAGCTACTGTTATTGTATTTACTGAGTCTTTTGCTATGATCCCATAGTTTCTTGTGCTGAATGAATTGTTCCGCTTCCAGAATGAGTTTCTATATTTGTTTCTATCCTCTAATACAAAAACTGACACTACTCAGCAGCTTGTTACACTTTTTGGTGCCAACTGTAGTACGTAGTTCAGGTGGATTTTGTTTGTGTGGCTTTTGTCCAATAGTAAAGAGTTTTGGGATACTAGAACTGATTTGCTAGTTTAAGATACAACATTAATTGTTCATAAAACTTAAGCAGGTTACAGCAAGATTCCAACAGGATATTAGTGGGTAATGTAGGCTTGCCGTGTGCAGACAATGGAACACTGGGTTGGCTTTTTATTCTTGTATTGTACCATTGACATATAAGAGATTGTGTTGTATTGTGACTGGCATATAGGCAATTCTCTGCCCCAAGAAGTTTGCAGTCTGAAAGCCTCAATACTGTAGAAAGCTTACATATAACTTTACCCACTTGAGTAGTTCCATGGAATTAAATGGGACTACTCATGGGAGTAAAGTTACACATGGACTTGAGGGTGGAAAGGGAAAGGAGACAACAGTAAATGGTGGGAAGGGACTGTTGAGAGAGCACTGATTTAGCAAGGAAAGCAGAATGTATATGTTGCTTGTTTGTTACGTTTTAAATTATGGGTAGGTGTTAAAGAAGGGAATAGGTGAAACCACATGGAGGTCTGTGATGTGAAGCTAATAGTTGCCTGGGATTCAGAAAGATGGAGAGTATTCCAGGCACAGAGAGTAGTTTAATGCAGGTGTTGGGGCCATATGCCTTCTCACCTATCTATCAATCAGTCATCTAGGTATGATTTAAGGGATAATCCAGAATATTAGTGCAGAGAGGGTGCTTGCAAATGAGACACTTTCAAATGTGTTTAGATTTCATTTCTTGATGGAAGCTGATTGAACAACTCTAGCTAATTTGTATGTTCTGGCTAAGAATTCGCATATCATTCATGACAGCAGTTCTGTTCCTATCTGTTATTTCATTCAATAAATATGTTTGTAGGTGGGAATTATACTTGATCACAAGCAATGCCACAGAAACAGTTTCTCACTGAGATTTAGTGAAGTGTGGAAAGCTTGCATTGTATTGTGAATGCTCAGATGGGGATTGTAGAGGGAAACTAAAGTGAAACCACATAATTGAATTCCTAATGCAAGAATAAATATGTTGAAACATTTAGTGTGACCAAACATCTGTCAATAATGAGCGCACAAATTTTTAAATGAGTAACAGATTCAAGGAATGAATTTTAGTTAGTCATTCTGCTATCTTTTTAATATGTACAGTAGGCGTGGCAGTCCTGCTAAACTACATCTGTTCATTTATGTTCATTTTAAATAACAAAAATGCTCTTTGATTAATTTCTTGTTAATTATATAAAACATATGACTAGCAAAGTAACTTTTCTTTGCACTTGAGAATTTCACCAGAGGTAAGACTGTTTTGCCAGTCTATTTCATGACCATAAATTGATATTTAAAGGTTGTTGGGTTTTTTTTCCAAATTCTACCACAAAATCAGAGAAGAAACAAAACTAAAACTAGGTATAATATTATGTCCTCTGTTACTGCTGAGCATTAATGTACCCTGCTACTAGGGTTCTGCTGACATATCCTTTAAGGTGAGGCACATACAAGGGCATAAATGCAATACAGCCGTGCTGGGATCCATTTAAAAAATACAGGGGAGGAATGTTTGACAAGTAGAACAGGATAGAAAGTCGGTAGAGTAGGGAAGAAGATGGTCTTGTGATTAAAACACTGGATTGGAATTTGGGTGGCTAGTTTTCAATTCGTGGGTCTGCGACAGAGACATCCCCTCTAAGGGTATGTCTACACTGGCAGAATTACAGTGCCGCTCGGAGAGCACTGAAGGGAAACCACTGTTGTGTGTTCACATCGTCAGCTGTCTGCGCAATTGTGTGTTCACACCTGCAGCTGTATTCGGAACGGTGCGCTCTGGGCAGCTACCCCACAGAGCATGTCTTCCTCTGCCGCTAAGAGTTGTGGGAAGGTGGAGGGGGTTGCGGGACATCCTGGGTCCTGTCCTAATGCTCCATGATGCATTGCTTCACATCCCAGCAATCTCTGTGCTTCTGTCCACATTTGGTGCCATCTTTCAACGGTTTGTGTACTGCATGCTCTGCTCTGCCTCTTCAGACTGCAGGAATGGATCCTGCACTGTTGACCAATATGCTGCTTGCTCTCACTACCACATCATGAGTGGCAGCGGAGTTATTCCTTAAACTACAAAGGCAAGAGGAGTGCAACATTGATCTCGCCACGCATACTAGATATGACACGAGATTGCTTGTGGCATTCACGGAGGTGCTGACCACAATTGAATACCGCTTCTGGGCTCGGGAAACAAGCACTTAGTTATGGGATCACGTCGTCATGCACGTCTGGGGTGACGAGCAGTGGCTGCAGAACTTTCGGATGAGGAAAGCCCCATTCATGGGACTATATGATGAGCTCCCCCCAGCCATGTGGTGCAAGGACGCGAAAATGAGACCTGCCCTGCCGTTGGAGAAGCACGTGGCAATTGCACTGTGGAAGCTGGCTATTCCAGACTGCTACCGATTGGTTGCTAACCAGTTTGGAGTGGGAAAGTCGATCGTTGGACTCGTGTTGAAGGACATGTGCAGCGCCATTATAGACTCATAGACTTTAAGGTCAGAAGGGACCATTATGATCTTCTAGTCTGACTTCCTGCACAAAGCAGGCCATAGAATCTCACCTACCCACTCCTGTAACAAACCCCTGATCTATGTCTGAGCTATTTAAGTCCTCATCTTGTGGTTTAAAGACTTCAAGGTGCAGAGACTTTCACGCAGCGCACAGTCAACTTGTGGAACTCCTTACCTGAGGAGGTTGTGAAGGCTAGGACTATAACGATGTTTAAAAGGGGACTGGATAAATTCATGGTGGCGAAGTCCATAAATGGCTATTAGCTAGGATGGGTAAGAATGGTGTCCCTAGCGTCTGTTCGTCAGAGGATGGAGATGGATGGCAGGAGAGAGATCACTTGATCATTGCCTGTTAGGTTCACTCCCTCTGGGGCACCTGGCATTGGCCACTGTCTGTAGACAGATACTGGGCTAGATGGACCTTTGGTTTGACCCGGTACGGCCTTTCTTATGTTCTTATGAGAATCCTCCAGCAAGTGACCTGTGCCCCACACTGCAGAGGAAGGCAAAAAACCCCCAGGGCCTCTGCCAATTGCCCTGGAGGAAAATTCTTTCCCGACCCCAAATATGGCTATCAGCTAAACCCTGAGCATGTGGGCAAGACTCTCCAGTCAGACACCCAGGAAAGAATTCTCTGTAGTAACTCAGATCCCACCCTGTCTAGTGTCCCATCACAGGCCATTGGGCATATTTACCGCTAATAGTCAAAGATCAATTAATTGCCAGAATTAGACTATCCCATCATACCATCCCTTCCATAAACTTATCAAGCTTAGTCTTGAAGCGAGATATGTCTTTTGCCTCCACTGCTCCCCTTGGAAGGCTATTCCAGAACTTCACTCCTCTGATGGTTAGAAACCTTCGTCTAATTTAAAGTCTAAACTTCCTGATGGCTAGTTTATATCCATTTGTTCTTGTGTCCATATTGGTACTGAGCTTAAATAATTCCTCTTCCTCCCTGGTATTTATCCCTCTGATATATTTATAGAGCGCAATTATATCTCCCCTCAGCCTTCTTTTGGTTAGGCTAAACAAGCCAAGCTCTTTGAGTCTCCTTTCATAAGACAGATTTTCCATTCCTTGGATCATCCTAGTAGCCCTTCTCTGTACTTGTTCCAGTTTGAATTAATCCTTCTTAAACATGGAAGACCAGAACTGCACACAATGTTCCAGGTGAGGTCTCACCAGTGCCTTGTATAATGGTACTAACACCTCCTTATCTCTATTGGAAATACCTCGCCTGATGCATCCCAAGACTGCGTTAGCTTTTTTCACGGCCATATCACATTGGCGGCTCATAGTCATCCTGTGATCAACCAATATTTTGAGGTCCTTCTCCTCCTCTGTTACTTCCAAGTGATGTGTCCCCGGTTTATAACAAAAATTCTTGTTATTAATCCCTAAATGCATGACCTTGCACTTTTCACTATTAAATTTCATCTTATTACTATTACTCCAGTTTACAATGTCATCCAGATCTTCCTGTAGGATATCCCGGTCCCTCTCTGTGTTAGCAATACCTCCCAGCTTCGTGCCATCCGCAAATTTTATTAGCACATTCCCACTTTTTGTGCCAAGGTCAGTAATAAAAAGATTGGTCCCAAAACCGATCCCTGAGGAACTCCACTAGTAACCTCCTTCCAGCCTGATAGTTCACCTTTCAGTATGACCTGTTGTAGTCTCCCCTTTAAACAGTTCCTTATCCATTTTTCAATTTTCATCTTGATCCCTATCTTTTCCAAGTTAGCTAATAATTCCCCAGGTGGAACCGTATCAAATGCCTTTCTGAAATTGAGGTAAATTAGATCCACTGCGTTTCCTTTGTCTAAAAAATCTGTTACCTTCTCAAAGAAGGAGATCAGGTTGGTTTGGCACAGTCTACCTTTTGTAAAACCATGTTTTATTTTGTCCCAATTACCATTAACCTCAAAGTCCTTAACTACTTTCTCTTTGAAAATTTTTTTCAAGACCTTGCATACTACAGATGTCAAACTAACAGGTCTGTGGTTACCCGGATCACCCTTTTCCCCCTTTCTTAAAAATAGGAACTATGTTAGAAATTCTCTAGTTATACAGTACAACCCCTGAGTTTACAGATTCATTAAAAATTCTTGCTAATGGGCTTGCAATTTCATGTGCTAGTTCCTTTAATATTCTTGGGTGAAGATTATCTGGGCCCCCTGATTTAGTCCCATTAAGCTGTTCAAGTTTGGCTTCTGCCTTGGATGTGATAATATCTACCTCCCTATCCTCATTCCCATTTGTCATCCTACCATTATCCTTAAGCTCCTCATTAGCCTCATTAAAGACTGAAGCAAAGTATTAATCGCATCCTTCGCCGAAAGACCGTGACTCTGGGCAACGTGCGTGACATTGTCCATGGCTTTGCACAAATGGGCTTCCCTAACTGCGGAGGGGGATAGATGGCACGCATATTCCAATTCTGGCACCAGACCACCTCGGCTCCGAGTACATTAATCGGAAGGGGTATTTCTCAATGGTTCTCCTGGAGCTTGTGAATCACCGTGGGCATTTCACGAACATTAACACAGGCTGGTCTGGAAAGGTGCATGAAGCACACATCTTCGGAACACTGGCCTGTTCAGGAAGCTGCAAGCAGGGACTTTCTTCTTGTACCAGAAGATCACCATAGGGGAAGTCAAAATGCCCATTGTAATCCTTGGAGACCATGCCTACCCCTTAATGCTGTGGCTTAAGAAGCCATACACGGTGCACCTTACAGCAGCAAGGAGTGGTTCAACAACAGGCTGAGCAAGTGCAGAATGACTGTTGAGTGTGCTTTTGGCCATTTAAAGGCTCGCTGGCGCTGCCTTTATGGGAGGCTGGACCTGGCCAATGACAATATTCCTATGCTTATAGCTGCGTGCTGTACGCTCCATAATATTTGTGAAGGGAAGGGTGAAAGCTTCACTCAGGACTGGACCACAGAGGCTCAGCGCCTGGAGGCTGAATTTGAACAGGCAGAGACCAGGGCTATTAGAGGAGCTTAGCGTGGGCCATAAGGATCAGGGATGCCTTGAGGCAGCAATTTGAAGCTGAAAGCCACTAATATTTGTTGCTATGCTCGGGATTGCAGTGCTTGTAATGCTAGGAGGTGACTGTGATTGGTGCAGACGATGCACTGTGAAGGTTTAAGAAATTTGCCTGTTGCTTTGCAGGGCTCTGTTTGCTTTCAATTAATGGAATAAAGATTGCTTTCAAACCAAAACAATTATTTTATTAAAAAGCAATAACTGGAGGAGAGAGACAAACAATAAAAACACATCAGCACTGAGGCAGATGGGGGAAGGTAGGGTCCCAGGAGGAGGTGGGGTCCCGGGATGGTTAAAGATTTGTGTATGTCCAGGTATCATATCCATCCTTCTCCTTTGGAGTACAGTGCAGTGGAGTACTGTACTGTACTTCAGCAAGGCTAACCTGAAGCGGGATGGGTGTTGAGTGCAGTGGGTACTAGGAGTCCGCAGTGCTGGACTGTGATGGGGGAGGAGTGGAAAGCAGCGGGTACAAACTGGAGCCAGGAGGTTAATAAGAGTGTCTGGGGGGTGGGGCATGGGAAAGAGTTTTGCGACAGCGGCTGCAGGGGAAGGTGGGCACAGAGCTGCTCAGTTTGCAGTGCTGGTAGCATCTGGAGCATGTCTGCATGGTGCTCCATAACGTTTAAGAGCCGCTCCGTGGCTTCATTCTGTCACGCCGCATTCCCCTTTCGGTCCCTCTTCTCGCTGTCCCGCCACTCCTTCAATTCTTGTTTTTCGGCTGCGGAGTGCATCATGACATCACACGGAAAGTCCTCTTTTGTTCTTCTTGGCCGCTTTCTAATTCTGTGCAGCCGTTCAACTGGATAACAAAGAGGGAGGCTGGGCTCTCAAGGTCATCTCTGTGATGCCAAAATGCAACATTTTACAGAAGCAGTATTGTTTGCAACACACAGACCACCGATTGAGTGATTTAAAACAGCCACTATTCACATACCTATCACTAACTGGCTGACCCCAGGCAAGCACACATGAGCCACAAGGCCCCCCAAAATGGTGAGTTACTCCAGGGGCAGGGGAAATCAGTGTTCCAGGACCGTACTGTACACTGGGCACATGGCTTTTGGGGAGAGCCAGAGCTGTGAGGGGGGTCTTATAATCATTACTGTCCCCACATTTTCCACAGGCTGTATTCATTATGGAAGATGTCTTGCTCCTGAGGGTGAGCTGGGAATCAAGGGAGGGTCTTCTCCAAGATTGTGGCTTCCATCCTGGCCCTTATGGAGATCTCTGAGGCAGATTGCCATGAAGTGAGGGAGTCTGTCAACACCCTGTTCCACCACTCAGACTAGGCATGTGGTAGTACGCGCATCATACAGACACAAGCCTGCTTTCTGCAACCCTCCTGCCTCAAACTGTGACGGGGCGGTTCTGGCGGGACCCAACTGAGAGTACCAATTGCTCAAACAGGGCAGTCACAGCCCTAGGCTGGGGTTTTTCCACCCCTAAGGCAAACCAAACCAGCCAGACAAAGAGGACTTTGGTTTCACCCCACTGGCAAACCACAAGTCACACAAGCAATTTCCTTAGACACTCCAGTCTCCCAGTATCACCACCAGTCCCCCTCGTCCTGGGAATGACTGGTTATGAAAACCAACACCCCAGTAAAAGAAAAAGGTTCTCTCGATCCCAAAGGACCAAGCCCCAGACCCAGGTCAATATACACATCAGATCTTACCCACAAATCACGCTGTTGCCAATCCTTTAGAATCTAAAGGTTTATTCATAAAGGGAAAAAGGTAGAGATGAGAGCTAGAATTGGTTAAATGGAATCAATTACATACACAAACAACTTGCTTCAGTGATTCCCAAAAGCCAGTTACCAGGGGCCTCCTCTCCTGTTTGCACTTCACCAAGCTCTGACAGCTGTGACTGGCTAGCCTCCTCTGGGGTAGAGAAGAAGAGCTCCTGGCTGCATGCATCTCTGACCTCTAAGTCATCCTCTGCCTCTGGGTCCCCCTCCCCCTCCACATCCTCGTCCAAGATTTCCTCCTCCTGGCTCGGTCCACTCTCGACTGGCACATGAGCCACCAAAGTATCCACAGTGACCCTCACAGTGAAGGTGGGATCGCCACCGAGTATTGCATCCAGCTCTTTGTAGAACCGGCAGCTTGTGAGCATTGCACCGGAGCGGCGGTTTGCCTCCCACACCTTGTGGTAGGCGTTCCGCAGCTCCTTCACTTTGACCCTGCACTTCAGTGTGTCCCGGTCATGGCCCCTTTCTGTCATGCATCATGAAATCTGTCCGTAGGCATCATAATTCCTGTGGCTGGAGTGCAGCTGGGACTGAACAGCCTCTTCTCCCCAAATGCTGATGAGGTCCAGCAGCTCGGCATTGCTCCAAGTTGGGGATCACTTGGTGCATGGAGCAGGTATAGTCACCTGGAAAGATGCGCTGAGACCACTGCATGCGTCACCGAGCAAACAGGAAGGAGACTTTCAAAATTCCCAAGGAATTTAAGGATTGGGGCTCATGGTTGGTCACCTGAGGGCAGGGCAGTAGAGTTCAAACCGATGACCAGAGAGACGAGAACAGGCATTATGGGACACCTCCCAGAGGCCAATCGCAGCTCTGTAATTGATCTGGGTGTCTACACTGGCACCGTGATGCTGTAGCACTAGTGCAGAAAGCTGTACACCTCTCATCCGGGTGTTGTTTTTTTTTAACAGTGCTGCAACTGTGCAGTTTCTGCGCCCTTAAGTGGCTTGGCAATGTGTACATCTTGGGAGTTACAACGCAGAAAGCTGCTTTACTGCGCAGAAACTTGCCAGTGTAGACAAAGCCTAAGCTTGCACAAGTTGTTTATTCTCTGTGCTTCAGTTCCCTATCTTCTGCTTGTGTATTGAATCTCTTTCTCCTGCCTTTTATCTGTCTTGTCTATCTAGATTGAAAGGCTTTCTTTGAGGCAAGGGCTGTCCCCTACTATGTGTTTGTGCAGGGACTAGCACAATGAGGCCCTGATCTTAGTTGGGGCCTGTTGATAGGATTTCCTCCCTCTCCCCACACTTCTCTAAGAGGAGATTCAAACAATGGGTAAATAAAAAACTCAACCTCAAGAAGTTTATGTGCAAAACAAATATCTTGGTGCCCAAACTGGGGTTTATGCTCCCATTTAGTTGTAGACCCAAGTAAACCCTCAGGGATTTCATACGTGCTTTTGTAAATGTGACCTTATAAATACACACATCTACACTAGTGTTCTGTGACGTCTTATTTACATAGAACTTCACTGAGCGTTTACTTTGTTCTTTAATGAAAACATTCTATAGATTCATAGTACACTGTACTCAGTGGTTCTCAACCAGGTGTACCTGTACCTCTGGGATACACAGAGGTGTTTCAGGGGGTACATTAGCTCATTTACATATTTGCCTAGTTTTACAACAGACTACATAAAAAGCACTAGTAAAGTCAGTACAAACTATTTCATACAGGCAATTACTTGTTTATACTGCTCTATATGCTGACATGTAAGTATAATATTTATATTCCAATCAATTTATTTTATAATTATATGGTAAAAATGAGAAAGCAAGCAATTTTTCAGTAATAGGTTGCTGTGATACTTTTGTATTTTTATGTCTGATTTTGTAAGCAAGTCATTTTCAAGTGATGTGAAACTTGGGGGAGCAGAAGACAAATAAGATTCCTGAAGGGGGTACAGTAATCTGAAAGATTGAGAACCACTGCTCTAATACAATATATATTTCACCATGTGGTCCAGGTGTAGTAATATCTCCATTTGCTCCTTAACAAAAGCTTGAATTCAGAAGGCATAGTTCTCATGCATAAAAGTTTGAATGTGAGGATTAAAGAAATATTTAGTTGTAAACAGAGCAGGACAGTTTAGTTCACAATGGATTTATTGTTCCTTATTAGCCATATAGTGTTCAGATTAATTCATTTAATGCTTAGGAAAATTTAGTGGAAGAATGCAACACTCATTTCAGAATTAAAGAGATGTAAATATTTTCCTTACTCCCCAAGATATCTAAATCTAATGAATGGATTAAAGATGGGATAATTTACATTCTTGCCCTGGGCAGTTTCATCAATTTTATAATCAGGATGACTGTAAAAGTCATAAATGACTCACCTGTAATGCTCAAACTGCAGTATGTGGTTGTTAGAGAAATGCATGATTTAGACCATTCTTGTTCCCAAAACCAACAGTTGCCTGAACACTCTATATTCTCTTAGGAATCTGTGCAGTTTTATAATATGTGGCTATAAAGCTCTGCAATCCAAACCAATACAAATGTCTGTACAATTGCAAGCACTGCACTGTGTCAATAAAAAAAAGACTTTTTCACCTATAGGACACTAGGGACATTTTCAGCCTTGGGTCAGGAGTGCTGGCTTGTCAGTCTTAAGTGCAAGTCAGCAGCTTGTCTAGAAAGCAGTGAATAATTAGGTGTCCTGTGTCTGGACTGAGTTACGTGGCTATCCCAGGCTTCTGGACAATGGGATTTCTCCTAGCCAGTTAAGATTCATGAAAGTTTTAAACACAGTTTTTTGGGCATTTTCAGATGACTGATAACCCTTTGCCTTAGTTCCTTAACTTGAACAAAACATTTAAATAGATACATTCCTCTCTCCCCGCTCGCCACCAAAATCAGTGAAAGCCATGTTGGGGGTCTAATTCAAAACCCATTCAGATCAGTGGGAACCTCTCTATTTACTTCAAGGGACTTTGGATTGGGCTCCTACTGGATAATATTTACAAACCTACTGTTGTGATAGCTGTACTGCATGTGTGCCCTTGTTTTCTCAAATGGATGTTGTAATGCTATTGTAGTATTACAGAATATTTGAAAATGAGGCAGCAGCATCCATGCTCTGTGACCAAAAAAAAAAAAGGCTTTTAATGTATCTCTCTCTCATATAATGAATGAGTGGTGTTTGGAGAAAACAATTTTAAAACTCAAGCAGTTTTCACCCTTCCATTAACCCTTCCTGTAGTTGGAATTGTTCTACTGTGTGCCTGAAACCAACAGAAATATCTACATATATTCTAAAAAATATATGGAGTTAACATGGGCTTAAAAATATATAGTCATGTAATATACCTTCAGTGCTACCACCATGGATTTATTATGGTGACTTCTAGGGGACATTTTTACATTTCTGTGAATTGGTTTCCCATGGTTTGTGACAAACTGGAGGAAAACTTTTGGTCCAGATATTCCCAGTGAAAGAATAAGTATCGGTACTATGCTGATGTCTGCTGAAGCGGGTGAATAAATAGTGCCTAATGTTTTCTGTGTCCCATAAGCTTGTAGACAGCAATATAGCTTATGTGTAAACTTGGAAAATGTCATCTAGATGAAATTACTAAAAGGTGGGCACACAGCAGGTTGAAAGATCATACTCAAAGAGTAGTTCTCAGTGGTTTGCTGTCAAATTGGGAGGGTGTGTTTCGTGGTGGTCTGCAGGGCTCATTCCTGGGTCCAGAACTAGTCAGTATTTTCATTAATGGCTTGGATAATGGAGTAGAGAGTATGCTTATAAAATTTGCAGATAACACCAAGGCTGGAAGGGGTTGTAAGCATTTTGGAGGACAGGTTTAAAATTCGAAATGACCTTGACAAATTGGAGAATTGGATTCAATTCAACAAGATGGAATTCAATAAAGACAAGTGCAAAGTACATCACTTAGGAAGGAAAAATCAAGTGCACAACTACACCATGGGGAATAACTGGCTTGGTGGTAGTACTGCTGAAAAGGCTCTGGAGGTTATAGTGGACCATAAACTGAACATGACTTGTCAATGTGATGCAGCTGCAAAAAAGGCTAATGTGATTCTCGGGTATATTAACAGGACTCTTGTATGTCAGACACAGGAGGTAATTGTCCCACTCTACATGGCACTGATGAGGCCCCAGCTGGAGTATTGTGTCCAGTTCTGGGCACCACGTTTTAGGAAGGATGTGGACGAATTGGAAAGAGTCTAGGGGAGAGCAACACAAATGATTAAATGTTTAGAAAACCTGACCTATATGAAAAGGTTGAAAAAACTGGGCCTGTTTAGTCGTGAGAGGAAGACTGGAGAGACCTGATAACAGCCTCCTAATATGTTAAGGGCTCACGGGCCTGCACAAGGGGGCACGGGCAAACATGGGCATGGTCCCACTCCAATGATTGGTGGGGGCATAACTCCTCCAAGGCTGCAGCAGGGCACAGAGCTCCTCTGGCCCTGGGGCCGCAGCGAGGGCACGGAACATGTCCCTCCAAAAGCGGTCACATATAAATTCCTGCATATGCCCCTGCAAGGGCTTGTATAAAGAGAACGGTGATCGATTGTTGTCCATGTCCACTGAAGGTGGGACGAGAAGTAATGGGCTTACTCTGCAGCAAGGGAGATTTAGGTTAGATATTAGGGAAAAGCTTTCTAACTATAAGGGTAGTTAAGCTCTGGAATAAGCTTCCAGGGGAGATCATGGAGTTCCCATCTTTGGTAGCGTCTAAAAACAAGTTGGACAAATGCCTATAAGGCATGGCCTAGGTTTCCTTGGTCCTGCCACAGTGCAGGGGGCTGGACTTGATGATTTCTTGAGGTCACTTCCAGTCCTATATTTCTATTATTCTGTGATATATTGTTCACTCTTTTATTTTTTGTATGCATATGAAAAGATGTGGGGATAATTCCGTGTGGCATTCTTGGCCCTTAACTGCTATGAAACCCTTGAAGCAGTTTTGTGCTTGCCTTGCAAACGTGCCCCTCTTGGGGCAAATAAGTCACTCTTCCAGTCATCCTACAAGAGGTGCTAGAGATTGAGTAGCACAGTAGGCTCCCTTTGGAGGCTGAGAGCATCACCTTTACAACTTAAACCTCACTGTTATCATCCTATTGGATCTGCTGGGAGCAGGGGAGTGTCTTATATATAGTATTTGTAATATCTCTGGGCCAGATTCTGCCATGCTTGAGTAGTATCTTATTTGGCAAGTAACTTCTTTGCTTTCCAAGGGGAAAGGTTTTACTCTCCATGAGTAAGGGTGGCAGACTGACCAATTTTAAACATCTTGTGTGTGATTTTAGAAGAAGCTATTGTTAAACTGGACTGACAAAAATGGGGTGGAGTTATTTGTCCATAGCATGAAGATTTGTTTTTGTAATTTGGCCGTTTGTATGCATGCAGTGAGTATACATTTATTCTCTAAATATCTTTTTTTTCCCCCCCCTCTCTCCCTCTGGACAGAAACTGGGCGAAGGATTAGCCAAGCTGCGGACAGTGCGAGAGGCTCCATCTGAATGTGTCTGCCCACCAGGTATGTGGAACAGTGACATCTTTACTTATACCATTACCACCAAAGTTTGACTGTTGGTAAATTGTTGACAGTCTTATTGCGCTAATACTACCCACATTCCTCTTCTTTCTTTTAGCCGCTCTTTTGTATTAAATGGAATATGCTAACGAGTTTAAATACCTCCAAAGATGAAGTGCCCTCTTCTGATCAACTGGATTAACTTTCCCTGGCTTGCATTTGTGTGTTTGTTTGGGGCTTGAGTGGGGGAGCCGTGTGCACTATTAAATAACTGACTCTAGCTGTGTGCACTATTAAATAACTGTTTTACTCTAACTGTTTTACGCTAACTGACCTGTGTGCCCTACACAGTCCACCGAAAGGCATTCAGAAAAAGACATATCAAAACCTCTGCAGTTTAAACATCAGTGTAATAATTAAAAGCTGTATCACCACTTCCTTTTAAGATTCTAGAGTGGCTTCTCCAGTATTGCTCTGCATATGAAAACTCTGACTGACTGTTTAAATTCCCTCACACAGTTTAATGAACTTCCTAGACAATCAAGATCTTCCTGTTTTGTTTTGAAAGAGCATCCTCTTTAGAAACAATAAACATCTTGAGTTAGTCTGCGTGGGAATCACATTTACACAAATACACTCAAAATATTCAGCTGTTATAGTAAATAGTTTGTGGTTTGCCCTCTGGAGCATTTCTAATTTTCTTTTTTTTTGCACAGATGTGTTGTGAAGATGAGCTAGATTGCACAATGTTTGATGATGGAAAATGCATGGAAGTGCTAAGTTTTCTTTAAAACATTTATTCAATCATTATTGACTATAATCAACATTGACTGTAATCTCTTTAGAACAATATGGAAAGCGTACGGTATACAGAGCTGTCTGTACATTGTGCACGGAAAGATAATTTTAACATTTGAGGTCAAAAGCTTCCATATGAGAGTATTTTAATCTTGTACAGAAATCAAAGTCTACCTAAACAGCACTGATTAAGATGAAATTACTTTTGTATAAAAAGCTGAAAGTTCCAGCATTTGGAAACACAATAGATTAAAAAATGTATTCTGGGATTTTCCCAACATACTCGACATGAAAACTATCACAGTCTGGCTCCCAGCATTATTCCTTACTCATGAGACAAAAATGGTGGTGTTTTTTCCTTTTGATGTTAAGCCTTAAAATTATGCATAATAGCCTATAAAATATTTGACTCATGGATCTTTTAAACGCATTAGTGCAATTGTAGTAACTTTATTTAATTTATTTGCTAGTGGTTAGGTAACGTGAACGGCCTTTATGCTCCATGTCTGGACTGATTGTCTTGCAACCAGACTAGATTCGTTGAGAAATAAATCAGGGTTATTTCAACCTGTATCAGAATGTCAGGGAAAGTCTGAAAGAAAGGCCTTTTATTTTTCTCATACACATTTTGGCACAGAGGAGGGAAAATTAACTTTATTCCCTTGGTGTTCCCAACTAACAATAGCTGACCTGATGCTCTTCATCTCTGTTCTCTGCATTCCTACTCTTGACAAGGCAAATTATTGCCTTGGAACTGAAGCTGGCCAAGTCAGTGGGGCTCTGGGTGCACACTGCTCACTGCAGGATCGAGGTCTTGAGCCACAAAATTTGTTAACCAGAGTACTTGCAATCAGGAGGGTATGGATGCCTGCTGATTTAAGTGCTAAGCACCGAAAAATCCTTTTAAGTACAAAAGACAAGTGAAATCCAAGAATCTCTCTCTTTTTTTTTTTTTTTTTTTTTGCATGGGTGAGCCACCACTCTGTTAAAGGGCCTATGGATTTGTTGGTTAAATACTTGTTGCAATCAGAGTAGAGTAGTTTGTAAGGAAAAAGGAAGAAGAAAAGCTTTTGTGAGGCAACTGGTGATACACAGTTACTTTGAACCTGCTACCAATCCTGACTCCCATCAATCAGTACAATAATATTTGTACCTGCGTAGTCCTCTTCCTCCAGAGAGATGAGTGCTTCGTTAAGTTGGTGAGGGTGACCACGTTTCCCCTTACATAAAACTGAAGATGTTTGTTTGTCCAAAATTCAGCAGACAGCTATTTTTATTTGTCGTAGCAGCCTTTCCTCCAATATTCTTTGCTGAGGAATATTGAATTCCTCTCTGACCCCTAGTTAAATACTCTGATCCCAACAGTGCTGATCACCTGCAACTGTCATTGAAGTCATCTGGAACTGCAGGGATATGTCCAGGGCTGGCTCCGGGGTTTTAAGCCACGATCGCGATTGGCGGCAGCTCCACCGCACCGCATTCTTCTTTGGCGACAGGTCCTTCCCTCTGAGAGGGACCGAGGGACCCGCCACCAAAGAGCCCGACATGCCGCCCCTTCCCCTTGGCCACCCCAAGCACCTGCTTGCTGAGCTGGTGCCTGGAGCCGGCCCTGGATATGTCACATTGTTAGAAAGCTAAGGCCAAAATCTGTACTCAGATCTGGCCTTTCTGCACTAGTCAGGAGGTGCAAAGGGGCCAGAAACTGACTGCCACTGGCGAATAGAGGATTCCCATGTAGGAGAGGAGTTGCTGGCTGGTGCGGGTGTGCTGGGTCTTGCCAGTCCCCCTAGTCCTTGGCATAGGTGATTGGAGTTGGGGAACTGAACTAGGGCAATCCTCCACTTCTACAGGGTCAATTAAGGACCCTTGGCCAGTGGTGCAAGTTAGAGTTGCCTGGAAGCTGCTCCAACTGTCGTTGGAGCCAACAAGCTAGAACTGAGTGGAACTCAGTCACAGGAGAGAATCAAGTTCATAGGCTTAATTTCACCCTCTCCAGAACATAGGCTAACGTAAGGAGATCCTTCCTTTTAATTGGATCCGTATTTGGTTTTAATGCAATACTTGTGCTAGCTTTTGTAACTTTATTTGCTATGTTTGGTATGCGTTTGTGTTTCAAGTAACTCTCTTCTTTGCATCTTCTATACAAAGAGAGCTTTTCTTGCTGTCCTCTATGCCTTCATTATCAGGCTGGGATGCTGTGCTTGATTCAAAACACTTCTTAAGGGAAATGGGGCAGGCTAGGGAAAAAGAACAATTCAGCCACATATAAAGATGTGAGCTGGAAAAACAATCTCCTGAAGAAAGGGGTTAACCATGATAAACCATGAAGTTAAATGAGACTCAAAGCTAATTTGACCCTTGTCTTAGATATCATAAAGTCACATGCAAGAGCCCCAAATAAGGGTTGAATGGTGGGATAGGCCACAAGTTAAGCACCAATTGTGCTTTGTTGACCAAATGGCTGATATTTTTCTAAAATATTTTCATATGACTTAATTACTTATGTTTTTTTTTAAATAACTTGGCTTTTTTTACGTGATCAGCTCTCAGTACTGATTTAAAAAAAAACTTTAAAAAATGGTAGGAATGAGTGACTCTAATTATATTGTTCTGGGGGTGGGGGTCAATAGAATTATTAATAAATAGAAGAACCCCAGCAGGATTTCAGTTGACTTTGTTCTGAAATAGCAAGTAGAGAGTTGATCCACTGAGAGACTCTTTTGTTATTTTCCATAGAGGTATCATTGGCCACCAGAGGGAGCCCATATTATTTCATGAATGCCATAGAAACAAAATGAGAATGACAAGGAAAAGTAGCTCATGAAAAACCTTGGCTCAAGTCTATGATGCTAAAATCAGGTGCATTCCTTAGCTCCCTGCAAGGTCTGTGTGCAGAACTTATGAAAATCTAACTTAATATAAATTGTGTTTTCATTTCTTCAACAACAACAAAAATTGCCTAAACGTTTGGGCTAGAAGTTTCTCCATAACTTGTTCAGCTCCATGACCTTAGTGTGAGAAGGTGGTTGCACAAGTTAGTGTTTGGTACCCTCGGAGTGGTACCCCTCACTGGCCAAGTTCAGTGCTGTGTGAATAGTAACGGTAGTGCTTGTTTTCTATCTTGGCTTTGTGTCGCTACTATGACCTTTCATTTTTCAGTGTCTCCAACTACTCTGCGGCTTTGGATACACCTGTTTGTATTCAGACCAGAACTAGTAACAACAACCTCCTTATGTCAACTCCCTGTGAAGCGCCACCTCAGTTTGAAGATTTACTGGCATTTCTGACTCATGCCCATTATAATTTGCAGAGGCCTTTAACTCCTGTGTGCCAGTTTTTCTTTTTCTAGATTGATCCTCATATGGCCTCTATTAGATAAACCTCAGCAGGTGCAAGAACACTTGCTTAAAAGGCACTCAAGTGTTGGAACTCCTAATAGCTTTTCAACCGATGGGCCTTTGGAGACAGATATAAGCAAAATAAAAACCCTCTGCTTTGCTCACTAACAGTTGTGAAACCTGTGGCTGATTTTTTATTTTTATTAGAGGCTTTTTATTGTATTTTCATCCACAGTGCTTTGAAATATTTTGCCTGAAAGACCCCTTATAAATGTAATACTGTATTTGCTTTTGAGAAGTTTTTCTGCACCCTTCCAGTTGGTGGTAAAGGAGCCCTAGGAGCTTGAGATGTTAGATCATCTTAGAACCAAGCGAGTACTTCCTTTTAAATGTGTGGATTTAAGAAACCCCCAAATGGTCACCTTGTATGTAGTTTAGACGGGGCCTTGAGTGCAGCAGGTGTAGAAGACGACAGCTGCTTTGCTGGCAGAAGTACAAAGCAGACATCTATGATATGTTGTTTCCGGTTACTGTCAGTAAAAGAAATGAAAGTTGGGCCATGATGGAGGAAATTCCTGCAAGATTCCCCCTCAACAAGTTCTCCTCTGACTGCTCTCTTGGAGACGGGGAGGAGGGTGCCTTCCATGGACTAGGTCTGCTCCCAAATCTGGCAGATCCTCTGAGATCCATTGAAGGTCAGGGCCATCCATGAAGTGGCTTTTGTACACCACCTCATTTGCTATGTCTCTCAGCACACTTCCCCTGAACCTTCTCTCCCACGCTTACCCAGAATGTCTGTGCAAGTTTCCCCCTGTTGGCGTGCTCCAATCTGTTGTGAATGGGCAGCCCTTGGTGTAAGAGAGTTGTCCTCACCACCTCAAAGCCTATCATTCTTTGACCTCTGAGACGAAGGTGCCTGTTTCACTGGTTTCTTTTGGTGTTGATGCTGCTCCATTAAACACTGGATTGAGATCTCCAACTCATGCCCAACAGCCATCAAACAATGATGAGTTTTGGTGACTGTCTGATATGTATCAGCTTTGTTTTGATTCACTCATGCCTCTCTGCAGTGTAAGAAGAGCCTATCTATTATTCGTTCCACAGTCACACAACAGTTCTGTCATCGATACATTCAAACAGGCAGAAGTACAGAGAAAAAACCTTAACTCAGAATTTCCTGATTTCTGTATAATAAAATTTTCTAGTCTTCACCTTGAATTAATGTTGGATTTTTGTGTGTTTATAACAAACTGCATAAAACGTTCAGTGTAAGTGATTGAAACATCAAATTAATACATGACAAGTATTTCCTAATAATGTGTCTTGGCCTCAAAAATAGCGGAATGGTGATTCCTACCTGCAGGAGAGCAGATGTTTTTAATTGTCTAGAAAGGGAACTGTGTGTGCCTGGGAAAGGAGATTAGGTGAATTTTAATACACCTCTGCAGGCTTAGTGGCTCCATTCTATTTTTCCCTGTTGCAGAGCAACTTAATAGCCTGTACTTTCCCTTCAAACATTTCTGGGATTTTTCTAGGAGCCAAAGGAAGCCTGGCACTTAACTCTCACTGAATTCAGTGGGATTTGGGTGCCCAGTTCTCTCAGGCAACTTCAAAAATCCCAGCTATCATACCTAAGCCTGTTAGGGTATGTGGACACTGCAATAGAAGACCCACGGCTGTCCCATGTCTCCCAGGGCTTGGGCTGCAGGGCTATAAAATTGCAGTGTAGGCATTCAGGCTCACGCCTGAACATCTACATTGCAGTTTTATAGCCCCGCAGCCTGAGTCTGCTGACTTGGGCCAGCCGTGGGTCTTCTATTGCAGTGTTGATATACCCGTAAAGGCTAGGATTTGGCTTATAGAACATATATCAGGTTGTAAAACAGTTAAATGTACCAGTAGATCCTTTGGCTCCCAGCTTGTTGAAATATCTGGCCAGTAAAATCATCATTTTTATTGTGAGTGAGGTCCTCAAATATCTCTTGCTATCTGAGCCCCCTGGGTTGTCTTCCCCATGTAAATATTTAAATGGATTTTCCCTAATTAGCAGAGTTCAAAGGTAATGGGGCTCATCTCATTTTGTAGTGTTGACCACTGACAGACTTAACCCAACAGGGGGCAAGATGATTACTGCTGAGTTTGCAGGTTGAATTGATTTTAACTAGCAGGGTCTCTGTTTATCTATGTTCTGCAACACCAGGCTTCTAATATCTTTCCTGGGCTGTGTATATGAAAGATGTATCCCTGTGGGTTTCAAAATCCTCATTTTTGATCACTTAAATGGACATAGTAAAAATAATGAATGGTGCATCAAATGGAAGAAAAATCTTTCGTTTACCCTTAAAATTCATGGGGTCCTATACTCCTTTGTTGTCTTTTTGAGTACTGGTAAACTTGAATGTCTAAGACACTAAGATTTTTTTTTCCATTCTGTGAGATTGATTTCTCTAGAGCAGAGTAATGATCCCTAACAAAACACAGTATTTGTTTTTATTAATTCCCCAGTTAGAAAAAACACACAGATTATCCCCCAATAAATCTTGTTTTTAAAACTCCACTTTTTTTGTATTATTCCTGTCTACAGCAATTTGATCCTTGTCTTGGCATCTCCCTGTACCTCACCCTTTGTTTCAGCAAGGTTCATCTTCCCATTCCTCCTTTGCTCACTGGAGCGTTAGGCAAATCATAGTCATG
The DNA here is from genome assembly GCF_020497125.1 of Mauremys mutica. Classification (NCBI taxonomy): domain Eukaryota; kingdom Metazoa; phylum Chordata; order Testudines; family Geoemydidae; genus Mauremys; species Mauremys mutica. Next base: position 102,480,729 of record NC_059079.1, on the reverse strand, counting down.
TTAACTAGCAGGTTTTATTAAATCAGATATTTTTCCTGCACAGTAGCACTTAGGCCAAGATTTTCACAAATGGAGGCCTAACATTAAGCTCATATATAGGAGCTGCTGGGTGTGTGACATGTTTGAAAAATCAGGCCATCTGTTTAGAAGCCTACTCTCAGGCAAGCTATTTTTGATTTGATTTGATAACCTTGGCCCTGGTTAATATAACCCCATCACAGATCTGTTAGCAACTTCATGTAAGAAAGCAACATTTACAGCTCAAAAATGCTGCCAACAGTATTTCCAGTGGTGTCCCTCTGATGGCTGTGTCCAGACAGTGACCCCACTGCTCTCCCTAACTCCCTTTGGGTGGTGATGAAAGACCTCAAAGGGCTTCTGGAGTGGTATCTGTGCACCACATGTGTGCTGCAATGTCTGACTTGGCTTTCCCATGACCTACCTGTAGTAGTTAGTGATACCCTAAAACTTCTTTGAAAAGATTCTAATCTCCAAGGCCATGATCCACTCCCTCAGATGAAACAGGGACACTCTAGTGTTGCATTCTAAGATATACAAAGAGGGCTGGGTTGTTAACTCATTCAGTGCCAAATTGTCTGAGTTAGGTAGATACCATAAACGGTTGCAACCTCAGCTATGGAGCAACTGCTATTGCTCTCTGTAATGTTTGTAAGTGGCCTCCATCGCTGTAGCATCTGTGACCCTTGCTGCTAACAGGAATCCACTAATCATGGATGCTTTCCCCACAGAAGCAAGTGAATTAGTTAATGATGTTTGCTCTGTATCAGTGATGTGCCTGATCTGTGCCCCAGAGTGATCTCGCCATTACTGCAGCCCCGGGGTCTCCATGCTGCCTGCTGGGATTTCCCTCACTGCACTAATGTGATTCTTCCACCCCGAGGGGTATCTTTGGCAGTGCCTGCTGCTGCTTTTACTGCTGCTTCACTCCTGTTCTGGGGGATCTGGTGGGGAGAGTGAGAGAGAACCACATTAAAGGGGCATGCAGAGGAAGATGATCTTTGGCTGGCAGAAGGAAAGAAATGCACCTTCCATCAAATGGGATAGTGACTGATTGAGAACTGAAAGGCTGCCCTCAGATAGGGGTCCCCCAAAATTCCTGCAATTGTTAGTTCAGTGAGGCATGTCCTCTGGATTCTAAAAAAAATCTGTCACTGTCTTCTAGTAATGATGTTAATGTCTCTTGTGGGCCTTTGAATAGGTTATGGGTGGGTGCTCTCTTCTGGTTGCTCAGCAACTGTGAGCGGGCTACAAATACTAGTTCCTGAGTGGTACTGACAGCCGGTGCATGACCAAGGAAGGAATCAAAAAGTCATGTTGCCTTAGTTTTCAGCTCTCTTAAACACACCAAAATAAAACAATGGCCTGAACCTGGTCCAGTTGAAGTCCCAGGGCAAAACTCCTGTTGATGTGAATTGGGAGCAGGACACAGTCCCAGAGTTTGCCAAATACGAAGGTCCAGAACAGTAGAGTAATAGTGGACCCTTTCATAGTGTTGTTCATCTCCAGAGCACTTTAACAAACATTAACTAATTAAAAACGATTACATCAATGGGAGAAGACTTCTAACATTTTTCTTAAGGCTCCCAAAGCTGTTTTGTGAGTAATGAAAACTATAAAAATAAACATGATGCCTATGGCCTTTATAAGAATCTGTATGTAACTTTATCTTTGTCTTGACGCATGAAATTAGTTAACTACACCTAGATACTCTTGATGTAGACCTCATCAGTTCTGGGTTTCCAAAGATTAGACTTATGAAACTAGATTGATGGTTGGTTTTTTGTGTGTGTTGATTTGTCTAGGAATTTACCACTGGCTTCCCCTCAGTGTCCTTCCCCCTCTTATTTGAATTCTGTCTGAATGCTCCCCGAATAAGTAGGAATTATTGAAAGTAGCTTACGTTTGGTTTGGCAACTACTGTATCTTTATGCCATCTCAGTGAGTCAATCATGCTATCATTTCTGATCAGTCCTGTGTGTATAATGGGATTAGAATGCGTTTAAATGTACTTTAGGTTGATCTTATCATGCATGCAGTGTTGAGAGAAGCAGTTTTTAGCACAAGCCCTGTGTGAAAATGATTTTGGCCTGTCAGCTACTTTTGGCAGCATTCCTGCAGTGATAGCTGCGCCACCAAGAAATGGCAGGCAGCTATTTAACAATTTGGGTTTTAGAACTGCACTGCATAATGAGCATCATCACCTTGTGCTTGGTGTGCCATACTAAGGGGTTAGGAGGTGACATGAGTCATGTCAAAACCAAATGTGAGCTGAAGCGTGATTAGATTTATATTAATTACATTCTGCACCCCCATCAGACACAGGAATCTGCTTTCTTTGATAGCCATTTTCCTAACTGACATTCTGGGGACCCCCAGTGACTCATGCCACTAACTCCTTTCCAGAGGGGCAAAAATGTACCAGCTCAGAAAATAGGTGAAAAAAGCTGCTACTGCCACTACCAACCTATGAATTATTCAGCAGCAGGAGTTGCACAGTGAGGATTTACTGTTTCTAGAATCCCGTGGGTTAAACTGTTCAATTTACCTTCAGTTTAGGATGCAAGAAATCCTGGGCCATTGGTAAATTCTCATCTCTTGCCCAGCTGTGTTGCTGCACCCAGACCAATACGTCTTGTATTGGTTTGTTGGTTTGTTTCTGTTGCTTTAAGATAATAAGGCAATATCTCTTTCTTGCAAGGACTGTAAGGTTAGTGGGTTTAGGGCAGTCTAAGTTTTAAAGAATCCAGAAATATCTTCATTGCTCTTATCAAAGACATAGAGGCTTGTCTTATGCTAAAGAATTAAGCTCTGATCTTGCCAGAGCTACAAGTACAATGGTGCCAGGTAGATGCCGGGTTTGCTGTTGGTTTGTTTTCCAGAACAATTTTGTGCTAAAGAATCAGAGTTGGTTTTTGCGACTGAGCATTTTCTGTAAAGGAAAAGATCCTTCTAAAGTCTAGGAATATGAATGCTTAGCACCTAATAATATACTTTACATCATCAAACCTCTAACTTGCTAATCTCCATAATACCCCCTCCCTCCCAAGAGGTAGGTAAGCATTACAATCACTATTTCACTTTTGGGGGTAATCCTGACAGTGTGGCTTTGTCTACACTAGCACTTTTGTCAGCCAAACTTTTGTCAGTCAGGGGTGTGTTTTTTTCAATATAGTTTGCACTGACAAAAGCACTGGTGTGGACAATGCTATGTTGGCAGAGGATGCTCTACTGCTGATGTAGCTACTGCCACTTATTGGGGGTGGTTTAATTATGCCATCAGGAGAGCTTTTTCCCGTCAGCGTAGAGGAGCTACACAGGAGACCTTACTGTGCCGCAGCTGCAGCAATACAGCTGTCACTGTAAGTTCTGTAGTGTAGACATCACCCAAGGCTATATCTACACTACAGCCGGGATTGACGCTCTGAGGTTGATCCACCGGCGGTCGATTTGGTGGGTCTTCAGTTGACCCCTGTACTCTACCCCGACGAGAAGAATAAGGTAAGTCAATGGGAGTTTCTCCCGTTGACCCCCGCAGTGTAGACCCTGCAGTAACTCGACCTAAGGTACGTCGACTCCAGCTACATATATGAATAATGTAGCTGGAGCTGCATAGCGTAGGTTGACTTGTCGCAGTAGTGTCGACATAGTCTAAGACTCACTGTTGGGGATAAACTGTGCCATAATAGGATTTTAACTGAGTTAAGTAACAGATTAAAGATGATTCCAGCTAAAAGGATTTAAGTGTTATTTGAGAGACAAGGTGGGTGAGGTAATATCTCTTATTGGATCAACTTCTGTTGGTGGAGTGGAGAAGCTTTCGAGCTTACACAGAGCTGTTCTTCAGGTCTGGGTTAGGTGGTGTTTGGCTGACCAGTGTGGATGGGGATGTGCTGTGCTAAACCATTTTAGAAACATGAAATGGCTCAAATATGGATTTATCACAATGTTTTGCCACCCCCGGCTGGCCAGCCAAATCAAGCATAGATAGTTCTGCCAGACTCGTTCTTAGAGCTTTAAAGTGGCTCAGCTAGTGTAGTTAAATTCTCAGCATAGATGGAGCCGCACAGTGGTTAGATGATTTGCCCAGAATCATACAGTGAGTCTGTAGCAGAGATGGAGACTGCGAGTTCCTGGCTTTTGGTCCCATGCTTAGTTCCCTTCATTATGCGCTCTCTACAGCTATACAATTCGACAATGAGCAGAAAAAATGTTCCTCTGCTACTTACTTCCTGATGGAAGTTTTCCACTGAAACATTCTTTTCCCAGCTTCTTTTGGTGTGAGAAGTGGGGCCCCTAGCATCTCCTGAGCACTGGAAACCAAGCTCGGGGCGGGGGGGGAGGAGGTCTGTACTGTGTAAGCCAACTTTCATTTGTTTGTGACTACCCTGATTTTTTGTTTTATGAACAAAACTAGTGGAAGAGCGGGCACTTGAATTCATTCAAGGAGTTGGAGAAGTTTACCTGGGTGGTCAGGACTTATCCCTAAAAGCCACGATTCAAGACTCTCCTTTACCAAAGGCTTGAATGATCTGAGCTGAAGCCCTGTTTACTCAATTTACGCTGAGAATCTTTACAGCCTGTCTGGAAACCCTGCTCCTTTGAGGGTCTGCAGTGGCCAGGGCTTTTTAACCCCTCATGGTTTAATTTGAAGTCTAAAACAGACAGAAATGTGCTCTCTGACAGTCTGTAAATAGAGCCATCAAGATACCCTTACCCAAGCAAGCAGTGGTCATTTCATCACTCCTGAAATGATCTAAAACGGCTGCTTGTGTCTGATACACTGAGCAATTGCCAACTTAACTCTGCCAGAAGGCCTTTGGGAAGAGAATGCATTTGCCCCTGATAAGCTCCACCACCCCTTTCATCTTGTGGCTTGCATGAGCATTCTTCCTTACTAGTTCATATGAAGCCAATCTGGCTAAGAAGGACAATATTTTCAACATCAGAAAGCTAATTCAAAGTGTTGAGGCATTATCTGGAGGGGTTGTCAGTTAAAGTGATTCTGAAGTGTTCAGAGAGGCAAGTTCAGCAGTATTGTGTGTACACACACACACACACACACTCTCCCTCTCCCTCTCCCTCTCCCTCTCTGTGCCTGGCACTAGGATGCCAGAAATGGCTGCAGAGGAGCCTGGTATTTCAACCTGGCAGTGGAAAAGTCGCCTGTCGTAGGCTGTGTGCTGGGTCTCATGTTGTGTCCTGAGACGGCATACAATTGAAGTGACCTTTCCATGTGTGTACATTAAGGTAAGCTAGTCTTTGAGTGACAGGTCCTGCTGGCCAATAGAGTGCATGGAAAAGTAGGAGAAGAGGATGGATCCCTCGCTCCCTTGATTGCTGATGTCCTAACTAAATATTTTGGTGACTCTCCAGTTGGTAATTCTTCAAGAGGGGCTAAAATGTAGCAACAATGTACTAGCTCAGAAAGTAGGTGAATTGCTGCTGCTGCTGCCTCTACCAACCTATGAAGCTGTCATGAAGATCACAGAATGATAGAAATGTAGGTCCGGAGGGTACCTTGAGAGATCATGTGATCCAGTCCCTGCCTCCCCCAGCCATGGCACTGAGGCAGGCAGGGGCGGCTCCAGGCCCCAGCACGCCAAGCGCGTGCTTGGGGTGGCATGCCATGGGGGGCGCTCTGCCGGTCGCCGGGAGGGCGGCAGGCGGCTCTGGTGGACCTCCCACAGGCGTGCCTGCGGAGGGTCCACTGGTCCCGCGGCTTCGGTGGAGCAGCGGACTCTCCGCAGGCAGGTCTGCGGGAGGTCCACCAGAGCTGCGTGACCGGCGACTGGCACAGCGCCCCCCGCGGGGGCGTGACGCTGTTGCTTGGGGCGGCGAAATAGCTAGAGCCGCCCCTGGAGGCAGGGCCAAGTAAACTAGAGCATCCTTGACAGGTGTTTGGGAATTCCAGAGCCTCTCTTGCTAACCTGTTCCAAGGCTTAACTACGGAGGGTTTTTAAAAAAAATTTGATCAGACCTAGTGTGACAAATGAGACGTGGACATGTCAGAATTATTTTCTAAAAATTACTGCATCTTGTGGGCCATGAATCTTCCCACCCCCCCTAAATGTGACTACCTAAAAAAATCACAGAACCTTTCAACCAGGGGTACGTCTTATATATGCCGCTATAACCTATTTATATCTGCCATCCACTCCAGCATGGAGGAATCCAGCAAGCACAATAACTCACATTACTACATCCTTGCAAGTTACAATCAAACTGTTTCAATGACCTAATTAAACCTCCACCTGTTCTTATATGTTTGTCATAGTCAGTCTTTTCCCTGCATGAGATAGAAGCTATCCCTCAGCATTAGCATTTGGCAGCATACAGAAATACAATGTGCTTCTTTAATTTCATCCCGGCAGTAGATGAGTTTAGCTCCAGAAGTCCCTGCGTATGCAGGGCCGCCCAGAGGGGGGGGGGCGAGAGGGGCAATTTGCCCCAGGCCCCGAGCCCCACAGGGGCCCCCACGAGAGTTTTTTGGGGCCCCCGGAGTGGGGTCCTTCACTCGCTCCGGGGGGCCCGGAAAACTCTTGCGGGGCCGGGCCCAGGAGCTTCTTCCGCGCCTGGTCTTCGCCGGCGGGGAGTCCTTCCGCTCCAGGGCGGAAGGACCCCCACTGGCGAATTACCGCCGAAGCGGGACCCGCCGCCGAAGTTCAGCTCGGTTTTCGGCGGTAATTCGGCGGCGGGGGGCCCTTCCGTTCCGGGACCCGCCGCCGAAGTGCCCCGAAGACCCGCGGTGGGGACCCCCCGCCGCCAAATTACCGCCGAAGACCGGGCTGCACTTCGGCGGCGGGTCGCGCTTTGGCGGTAATTCAGCGGCGGGGGGGGTCCCCGCCGTGGGTCTTTGCGGCACTTTGGCGGCAGGTCCCGGAACGGAAGGGCCCCCCGCTGCCGAAGACCCCCAGGCCCCCGGAATCCTCTGGGCGGCCCTGTGCGTATGAACTGTTAAACGGGCTTTTGGAAATTCAAGGCTCACTATCAGTTTGAAGTCTCATCAGTTTTGAAAAATGAGTTGAAGGAGGTCTCGGGTGCTGAATTGGAGTTACTTGTACCAGCTAATTAGATTGTAAGCCCTTGCAGGAGGGGGCTGTCTTATTGTTTGTGTGCCTAGTGCGTAGCACAGTGGGACCTTGATCCCTTATTGGGCCCTCTAGATAGATGCTACCTCAAATAATAAATATTAAGAGGGAAAACATTTTCAGGCACAACTGTTTGTTTGGTTTGAAGTTGACAGAATCCCTTTCAGAACTAAAGTTTTCTTTAGAAGCTTAATTCCTGGAGATAGTGGGCTTGTATTTGCCTGATGATCACAAATATTCATTGCCATCTAGATGCTTAGGGCGAGACCCTGCAAAATGCCAAGCGCCCCAGCACCGTTCCAGCAAAGCATGGATTTTACTTGAAGCACTTGAGTATAATCCCATTGAAGTCAATGAGACTACTTGGATGCTTAAGTGCTATGCTGGATCAGGGCCAGAGGACTCAGCATCTTGCCGGATCAAACCCTTGGAAGACAAATGTAAAGAACTGAGGAGAGCACACGAAGCACTCTGTTGGTTTTATACAAGTAATGCACAGCAGTAGATCACCCAGACCATTTCCCTGGCAGTGGAGGGATTTTCCCCCAGGCTTACACTGCTGTATTGTCCTGTCCAATGTAGTTTTAGAAGACTCAATTAATGGACCTGCTGCTGCTCCCTCCCTCACATCCTTTGGGGAATCCTGTTCCTCAGTCTCGTATAACTTGCTGTCAATATATTTTTTGTCTAAACATTAAGCCAAAAATTTCCGGAAACAGTAGCAAAAATTTCTGGTTCTTGCTCTGATATTTATGTTTGGTGGTGGTTTTCTGTCTGCAGGGTAAGGGAATGAAGTTCTGGGATTGTTTCTCAGAAGCAGTGGGGTATGTTTAAAAAAGTCAATAATCATCCTCTTGATGCAAGTGTCAAAGTTGTAGACATAGCAGTTAATTGGTGGAATAAAATCTTTTTCTGACGGCTTCCCAAGGCACATTGGCCATGCTAAATTTTGGGTAAATCTTGTGGGTTAGGTGGTTGGTGTGTTGGTTTTTTTTTGTTTGTTTTTTAATGCTTTGCTAATATTCATGTGCTTCCCTTTTGTGCACAACATTTTAATAATTTTATTTTGAAGACACTAAAAAAAGCTTGGCTTTTGCTGAGCAGCAGCTGGCTCTTACATTAAAATATTAGAAAAATAGGCTGAAATAGTGACATGGATTAAAAAAAACCCAAAACCCTATGAGCCAAATCATTGTCTAGATGCAATTGAACAATATAGGCTACTCCTTTCATTATTTGTCCTTTGCTTCCAGTTGTGTAGTTCTTACTCACATAGGTAGCTTTCTTGAGTCAGTGAAACTGCAGGGAGTAAAGTTTATCAACCCACGTTTGTCAGGTAGAAGCTCTGCTAAATGTACGTGAAATCTGTGTGCTATTCCTTGGTAGATACATTTCAATAAAGAAATATTTGAAAACAAAATGACATATATTTTCCACGCTAATTAACAAACAATGGGTAGAGATGCTTGTAGGGCCTGATACTTTGTTCCTTTCACACCCCAAACTCCCACTTACTTCATTGGGATTTCAGGATGCACAACAAATGTGGGATCTGGCCCATCTGATGCATAACTACCCAGATATGAGTTCTTGAGAGGGGAAGATGTGCTTTGTGATGTGGGGATGGGGTGGGGAATCTAAAGTCTACGCATGAGCCTGACTTAGATCTGATCGCATCCGTCTGACAGACACCTTTCCGTTGTTTCAAACTATAGGCACAGCACAATTGGAAATAGACCCTTCAGGATTGTGATCTGTATGGGGTTTTGTTTTTGTTTTTGTTTTTTTTAATCACCAGTTTGTATTGTTTTCAGCTATGTAATGAAGAGGCCCAGGCGTGCCCCACAGATAATTGGAGGTGGGGAGTTCTCAGGTTCAGAGCATCACTTCTCTTAAGTGCCATAAAATAGCATCCTTTCCCACCCTCTCAGGCTACTTCATTTCTAAAATATGCCTTAGAGTCAATCATTTTTTAAAAAAATGAATAATTATACTATAGTAATTATAATAAAGAATTCCCAACCATCTGTATATCTGTGGGCGGGCTTTTAAAAAAATAACTAGAATATGTCTACCAGCAAAGGATATACGTCCGGAAATGGTTATTCCCAGACAAACTTTATTTGGGTGTGTATTTTTCTCTCTGTACTGCCCTGTTTGTGCACAGTGACTACAAGTGCTCCCTAGCAGCACTCCAGGGCAGTCAAGATGGATTGCCCACATGCTGCGTAGGGAAGGATCTAGCCGGTTTGTGTGGCTTGGCTGATAAGAATGATTGAAGAGCCTGGGTGAGTTTGCTGCCCCCGGAGATGTTGAACAGATTCTCCTGGATTCAGACACTCTCTCTGAGTAATTGGTACGGCGACTTTTATATGCTCTGCATCCCGTTCATCTTAAATTGGTTGTATAGTACTTGTGCTGCACACAGGGACACTCTTGGGTCCCTGACCTGCAGACACTTACATGCATGTTTAACCTTAGCACCTGCATAGTCCCAGATCCACTGAAGTCAATGGAACAAAACAGACTCTTAAAGATTAGCATGTGTATGAGTGCACATATTGGGCCTTGATGAGGAAATGTAATGAATGGGAGTTGAACATCTCTTTTCTTAAGAGACTGAAATCTGTCCTGTTGGCTAATGGCAGTTACTGTCAACTTGTATGAAAACAAGCATTAGATGAGCTGCCTCATCTGGTGAAACTAGGTGTAGTGCATGCTTTTGGAAGAAGTGGTGTAGTGAATAGTGCAGGGTACCTGTACAGAAGGTGATCAGTTCCCCCCTTCTCGTCCCCCCCGCATTCTAAGATGTGTCTGTTTGAGAAACTGCCTTTCCGGCTGTGCTGCTGTGATGGAATTCACACTGATCCAGTAGCTATATCTATGCTTTATTCAGGTAATTAACAAATTTGGGACATTCCTATATGGACTCAAACAAGAGGCAGTGTCCTAATAGTGTAATGTGGGAAGGTCATCCAGTAGGGGCTTGTATCCTGGCAAAAGTGCATGCAGTCTTGGTGGGTGATATATTGGACAGGCCACAGATAATTACAGGCAGATTTTGTATGCTGTCGTTTCTTTTGAGATAGGGCATTTGATTCTTGATGTCCATCCTGTATCCTGGTTTTCTTCCTAAGGGCTTTCTAAAGGTCCACAGAATGTGACTTAAATCCTCTGGTTTAATTGGAACTTATTTTTAAACTTGAGGAATGAGACTGATTTTGGGTGTTCATAAATAGCCCTCTTGTTTAATAAGAACTTTCAGCCCCTACATAAGCCCCAATGAGCAACTTTCTCCCCGTTCAGTGCAATATTATTATTACAGCGATAACCTGATGATTTAATCCTGTGATTTGAATATTCTCTCTCAAACACTGCTTTTTAAAAATCACTCCTTTGTTTTCTCCTTGGGGAAGAGCCAATCTGATTTGCTTGATCAAGTGTGGATTGCATTTAGCTTGAGTATTTTTAGTGCCCTTCCATGCAAACAGTTAGCTGTCTTTCTCTGGTAATAGCCCTTGCTACAACAGTCAGCAAGAGGCTCCCTTTGTCAAGACCAGCAGGACATGAACTGAAGCTAAACCCAGTTAGCTCTATCTCCCTGTGGGGCTGTGATTCTCAAGTGTCTAATGGGTTTGAAGTGGCCTGTTGTCCCTCATTGCTTTGCAAATAGCATCATTGAGGACTGCAGAGCACATTTTAAGGGCAGCTTCTATCTACTTGTGAGGGAAGTTCAAAGCTTTCCATAGCAATGCAGAAACTCTGGACAGAGGCACTCATTAGGGCTTATTAGAGTAAAGTGAGTGAAGGAAAATGAAATGAAAACAAAGCTACAGAGAGAGAGAGAACCAAATTCCTTTACCTCACTGAACATGTTTTCATTGCTTTTTTTATTGGGTCTTATTCTAGGCTTTGATTTAGTCCAATTATTGTTGACAGTTTCCTTTTATCTTCTCTCAATGGATTTTTGGACGGACTGTTTTGTGTTCTGGAAGCCACCACCGTGGGCTCAGCAGCTCATAACTGTATGCATTGCAAGGCTCTTGGTTTGTTTTTTAGCTTGTTTGTTTTTAGTTCCCCCAGAAGGATACAGTCACATTAACCACCTTTCAAACATATATACGATTACATTATAAGGATGACATTTTATAATATTACAGGTAACTACCAACTCCAAACTCTTCTCTTGGTTCGAGCTGTTCAACAATAAAACAAGTTGTGTGTTTCCAGCCAAAGCTGTCCAGTTCCCTGCTCTGCATTATAGCTGATTTGATGCATAAATATAGCAAAGTCCAAGTATCTGTTTTGGATGTTGTACATCTTCCTGCAATATGTTACCCCCACTCCACCACCTGCCCATATGCTTTGCCATATTACAGCTTCACAATGTTGACGTTATCATCTCAGCAGACTGCACTGACCTATGTATGTAGCACATTCAGTTTTACAACTAAAATCCATTCAGTCAGCTTTCCCACACCGCCATCTCTCACACATCATGGGCTCCCTCTTGTTCTAATAATTCACTATTTTTTTTACAGGGATGTCAGCAGTGTCACTTTAAGGCAACACTGCTGATACAGTAAAGCTGGTTATATATAGCGTACTCTTGAAGCCTGGCCATTTAGAGTCTATCATAGTGTAGCAACTTCGTACACGTGACTGTTTCATTCTCTTTGAATACCGTGCTGACATCCAACAGGTCATTGGTCTCTGATGTGAGTGAGTTGCACTTATAATTAAAGGTCTGTCATCATTTTCATTAGGGATTTATGATCTTGGCCAAAAATATAATCCTTAGTCTGAAAAGTAGTTGTTAAGGTCTTAAACTGGGTGCATTTAAGACAAACTAATTAAAAATAGTTGTCTACAGTTCGAGAAACCAGCAAAATAAGATGTCTTGGGTTAGTTTTATAATTCACAACATTTTTTTTATCATGAAATAATGAGGGCAGTTGAGCATGGTTGGGAATTGTCTATTGAGGAAAAAGTTAAACCTATGGAGACTTGAATTACAAGAAGAGCTGTACACCTGAATTGGGGCACGGGGCACTCTTTAATGCGATATCTGGACCTGCTGAGCATTGCTCACTGTTAGAGGTGCGTGGTATGGAAGGCAGCATTGTCGTCTAGTGTTTAAAGACTGTTGGTCATTATTGAACAGTGACAAGTCTTGGCAACCCCACAAGCTCAAAAATCATGAGTCAGAGCCCAAAAAATCATGATGCTTTTTTCCCCCCCAATTATTTTTGTGCCTTCCTGGTTTCGTCTTTATAGTTTACTTTTAGCTGTCCCTGCCCACTCTGTTTATTTGGTGGGGAAGAGAGACAATTAGTGTTGCCAACTGTCCCAAATTTATTGCGGTCTCCTGGCTGTCTGATGGTCCAGAACTTCCACCTTCCCCCGCCCACAGCCCAGCAATGAATTATGCTCTGTCTACCTCCACATCAGTTCTGCCCACAGCCCCACCTCTTCACTTCTTGCAGCTCCTGGGGTTCTTCTCCCCGTCCCCGCAGATCTAGATTGGGGTGGGGCAGCTCCACAAGTATGTTACACCCTCTCCTCCTTCCCAGGGCTGATGTGGGGCTGGCTGGTAATTAATACAGCGGCACAAGGGGGCCAAATTAAGGCTGCACAGGAAAACTTAATTTTGCCATTTCTGAACTTTTGAGTGCTTAACTTTGCAAATGAAATAATGTTCTATGAACAGTTTTTGCATGTGTAAAATACAGATAGATAAATAACACGTGTGTGAGAGTACTTAAAGACTCAGTTTAAGACTTAATTTGGTTCCTTAAAGCTGTGGCTTCCAAGTAACACATTTTACTCATGATTTTAATATATATACCGCATATAATTTTTCTTTTACAAATTCTCTAATGTGAGCGCTCTGTATGAAATGCATTCTGCTGGAAATTACGCAGTTAGTCCTCTGCAGCTTTCTCTTGCTGACACTTGGCCCATTGAGCTATCATGTCTGAGGGAGAAGAACCCGGTCTCTTTTTAACAGCAGTCACAAAGCTGATTTCTCTTTTGTTCTTATCTCACTCATAATACCAGGGTGTTTGCTTACAAAGAGATTCCAGAGCTGGGTTCTGGGTAACATCAGAAATTTAACACCATGAACCAGGAAACCACAAATGGTCTCTGAGACAAAACGTGAAAATATTTTTTACAAGACCCCTTTCTGCTTCCAGTCACACTGATCTTCTGATCCTTATGTGAGAGTCCCTATTCGTGGTCCTAATCCCATTGACTTCAGTGAGACAGCTTAGGTCAATGAGGGTTCCAGGATCAGGGTCAATTTAACTCTTTGAATCGAGTTATACAATCTCCTCAAAAAGGTGGTGGCTCAGCAGGAGTTTTTGAGGCTTCTTGATATACTGGATATTCCTAATTCTATTTTCTTTGCCTCAAGACAGGTCTCGGATCACGATGCTGCACCTTTTGTCTGGTTGAAGGACACACTCTATACACATTGTCTTAGGAACCCTCACAAATCCACATATATCGTAGATGGGAGCCTCTCTCTGGTAGAGCTCCGCTGGAGGAGGAATGGTTAGGAGGTTTGGAAAGTGCAGAATTTAACAGCCCACATGCAGAGAACATAGGACACATCCCCATAGTCTGCAGGGCAATTTTAGTGAAGGGACCTCAACTCAGGGAGTCGCTTCCCCTCTTGGTTTCCCAGAGCCCGTGTTGGGGGTCTAGTTACAAAGCTTATCTATTTTCCCAGACTGGAGCTGGATAGGGGCACTGAGTGGCTGATGACAGCATCTGTTTTGTTAGGCTAGGGAGGGTTTTAATTATGTACATTGGTTGAATTTGTATTTTGCATATGTTGAGTAATACATGTTGCACATAGGGTCAGAGCTGTGAATGGGGCGCCTGGTAGATAAGTACAACACAAATTTCCTGCACGAGACTGCTAAATTAAATCTAACATGCCTCTACAAGCCCCTCTTCTCCCTCAGTCCTTGTCACCCGCACTAACCCTCCCTCCACTCATGTCTTGTATTATCTTTACAAATTAGATTACAAGCTCCTTTTGGTCAGGAAACTTGTGCTAATCTGTACCGATAAAGAGCCATACACATCCCTATTATAAAGATAATGGAGAGATATGTTCCATTGTGTGTGATAGATTGGTGTGAATCATATCTTTGAAGTGTAAAAACACTACACTTGTAGGCGATTAAGGTCCATATTTGCGCCTTTTAAATTTTTATCAATGAACTTGTTTTAGTCTAAACCTCTTAAAGGTACTGTAAGCAGTAAGTTGCTGAACTCAGATATTTGTTATGTAAATAAAGTAGTTCAGGTCTTATTAATTAACTTGTGCCACAGACTGTGTGTGTGTATGTAAGTAAGTAAAAGGAGAGGGGGAACCCAGAGGGAAAAATACCAATTTTGTGGGTTTTGTTTTTAATGAGTTTACAAAGAGCTGCTCATATGAGGTGCCTAAGAATCTTACCCTTAAACTGGTGTGGGGTGGGGAGACCACAGGGTTGGGTGCGGGGGGCAGAGCTCAAAGCAGGTACAGGGCAATGTGTGTTGTGGGGGGGGAAGAGCACAGGACTGGGTGTGGGGCATTGAGACATTGGGTCTGAGTGCAAGAGGCAGAGCTTGGAGCTGGGTGGAGGGCAATGTGGGGGGAAGAATGAGGGATTGCCATGGGCAGCATGAGACAACTCAGGACTGGGTATGGGGAGCAGCAGGGGAGGGAGCTCAGGGCTGGGTGTGAGAGAACAGGGGGAGTATGTGGGGCTGGGTGCAGGCCAGGGGAGGGAGAGCTAGTCTGGGCCCTTTCCTTAGGTGCAACTAGTATTTGCCGCTGGTTAGGCTTCTGGATTTGAAGTGAGGAAGTAGTGTTGTGTCGCACCCTTGCAGAAGTAGTATTTTATGTTTTTATCGAACATCTCTGTCTGCTATGAACATCACTCTGTGCTCATTGTTTAGTATGATGGACCCCCTCTTGTATTTAGGAGTTGTACAATGCAAAGACTAATGAGCAGCTAATGAATGAGTCCATCTGAGAGAGGGCTTTCAGCTGCAAACTGTTCGGAAAGCCCTCTGATCTAGGCCATGTAATCAGGTGGATCCCACTCAGGTTTGTTGTGATGAACTGACCTGATCTTTAGATGATACCAGCCACTATCACCTGAAGTTATTTTAAATAATTAACATGAAAGGCAATTTGTACTTGACTAGTTTGACTTGTGTAAGTGTAAAAGCTGAGAGAAACCAGATTAACAGACAGAGCAGCTCAAAGAAACAGCCGTAGCATGGAAGGGCTGCCAATATCTTGAAGGGGAGCCAGGAATGTTGTGGGCCATGAAATGTTTTTGTTTTGCTTTACCAGCTTTATGCAGCCAAACTGTAATCAGGGCTGTCATGTTTAGAGGAAAAGAGAGGCCCCTGTTTAGAGTACCTATGTGATTAATGCAGGGAATGGAGACCAAGGAATCCTTTACTCTTAACAAGAGGACTTCTAAAACTCCGCCCCCTCTCCCCCACACCAAAAAAATAAATCTGGGTTTACTTTTTCCAATTCCTCCCTTTGCTTGTAGTGTGGTTCCTCTTGTGTTGTAGCAGCACAGTCTGCCTAGCTAGATTGAACCGTATAAAAGACAAAAAACAAAACCTGTTTTCCTAACGTTGGCGCTGGGCTGGAGAGCTGTGTCCAAATCTTGTACTTTCATCCCCCAAATACATTTTACAGAATGAACTGAATGCCCAGTGAGATGACTCAATCTAATTAGGCCATACTTAGAGCATCTCAGTTATACCACTGCTTCCTAGAAGATTTAAACGGTTAACATTATTGTCTTGTCATTTTTTTTCTTGAGAATTCTCAGTTACAAATAACCAGTTTTAACAGCTCAGTACCACTCTGGGGTGGTTTGTTCATAGGGATGTGTGGTTGGAGAAGACCTTGTAGCTATACTCACCTTCCCTAGAGAATCATTACATTTCTTGATGGTCTGTATTGCACAGAAAAATACTTTGAATAATTACCCTAGTAACTAAAAATAAAGGAAAAAAGAGTCAATATTTTTATCTCAAGTGTTTGAAATAATTATAATATCTTATTCACCTTTTGTCATTTGTAAGCTAGAGAATATTGATATAATTCATAATCAGAAAGCTGCAGCCAAACTAGCAAACTAAGAAAAGAAAAATTTGAGAAGCATTTTTGATGATACAGTGGATAGAGGCAGCAAAAGTGTGACACGTTAGTGTCCCACAGTGCTTACCCAGTTCTAAAAAGGACTAGCCCTGCAGGCAACGCCACTGAGCTGTGATCAAGTCAAGAACGCCCATTCTGAAAAAGGCACGTCCGTTCAAGAGTGAGAGTCCACAGAGTCCAGCAATCAGGACAGTGAGTCAGCTAATGATAACACAGGGAGTCATTTAAACTGCATCCACACTGCAAAATGACAGTATGAATCAGAGTCCCAGTGGGACTTGGGCTTGCTCCCCACCCCCCTCCAATTGCCCATAGGGTGCAGGTCCTGAGGGCTTACTGACTTGAGTCAAACGGATTTGGGTGTGGACAGAATGGGGGTTTGGGTTTGAACACGAGTCTGAGCCCAGGCTTACACTGCGGACATGTACACTGATTGATCCAGTTTTCTTGTATTGCCTTTGGGGGTACCCTGCTGCTAGTGCACTCTTGTGGAGTGAGATAAAACTGAGGTTTGGTCCTGACACCTTGTGATCATAGAAAGAGGGGAGGGATAGCTCAGTGTTTTGAGCATTGGCCTGCTAAACCCAGGGTTGTGAGTTCAATCCTTGAGGGGGCCATTTAGGGATCTGGGGCAAAAATCAGTACTTGGTCCTGCTAGTGAAGGCAGGGGGCTGGACTCGATGACCTTTCAAGGTCCCTTCCAGTTCTAGGAGATAGGTATATCTCCAATTATTATTATTTTATTATAGAAGATCCCCCGGCATCCTTTGCAAGAGTAAGTGTGTAGATTCCAGTCGGGGAATTCCCTGTATTTAGTATTCTGCATTCAGTATTGTTAATTTCCTGTCCTGTTGTTCACATGTTAGCAGATACATTGTAAGTTCCTTGGGACAAGGACTAGGTTGCCTTTATATGTTTGTTTAGCATCTAGCACAATGGGGTCCTGGCCCCTAGATACTACTGTAAGAGAAGGGTTTAAATCAGGGGTCGGCAACCTGCGGCACGCATGCCAAATGCAGCACACGAGCTGATTTTTAGTGGCACTCTGCTGCCAGCCGGGGGTCCTGGCCACCAGCCCCGCTCAGCCCGCTGCCGGCATGGATGGACGGAACCATGGGCCAGCAGCGGGCTGAGCAGGGCCAGCGGCCAGGACTGTGGCAGGCAAGGGCTGACGGATGGAACCCCAGACCAGCAGCTGCTCTGCTCTGCCTGCTGCCAGTCTGGGGTTCTGTCTGCCAGCCCCTGTAAATGTATTACTGGCACGCGAAACCTTAAATTACAGTAAATAAATGAAGACTTGGCATACCACTTCTCAAAGGTTGCTGACCCCTGGTTTAAATAATCACCGTCTGCCGGTTTTCCACCTGGGGAGTTTGCCTTACAGTAGCGAATGAAGTGATTTACTTGTGTGTTTGCATATTCACCAGGACTGTTCTAACCTTTCTGGCCTCCATATTTTTAACTTTCCTCTTACCTCTCCAAAACATGCACACGTGTGTGCATATTTGTCCAATGTGCAGCTGCTAGAATCCTCTTCTACTGCTCTGCTCACATTCCCTTCTTGAATCCCTGTGTTGCCTTCCTGTCTCTTACCACTTTGGGTGAAGAAGAGGGGCTTGAGTCTGCAGAACTGGATCCACGCTTAACAGATGTGTGCATCATCAAAGGGTGTAGACAGACACCCTGGGAGTTGCTGGATTCTTGTCTGAATTCCTCATCAAGCTTGTATCCTGATTTGAATGTCTTTAGGACTGCACAAAGTGTGTAGACCCTCCAACTCTAAATTGAGGCACCATTGACTTTTAATGGATACTTGACAGAATTCTACTAAATAGCTGTAACATGTGGCTCTGGCATGCTTGGGCAGGGCCCCAGAGTTGGGCATGTCCCCTCTTTATGGGCATAATCAGGATGGGGGTGACTTTTCAAGCTTCACTCCTTAGTTGTGTGTATATTAATAAAGTCTGTCTCTGTTTTGTGAAATCTGTGCAGTGATAGATACTAGTTGAAATCTGTTTTATTTTGTGTTGAGGGGCTATTTGTTGAGGGGCTATTATTTGTTTCTCTTGCATGTTAATACTCAGGGTTTGCATTTGTTATCCAGATAGAAACATAATTCTCTGGATCCATACATCTGTATGATTGTACTATACAGAAATATTTTGTTCTGTAACATATGGCCATTTTAAATTAGATTTTTTCAGCTATATCATACTGAAACTTGATCACTAATCTAATTGACCAAACGTGTTATATTTGCCATAGTATATGTGCCAATGTAATTGTCATGGTGGGGGATACTCACAATCGCAGTGTTATGATGATTTAAGTTCTCACTAAATTGGGGGAGTGGAATTGATATGCTCTGAAAAGGGAAAAAAGAACCACCCCCTCCTCATCCCCAAGTTTAAAAGTGGCTGGGTCCTGTGACAATTTTTTTTGAACGTCAGCAAATGAAATCTTGGTTCATGTTGAATTGGGAGATCTTGGCATAACTCACTGAAGACTATGACTTTTACAAAAATCTGTGTCGCTTTGTAGGTTCATCTCTAATGTACTGTCTGAGCTGTGACTCTGACATTTTAACGGTAAAGCACAGATGTGAAAACTTTCCACTGGGCCCTGGCAGAAATCCCAAAATGCTGTTTCAAATGGGGAAGACTTGGGTTTTGTGTGTGGGCCACTAATAAACTCTCCCCCCCCCATCCCCATGAGTCTGGGCTTTATAGCAGGCTGTAAACAGAATGTTGTGTCTTTATTGTGTCTTTATTGTGGCAAGGACTAATACTGTAGGGGCATCTATTTAGATGTACGTTTGAGTGGATGAAAACTTATCCAACATTGTGAAAGCTAAATAAATATTATAAATCTGTTGCGCCTTTTAAAAAAACACTGGAGCCCAGTAACCAACAACTGAATGGGACATAGGTATAATAGTTTTAGAACTGCTGGTTTGAATATTCTTCATTAGTACCTTATGTTGTAGAAAAGTCGCTTTTCCATCCACCTATTCAGCAAGCAGTATTGTATTTTTTTTTTCCAGCTGGGGAGCCGTTCTCCTGCCAGAAAAGATAGGAAATGTGCATAAAATCTATTGAATATGCATATTATGTAGCTGTTTCAAGATTTCCAGAGTCTGCGTATGGCTACACTTAACATGGTAATGTGCCGCTACAGAGATTCAGACTAGACGCTACCTACACCAACGGGAAGGTTTCTCCCAAGTCCCATCGCTGTAGGTAATCCACCTGCCCAAGAGGCTGTAGCTAGGTCAATGGAAGACTTCTTCAGTCGACCTAGCACTGTCTACACCGGAGATTAGGTCACTATAGCAGTGTCTCTTGGGGGTGTGTATGGATTTTTCATGCCCTTGAGAGACATAGCTGTGCCGATGTAAGTTTCCAGTGTAGACCAGCCCTGTGTCTGTTCTTAATGACTAGCTGCCTGAGCTAAGTCAGCCTAGCCCTCTAGCCACCTTGTGTTTATTTGGGATGTGATGGGAACAAAGGCGCACTGAGCAGTGGCTCCGGGCAGTTCCCTTGCTGCTGCCCTACTGGCTCCTTGCAGGGAAGGAGGCAGGGCCCAAGAAGTGCTCACTCCCTGATCGCTGACAGTTGACAGAAGAGCTAAATATGTCTTTCCCCCATCTGTGATATGCTGACTTTGTGTGGGTGATGATGCCCTCTAGTGGCTGGTCTAGAGAGGATGCGAGATCTGCTGTTAGCTAGGGAACTTCACCTTTAGCTCAAGCGGTAGAGGCCTGTAAAGTTGGAAGCAGTGTTCTAAACCCATCTCCCCAAATATGTACTGACTTATCGAGTAGCTGGGTCTTTTATTTTCAGCTTTATGCCCTAACGGCTGCCCAGTCTTCCTAGTGGGCATAAGAGCTAGCCCATGGAAGGGGTCTGGCCCTCAGCCCCCTGCTTGCGCCATACTTGGTTGATTCATAGATTCCAAGGCCATTGCGATCATCTGAGCTGATGACTAGTATAAGACAGGCCATAGAATACCCTCCTGCCTGTGTTTAAAAGTTTTGAGTTCAGTTGTTAATAGCATTACATTTTTCCCTTCTGGATGAGTAGCATATGGCTGCTGCTCCACAGTTGGATGGCTATGCTTTTGTGTAATTAGTGCAGTTCATCCTTATCCTACCTGTGTGAGCTCACAGTAGAGGAGGGTGAAATTCTTCCACTAAAATTTTCTTCAGCGAAAAATGCAGACTCAGTGATGCTGGAATGTTTTGGGAAGTTGTCGATTTCGCAGAACAAAAACCCCTCCTGAAAAGTCATAACGTTTTGGTTTGACACCTTCAAAATGAAACATTTTGATATTTTTCTGTTCTAAACAACTTTTTGTTTAGCCATTTCCTGCAATTTTATTTTAAATTAAAAAATGTTTTAAAATGCTCAGTCGAAACAAAACCATTTGATTTCAGCTGAAGCAAAATGTTTTGTTTATGCCAAAATATTTTTTTGACCTTTCAAAATTGCCAGCGAACCAAAAAAAATCCATTATTTGCCCAGCTCACACCATTTTGGAGGCACTCTCTGTGGCTGGTAGCCCTCGAAAGAGGTCAGAATCAATCCGACTAGGTGAGAAAGCTTCCAATTCTAGGACCTGCTCTGCCTCCTGTTGGAGTCAATGGAAAACTGCCCATTGCCTTGACTAGGAGCTGGAACAGGCCTTTATATAACTGTGAGGAAAGGGGATCACTTGTGACATGAACTATAACTAAGCTGACCATTAAGGACTGGTCTGGGGTAGGGCAGCCTTGTCTCTCAGTATGACATATGGTCAGGACACTTTTTTATATGGCCGAGCAAAGCAAGGCCTACACTCAATTTGGTGTCCTTCTGTCAGTAACATGATAACTTTGAATACTGCTTCTGATCAATTCCAAAATTTCAGTGAATGTTCTAGGCATCACTTGGCAGAATCCTATTGATTTTGGTGAAAATTGGAACAGCAGAAGTGGAAGAGAGGGAAGGCACAAAGCATCTGGTTAGCGGACTCATCGATGGATAATTGTCTATAGATCAAAGAACCAGTTGATAGCAACCTTTAACTTCTCCTAGTACAACACTCCCATCTCAGATCTGCCTTCTGCTACAGTGGAGTTTAAATTGTTGAAACCCTAAATAACTGATCTGCCAGCTTAAGAAAAAGAAACAATAATTGTAAGGGGAAAGAGGAGGGCACTTGCAGACCCTGGCGTTATGGGGATGGAGACTAGGGGGCCCTAGTATGAGGGAGGGAGGAATTGGGGGGCAACAAAGTGTGTGACTCTCTAGTGATAGTATTTGTAACTATTTGTATCAGTGTAGCAGGAGCCCATTGAGCTAGGCCCTCTATATGCTTGATCATCTACCTGGCTTATTGAGTGCCCCAGCCACTATGGCTTTGACATGCTTGGGCAGGACCCGAGAGTTGGCCATGTCCGCTTGTTAGGGGGAATAATGGGAATGAGGGCATCTTATCAAGCTTCATTCCTATGTTAATAAAGAAGTTTAGTCTGAATATCTCTGCTTTTGTGCCTGCTAAAATCTGCTTTTCTTCTGCATTGGTGCTAGTTACATCTTGATCAAGACAAATGTATATGCTTGAAAATGACCCCCATTCTTTGTGGGTTGTTGGGTATTCAATAAGTTCTATCTCCAGTGCATTGATTTCAAGTCTGCAGTTGACCTGAGGAGTCTGCAGAGCTTTGCTAACATCTTGCATTTCCATTAGCTTGGCATTGCTGCTGTCGTATGAAAGATGTTTCTTGCCTACAAGAAAATTTATGGCTTTCTGTAAGTGGTGTGTTTTAGAGCTGTCCTCACAAAATGACTGGAAAGATTCAGTCCTCCTGAAGAGTAATTTGCAGATAACTTTCACTGTAAGTAGGATCCTGCAGTACGACATACGGAGGAGAGGGGTTGGCTTTTCTCTGGGGTGGATGTAAGTGTTCCTAGCTGGAAAGTAAGATTGAAGATTAAATAGATTGTGACATGACACTTTCAAAGCTTATTAAACAACAAAATGCCGCAATCCTGATTAAAATTCAATAAGTGGTGTTTTTCTAATATTGAGAACTGTTTCACAGCAAAGCCTAATTAATACAATCTGTGTTAAAGGAATTAATCCGTTTAAAAGCAGAAACTTTCCATGCGCCAAACCAACACACATAAACACAAGAGTAATAGCAGCCACTATCTAAACTAAAGAGGAAGAGGGGAAACTTGCTTTTTCTTTCTGGACAGATCCTATGCTTTTATGTGAAGTACCTAGAAACCACAATCAGAGGCACTAGAGAAGGAGCCTATGAACTGAAGTACATTGAAGCCCTTTCTCTTTTTGCTGTGAAATATGAATGTTTTAATACATGTGTATGAGAGAGAATAGGTTTCTAGCGTACTCATTTTTTCACAGGGACAGCAATTTCTTCAGTTGCTCTGTGGCTACGGGCACCAGGTTTGTATAATTTTTGGTGGTGCCCAGAACAGGTCCAAGCAGAACTGTCCCATCCTTAAGATGGACTGGAGCAACTGCCCCGAGCCCTGCGCTTTGGTGGGCCCCGTGCTTCAGGGGCCGCAGGGTCCAGGGCATCCTTGGGGGGTTACCAGGGGACATGGCGGCAGCCGTGCCCTGCTCTGCCCTGCTGGTTCCTGGCGTTGCTCAGGGGAGGAGGCAGAAGCCAGAAAGGGGCAGGGGCTTGGGAGATGGGGCGGGGAGGGGGCAGGAAGGGGCGGGGTGGGAGCGGAGACAGGGCAGAGGCTTGGGGAAAGGGGTGTGGCAGAGCAGGGGTGGGAAGAGGCGGAGCAGAGGAGGCTGGGGCTAAGTCACTTGTTGCTGCCAGCCCCAGGCTGCCCGGGACCCTGTGGCCCCACGAAGCTTGGGGCCCAGGGTAGTTACTATGAAATATAAGCCCAAACATTGGTGGAGCTAGGCCCACGTTTCTGAATATTGGTGGAGCACAGGCACCATGGGCCCATATAACTCACTGCCTATGTCTGTGGTACCACTGGTTCCATTCTCTACAATCAGCCAGTCAGAATTCCCCAACATCTTTTTGTTGGGCCTGGCAGTTTAATGAACTGAGTCGACCATAAGCAGAGGCCCGTTGTGGTAGGGGCCCTCCATGCAGATAAGTGACTACCCCTATCCCAGAGAATTTACAATCTCAATATGCAAGAGAACCAAAGATCTAGAGGAAGTTAGTAGTAGTATTCCCATTTTACAGATGGGGCACACGGAGAGTAAGCGACTTATCCAGAGTCACACAGGAAATCTAAGGCAAAGCTGGGAATTTAACACAGCTCTTCTGAGTGTGTTTGATGCTCTTTCTTTATTGACCGAAGCAATGTTCCTTAGTTCTGGCTGGAATGTCTCACTGACATTCTCAGAGGGTTTTAGAGCTTATGTGGTGATGAAGATTTTAGAAATAGATAGTGAAACCCTTAGGGCAAAATTCACTTTGAATCTCCAGTTCTGTATTAACTTACTCATTTATTCATTAGTTGGTGTGCTGATAAGCATCCTACAGGGGAGTGCTTCAGTTCCTCTTGTCTTCCATGTTTCTGTTGGGGGTGCGTTGTGGACTGAAATATGTGATGTGGAAAAGGAGGGCACCCTTGCATCATATGATCTAAAGCAGGGAGACTTAGAGGGAATCGTTTGATTGTAAATTAATGTGGACCTTAGCTGGAATAACATGCATTCTTTATCCTCTTCTGATGTGTAGTCAAGAGGGAGCTGTTTGAGAGCTTATCTCTCAGTCAAATCAGATCTTCAAATGCAAAATCCTTCACTTAGGGGCATCATGGGGATTTGTGATACTTCATGGAGGACTCCATAAGCCAATTGGAGGGTTACACTGAGAATACATCTATACTTATGGAAGTGTGTAGAGAACAGACACTACACACCCAGCCAGCACAGATGTAAGTAGGAGTGTAGATGGGGAGGAACAGCTTAGGTGGGAAGAGTAGAGTGCCCTACACACCTGAACTCTTAGGGTATATATCCTTCATGGTGGCCAAGTTTGCAGATGATACTAAACTTCTCAAGATAGTTAAGACCAAAGCAGATTGTGAAGAACTTCAAAAAGATCTCACAAAACTAAGTGATTGGGCAACAAAATGGCAAATGAAATTTAATGTGGATAAATGTAAAGTAATGCACATTGGAAAAAATAACCCCAACTATACATACAACATGATGGGGGCTAACTTAGCTACAACGAGTCAGGAAAAAGATCTTGGCGTCATCGTGGATAGTTCTCTGAAGATGTCCACGCAGTGTGCAGAGGCGGTCAAAAAAGCAAATAGGATGTTAGGAATCATTAAAAAGGGGATAGAGAATAAGACTGAGAATATATTATTGCCCTTATATAAATCCATGGTACGCCCACATCTCGAATACTGTGTACAGATGTGGTCTCCTCACCTCAAAAAAGATATTCTAGCACTAGAAAAGGTTCAGAAAAGGGCAACTAAAATGATTAGGGGTTTAGAGAGGGTCCCATATGAGGAAAGATTAAAGAGGCTAGGACTCTTCAGCTTGGAAAAGAGAAGACTAAGGGGGGACATGATAGAGGTATATAAAATCATGAGTGATGTTGAGAAAGTGGATAAGGAAAAGTTATTTACTTATTCCCATAATACAAGAACTAGGGGTCACCAAATGAATTTAATAGGCAGCAGGTTTCAAACAAATAAAAGGAAGTTCTTCTTCACGCAGCGCACAGTCAACTTGTGGAACTCCTTACCTGAGGAGGTTGTGAAGGCTAGGACTATAACAATGTTTAAAAGGGGACTGGATAAATTCATGGTGGCTAAGTCCATAAATGGCTATTAGCCAGAATGGGTAAGAATGGTGTCCCTACCCTCTGTTCGTCAGAGGATGGAGATGGATGGCAGGAGAGAGATCACTTGATCATTGCCTGTTAGATTCACTCCCTCTGGGGCACCTGGCATTGGCCACTGTCGGTAGACAGATACTGGGCTAGATGGACCTTTGGTCTGACCCGGTACGGCCTCTCTTATGTTCTTATGTTCTCTGCACCCAAGTAGGGCCTCCCTTGTCTGCGCTGCTATGTTTAGTAGTATAGTGTCTCACTGCCTCCCTCCTGCTGGAGCCTTTCGCTGCAGCATGTAGCTTCATATGGAGGGGCCTGTACTCTGCACGCTGCCGTAGGTGCAGGCATAGCCTGAGACATAAATACAGTATTTTAATCTGTGACAGATGCTATGCTTTTCATGTTTGTGAAAGGAAAACAAGGCCAGTTTTTCTTGAGAACCAGTGCTTCGGAAACGCCAAAGATGTGACTCCCAGGGGGAATAATTTCAAGTATGAAAAAAAAAATTCTGAAACATAATTTGAGTCTGAGAAAAATGAGACATGGTTTCTGTTTCCTGGATTTGCAGCACTGTAGCAGCTTTGAAGTAAATGGGAGCTACATGCACACATCCAAAGGCAGAATTTGCAGTAGCAAACACGAGTAGAAATTCTACGTACAAAATGTGACGGAGGATGTAGCATTGGATGGCACGCACGTGAGGTGCCTCTCAATGAAACTGGCATTTGATCTACTGCCATTTTCTTCTCTTGACTTGGAAGGCATGTGGGAAAGGCAACTGATCTTGCAAGCAGGCTCTGGACCAGCTGTCAGGCCACTGATGCTGTGGGCCAGATTCTTAGATACTCTGTTCCTGCCCTTGAGAAAAGGACAGTGGTGGGGCAGCAGGGAGTTAGCTTGAAGTCACTTTTGAACATCTTGTATTTTGGGGTTGTGCAAGGCCTTGCCTGGCCTCTGGTGTAGCTGCTCTAATTTACACTCTGCTTCCCATAGCCTCCTATGGGCCCTGGGCAGCAGCGAATGAATAGCTGTAGCCCAATGTGCTCTGGCCATGCTTGTGACCTGCTGCAGATCTACACCTCCTACACAGGGCAGTTTGGAGCAGGGCTGGTGTACAGCCCTTCACCAACTGGGAAGGCTCCCTGCACCAGGGGGCTGTTTTCACCCGTGCCACTTTTACATGCTGGAGTGGTGGCAAGAGCCCTTAGTATAACTGGGACTCGGGTCCTGCGTGCGAGGGCGCCAAATAGGTCAGCTTTGAGGGGGGTGTTTGGCCCAGAGAGAAGGAGCTTGGTTGCGAAGCAGCAAATCCCAGCTGGACACCACATGGTGCATGTCCAGTGTTCAGAAATTGCCTTTAATGTGCTGTGCGAGGCCAGGGAAGTGATAGCTGAGTGGCAGCTGGGCTTCTCCATGGCCTTATGCAATGAGGTTAATGTAGCAGTGCAGACAATGAACTTAAATGACTTACCTCAGAGGCACTTTGGTCTTGTGCATGCGCATGTGTGTGAGGAGTGTTTTTTTTTATATATATATATAATAAAATTAACAAACCATTCCCAATGAATTGAAGAGTCCCTATTTTAAAGCATGAGCACATGGGAGCAGAACCCAGGTTCAACTTTCAGCTGTAACTCTGCATTTCCTGGCTTTTGAGAGCTCAGATTCTCAATGTCAATGTTGCACTAACGCCAGCTGTTTGCATGCAGTGAGGTTGGGTGCAGGTTATAACCACTCATTTGGACCTGAGCCCAACCTGTGATGCGGGGAGGTGATCGCACTGGGATACCTGTGCTTCAGGAGCTTGTGGCAGGAGCAGGAGAAAGCGGTGCCAAGCGCATAGGGAAGCAAGCAGGCCCTCCCATCACCTGTGCTCAGAGAATGATCTTCCAGAGCCCATTGTGTGTGGCACTGTGCATGATGACAGGTGACACAAACTACCTCTTGTGTCCGTCATCACAGTGTTATGACTTCATGTCTGCTCACCTTGGACTTGCGGAGTTTGAGCTAGCATCAACAGGCTGATTCGGATGACTTTAGATTTGGATCCCTGCTAGGGTTACCACCTTTGGCGCGCAAAAAACCCCCCACTCACCCACCTCCACAAGGCAAGCTCATTGCAACCCCAACCACAAAGCAACTCTGCAACTCTCCCCGCAGCCCTCTTCACCAGCCACTCATAGTATCTAGAGAGAGAAAACATATAGATAAGACGGGTAACACTGCAGTCTCCTCACCCTTGGATGACTCAAACCCTCTCTCACACACATGCATGCTGTATTTGCATGTTGGTGGGCAGATAACTGCTGTATTTGCAACAGTTTTGATCTGTTATCACTTGGAAGTGAGAACACTGCAGCATCTTTTAGCTGGGCACAGAAACTTTTAACATTGGATATCTCAGTGTATTGTGGTAATAATGCAAATCTTTAGACCCACATAAAAAAAACCCACCAGATTAAATTATTTTTCTGGCAACTGGCAAATCCATAAAGAAACTGGCCAGGCCGGTCAAATACCGGCCAGGTAACCCTAGTCCCTGCCCAAAGTGATTGAATAGCCCGTGTTCTGAACCTGTCACTTCTGTCCTGCCCAGTCAGCTATTGCACGGGTCATAATTTTCTGTAGTTAGAGAGCAAGCGATCTGCTTTGTTCTGCATTTAGTTTCCTTGATGAAGCAACAGAAGATACTTGTACTCTGCCCCTATGATGTCTTGCTCTTAGAGCTAAGCACTACAAACCATTACACAAATATGTGGGCTAAGAGTATTTTCAACATACCTTACCTCTTGGATTTCATTCTGCTTCAACCATATGGCCTGGTGTACAGTGTTACAGAAAAATGGTTTTACGTTAATAATTTGTCACTTCAACATAGTCAATTGCACACGTGTATAATTTTAAAGAAATATCCTTTAGAGGGGGCAAGATTACATTATCTTGGGGAAAGCAAGTTGGTGTACATGCCTTTTAATTTCTCAAGAGCTGGTACAGTGCCTGGGATATTTGCATTGCTGAAATTAATTTTTGTACTTGCTACATATACCAAATACTATCTACATTAAAGTGTACCTTTTCATCTCTGCCCAGATGTGGTTTTCCTAATAGGTGTATTAGAAACAGATCTGAATGCCAAAGAAAACACAAACTATTCCACTGGATGGGAAAAGAGAATTAAATTCTGTTTCCTAAAGTGGTGGTGGTTACATTTCACACAGGCAGTTTATACCTAATAAAACTCCATTCTGGAATTTGCAAAATAAATAGATTTTATATTGGTATTGACGTGTGGCTTCAGTCTCTGGGTTTTGGTTTCATTCGAACACTTTTTGTGGTTCCAGCATTTGACTTCAAAGAAGACACTTTGATGGCAGCATTTCCCTCCCTCAAAGTCTCTACTTTTATTATTAGGACTGAAAAGTCAAAGGAACTGGGTGGAGCACAGGTTTATCAAAGCCTTCTTGCTAATACACAAGTGTCTCTTTTGTTGAAATATGATTGATAGTGATTTTGTTTTGTCTTCCGTTAGGGCAGTGATGCCTTGGGTTAGGCTGCTGAAGAGGGCAAGTCAAAATAGCAAAGCTTGATGGTTTTTATACAGTAACGTCTGGCAATCAGCCCTTAGCGTATCACTTCAGCGTTGAAAGGTATCAGGCTATGATTTCCCCCAGATATGAGCCCTCAACAATAGCTGACTAGCCAGACAGAATCTGTCAGAGGGGGAGAGAAACAACGAATCTTAAACACTTCTCATAAGGGAGGCTGTATCAAATACATGGCCTCTTAGCAGTTTACGATCATCACTGGTGCCACGTACTCTTGTAATTCAGAACTTCATAGTAGCCGTAGGGCTAGAAATATACAGGTTCCTCTTGGGAAGCACAGCTCCCCGCCCCTCCATTGCATTGATTAAAGGAGAATCTCTGTTAGCTGTACAGGGTATATGGAAAAAAGTTGAGCTGCTCTGGGGAAAGGGCAGTCATTCATGAACATACCAACCAGTTCATTGCAAAAAAAATTCTTATAATTCCTTAAGGAAAACTGATACAGATAACTATCCTTACACCTCTTGTCAACTGTCTGTAATTGACCATCTTGATTATCAGTACAAAAGTTCTTTTCCTGCTGATAACAGGTCATCTTAATTAATTAGCCTCTTAGAGCTGGTATGGCTTCTTCTATGTTCCATTCTATGCATCCGATGAAGTGGGCTGTAGCCCACGAAAGCTTATGCTCAAATAAATTTGTTAGTCTCTTAGGGTAGGTCTATACTTACCTGCCGGGTCGACGTGTAGCGTTCGACTTCTCGGAGTTCGAACTATCGTGTCTAATCTAGACGCGATAGTTCGAACTCCGAACGCGCTCCCGTCGACTCCGGAACTCCACCACCGCGAATGGTGGTGGCGGAGTCGACGGGGGAGCCGCGGACTTCGATCCCGCGGCGTCTGGACAGGTAAGAAGCTCGAACTAAGGTAGTTCGACTTCAGCGTCGCGTACCTTAGTTCGACCCCCAACCCTAGTGTAGACCAGGCCTAAGGTGCCACAAGTACTCCTGTTCTTTTTACGGATACAGACTAACACGGCTGCTACTCTGAAACCCGATACAGATCTGTCTCCTCCTACTAGCAAAAGTAGCAGTGACAGTTTTAAAACTTCAGAATATGATGTCTTATAACTGTTATTCTTTCCTGATTATATTTCTGGCATTTTGAGCTTGCTGTGCCATCTTTTCCCTCATTCTAATACTAGGTAGGCTACATATACTGCACAGATGAGGAAGTATTTGTTAGATTGTAAGCCATTTGGGGTCAGGGAGTATCTTCTGTCCGTACAGTGCCTAGCACAGTGGGGTCGTGGTCCATGGCTGGGGCTCTGTGGTGCTAGTGTAGTACATATAATCAATATTACTATTATATAATATTCATGGAAGTTTTACTGAGATTTTTTTCCACCTTCTTCCCTGCCTTCTAGAGTATTTTTAAAGAATCAGGGCCTACTTCCCTGTTACGGACAGATGGAGCCCAAAGCTTAGATCTGAAGCACTGCTGAATTGAGGAGGGGGAATCAAAATAAGAATTTGCCCATACTTTCCTGGGATAAATTGCAATTGTCAGATTTAACTCATGGGTAGGTCTGGTAGGGTTAGATTTTTATTGGTAAATGTTGATTTCATTGTAGGTGGACAAACTGACCAAAAAGTCATTCCATCAATGATGACTGAAATGTACAGATCAGTAGCGTTTTTCTTGCGTTGCCTGAGAACTTATTAGAAATTGATTTAAGGATATTTACTCAGTATATTGTGGCATGTGATGTTGACAGTTTGTTTTTTAACGGTTCTAAAGCTTTCACTTTTTGAATCTCCAAAATCTACTGTCATTAAATAATTGTCTAAATTTTCCTGCAACCGTGAAAATTTAAATAGACAAAAATCTGAAAAAACGCTTAAAAATAAATATCCATGTTGTCCGCTGATATTATATAAAAAACAAACCATCGAATTCTGCCAGGCTGACTCATGGGGTTCAGAGCAGTGAGCTTGCATCCAGAACCCGTTCTGAGTTCAGGCCCCTTTCTCTACAGTGTAACTATTGTTTGGACAAGAGATCATTGTTTTTATTAAATCACATGGAACAAGCTACACAGCAATTCCAGAAAGTCCTTGTTTTAAAGAGGAAAATATGGAGCTTTACATGCGAAAGTGTCTTTTTGTTTGTTAATTTAGGATGCATGACTCAAACCTGATGATTTGCAAGTCTAAACATTCCCTGAATGGGTATATCAATGACCTGTTTGTTTAGTGAACTAATTTAGATTTGTTTATGGTGTCCACAATGTTTATGGCTGTTCCTAGAACCCTTCTGACAGGCGTATTCATGTGGTTTCACATACCTAAACTTTTTAAAAAAACAAAATAGTTAAATGTTTATTGAGCAGTTAACCATAAATTAATTGTACTAGATAGCGTTCACCGTTGATGCCTGTATTATTTACCATACGTGTTTCTGCAGTAAATTACCTTCTCTGTTACTGCAACTACTTAGCAGAGACACCGAGGTCATTGGCTTTTGAACACAGAGGGTGGCTGGTTAATGCAGGAGCCTTTTGAGATAGACTTCTTGTTGTTGTTGATGGAAGAATGTTCATTACTAAATTCTATTATTGCTGAAGTCGCATTTTGTTTGTTTAATAATGGGAGAAATTCCGGGACAACATGCTGTCCCATCTGCTCTTTGTAAAGCACCGTATACCCCAATGGTGTTCTGTACAAATATGATTTCCAAAAAGGTTGGGGAAGGGGCTGTTATCCCTTCTATGTCAGCCCTCCATGCACACACATTCTTATAATTAATTTTCATATTGCAATAGTGCTTAAAGGTCCCCAAATGAGATTGGAGCTCCATTGTGCTAAGTGCTGTGCAAACACATTGAAAGTCAGATCCTTATCTGTAATGCTTGCAATCTAAACAAACAAGACAAAGGGCAAGAGAGGGGAAATATTATTATATCCAATTTGCCAGTGTCAGAGATTAAGTGACTTAGCCAGCATCACATGGGAAGTTGTCTGATTGTACATTCCCTGCGTTCCAGTGCAATGCCCTCACCACAATCTCTCCCATCCTATTGCTTGGCAGTGAAGAGGCACAGCTGGAGATGTATAGTTGCCAACTATCCAGCATTGTATGGGTTTAATTCCAGCTTAAGTGGGGGCAGCCCTATATCTTGCAGGACCATTTCACCATCCCACAAATGACTGGGTGGTAAGATGCTCTCTCACCATGTTAGGAAACATGGTGACATGTGTAGTTACGTGAGGATGTTGCCTCACTGTCCTCTCAATAATGAGTTTATCTTGCAGGTCTCTTTTTATCATACTGATGTGAAACACCTAGATAATGACTCCTTCCCAGTTAACTGTTAATTGAACTAGATAGCACCTCTTACAAATCTCAGTGTGTCTAGATTGGGGCCTTGAGCCTACAAACACTGAAGTATGTGCTTAACTTCACTCACACCAGCCTCATTGTAATCGAGAGGACTACTGGTATGAGTAAAATTAAACATATGCTTAAGTGTCTGCAGGATCTTGGCTATAGATAATGGGCTTGATTAAGCACACTCTCTATTTGCAAAGTGGACTGTGGGTTTGTAAATGTGAACACAAAGGGTTTACTGGACGGGGTTTTACATGCATACTGCAATATCTGTTGGAACAGTGAGGCTAAACAAAAAGCTTTAGTCTCAAATTGTCTTGAGAAACGTTTCTGAAACTCTTCATGAATATAACATTATGATTTTGTCATACAGGAGACTAAGCCTTAAATAGATATGGTTTTACAGGCAAGTGACTCCAATAAAACCAGGCAGCGAGCAATATATAGGGTAAACAGAATGGTCTCTAAATAGAATTCAGAGTGGTAGCCGTGTTAGTCTGTATCAGCAAAAACAACTCGGAGTCCTTGTGGCACCTTAGAGACTAACAAATTTATTTGGGCATAAGCTTTCGTGGGCTGTTCTAGCCCACAAAAGCTTATGCCCAAATAAATTTGTTAGTCTCTATTTTTTTTTCTCCTAAATAGAATGTTTTCCTACTTTCCCCACCAGGTTTCAGTAGGTCTTTGACCAGTTCTGATTTATCAGTTAGACAAATATTTTAATCATAGATAATCATAGAATATCAGGATTGGAAGGGACCTCAGGAGGTCATCTAGTCCAACCCCTGCTCAAAGCAGGACCAATCCCCAACGTACTTGTTGCTTAATCCATGAGGAAAAAGCACTTGAAAGAAAATTTAACGTTTGTTTGGAAAGCTCTAAATGGCTTGAATAGTTTTAAACTGAAAACATGCATGTTTATATTAACACGTATCTCTTATTCACCCCTTCCCAGCTTTCAAAGTGAATACAAAATTGAAGAGGCAATGCAGTCCTTTATAAATGTGATGGGCAAATATCCAGGTGCATTCCCTTGCAGTCTGAAATCTCCTCAATACAAAACATAGCCCTGACTTTCTGCTCTTCTCTACAGATTGTGTTTGGGGTTTACTAGTACTTTTGCGAGCTGACATGAACGCACCTGGGTAGCTTCTAACAAATTAAGAGCTAGTACTGTCTTCTCTTTAAAATCATGCTAGCCCTTTGTTTGTTTTTTCCATTGTGCACCCTTTGTAGTTAGCAGTTTAGAGCAGGTTTAGGCCCGTGGAAATGCCTTTGAAACGATGGACTTTAAAAATAATACTTGCTGCAGTGCAAGCTTTATAGTGATCAAAGTGAGTGTAACATTCCCCTGGTGTTATCTGGACTGGTGATCTGCTAGGTCAGGGGTGGGCAAACCATTTGGGCTGAGGGCCACATCTGGGTGGGGAAATTGTATGCAGGGTTGGTGCAGGGGGTTGAGGTGTGGGAGGGGGGTGTGGTGTGCAGGAAGGGGATTGGGGCAGAGGAGGGGTGTGGGGTATATGGGGGGCTCAGGGAAGGGGGTTGGGGTGCAGGAAGGGTGTGGAGTGCAGGAGAGGGCTCAGGGCAGGGGTGCAGGAGGGGTGCGAATTGCATGAGGGGGCTCAGGGCAGAGGGTTAGGATGTATGAGGGGGCTCAGGGCAGGAAGTTGGGGTGCGAGGTGCAGGCAGGGGGTTCAGGGCAGGGAGTTGGGGGGCGGGGTGCAGGAACAGTTCGGGCTCTGGCCCGGCGCCACTTACCTAAAGGCCCCTGGTGGGAGGAGGGGGGCGGAGGGCTCTGCGTGCTCTGCCCTTGCCATGCCTCCAGGTACCTCCCTGAAAGCTCCCATTGACCACGGTTCCCCATTCCCGGCCAATGGGAGCTGCTGGGGGCAGTGCCTGGAGGCAAGGGCAATACATTGAGCCCTCTGCCTCCCACCGAGGGGTCGCAGGGACATGGTGCCAGCTGCTTCTGAGAGCAGCGTGGGGCCCACGGTGCCACAGGGGGCAATCCCGCAGGCCGGATCCAAAGCCCTGAGGGGCCGGATCCAGCCTGCAGGCCATAGTTTGCCCACCTCTGTGCTAAGTCATTCCAATCCTCGATTCTGGGAGCCAGCCTTACCCTGCTCTGCTGTGAGAACCCTCACTCCCGGGCTGTCCAGCCTCTGGCATGTAAGCTGCTTGGAGTGTGCAACCGAATGACACTAGACAATATCTCCAATCCCAGACACAACCCTAGGAACCTCTGTCTTGCAGTGTCCAGTTATGCCCACTGGATGCTGCAAGCTCATATGAATTTGTCAATTTAACAAAGAAATTGTTATGTACCAGGCTTGTTATCCCAAGGGGAGTCTCTGACATGCTTCAGACCAGATGCACTGCTTCAAGTAGAATAAACAAACACATTTATTAACTACAAAAGATAGATTTTAAGTGATTATAAGTCAAAGCACAAGAAGTCAGATTTGGTCAAATGAAATAAAAGCAAAATGCATTCTAAGCTGATCTTAACACTTTCAGTGCCCTTACAAACTTAGATGCTCGTCGCTACAGGCTGGCTGGTTGCTCTTCAGCCAGGCTTTCCCCTCTGATCATTGCTTCAGTCACTTCGTGTGGTGTCTGTAGATGGAGGTGGAAGAGAAAGGAAGCGCAAACGTCTCTCCCTTTTATTATGTTCTTTCTTCCCTCTTGGTTTTGCCCCCTCCCCACTTCAGGGTCAGGTGAACATTAACTCATCGTAGTCCCTGACTGACCGAGGGAATGGGGGGTGACTCACTTGAGAGTCCAGCAGACCCCTTGTTGCTGTCTAGGCCAATGTCCTTTGTTCCTGTGAGGCTGGGCTGGGTTTGTCCCATACATGCCCTGCTGAGGTGTGAACTGCCCCTCTGTTCCTGGAGAGTTTTGCCTGGGCTTGTTGTAAGCCACGGGGACACATTTTCAGCCTCATAACTATATACATGAAATTACAACCTATAACATTACTATAACAACAATGCTTAGTGCATCATGAGCCTTCCGAAGACACCCAACATGTTTGCATTGGATACCACACTATCATATTATAAGGATGAACATGGGGGTGCAGGGTGTTCCCTTGAGATAGTGTCACAGTGAGATTTTGCAAAGCTGATGTAATAAGCAACTTTGATTAAATTTAAAATCCCATTAATACTGAAGGAAAACCAGCCTCTGAAAGTAGTTTGAGGAAAAGGAAAATAGTGGTGTGTCCCTGAACATGGCAGAGAGAGAGACAGACCTGGTAGAGCCATTTACTCACCCTTCCCACATGCAGGTGGGTAGGGACAAAGCTTAGGCTTATCTCCACTCTGCAACACATTGATCAGCACATTGAGCTG
Organism: Mauremys mutica; assembly: GCF_020497125.1. NCBI lineage: Eukaryota > Metazoa > Chordata > Testudines > Geoemydidae > Mauremys > Mauremys mutica. The sequence continues at coordinate 102,445,300 of NC_059079.1, read as the reverse complement.
GCTTAAGGGGGAAGTAAGCTGCACCCTGCAGAGGGCAGATACTGCCCTATTTCCCCCATGGAGCAAGGGCGAGCAAGGAAAGGAATCATGACAGCATCTCAGTTCCCTCTCTAGGCTTCTCCTGGTGTGATGCAGCTATGCACTGCCCCTTATGTCTTGCCAAGTGTAAGTCTGAGCCTAACCCTATATGAGGATCTCTGTAGCGCTATTAAAGGCTGCAGTATGAGAATATTTCTATTCCTGGAGTGATGACTGTGAGAGGAACTCTCTCTGGAAATTCCCTTCCTCTCTTCTCCCTAGTCGCTGTTTTCAGTTTGTTAGTGGAACAACTGGTGTCCTGATTCCCATTGACAGATTTAAGGCTCTTTAAAAGTTGTTTGTAGACATTGTTCTTTCTGGTATTCCAGATAGGAAGATGTCGCCTAATTACTTAAAAAAACAAGTAGCAGTTTGTTCATGCTATATTTAGGACTCATCTTAATTGTATTGGCTTTGCCAAGTCAGTTTTTACAGTAAGTTTTAAAATTCAGCCCAAATCCTCAACCTTTGCCTTCTAAAGATTTCAGGGCAGGACCCTGACATGAGCACCGTGACATGGGCATCCTTGGAGTTGCCATGTGTGATAATTTGAGGTTCTCGTCTTTACCAGTTCTGAATTGTGGATGATTTTATGAAATCATTCAATTATTTAGCTGTGACACTGAGTATGTTTCCCAGACCTGAAGGAGAGCTCTGTGTAGCTCAAAAGCTTGTCTCTTTCACCAATGGAAGTTGATCCAATAAAAGATATTATCTCACTCACCTTGTCTCTCTGTCTCCAGGGAAGCACCCTTCTACTGGAGCACCCTTCTACTGGAGCACCCTTCTCTGTCTCCAGGGAAGCCCATATACACCTCTACCCTGATATAACGCGGTCCTCAGGAGCCAGAAAATCTCACCGCCTTATAGGTGAGACTGTGTTATATCGGGTTTGGACTGGACTGGCCTCCCCAGTGGTGATTTAAAGGGCCAGAGGCTCCAGCCGCTGCGGGGAGCCCCGGGCCCTTTAAATCACCTCAGGAGCTCCGGCAGCAGGGCTCGGGCGGGGACTTAAAGGGCTCAGGGCTCCCCGCAGCGGCTGGAGCCTCTGGCCCTTTAAATCACCGCCTGAGCCCGGCTGCCAGAGCCCTGGCAGGGATTTAAAGGGCCCAGTGCTCCAGCCGCTGCAGGGAGGCCCCCATCCCTTTAAATCCCCACCGGGGCTCTTGCAGCCAGGCTCAGGCAGTGATTTAAAGGGCCCGGGGCTCCCCGCAGTGGCCAGAGCCCCGGTCCCTTTAAATCACCGCCGGAGCTCTGGCAGCGGGACTCGGGCGGTGATTTAAAGGGCCCGGGGCTCCCCGCTGCTTTACTGCATTATATCCGGATTCATGTTATCTCGGGTCACGTTCTATCGGGGTAGAGGTGTATATATATTGCTCCACCATGAGTTAGCAGGGTTATGTCATGTCTTTGCCAGGCCAGAGACAATGGTGAGTGGTCAGCATTCAAATGTGGTCTTTTGAAAGTAAAACATCTTGAGATGATGGGTTTTGCTCTAGCCGTGAGAAGCACACTTCCTCCTCTTGTCTGAAGGGATTGGGGGGAGTGGGGAGATGTTGGTGTAATGGAAAGTTACTAGGAGTAGAACAAACCAAGCAGATGCCCCTAGCAGGCATGTATAGATGGATTCGGAGGAGGAGGGCTGAGGAAGAGAGAGAGAGAATTTTTATACCAGATTAAGATGAGGGAGGTTGCTGCAGGGGTAGGGTAGGCTAGGGGCAAAGGACCCTGCCTGTCTGCTTGCTGGAACATAGATGATTTCCCAAGGGAAGTGTGAGCTAGTGAGGGGCATCGCGTTTCGGATACTTGATTACTTTGTATGATCTGTACTTTCCAGTGCTTTACATGATTAAGATTAAGAAGCATAAAGATGTTGAACTGAGCAAAACGTACGTGTGTGTATGCTTCACAACTACTGCATGTCCCTGAGAGGGTTAAACTGTAAGCCAGAAGCTTCACACCTTCGGGGTGGAGTTTTAGAGTCTGAAAGGACAGTGGTGCATCCTGAGGGGCTAGGCAGTGGGACAGCAGGTCCCAGTACTCAGAGTGGGTTGCCAGATAGAAGGTCTGTGACCTGAGTGTGCACCAAGGAACCTGAAGATTGGGACAGTGGCTGGACTTTGTTCAGGCTCCAAGAGTCTGACACACCTAAGGGATCCACAGGCTTGAATTCCCCTCACAGCATTCCCAGAGGGTGGCCAGGAAGGGGTGCTCACTAAGATCTGAGCTGCATGGAAGTGACTCAATTTCTACTCCAGTAGAGGGGTGCTTGCATTACCTTCTGTGCAGGCTCAAGCTTGTGCGGAAGCCCGAGCTACCCCATCTTGGCATGGCTGAACTGCTCTCTTTCTAGGTTGGCTCTTTTGTATGCATGAAATATTACTATGGGTTGGACACTGGAGTGCTTGGCTCAAAAGGCAGTGCTTTAGAGAGGGACCATGTCTACCTATGTGTTTGTACAGCATATATGCACAATAGGGCCCCCATCGTGACTGGAGGCTCGGGACACTACCCCGATATAGATAATAAAAAATGACTAACGTTGCCAGTGAGCCATTAGGTTGGAGTCTGAGCCTAGGAATTCTAGGCTGAATATACTTAGCCTAGTGTATAAAAGAGGAATGAGCCTTCATGTTTTGATGAAGATAAGCATCATCCACAGAATTTGGGGACAACTCACTATTTCTGTCACATGCTTCATCCTGTTATCTTTTCTTTATTGAACACTGCATTGCACTTGATTCTCTGCAAAGCAGAGAAGATGGTGTAGTCTCTGACCTTACCTTTCTGATTCCGCTTGGGTTTACCAAGCAGATGGTGACTCTCAAAGTGAGGGAGGTAACTTCTAAACTACTTTCCTTGCTAAGTGAATCTTGATAGGTTTTCCAGAAGCAGCAAATGATAGCCCAGATGTAAGCATAAGCCTCAAGAACCTCTAGCAGAGTTGGTTGGTGGTGGGTGTCATCAAGTTATCTATAGCTACATATGGAATGATTTTAAACCTTCTAATTGAAGGCTCTTGACCTATGTGGAGAACTAGTTGTGGGTCTCATGCTGGGGTAGAAGGATGCAGGAAAATGTTTATAAGCAGCCAATCTTAACTTACTCTAGTGTTTTAGAGGCTCTTACTCTAAAGTTGTCCCTTGCATCTGTTACAGGTTAGTTTGCCTCTGTGTTTCCAATATATGTCTAACTTTTCAAGGGTTTATAATTAGACTGCAAAATTTCAGAGATCAAAGTCTGGCAAATATGGTTTCAGCCTGAGAGGAAGATTTCCAGGGAAGAAACAAATGTAGTGAGTTAGAAAGGGAGAGATTTTGGTATAGCTCAAAAATTTGCATCGGTTCAAACAATGCAGTTTAACTAGTGCCTAAGGGACCGTCCTCAGATGATGTATGTTGACATAGCTCTATTGAAACCAGTGGCGCTATGACCATTATCACCCCCTGAGGCGCTACACTGGCTTATTTCTTTTGTGTCTTTTCTCCTAAATCCTAATGGTTGAATGTTTCTTTATCTTTGAGAAATAGACTTTGTGCATAAGAACTGACTACTCTTTCTAAGGATTTTTACTAGGAAAAAGGATTGTGTACATAACTGTTTATAGTATCTAATTAGGGATTTTCAGGTCCAATCAGCAACAGATGTTTTTCAAAGTCATCTTTGTAATCGTGTATATACAGTATGTGTTTCCATGCTTCTTGGTACCTTTTTAGGTAAACAAAATGCATTTTAAATTTCTTGTTACCCGATTACACTGCTGCTGTTTTGTGTTGTGTTCATAGAGCAAATATGATGTCAGGCCTCTGCCCCAAAACAGCTTACAATTTATCTATGTGGTATTTACATCTCAGACACTTGCAGTCTATTGGAGGCACTCTTGTACCATGTTTTAACACAGGTTTTCATATTCATCAAAGAACTAACACAATATGAAATCAACTTCTCTTCCACTAGGCTGGGTACAGAAAGACTACACTAGGTGTTATCCTGTGTACTGGTCACTTTCCCAACTGGTAGCCGTTCAGCAAATCCACCTGTGAAGACTTTATTTCTGGATCAATTTTGCATCAGACAGGTGATCCTATATTAATAATGTGGATTTATATAGCTTTTGTTTGGCAGCTCAGCTGACGGCCTGTGATATGAATACACAGGTCAGATAGTCCTTTGGATAAAAAAAAATAAATTAAATAAAGTTCCTTTTCAAATGTTTGACTTGAGCTTATTTAATGTAGTGCTCCTGAAAAATTATGCCAGTTTGACAGCTCTGGAAAATGAGGTCCTCTCTTTACCCAAAGCAAAAATCTAGCATGAGCAGCAGCAATGCCAGTTTCCCTAAACTGCCCTGCAAAACTTGCCTCGATCTGGATGGTCAACCTGGGGGAGTAATTGTCTTTGGCTTCTCTGCTGATTCTCACTTGTTGTCAGGTGGCTTAGGTCAGGCCTACACTACCACTACACTACACTTTCTCGACATAGCTATGTCAGTCAGGGTTGTGGAAAAAAACACATCCCCATGCCAACAAACCTATGCCAGCAAACCCCCAGTGTAGACAAGCTTTGCTGATAGAAGAGCGCTTCTGTTAGCTAACATTGTTTGGGGAGGTGGTGGTGTTACACTGAGAGGAAAAACTCCTTCTGTCAGCATAAAGTGCATCTACACTAGGGAATTCTTTTACAGCTACGCCGGATACGCATTTGTAGAACAGACAAGACAAGATCTTACGTTCTAGGGATTGGGCTGAGGCAACCAACTCCAGTAACATTTTGGGATGTGGACTATCTCTGTTATAGCTGTGTACAGTGCCTACCACCAAGGAGCCCTGATCTTTGTCTGGGGCCTCTAGGTGCAACTGCAATATGAATGACAGTCCTCCCTCAGAGGTCATTGAACAGCCATCCAAGTGTAGTGACTCTTGGTTGCTACCCACGTAGGCTTGTTTCAAAATATAGAGTTAGGCATGAAAGGCTCCAGGTTTCATTATAATTCCTCGGCGCCAGCTGGTCCCTCCTTCTATTAGTTTTCAGTGTCAAAACAGTGACAGCAAGTTTCCTTGACAAACTATACGATTTCAAATATTGTTCCATAATGTGCGCTCTTTAAAATAACATTTGCTATTAGGGTAAATAAATCTTTATTACAGAAAGGAATCGCTTGCCACTAATCTCTGCTCTCTTACCTATAATGGAATATATTGCCCAATAAAAATCACTCTGAATTTCTGACTGAAGAAGGTGCGTCTCATTCTGCATTTTCTCCTCCTTTGAGGAAAATATCCAGATGGACCATAAAATAAGGCTGAAATAGCAAAAGGAATGACCTAGGTTTAGGATGAAGACTAGTATTGATGAAAGGATACAACTGGATCACATATACTGAGAGTGTCCGTACCTGAGGGGAAAGTGCCAGATGCAGATGCCTTATCTCTCTGCTGTTTAATATGTTAACATGGGAACACTTTATGGGACCAGACATCTCCACAAAGTAAAAAAGATCAAGGTGTTATCCCAGTGTCACACAGATTTTTAAATCTCATATAGGGGAAAAACATCTTTTTAAGACAAGCTTTTCTGAAATTTCTGAAAATATTTGCTTGACTGGCATCAGCTGCTCAAGTAAATGTATAAAGACGAATTTCAGAAACAATAACGCCCATAAACAAAAAGACTTTGCTGTACTGGATTAAAAAACAACGCAATGGGCCACATTAATCACTGGCGTAAACCCATGAAATCAATTGAACTAAAATGTTGTAAAATTCAGTCTTGAGATTTGTATAATACATCAGTGTTCCCTTTTAGGAACCGTTTGCACATGATATTATTATTACAACTTATATTGGGCTAGCATCTTGGAGCCTCAGTCATGGACCAGGCTCCGTTGGGCTAAGCACTGTGTGAGTGTAGAACAAAGAGACGGTCCCTGCCCCAAGAAGCTTGCAGTCTATATAATTATTGTTAGGGTTGGGATGGGGATGGGGGTAATGAAGACAGGCTAAAGACTTGAACCGGAAATGTATCTTGCCTGTTAATTTCAGTATCTGGTAGCGAAAATACAGTATAGCAAGTAGTTTGACATAAGAAGTTTGATTTATGAGTCCCTGGTCAAGGAAATAACTAACTCCTCCTCCATTGGAGACACACAAAACATCTCATTTCTGGTTTTCCCCAGTTTGTAAATGACACTTCAGAGCATAATTTTATTTCAGCACTCAGTTGCACACTTACAATGGAAAACTGGCCTCAACCATTGCTCTTTGGGCTAGGTAAAGCAGCAGTGACCAGAACAAGTCCATCTGGCTCTCATTTGGAAGCTATATGCTGTTCTTCCCTCGTCATCTCAAATGAATGTGAGCTCTATGTTAATTTCTACTGTTTTAGGGATTATGATCTTTTGGTTTCCTTGCTTTTTTATTTGCTTTGACTCCAGATATACATTACAACTTTATGATGCAGAAATCAAAGTTACAAAGCTCACATTTAGGTTGTCTGGAACAGTGGTGTCTGAGAGGGGATTGAATGAAAAATGCATCTGTAAAGCTCAGATGTTTTATAGTGGATGCTTCATTTCTGTTTTCATTTGAAACCATAAAGAGGTTTATGGGTATTTTTGCATAACATATACTTATAAATCTATTAAATGTCAGCCAGTTTACATGATTTAATGGAGACCTGAGAACTCTTCTGCCTTAAAAAAAAAAAAAAAAAAAAGTTGAATGACTGAAACGAATTAAATAGCCACGCATCCCCCTTTTTTTAAAACTGAAATAAACGAATGTTTATTATAAATTATAGCAAAGTGCTCGCTTTCCATTCCAGTTTGTGCTAATGTATCAGCTGCTTTTGTTTAAAAGCTTAGTTGGGTAATCAAAAGGCTGAACCCCTAACATCAGCCCCTTTTCTATTGCATGTGCCTGATCACACAACCCCAGTACTTTGTAGTGGCATCCAGTTCTTGCTTGACTACTGCAGGCTTCACAGCCCATGAGCATTGTTTCCAGACTTTGACAGCAGGCAAGTAGGGATCAGTCATCAGGAACCTCTGCTCCTTTACAATGACTGGCACAGCAGACTTTCCATTTGGTTTTGTCATTTTTAATTCATTTATTGACATAAAGCAATGCCTAGGGTGTCTGGTGTTTTGACCAGAGGCAGCATATGGGCCCCATAAAATCATTGTCCATGGGCATCTCTGCTTTTGGGCAGGGAGGAATCTCTTCTTTCATCAATCAGTACATTTTCTACGCTGACTTCTAAAGGTGGTGACAGCGTCGGGTTCCAAACATTTCTCCTTCACACCAGCCCAGTATGACTTGGCTCTGTTCTGGCAGTACCTAGGTCATAGGTAGCAAGGTGACTTGATCACCATGCCTATTCAGTTATTGGTTTCTGTGCTAACCATGGTGCCCATAAAGGAACCGGCTGAGATTACAAATTGCTTTTTGTAGGTGTCACCAGACAGCCATTCGTGACTGTTAAGTCATTACTGACCAGGCATTAATCTCAATCACTGACTTAAACCCGAGAGACCTTGATACCACTCCCCTTAACATCCCTGTCTCACCCACAGCAACTACTCTTACAACCCCCCATTCCCTTTCAAATGGACTGTTGGTGATGCTGTGTCAAATGGAAAATGCTTGATCACTGACTAATTAAAGGAATGTGCATCTAGGGGATCACTAATGCGACCTGTGTGAGGGTTGTTCTTTTTTTAGTGTCTCAACTGTACTGACACGGTTATGAAGCAAATACAGTCAAGAGTGTGATCTAGTGACAAGAGCACCATATTGGCACTTGGGAAACCTGAGTTCTACTCCCACCTCTGCCACTGGGCCTGCTGGATGACGTTGGGAATATCACCTCCCTGCTCTGTGCCTCAGTTTCCCCATATGTAAAATGGGGATAATAATACTGATCTCCTCTGTAAAGAGCTTTGAAATATGCTGATGAAAAGCACTGTGCAATAGCAAGGTACTATTTTGACACTTGACTCTAATGTCCTTTTTGAAGGCACTGACATAAGTTTCACACGTGTTCCTTTGGTTTATTTTAATTTGCGGGCTGACAACCATTCAGATATCTTTGCCCATGTGAATGACACGATTCATCAGTTAAAGCAGTTTCTAGCTCACCCAACTCCCTGACATCTGTAATAAACTCAGTGGTTGTTGGGGGTTAATATCAAATATGTGAGGGGAGTGGTAGGACGACATGCATCTCTGTGTAGTTTGTTTCTTGATCCTTCTTCCTTTTTTATCTCTTTTCCACAACTGTGTTTTCAGAATGAAAGCTGAGATTCTCCTATAATCACTTGACTCCATGAGTTGGGGCTTCAAGAAAGTTGCCAAATAACTGAGACTCCTTATTTAAAACAAGAGAGGTGGTAACACTATGCAGTCTCTTTTTGGGTAGGTATGGAGGTTTGAGGATTGGCACCTGGAATATATGTTAGGTTTCAGAAATCTGTGTGTACTGCTCGTGAGATGTTTTCATTGCAAGCTGATGACAGATTGGGGTCCTTAGAGAGATTCTGTACCTCTAATTCCGGTGGTTTAAAAAAAATGGATGCATGTATTTTAATTATTAAACCAGATTAGTGAGCCTGCTGCATCTTCCTTCCTGTAGATTCTGAAGTATTATGCCTGGAGGTCTCCTGAGGTGTCTGTTTTCTTGAGTGTCCATGAACCTTAAGAGGCCTGTATCCTTGAAAACAGAATCTTGGCTGCACTTAAGAGTAATACTCAACATCAATTTACTTAGATTGTGTAAAGAAATTCTACTGGTCTTGGATATGTGAGGATACTATTGAATGTCTAAGTACAAAGAAAAAGGGTTCTATCTCTTGGATACTGTTGTGCGCATACAGCTGCAGTGCTCAGAAAGGCAACAATATGTTTCTCTTTTGCAAATATTTCTTTCTACACTAATGCCACGTTCACAGCCGATAATTCTTTTACTACTCTTTGTTCCTTTCTTGCATGGATCTTCTACTAACTGCTTTAATTCAAAGCCTTGTGCAGGTGAAATCTTGCAAAGTGTATATGGTTTCTTGCCATATGCTTTTTATATATAGAGAGAGGGTGTAATGTAAAAATAAATATAATTTAATAAAAGCCCATTGGAATCAATATGCGTGTTTTGTTCTCGCTTATTGTTTAGTCTGAACCCCTGGATGCACTGACAAAGTGGATATTGTTCCACAGGATCAACTGGCAACAAGTGCCAGTCTTCCATACTGTCATGCTGACATGGAACACGGCTTGAAACAAAAGTAGAACAGAGTCATATGGCTCGTGTCTGGGAATTATGCTATTTCTGCCATTCAAACGCACCTCTTACTGTAGCAGAAAAGTTACCCAGTTAGTGTAATGCAGGGGCCTCAAACTCAATTTACCTTAGGCCCAGTGCCAGTCCTCAAATCCTCCCAGCGGGCCAATCATGTCACTGAAGATGGTGTTCAGAAAAGAAACACTTACTTTGTATTTTTTATTCCAGAATTCTTAGAAATAATAAAACTGTCATACAACTTTATACAATTCTTCAACTGCCAGAGAGTTTTTAGTGTTTGCCAGACACCTGGCAACGCTTCAGTTCTGTCAGTTTCTTGATGTTTGGCCTCAGTGACTAAGCAGTTGAAACCTTCAGGATTGCAGCCAGGTGTGCATCGGACAGTTGTGTTTGGTATTTTGACTTGTTTATATTAATTGTGGAAAAAAGTGATGCTGCCTCCATGGCTGACTCTGCCCAGAAACTAATGATGCTGCCTCCATGGCTGAATCTGCCCGGCGACTAGTGATGGTATTTCTGTCCCTCTCCCCCAGCCAATGGGAGCTGCGGGGGTGGCGCCTGCAGCAGATATTGCTGGCCTCGTGTCTGCCTGCGTCTCTCCTCCGTGGGCTGCAGAGTGGAGGTTCTCAGGCCACAGATGGCCCACGGGACAGGACTTTGAGACCCCGGTGTAATGGTTTTAAGTTGGATGTACTTGCAGTTTCACTTGTTGCTTGCTACTTTACTTAATGTTAGTTTTTTTTTAATGTAACATACATTCCCTTCTCTCTGTACTACTAATATATTAGTTTAGAGTTCTCAACGCATGATTCATGGCTGTAAGTTTACCATATATATTACAACAAAGGGCTATGTGGAAAATTACTATGTGAAAACGGCACCTTCGTTTTTAGCAGATGCTGCTTGATAAGATTTTACATAGCACTGCAGAACCTTCCCAGATGTGGGAGAGGGAGCTAGATTTTTATTCTGGTTAATATACCATCAGCAGAATTACTGACTTAGTTCTATTTGTAAAGCTTTTCCCAGTGGTGGTGGTGGTGATCATGAAAGGCACCCAGCTTGACTTTCAGATCCCTGCTTGAATTTTCAGGTTTGGTAGTTAGAAAAACATGTTTTTATTTGCAGATGGGTCACTTTAGACAAAGGAATCATTGAGTCAACTGCTAGGATGCCATTTTTTTAGAGTTGGTCTTCATTTGCACTTCTGGTACTAAGGAATACCAGAGAAGAATTTTCTATTAATAATAGTCATAACTGTCTCCCACATGGCCACAAAAATGGGACAAAAGACTTTCAAAATGGGGAACAACTGTGGGACTACAGAAGCATAAAACTGATGTAAATGCTGTAAGGCAGGCCTGCACAACATGCGGCCCGCGGAGCCTCACTGTGCGGCCTGCGGGGGGATTCTGAATCCCCCCGCACACGGCGCTCTGCGGGCAGCCCAGAGCCCTTTGAATCCCAGCCGCGGCAGGGAATCAAAGGGCTCTGGGTTGCCCGCAGCCGCGGGGAGCCCAGAGCCCTTTAAATCTCAGCCGCAGCCGGGAGTCAGAGGGCTCTGTGCTGCTCCTTGTCCCCCGATTGCCCCCTCCCGAGACCCCTGCCCCTTGGGACCCCAGCCCTTATCTATGCCTCCCTTCTCCTTGTCCCCAACTGCCCCCCAACTTCCCCCCAGGACCCCACCCCCTACCTGTCCCCTGATGAACCCCTGAGACTCCCATACCTATCCAACTGCTGCCTGTCCTCTGACTGCCCCCCGAACCTCCGCCCCATCCAACCCCCCTGCTCCCTGTCCCTTGACTGCCCCCCGGAACCCCCTACCCCTTCTCCAACCCCCCGCCCCCTTACCGTGCCACTCAGACCAGCGTGTCTGGCTCCATGCAGCTCCAGATTTGTTGCTGCCATGCTCCCCTGTGGAGCCCACAGCCCCCCCCCTCCCAAGCACCTGCCTTCCAGATTTGAACACCTCAAAATTCAGGAGTGCTCAAGCTCAGTTTGGGCAGCTGTTACTTCATTTCTCCCAAATCAAATATACTGATCCACTGTAACTTGCTGTAGAAAAAGTAGGATAAAATTGAGCAAGAAATGCTTATTAGGACTGGAATTGTTATTTTCAATAGCCATTGCCTTTTTGTTTGTTTAAAAGGAAGACAGTGATATTGCATTAGCAAATTCCCCATAGAAAGAAAGAGTGGAACAAAAGAATAATAAAGGCACCTCAACTTTTCCTCATTTATGGAGGACAGTCTTATAATATGCATCCAGATATCCTCCAATCACACAAGCTGAAAATTGTTCCACTTTACTGCAGCTCTGTAACCATATGGGAACCAATCCTGTCTGTGTTTTGTGCACATCCAAAATTCCTGCTGAATGACCCACCCTGGGAGCAAGTTACCAGTGACCCAGGGCTGGGGCAGCAGCGGGGTGAGGGGAGGGCACTGGTGGGGAGGAAAGGGGGAAGCCCAGTGCTGGGGCGGCACGGGGTGTGGGTGGGGGGAGAGCCCAGGACTGGGGCAGCAGGGGGGCATAGGGGGGAGCCCAGGGCTGGGACGGGGACAGCCTAATTTTTTTTTGCTTGGGGCAGCAAAAAGCCTAGAGCCAGCCCTGCCGGGTTCCCCCAGCCGCCGGAGTTTCGGGCCCTTTAATTTGACCCAGAGGGCTCCCAGCCACCTCTTCAGCTGGGAGCCCCTGGTTGATTTAAAATCAAGTATCACCTCCCCACCCCCAACCTTCCTTTTTGGTCCACAGCTGTTTTGGTGGGGTGGCGCTGGGAAGGAGGGTTTGTTTCTGCAGGGCTGGGTGGCACTGGGGCAGGGTGTTTCCGCGGGGCCGGGAGGTGCTGGGGGGGGGTGTTTCCGCGGGGCCGGGAGGTTTCGGCCCTCAGCTGTTTTCTTTGGAGGAATGTGGCCCTCTCCGCTTTGAGTTGTGCAGGCCTGCTGTAAGACATGCTACGTTGGGCACCCAGGAACAGAGGCCTGATCTACACTACAGAGTTAGGTCAATGTAAGTGCCTAACTCTGTGTCTACACTGAAATGTAGCTGCCACCGATGTGACTAGCCCACTACACAACCTAATAACTCTATCTCCATGAGAGGCACAGTGCTTAAGTTGATGTCATTAGGTAGACGCAGTGTCAGTGCAGACACGGTGTTGTTTACATTGACTGTTGCTGTCTTTCAGAAGCTGTCCCACGCTGACAGGATGTGCATTGCTGACACAAGGAGCATAGTGTGGACGTGCAAAAGTGATTCAATTACTGTGGTGGCTGTACGTCTACATAACTTAGGCCGACTTAATTGTGGGGTGTAGACTTGCCCAGAGATTTGAAAAATCACTAGTCCCTTCTGAAAGTCTTAGCAAAGCCCCATCTTCAGAGTTTCTGTAGTTCTCTCCAAAGTGAAACGCTTCAGCCCACTGAATAACACACACCCTGCAAGAAATGAAAACTCGAGATTCCCCAAGGCCCAGTACCCACTTCACCCATCATGCATGATATTGGTTTCTAATGCATAGCTTGGCTAAGGGAGGAGATGACATTTAACAACTGTCTGTGTTGTAAAATCCATTATCTACATTTGGACAGCCTCAAATGTCAGGAGAAAAATAACAATGAAGGGTGAACTTGTACAGTGCACTCTTGCTTGGTGCCTCTGCTCAAGTGTCCTAGCTAATTGCTTGAGATCTGAATTTTCTTTCGCATTGTGAAATCTGTTGCTGCCCCATTAAATGCTCAGAGCTACTGTGTGTAAGGGTAGGTCCATACTTACCGCGCGGGTCGACACGGTGAGTTCGACTTCTTGGAGTTCGAACTATCGCGTCTAATCAAGACGCGATAGTTCGAACTCCCCACGCGCTCCGGTCGACTCCGGAACTCCTCCACCGCGAACGGCGGTGGCGGAGTCGACCTTGGAGCTGCGGAGTTCGACCCCACCGCGTCTGGACAGGTAAGTCAGTCGAACTAAGGTAGTTCGACTTCAGCTACGCTATTTGCGTAGCTGAAGTCGCGTACCTTAGTTCGACCCCCCCCCGTAGTGTAGACCAGACCTTAGTGTGATAAGCCACAGCATTTTAATTCTGTTACTAGAATTGCTGCTTAAGTGTGTTTAGGCTGAAGAGCATTTACAACCGTTTGATGTGGTCTAGCTATGGATATCATGTGTTGAAACTATTGACAATTGTTTCAGAGTGCTAGTGTTAGTCTGTATCAGCAAAAAGAATGAGGAGTCCTTGTGGCACCTTAGAGACTAACAAATGTATTTGGGCATAAGCTTTCATGGGCTAGAACCCACTTCATCAGCGCATGAAGTGAAAAATACAGGAGCAGGTGTAAATACATGAAAGGATGGGGGTTGCTTTACCAAGTGTGAGGTCAGTTTAACGAGATAAATCAATTAACACCAGGACACCAAGGGAGGAGAAATAACTTTTGAAGTGGTAAGAGAGTGGCCCCTTACAGACAGTTGACAAGAAGGTGTGAGTAACAGTAGGGAGAAATTAGTATTGGGGAAATTAAGTTTAGGTTTTGTAATGACCCAACCACTCCCAGTCTTTATTCAGGCCTAATCTGATGGTATCCAGTTTGCAAATTAATTCCAGTTCTGCAGCTTCATGTTGGAGTCTGTTTTTTAAGTTTTTTTGTTGAAGAATTTCCACTTTTAAGTCTGTTATTGAGTGACTAGAGAGATGGAAGTTTTCTCCTACTGGTTTTTGAATGTTATGATTCCTACCCCAGGCTCAGACCCAGGGCCCAAGTACTCCACAGGGGCGGGTGGAGGATCCGAGCCTGAGTCAAGCCGGGACCCGGGGTCAAGCCCTATTGCTTTGCAGTGTAGACAGAGCCCCACTGGACTTGTGCTCTGGGAGTCCACCAAAAATATCCCACAGTCCCATGGACCGACTGTCTTTGTCCTCTGGACAGTCAAGTTTGGTGGATGGTCAAGTTTTCCCACACTGCACCACCAAAGAGCTGGAGCAGACACATTTTGGGAGAGTGCTATAAAGTCTGTGATATGGGTGGTTGGACTCATGCTGCATAATGCAGTGTAGATGCCGTAGCCCCAGGTTGGGACCTGGGGTTACAAACGAGTGTAGACAAACCCTGGGTCTGCTAACTTGAGTTCTATTAACATGGTTAGCAGAATAGGTTCTACTAACCATGCAGTGCAAACACAGCCTCTGAGCCCAGGAAGGGGACCACAGAGCAGCTAGCCCTTTAACTGTGACCCACCTTTCATTTTGAAAACCCACACAAATGTGTTTATGCACAGGTGACTGTCGTGTACATTATAATTGACTTCTGACAGGCCTAGTGACTTGCATATCCCCACCTGAGTATTTGGTCGATCATGTTTATCATTTTAAAACAGACCAGATACAGCTTTGATTGATAGTAGGGCACATCCGGAGTAAGTCCTCTGAAGTTTATGGTGTTACTGTGGATTTACACTGGTGTAACTGACAGATGAATTTGGTGCAATAGTTGTTGCTGTTTGAAAAATAGGAAAATGGTTTTGGAAAAAAAAAAAGCTGCCATTTCCAAATTGTTTCTATATATCAGGGTTTGAAATGGACACATTTTCCATCTTTATTGAAACTTTTTCACTGACAGTTTTTGTTTTCCAAACGCTCAGCTTTCAGTAAGAATTTTAAATTTATTTCATAAATATCGTGGAACATTTTAGCAAGAAATGTGCAAAATCTTGATGACAAACCTTTCTTAGAGGTTTTTAAGGCCAGGCTTGACAAAGCCCTGGCTGGGATGATTTAGTTGGGGATTGGTCCTGCTTTGAGCAGGGGGTTGGTCTAGATGACCTCCTGAGTTCCCTTCCAACCCTGATATTCTATGACTATTTTTCACAAAAAGTTGCATATATATATATTTTTTTTAAAAAAGCCTCTTTTCAACAAATCTCATTTAGAAATTTTGTTGACAGCTTTACCTGTAATCTCAGATTTGTTGCTGATAAAAACAGACGTTGGTGAAAAATTGAATATTCCCAGATAGTGTGGAAATATTGCTGAACTGCTTTCCATGTGGTATTGTTGGACAACACTTACCCGCAATGGGATCATCATGGGAGTTATTGAACTCTAGGGATTTTTTTTTCTGCAAACTGATGTTTGGCCATTAGTTATGGTAAATCTAAAACAGTAATAGCGGGTTTTTTGTTCAAGGATCTTTTAGCCCTGAACCAAACACGATCTGTGTGGTGAAGGGAACTGTTCTACCATAAAACAGGAGATTTTTCTTTCTGTTTAGGGAAGAGCTGTAAGACACATTGCTATGGAGTAGCTTTTCCAGTTCCTAAAGATCCTGTTAAGGAGTCTTGTCTTTTCTGTTCTGTCTGAGAGCAAGAGTCTCCAGGTGGAAATGCTCAGGCTTTGCATTTTGGATTGCAGCTCAATAACCCAGATATTTCTCACGATGAAACCGAAATGAATCTGGGGGCCAGATCCTCAGCTGCCAAAAGTCAGTGCAGTTCCATTCACTTAAATGGTACTGTGCTTCTTTACACCATATGAGGATTTGGCCTTTAATATCTAGTATAATTTTTCTGCAGGTTGTTTAATTATATCTTAGTTAAGAAGCCAATAAGTAATTGTCGGTTAGATTTCACATAGGGCTTTTGCCCCCTTGCCAAATGTGGAGAGTTTATACTAACAGCAGTTGTTTATGAAACCTAATATGAGATTATAAAATTGCTGGGTTTACTTGTAATTGAATTTTACAAAGTGCCTGATTTGCGCACTGAACAGTAAGCAAGGGACCACAAACACAAATGAGGCAAATTATTATGCAATCATTTAAATGCTTCCAGAACACTTCTGATCACATTAGAAAGCCGTTTAACACTCAGTTATGCTGCTGTGTTTTTAAAAATATACAAATAGTTCTCATCTCTAAGGCGATACCATCCTGCAAGCCCTCTGTGCTATTTTACAAGGTGTGCGTCTTAACACTGCAACTCTCACTGCTGTATACTTTGTCTGGAGATTCATAGATGGACATGTAAAATAAAAATGATAAATGCCTTGAGGAAAAACATTTTTTCAAACTAAGAAAGAGTTTTAAAACCATGGACGTTCATAATGCTTGAAAAATTGGGCTATATATAACCATCACATAGGGCCTGATCCTGGATGTGCACTGGTATGCTCAAATCCTATTGTTCCAGGAGGCATTTAACAAGTCCCTTTATACAGGCTGGATGGAAGGTAATGTCAGGGTGGAATTTGGCCCATGATTTTTCAGTGATGCTTTTTTGATCCTTCCCTGTATTGATTAGTTCACTATGAAAAAGGTCCCTGTTTCATTTTTAAACTTTTTAAAAAATTCATCTCAGACAGATGGCACTGCTGCCAACTTGTGTGATTTTATCACAAAGCATGTGATATTTGGTGATATTTTGAAAGACCCAGCTTCCAGAGTCATGTGATTGTGAGAATCTCAGCTTTCATTTTAAAAAAAAGGTAATTTTCTCGCCCTCATAGTTGTAGAAGTTGAAAACCCACACCCTAAAGGCTCAAAAGGAAAACAAAGAGCTCTCAGAATGCATTATCCTTTAATAATCTCATGAACTGTAAGCCAATCTCATGATTTTAGGAGCCTCGCTCACGGTTTATGAATGCTTGGGGTTGGGAATACTGCAGATGTCAAGAAAACAGCATGGTTATTGGCAGTGAATAGGAAGCATATGGGACTCAGTGGGTGGGGATGGGGGAGTTTAACTGGCAGGAGTCCCTGGAACGGTTGGGAATGGGATACTTGGCAAGTTGCTGAAGAAGCTCAAAAGAAATTTGGAACCTGGAGTTTCTTTTATGATCAAATTCTTATTTATATATATTTTTTTCTTAAAAGTTTCCCAGGAATCTTTCATTGGGTTTAGCAGTTTCCGAGCTGTGTTACTGATGGTCAGGCACAGTATTGATAGCGCTGTGAGAAGATAACACTTTTCACCCAACTGGAAGATGGTTTTGTGATTGAAATCTGCCTGCGGGGTGTGATCTGTGAATTGGAAGCACAGCCATGTTGTGCCAGAAGAATTAGAATGTAATTATCCATTTACAAATTCCACAGACATGCACAAAGAAGACATTTAGGTGAGGTCTATACTGAAAATGCTGTAGCGCTTTAGAGAAGATGCTCCTATGGCAATGGGAGAGTTTCTCCTGATGGTGTAATCTGCTTCCCTGAGAGGTGCTAGCTATGTCAGTGGGAGAAACACTGCTGTCAGCATAGCACTGGCCTCTGTTTTATTTTATTTATTATATTTTAGTTCTTGTGAGAGCACCTTACTCTTTCAGGACTGTGGCCCTGATTCAGCATGATACTTAAGCATGCGAGTAGTCTCTTTGGGCCAGATTTTTAAAGGTACTTTAGGCACCTGTTGGGTCTTTCAAAAGTGACGCTTTTGACAATCATTCTGTGCACCCTAAGTACCTTTAAAAATCTGGTCCTTTGACTTCAGTGAAAGAACTCTGTTTAAAGTTAGGCATGTGCTTAAGTACCTTGAAGAACGAGGGCTCAAATTTATGTTCATCATTATCATGTGGCGTGGGGAGCTGAAATGTGAGATGCCATGCATCTGGTGATTAAAGGGTTTACGAGAATCTTTTTCAATCCTCCTTTTTCACAAGTGTTTACCATAGCTGTCCTGTTAGATTTTGCTAAGAAACAGAGGAAATTTGGTTGAGCTTTCACAGCAATGGAATATCCCCATAGCATCTCTTAGGGGTCAACCTAGTTCAGTAAGGGGGTATGACTCCATTGTGTCTGCCAGCAGGCTGCAGTCGCATTGTCAAATACCATAGGAAATTGTTTAAGTTGAGCAGAGTGTAAGAATATCTGTGCTGCTTACATTTTAGAGTGTGAGATCCCAGATAATGTGAATCGGGCCATGTTCACAATGAGGGAGGGTCGTAGGGCAGAAATTTGGCATTCCTTTTCTGCATCCGCTTGGCAGTGAGCAGAGGCATATAAAGGGGAGGGTGATGAGGTTGGCTTTTTTTTTTTTTTTAATTATAGCCAGGAATATTGGGCTCACTGATGATGGGAGAAGAGGCATGGGCCTACAAAACATCCTCACTCAATGCTAAATTTGTTCTGAACGGTTAGCAGTTTTGCTCCTTATAGTCATAATATGAATCCAGGTCCCAGACTTGCGCGGCAGCTGCAGCTCTCCTGAAGTCGAGGATGGCTGCAGGGTGGCACTTAAGAGTTGGCCTATGATGATTTGAGTTACAAAGCACCACCGCCCCCACACAATGACCCCCAACACATTTGAGGTGGCTCTTGGTGCTAAAAAGAACAAATTGTTAGCCAAATAAAATGGTGGTCTATCTTTAAAATGTGCTTTTGTTTGAGAGATTACAGTTCTGTTTCAGAATCAGAGCCTCTGTTATCTAGACAGTTTGCGTGATGGCTTTAGAAATGAAGCAGTCTGGGGTGCAGCTGATGGAAGCAGAGAACATTTCCATGGAGAGGTGGTAGACTATTTAAATGGTGTACAAATAGGGCCCAATCCCCATTGCCTTACTTGTGCAAATAATCCCATTGGTTGAAAGAGGCTACTCAATGAGTAAAGTAAGTGGTATAACAAGATCTGATGGCTGGAAGTGGATGCTAGACTAATCCAGGATGAAAATAATGTGTCCATTTTTGACAGTGAGGGTAACTAATTGTTAGAACAATTTACCAAGTGTCGTGGTGGATTCTCCATCGCTGGCAATTTTAAAATCAAGGTTGGATATTTTTCTAAAAGATCTGCTTTAGTTGAAACAGGATTATTTCGGGGAAGTTCTGTGGCCTGTGTTATATAGGACATCAGACCTGATGGCCCCTTCTGGCCTTCCAATCTATGAAGGAGGATTTGGCTAGTATTGTTCTCTCACAAAATAGGACTCATGCCTTGGCAGCCGGAGTGTTGAGCCCACTGCCTATCATGATCTATGCTGACTAATAGTTTCTCATTGCTTCCTTGTGCTTTCCCATCTGTCTATGGATACCTGTATGTCTTTTTGTTTTATACTTAGATTATAAACTCCGTGGCACAGGGACTACCTTGTTATGTCTGTAAAGTGCCTAGCACCATGGGGTCCTGCTCCATAAGGCTACTTAACCACCACAACAATACAAATAATAATGAGTGGCATATTCAAAACAAATAATGGGATTAATGTGTACAATTAATGTTGCAGTGTGGACAAGAGTGTGACTGCTGACATCTCACTGTTGCAAAACTATAACAGCGTTTAAAAGAGAACTGGATAAATTCATGGTGGTTAAGTCCATTAATGGCTATTAGCCGGGATGGGTAAGGAATGGTGTCCCTAGCCTCTGTTTGTCAGAGGTTGGAGACAGCTGGCAGGCGAGAGATCACTTGATCATTCCTGTTAGGTCCACTCCCTCTGGGGCACCTGGCATTGGCCACTGTCGGTAGGCAGGATACTGGGCTAAATGGACCTTTGTTCTGACCCGGTACAGCCGTTCTTATGTTCTTATGTAAAACCCTGGACTTTCTACACACTTGAAAAAACATCCATGCAAACAATTCAGTGTCATAGTAATTAATATGTTTAGACCATTAAGAAAAAAAAATTTGACAGTATTTACCCGATCGAGATCAATGACTAATCCATAGATCTCCTTGTCTTCATGTAAATATATGAAGTGATTTTTTTTATTTAAGCATGTATTATTCGATAATGGCCCTATCTATCACTTGCAGTAAATAAATATTTAGAATTTTAAAAAACTTCCAGTAGATTC